>NC_084469.1:30136458-30770625 GCF_027409185.1 Cynocephalus volans
ATGGAAGTGGAAGATTTGAAGGAGGGCTCTCGGTAGCATGATTGACTAAGCTGATGTTGACATGTGCCATTCCTGTTAAAACATATAGCAATTCTCGATACATTGTAAACATAAAATAAACAATGCACATAGCCAACCCTAAAAGAAGGAAATGGGAATACCTATGCATGACAAATAAAAACAAAACCTGAAGAATTGTAAGTTATAGCTAAAGCAATGGGGACTTCTTGGGGTTTCCAACCAGGAATAAGGAGCTAATAATGTCTGGAGTTTGGGGTATATTAATGACCTTTGTAAAGGAGATGTGGCCATAGATCCACATGAAGCAGGGAGCTTAATTTCAGCCCTTGTATAAACACTTGAAGTGTTATCATATTTGAAAAGAGGAGTAGAAAAAAATTTGCTATATAAAAATTGGAGAGGAAAGAAGAAAATTCAAATAAAATGTGGTTATCTATGAAGAAAATCCTAGGGCATCTCTAGAAAATCCAAGTTATTTCAGCAAGTTTGTTAGATATAAATCAATATTAAATTATCAATGTTGTAGTTTTACTTAGTAACAAAATACTAAAAATTATATTTAAAAAAAGACTCACCATTCTCAGTAGGAAGACAAATTTTAAGAAATCTAGAAATAATTCTCTCAAAAGAGATCTAAGACTAGATTCAAAAACTACAGAATTTTACTGAATGATGAATATAGTTCGTACAAAAATGAGGGGATAGTAATGTTAATGGAGATTCAATGTGGTAAAAATGTCAGTTCTCCTCTAATTAACCTATGAGTTCATTGTAATCCCTATCAAAATGCCACAGCTTTCTTTTAAAAATAGAACAAAAAAACAAGAACAGCAAACAAAGAAAAAACCAAATGAAGCCAAATAATCTGATTTAAAAATGGCCAAAAATCTGAATTGGCATTTTTTTAAGGGAGATATGCACAGGGCAACAGGTATATAAAAAGGTGCTCATCATGACTAATTATAAGGTAAATGCATATCAAAACTGCAATGAGCTATCACCTTATGACTTTGGACACCTTGAAAAAATTTTGTCAATTAAATATTTCAAAATAAAACTATATAAATTAAAAAAATAGACAAGAAATGGTTGGAATTACTGTCTAGTGAAGAGTGATTTGAAATTTGGATACTCATATATATTTAAAAAATAGAGAGAAATAATTCCAGAAGGATTAATTGTTAAAAGCAAAACTTTAAAGACTGTAGAAGAAAATATGTTTTTGTCATCAGGGTAGGAATTGATTTCTCAAACCAGGCAGAAAACATCCAAAATGTAAGAGAAAATATTGTAAAATTTCAGTACTTTATATTTAAAACATTTGTATGAAAAATACACCATAAAGAAAGGAGGAAAGAGACGTCATGGACTAGAAGAAGTATCTACTGCAAAAATACTCAATAAAGGTTTAGTATTCAGAATACTTAAGAGTTCTAAGAAAAATATAAAAAATATTATATTTCAGTAGGAAATAATGGGCACCAGGCTTGAATAGGCAAGCTGTAGAAGAGGAAACTGGTGTGGATAACAACACAAAGAAACGATGTCCAACTAAATTCAAAAAAGAATAATTTAATGTCCTTCATCTTGGAGTAAGTGTAAGTCTGACAATTTCAAGTGTAAGGAAAGAAATACAAAAATTAGTATTATCATTTGGAAAAAAAATAATCCCATTGCTAGAAGAGATGAAAATTCTTACACTTCTGACTCAGCAATTTCACTTCTAGATTTCACCCTTGGGAAACTCTAGCATATGTTTCCAAGAAGACATTCACAGTTATGCATATTGTCATAGGGAAACCTTAAAAATGGACATGTAAATTGTGCTATTTTCTCATTAAAAAGAGTTCTGTAAAATAGTTAAAATAAACGTATTCACATGGAATATTAAAGAAAACTATACTGTGATGGGAAAAAGCAAGTTGCTGGAAGATTTATGTCGTATCACATAACATATGGAAATTTTAATACATAAACAACACATGCCTGTGTAGTAAAAATTTAAATTCTCTAAATTATACTCCCCACTGTAGAATAGTGGACATATCTGGGATGAGAGGGGAAAACATAAGATTTTGGAAGGGAATAAAGAGTTACAAGTATATCTGTAATATTTATTTTTTAAAAAATTTGGAGCAAATACGACCCAATGTTCCATTTGTTAAGCCTAGAAGATGAGTTTTTGTTACTTATTTTCTTTATCTTCCTGATTTTTAACATCATCGTAATAAAACATTTAAATTTAATGTAAAGATTTCAGAGTCTTGGTGATAACTGGGTTCAGAGTGTGGCTATGAATCTGAGTGGCTAAAACCCACGTTTCACCGAAGGACGGAGATAGAGCGCTCCTTGTGAAGATGCTGAGCGTAATTGAAAGTTAATTTACACGGGAGAGAGGGAGCCAGGGGCCATATATCATGATGAGGGGAAAATGGTATGGAAAACAGTTTCAGGTTAGAGGAAGAGAAATAGTAGGTGGATGCAAGTAGAGATTGTCTTTAGCGCTGTTTACGAACATTATTTAATCGTCCAGTACTACTCCTCCCAGCTCAGTCGCTGTGTGTCCACCTGCTCTTTGACCCAGTGGTGATCTCCAGTCTCCTACCCTCTACATCACATTCCAGGTAGCCTGCCCCGTTCTAGCACTTTCATTCCTCCCCAGCCTGCACTCCATGGTCATGCCGCCTTCCAACCAAACCTTAATCCAAAAACAACCTGCCCATGTTTTCACTTCTTCTTCCCAAGTAGCCGAGGCATAGAGGAGAAGCCACTCAAAGTTAGGGCTTGAATTCACGATGCTTGATTTCATTTAAACCCTCCACACGCTTCAGTGGGTCTCCCTCTCTCCATTATCCATGGAGGTCCATCAAAACCTTTGCCTGTCCACAAATTCACCAAAACACTCTACATTAAAACTCTCCCAGAATGTGGTGCTGATAACACCAAGGTGAAGGGTTTGGATTCCATAACAGCCAGCAGCCCCCAGACCAACAACAAACAAACAACAGAAGAAGAACTCTCCCAGAAACCTGGGTGTTACTTCCCTCTTTACTGAGAACTTTAAACTCATAAGGAGGATTTCCTCAATATTCTCATTTCATGTCATTTCAATACCTACCTCCATTTTGTTCCTTTATCCCTTCAGTCACGGAAGAAAAGTATGCATACATCCAGTGTCCTGACTCTGCTCTGCATCCTCAGTTATATTGTTCCATCAGTTCTTTCAGCTGCAGTGTTTTCTTTCCCCAATATCTACCTCAACACCAGCTCTTTCCCATTAACTGGCAAACCTATTATAGTCTCATTAGTGATTCATGGATCTTTCTCAATCTTGTAACTCCTTCTAGCTACCACCCCATTTCTTACCTATGTTCTTCTTTCCTCAGCCAGGCATCTTTACACTGTATGCAAATTATATTTATTTTATGCAAATATAATTGTGTCTCTTTAAAATGACTCACTATTTACCTATCACCTAATCGATAAAGGGCAAGTTCTTCATCATGAAAAAACCTCAAGGACAAGAAGTTCAGACTAAGGATGGTAACTTGAGACAAAAATGTGTCTTTATCATGAGCTGAGGATACAAGCAGGAGGAAATCCTGGGAAAGAAGTTTGGATTTTTACTGGGAAGAATTTTGAACCAAGGCAAGAACTTTGTTACGTAAGGACTAAGAATAAGTATGTTGCATGTGGGTTGCACTAACACTTTCTAGTCATGGATATAGGCAAACTTTTTCTTTTTGTAGTGTACACCTAGATATTTGGGCATACAAATTAAATGATTGATCAATAGGGCAACAGTTTGAATGACAATCTGGTGGAAGGACAACTCCAATGTGATTAAATAAAAAAGAATTAAAGAATGTAAGAAAAGGAGCATTAGAGAAGGAGAAGCAGTTTCTATAATCCGTGAGGGAAGTAGAGAAACCTGGAACCAGAGGAGGGAGGTTTCCGAACAAAGGGATGGAGGACAGAGATCCACAGTGCCAGATATAAGGAAGTTGTTAGGGGAATGACAATGACTTCTGAAATCCCGGAGGAAGAGGTAAAAAGACCCTTCCACCTCCAGGAAGAGGAGCCAGGAGAGGCATGTACATGAATGCCAAAGAAATAGGAAGAGCTGCCCAAGCTGCTACGATACTCTTCCTAGAAGTGACTGTGCTCTGAGTATCTGTCACATGAGTGTGATGGTGCTGACATAGTTTTTCATGGACAGAAGAGGCCAAACCCTTCCCCTTGGCATCAGGGGCAGCAGACAAGGCAAAGGACACATCCTTGGAGGGTTTGAGACTCCCTGATAGTTCATCAGTGCTTTGAAAATGAAATAACATAATTTTGTGAAAGGACCCATTAGCATGGACCATTGAATGTGGGAGTGGAAGGTGGGTTTGTAGCTCCTCTGTAAGACAGTACGCTTGTGTGAGTAACGTGTTTACACTCACACACACACACCTGTGAACACACACACACACAATCAAACTTCAGTAGGTGGCGAGAACTTGGGACTGAGTAACCAATTCGCAACTACTCTTCCTAATCCTGTTCTCATGGACAAGAGCTCAAGGAAAAGCACGATCAGAAAGGGAAGATCCTCTCTTCCTCTCTGTCTCTGTTTTGTGTATCTGATTTTGAGACGTCAGTCCTGGAGTTAAGTCCAGGATTGAGACCTAGTTTTGCTACGATCTCTCTGTATGACTTTTGGCAATTCAATTTACCATTTTTTAAATCTGATCAAATGACAAAAGAATTCTACTTACCCCTTGGGTGTTTTGTGAGAGTCAAAGGAGATAATGTGTGTAGTGCAGTTGCTGGCTGTCTATCCCTGATGTTGCTGCCATGAAGACTTTCTTCTCCAGCATCCACAGCCCAGGGGAGTCAGCTTGGATCTTATCGAAAATGGTCCTCTTCCTACGGCTTTCCCTCTTCCTTTACAAATGGGAAGTTTACAGCCAGCTGGTCTAGTACCTGGTAGCATTCCTTTTTGGGGGCAGACATGCTGGGACAGGTTCCTATTCCCCTATTGCTAAGGCAGAAGAGAGACAGTATTGGGATGGTTTGTAAGCAGGAGCCCCAAGTTTCCTGACTGGGGAGCAGAAAGGGCAAAAGGGGGTATCGTGGATAGAGCTGAGAGATGAGTCCAGGTTCCTCCTCAAGACAGCAGAGTGGGTCGCAGCATAAAGAAAACTTGGAATTAATTACTCACCAGGTTATAAAGTGTCCTGAAACATGATTCCCTCAGGTCTTTATTCAGGCCAAAGTCAGAGTAATTGTTGAGACTCATTGTCCTACTCCTTCAGCTATGCCCTGAGGGGACACGGTGGCTCTCATGAGTTGTCTTTCCCAGCAGGACAGTTGAGCGAGAGCGTTTCCTGGACAGTGTGTCTCTAGGGTGGGAGCTCTGGGCTGACCGATTTCATCCTCTTTGCTGGAAGGCGGGCCCTTCTGTGCTGTTCAGCACAAACTGGGAAGCATCCCTTGGGACATGCAAGGACGATGGTACAATGGAGCTCCTGATCTGTCTTCAAGCCCACACTGAAGCCTTTCAGGTTTTAAGTGTGGCAAAGAAGAAGAATTATAGTTGATCTTTTTCCTAGGATTTGACTTGAAGGGTGTTAGGGTGGGATTTATACTTTCCTTTATGTAGCATGCTGAGGGTAGGTCTCCCAATTTTTTAGATTGTAAGAGATGAAAAGGGTGTAGATGTTCTCTAGTCCACTTTATTTATTTTTATTTTATTGTATTTCTGACTCTGTATATGTTTATTTTCTTATTAACTTTTATCTTTAATTCTCGGCTGCTGTTTCAATACACTGAGGTAGCCATAATTTCTAAATCAAAAATACATATAAATATCTGGAATCTTTTTTTTAAGTTTGGACTTGTGAGTGTGAAGGCAGTTGCAATATTCTAAAATTTAAATCAGAATTTATCGTGTTTCATCATCTTTACCGAAAACAATAAAATTACATAGCCCTGGGATTTGTCTAGAGATATACATATGCTTGTAATACTTTATGAAGCATGAGGGTACTTCAAAAAGTTCATGGAAAACTAGAATTAAAAGATACTATTCTAGTCCACTCTATGGCTCACTTTTAACAACAGCTCTTATTAGTGCTCATGACTCTGTGATTTGGTGCCTCCTGTGAGAAGAGGTCACTGCCTGCTGGAGAGGGCGAAGATGCAGACTATGAGCTCTGGGTCGGTGAGTCCTGGATCTGCCACTTATTGGCTGTAACTGAACTTACACAGTTATTTAACTCACTCATTTGTAAAATGGGAATAATAATGAAAATAATAGCAACAGTGACCTCCTCATAAAGTTGTTAGGAGGATGCAGTAAGTTAATATCCAAAAATCCTTAAAACTGAGCCTGGCACATAGCACATAGTAAAGGTTAACTGCTATTTTTCTAACACCTACACTAGTCATGGAATTGCTGGGCATCTCTTACAATTCTTCAGACTCTGCACATGGCAGGTGTTGACACCACTTCTTTTGAATTGCATTTTCCTCTAGATATGTTTCAGGTCACACCACCCTATTGCTCTGTTCCTAATTGCCCTGTGTTCAGATCATGCTCCAGGATCCAGGACGCGGATTTCCCAGACATAGATACAAAGATATCCCCGGATAAGTATCTTCTTCCTAGTACACCGGTCCCCCCACTTATCCGTGGTTTTGCTTTCCATGGTTTCAGTTACCCACGATCAATTGTGGTCCAAAATATTCAATTGAAAATTCCAGAAAAAGACAATTCATAAGTTTTAAATTGCTTGCTGTTCTGAACAGCATGATGAAATCTCACATTGTCCCATTCTGTCCCTTTGTCCAGCCTATCCACACTCCACCCATTCCTCCCTTAGTTGACCTTTTGGTTAACAGACTGACTGTCATGGATCGCAATGCTGTGTTCAGGTAACCCTTACTTAACAATGACTCCCAAGTGCAACAGTAGCGATGCTGGCATTTCAGGTATGCCAGAGAGAAACCATAAAGTGCTTCCATTAAGTCAAAAGATGAAAGTTATTATAGGTGTGTATAGAAGGAAAAAACATAGTATGTATAGGGTTCAGTACTATCCAAGATTTCAGGCGTCCTTGGGGGTCTTGGAACATATCCCTCGTGGGTAGGAAGGGACTACTCTGATCACATTCAGCTCTTGGGGTCCTTCAATATTTCCATGTTTTATTTACTGGATACCCATTAAAGGGAAGACATTGTGCAACGGAATAGAAAAGATTAATAAGACAATGTTGCTTTAACCTCAAATACTTGCAAATATTTTCTATAAACAGTGATACAGCTTTCATTGGCTTATGAAAGAAATCTTGACCATCCCTCTTCCTCCCTAAAGAAAGAAATGTTGGGGGGTTTTCTTTAGGTGAGAGGGGCCAAATTTAATTGCCAGCTGGCAAAATTCAGACTTGGTTAATTTCCTTCTCATTGAATGGCTTTTTTTTTTGACAGCTTTTTAAAATTGAAACATAATTGATTATATATATTTGTGGGGTACAGATTTGAATATCAATACATGTGTACAATAGGTGGTGATCAAATCAGGATAATTAGTATACTCAAAATGTGATCCATCTTTGTGACTCTTAACTAATTTCTCCCTGACCTCCTCTCCTTCTTTCCCACCTCCAGTAACCACAGTTCTGTTCTTTTATTTTTTTGAAAGTTCAATGTATTATTATGATTGTTTCTTTCTTTCTCTTTCTATTTTTCTTTGTTTCTTTCTTTTTCTGCTCCCATTTATGAGTAGAGGAAATGTGGTATTTCTCTTTCCATGCCTGGTTTATTTCACTTAACATAATCTTCTCTAAGTTCATCCATGACATGTGAATGGCAGAATTTCATTCTTTTTTATGGCAGAGAAGTATTCCATTGAGTATATGTGCCACATTTTTCTTATCTGGTCATCTGTCCATGCATATTTTGGTTGGTTCCAACTCTTAGCTTTTGTAAATAGAGCTGCAATAAACATGGGCATGCAGGGATCCCTTCGACGCAGAGATTTACATTCCTTAGTGTATATACCAATCAGTGGGATTGCTGGATTGTTTGGCAGTTCTGTCAGTAGTCGTTTATGGAAACTCCATACTGTTTTCCATAATGAGTGCACCAATTTCCTGTCTCACCAGCAGTGTAGGAAGTTCCCCTTTCTCCACATCCTCTCCAGCGTTTGTTATTCTCTGTCTTTTTGATAATAGCCAGTCTAACTGTGGTGATATGATACTCAAAGTGATTTTGATTTGCATTTCCCTGATGCTGAGCATTTTTGTCATGTGTCTGTTGGCCCTTTGCAAGTCTTTCTTTGAAATATGTCTATTCAGCCCCTTTGCTCATTTTTAATTGGATTACTTACTTTCTTACTGTTGAGTTTGAGTTCTTTGTATATTCTAGATATCAATCGCTTGTTGGATGCATAGTTTGCAGATATTTTCTCCCATTCCATAGGTTGTCTTTTCACTCTGTTAATTGATTCTTTTGCTTTGCAGATGCTTTCTAGTTTGACAAAATCCCATTTGTTTATTTTTTCTTTTGTTGCCTCTGCTTTTGGGGTCTTTTTCATGAAGTCTTTGTCCAGTCCTACATCATGAAGTGTTTCCCCTGTTTCTTTTTAGGAGTTTTATAGTTTCAGGTCTTATATCTTAGTATTTAATTCTTTTTGAGTTGATTTTGGTATATGGCTAGAGGTACAGTTCTGTTTTCATTTTTCTGCATATGGATGTCCAGTTTTCCTCGCTCCATTTATTGAAGAGGCAGTCTTTTCCCCAATGTATGTTTTTGTTGCCTTTGTCAAAGATCAGTTGGAAGTAAGTATGTGGTTTGATTTCTGGGTTTCCTATTCTGTTCTATTGGTCCATGTGTCTGTTTTGATGCCAGTACCATGCTGTTTTGGTTACTATAGCTTTGTAGTGTAGTTTGGAGTCAGGGAGTGTTATGCCTTTGGCTTCATTATTTTTATTATTTTGCTCAGGATTCTTTTGGCTATTCGGGGTCTTTTGTTGTTCCATATGAATGTTAGGATTGTTCTTTCTATTTCTGTGAAGAATGTCATTGATATTGTGATGAGGATTGCATTGAACCTGTAGATCACTTTGGGTAGTATGGACATTTTCAGTGTTAATTCTTACAATCCAAGAACATGGAATGTCTTCCCATCCTTTTGTGTCCTTTTTAATTTCTTTCAGCAGTGATTTGTAGTTCTTGTTGTAGAGATCTTTCATCTCCTTGGTTAAATTTATTCCTGAATATCTTGTTTTTTGGTAACTATTTTATATGGGCTTGCGTTCTTGATTTCATTTTCTGCTAGTTCATTATTGGAGTATAAAAACACTACAGATTTTTGCGTGTTGATTGTGTATTCTGCAACTTTACTGAAATCGATTATCAGCTCTCAGAGTTTTTTGGTTGAATCTTTAGGTTTTTCTGTATATAGGACCATGTCATCTGCAAACAGAGACAGTTTGACTTCGTTTTTCCAATATGGATACCCTTTATTTCTTTCTCTTGCCTGATTTCTCTGGCTAGTACTTCCAATATTATGTTAAATAGGAGTGGTGAGAATGTGCATCCTTGTGTTGTTCCTGTTCTTAAGGGAAAAGCTTTAGATTTTCCCCATTAAGGATGATATTGACAGTGGGTTTGTCATATATGGCTTTTATTGTGTTGATATACTTTTGTTCTATACCTAATTTGCTAAGAATCTGTCATAAAGTGATGTTGAATTTTGTCAAATGCTTTTTGTGCATCTATTGAGATAATCATGTTTTTTTCTTGATTTTGTGGATGTTGTGTATCACATTTATTGACTTGCATATGTTGAGCCATCCTTGCATCTCTGGGATAAATCCTACTTGATCATATGGATAATTCTTTTGATGTTTTGCTGTATTCCGATTGCTAACTTTTTGTTGAGGATTTTTGCATCTATATTCATCAAAGATATTGGCCTGTTGTATTCTTTTTCTTGAATATTTTTCTGGTTTTGGCACCAGGATGATACTGGCCTCAAAGAATGAGTTTGGGAGGATGGTGTATGTTTCAATTTTTTAGAATAGTTTGTAGAGGATTAGTATTAATTCCTCTTTAAAGGTTTGGTAGAATTCAATAGTAAAACCATGCAGTCCTGGGATTTTCTTTGTTGGGAGACTGCTGATTACTGCTTCAATCTTGTTGCTTGTTATCGATCTGTTCAGGTTTTCTGTGTCTTCTTGAGTCAGCCTTAGTAGTTTGTATGTGTCCAGAAATTTATCTATTTCCTCTACATGTTCAGATTTGTTGTTGTTTAGTTGTATACAATAGTCTCTAATGATTCTGTTTATTTCTGTAGTATCAATTGTAATGTCTTCTCTTTCAGTTCTGATTTTTGTTATTTGTTTTTTTTCTTTTCTTTTTTCAGTGAGCCTTGTTAATGTTTTGTCTATTTTGTTTATCTTCTCAAAAAACATAATTTTCATTTAAGTGATCTTCTGTATCATTTTTTGGGTCTCTATTTCATTTAGTCCTGCTGTGATCTTAATTGTTTCTTTCTGTCTACTGCTTTTAGAATTGGACTGTTTTTGTTTTTATAGTCCTTTTTTGGTTTAGGATTAGGTTGTTTATTTGATATCTTTCTATCCTTTTGATGTAAGTTTTCATTGCAATAAACTTCCCTTTAGTACTGCTTTTGCTGTATCCCACAGGCTTTGGCATGACATGCCTTTATTTTCATTAGTTTCAAGAAATTTTTTGATTTTCTGTTTAGTTTCTTCTTGGACTCATGGGTCATTCAGGAGCATGTTTAATTTCCATGTCTTTGTATGTTTCACTTGTTATTGATTTCTAGTTTTAATCCATGTGGTCTGAAAAGAGAGTTGAAATGTTTCAATTTTTAAAATTTGTTGAAGCTTGTTTTATGACCTATGATGTAGTCTCTCTTGGAGAATGTTCCATGGTGATGAGAAGAACGTATATTCTGTAGTTGTTGGATGAAATGTTCTGTCGATATCTGCCAAGTCCAATTTGTCTAAAGTGTGGTTTAAGTTCTGTTTTTCTTTGTTGATTTGTTGCCTAGATGATGTGTCCAATGCTGAGAGAAGAGTGTTCAGGTCCCCAACTATTATTGTATTGGGGTCTTCTTCTTTCTTTAGGTGTAATAGTGTTTGCTTTCTATATCTGGGTGCCGCAGTGTTGGGTGCACATATATTTATGACTGTTATGTCTTCTTGCTGAATAGATCTCTTTAGCATTGTATAATGGCCTTCTTTGTCTCCTTTTATGGCTTTCAGTTGAAAGTCTATTTTATCTGATATAAGAATAGCTACTCCTGCTCACTTTTGGTTTCTATTTGCTTGGTATATGTTTTTCCATCCCTTCACTATTAGTCTGTGTGTGTCTTTATGAGTGAGATGTGTCTCTTGAAGACAGCATGTAGTTGGGCCTAGTTTTTTAATCCAATCAGTCACTCTGTGTCTTTTGAATGGGAAATTTAATCCATTTACATTTATGGTTGTTATTGAGAGGCATTTTCTTACCCCTGACATTTAACTGCTTTTCCTATGGCTGATTTAAATATTTTTTGTTCCCTTCTTCCCCTTTTATTGTTTCTTTGGTGTTTGTTGATTTTTAAAAGTGGTATGGTATGATTTCTTTCTATTTCTCATTTGCATATCTGCTCTACCAGTGATGTTGTTCTTTCCAGTGTATTTATGGTGGTGATTATTTTTTGGGGGGTTCCAGGTGCAGTACTCCCTTTAGGATTTCTTGTAGAGTTGGTTGTGTGATGGTGAACTCCTGCAGCTTTTGTTTGTCTGAGAAACACACTATTTCCCTTTCATTTCTGAAGGGTAGCCTGACTGGGTAAAGTATTCTTGGCTGGCAGGTTTTTTTTTCTTTTAGTACTTTGGATATATCATCCCAATCTCTTCTGGCCTGTAGAATTTCTTTTGAGAAGTCTGCTGTTAATCTCCTTAGCATTCCATTATAGGTGACTTGACACTTTTCTGGTTTTTAGGATTCTCTTTTCATCTTTGACTTTTGACAATTTGACTGCAGTGTATCAGAGAGGACCTTTGTGGGTCTAATCTGTTTGTGGACCTTTGAACTTCTTGGATCTGAAAGTCTGTATGTCTACCAATACCTGGGACATTTTCTCCTATTATTTCATTGAGTATATTTTCAATGCCTTTTTCTTTCTCCTCCCCCTCCAGAATACCCATGATTTGAATGTTTGTGTACTTAAGGTAATCTGCTAGTTCTCTTAGATTTTCTTCATTTTTTAAAATCCTTTTTTCTTTTCTTTTTCATTTGTCTGCTTGAGTTATTTCAAAAAAACTGTCTTCAAGATCAGAAATTCTTTCTTCTGCTTGCTCTAGCCTGCTGCTTACACTCTCAATTGCAGTTTATATTTCACTGAATGGGTCTTTCAGTTTCAGGAGTTCTGCTACATTCTCTTTTCCCCCTCAAATTTTAGACTTCCGATTTCTATTTTTTTTTAAATAAGTACATTCTAAGATGTTGTTGGGGGTAGGGGCAACAGCAGATGGAGATGGCCCATGACTGGCTCTATTGCTGGCCTGGTTGCAGTGGGTAGGACAGGGCTGTGGCCCTTGGCACTTCATCTCAGGACCCCAGGGGCTTTTGGCTCCAGCTCCAATCTGGTTGCAGTCAGCGGTGGGCAGCACTGAGTCCCATGGCCTGCCACTTCAAGACCCTGGGGGCTTCAGGCTCCAGCTTTGTCTCTGGCCTCTACATTCTTTTTTATGGAATTTATCTCTTTGTAGAATTCCTCCTTCAAGTCCCGCATTGTTTTTCTCATTTCATTGTGTTGTCTGAATCTTTTTGTATCTTACTGAGTTTGTTTAAGATTGTTACTTGAAATCCCTTTCCAGACATTTCAAGCATTTCCTGCTCTGTGGGATCTGGTACTTGAGAATTATTGTATTCCTTTGGAGGTGTCACGGTTCCTTGTTTTTTCACATTTCTAGTCTCGCTACATTGATTTCTAGTCATCCAGTTGAGCACTTGCTTCTTACATTACTCTGGAGTGGGCTTTGAGGAGAGAAATTTCCTCCTGCAGATTTGTTTTGTATTGACTGTTGAGTAGGGTGTTTTAGTATTTGTTCTGGGTAGACTCAGTAGTGTCGTCTCCGTGTGGGTACTTCTGCTGTATTCATTGTTAGAGTTGTGTGTGAGTGCCTCCATGGTGTAGTCACTGGGACACTTAGTGATTTCTTGCTGAGGTTAGTTGGGATGTTGAGGATGTGGGCTAGCTCTCTAGGTCTTGGGTGAAGTGCCTGGGTTCCTTGTCACTCTTTGGCCAAGAGAGTGACCCTAGGCAGGCTTGTTGGCTCCCTGGTTTGTGTCCCATGACCTAATGGATGTACTTGGGTATAGTGGATCTCCTTAGCTTGAATGGGTGACCCAGGGCAAGGTTTCTCTTTCCTCATTCCTATTCCAAGTCTTCTCCTGGGCCCTTTCTTCCCTTGGTTGGGGAATGGGTTGGTGGTTGCTGGGAATTTTCTTCTTAGAAATTGGAATTTTCTTCTTTTAGGCTATCCTGGGTTTCTGAGCTCTCCAGGTTCTCTGCATGTGCCTCTCCTTGGGTGAAGGCAGTCATACTCACTGCACATGGGGTATAATTCCCCCTGTGAGGTAGGTCACTGGGGTGTGCGTCTGTGGTGGCTTACCTCTTTCTGGTGGCTTCATTTCTGACCTTTCTTGTGTGTGTGTGGTGGCAGCAGCAGATCCTGCCCATGGCCAGTCTGACTAGAGCAGTGGCAATGCTAGTGGTACGTATGGGTGCTGGCGGTGGCAGTGGTGGGAGCAATGGTAGCAATGGTGTGGGTGGTAGCAGCTGAGGTTCACACACAGCTGGGCTGGCCACTCCTTTGGTGTTAGCAGGGGATCCTGCCTTCTGCCTGTCTGGCTGATGTGGTGGTGTGGATGAGGGTCCCATGCCCAGCTGATCTGGTGGTGTGATGGCTTGGGTGGGGGTCCCACGTGTGGCTGGTTTGGTTGGTGTTGCAGCTTGGATGGCTGCTGGTGATGGCTGTTGCACTGCAGGCAGATGTGGTAGGGGTCCTGCACATAGCCAGGATGGCTAATGAGGCTGCTTGGGTCCCATGCACAGCTGGTATGGCTAGTGTGGTGGCGTGTATGGCCACTGGCGAAGGCTGCCACACTGCATCAGTAAAGGGTCCCATGACTAGCCAGGGTGGCTACTGCTTCAGCATTCTCAGGGGGTCCCATACCTAGCCAGTCTGACTGGTGCGATGCCTATGGCAGCAGCACCTGCACTGCATGCAACTATGACAAGGGGTCTTGCACATAGCTGGACTGGCTGTTGAAGTGACTTGGGTGAGGGTTTGGCTGGTGAGATGGCGTAGACAGCTGCTGGCAATGGCCACTGCATTGCAGGTGGCTGTGGCAGAGGTCCTGCACATGGCCAGGATGACTAGTGCAGCAGTGTGGGCAGGGATCTTGCATGTGGTTGGTTTGGTTGGAGTTGCAGTGCTGGTGTGGATAGCTATCAGCATTAGCAGCAGCTGGAGCTATGCTGCAAGCGGCAGCAGCCATGTGGGGTGGGGCAAAACTCACAGTGAGAAGGTGGGTGATGGGTCCTGGGTTCTGACAATGTCACCAGTGAGTGCAGCACTGGTAGTGGTGGGCCTGTTCTGATCTTCTTCTGCGGGAGAAATACATCCTAGGTTTCTCTAGCCTACCATCTTCCCACAATCCCTATTTCAAATGACTTTTTAAAAAAATACATTTTTTGAATTGAAACAATTGTTTATACATATTTATAGGGTACAGAGTTGACTTTCAGTATTTGTGTACAGTATGTGATGATCAAATCAATATAAGTAGCATGTTCATCATTGCAAATCATAATTATTCTTTGTGTCCCTTATCTAATTACTCCCTAATCCCCTTCTCCCTCCCCCTTTCCCACCTGTAGTAACTGTAGATCTGTTCTCTCCTTCTGAAAGTTCAATGTTTTATTGTGCTCTTTCTTTCTTTCTTAGCTTCCACTTATGAGTGAGGACATGTGTTATTTCTCTTTCTGTGCCTGGTTTATTTCACTCAACATAATTTTCTGTAAGCTCATCCATGTTTCTGCAAGTGGCAGAATTTCATTCTTTTTTATGGCTGAGTAGTATTCCATTGTGTAGATACACCAATATCCACTCATCCGATGATGGACATTTGGGCTGGTTCCAACTCTTGGCTATTGTAAAGAGTGCTGCAATGAACATTGGGGAACAGGTATACCTTCGACTTGATGATTTCCATTCCTCTGGGTATATTCCCAGTAGTGGGGGGATAGCTGGGTCATATGGTAGATCTATCTGCAATTGTTTGAGGAACCTCCATACCATTTTCCATAGAGGCTGCACCATTTTGCAGTCCCACCAACAATGTATGTGAGTTCCTTTTCCTCCACAACCTCGCCAGCATTTATCGTTCAGAGTCTTTTGGATTTTAGCCATCCTAACTGGGGTGAAATGGTATCTCAGTGCAGTTTTGATTTGCATTTACCAAATGCTGAGTGATGTTGAGCATTTTTTCATGTGTCTGTTGGCCATTTGTATATCTTCCTTTGAGAAATGCCTATTTAACTCTTTTGCCCATTTTTAAAATGGGTTACTTGTTTTCTTTGTTGTAAAGTTGTTTGAGTTCCTTGTATATTCTGGATATCAATCCTTTGTCAGATGTATATTTTGCAAATATTTTCTCCCACTCTGTTGATTGTCTTTTAACTCTGTTAATTGTTTTTTTTTTGCTGTGCAGAAGCTTTTTAGTTTGATATAATCCCATTTGTTTATTTTTCCTTTGGTTGCCCATGTTTTTGGGGTCATATTCATGAAGTCTGTGCTTAGTCCTACTTTCTGAAGTGTTTCTCCTGTTTTCTTTAAGAAGTTTTATTGTTTCAGGGTGTGTATTTAATTCTTTCATCCATTTTGAGTTGATTTTAGTATATGGTGAGAGGTATGGGTCTAGCTTCATTCCCCTGCATATGGATATCCAGTCATCCCAGCACCATTTGCTGAAGAGGCAGTCTCTTCCCCAGTGTACAGGGTTGGATTTCTCCTGACAAAACACCAACACCACAAAATTTTGAAGAATTATCAGACTTTTAAGGCAAAAATTTTATAAGTCAACATTCTATGCATAGATTATTTCTTTTGTACGTATATTTACAAAATTAAATGAAAATACTGAAAATATTTTTTAAAATAACATTTTCTCAGCACAAATTTGAATATTGTGAATAATGCGCATTTTTCATCTCTGAATAATTTAACACAGACCATGAATTTGAAGGCTGAGAAGGAATGCAGGAAAAACACTTTCTAATTCTTAATTCCTAATTCAATCTCTAAAGGGGTCTGAAGTTATTGTTTTGTTCTTGATGTTATAAGTAGAGAAATGAAGGTTTAACTATGTTACTTCTACTAGTGAACTAGATAGCCACTAATACATTTTTAAAAGAGCAGAAGTCAATGTTTCAAATCAAATAAACTGAGGTCTACATGATGATACAGAAAGAGATACAGACCCTTATATTTTTAGTTAAAAGAAGTCTACTGGAGTCAGATGTCTATTTTACCTGTAAGCAGACAGGGGAAATGAGTTAAATTCCAAGGTTTTAAAACTATCAGAGAAAGCATGTGCTACTTGTAGTCCCATAAATCAAAAGTGCAAATTCAAATCTTATTCAGTCAATTCACTAATCAATAATTGAGGCCATCAGTTTAACATGCCCAAGAGGCCTGTATGAGATGAAAGATTACATTTCATGGGCTATAAAAATAATCTTTGAAATTCAAGTACCTTCAGAAAACTTCTTTTCAATGACATTTTTATGTTTAACTGACAACAGAACAGGATGCTTTGAGTTGAATATTTTCACACAAGTCTTTATACTAGGCAAGAGAGTATGATAAGTATTTTGTGCATTTTCTCAGCTCAACATCTTATCACAGAAGGTCAAATGAACCATATCTATAAAACTGATTTATGGTTTATCATTCTGTCTGCCCTCCACAGCTACAAAGAGCAGCTATCCTTTGCTTTTATTTCCAGTATTCCCTTTGTTAATATGGAGGCCCTGCATCTTTGGAACTAAACAAGGAATTGTGTCAGATAGCACTGGGTGGTGAGCTGGACAGCTTCCCTCCACTTCTCCAGATCTATCCTCCTCTCCTTTTCACCAGGCCCTGCACTCTGGGAAGTTGATCATTATGGACTCAACAATGGGCTGCTTTGTCCTCTGCCTTCTGGTGTGTTTAGTCAGTGGAGAGCTGCAGCAGAGAGTGGAGGGAGGAAAAAGAAGAAGTGGGAGAATTTATTCCTAAACTACTAACTTGTGGCCATTGCATCCTTAAGTAAAAGTCACAGCTTGTGCATGGCAGCTGGTTTTGCACATCTCTCCCTTTCTCTCTCTCCCTTTCTTCTTTGATAACTGCCCACTCCCCTTGCCCCATCAGGCCTGGGGTACTAGGCCTTCCAGTTCCTAGCCTTAGGGTTTTGCACTATCCCCAGTGGTTTTCCTACCCCTTGCTCAAACCTTTGTGAACAGTGCTCTTATTAAAGCTTACTCACCTTATCTATTTTGAGTGTGCTATTTCCTGTTGGGAATCCTGGTAAATCTAGGAGTGGACCCAGGAATCAAACCCAAAATGAGATTATGGTATTGGGTTGTTTTAAAATTTGTATATGGGAAGAATAACCTCCTTCCAGTGATAATGGCTCAGAAGTGATGCACGACACACATAATAATATTATTCAAAGGATCATCAGAGGTGATTCAGGATAAAGTGCAAGAGGTGGGACAGTGTTGGGAGATACAGTGGCCGTGTCATCTAGTAGTTGTGAAGACAATAGTGATACGAAGCTTATAGTATCAACTGGATTTTCTTGACGTCCTGTGAACTGATGTAAGGAAAAGGAGGAATTGAAAGCTTTAAGTAGCCAACTAAGAACACACTTGGAAAATCAGGAATCCTCCAGGGCACTTTGAGAGGATCATTCATTCCTTCATAGAGCAGAAAAGGCTGAAAGCAAGTCCGAGGACTGATGGTGAGTATTTAGAGTTAGGCCCTCATTTTAGTGAGCAATCCTTACTGGTCTCCTGCTTAAGTAAGGGCAGTGGTAGGGAAGAAGTGGGATTCATTAGGAGTAGGAGATTTGGGCACCATTCCATGCTGAGAACTTTGTAACCACTGTTCCTCTACCTTCCATTTTTCTGGAACTGCCATTTGCCTTAGGGAGCCCCAACCTCACTGTTGGAGGGTGCCTTGGGTTGAATGTCCCCCCAAAACTTAATCCCCATTGTGATTGTTGAGGGTGGGAGATCCTATTATGGTAAGTGAAAGGTGGGGCCTTGAAGAGCTGATTAGATTATAGGGCCATGACCTAGTGAATGGATTAAAAATGGTGGTCAGGGGCGTGGTTTTGAGGGCTTTAAAAGGAGAGTACACAAGGAATAATCTGCTCTCTCTGCTTCCACCATTTTCTGCCATGTGAGACCCCTGGGTCACTGTCACCACCACCAAGACCCTCATCAGATGTGCTCCCTGGACTTTGGATTTCCTAACTTCTGAAACTGTAAGCCATAAATTTCATCTTCTTTATAAATCACGCAGTTCTAGGTATTTTGTTATAAGCAACAGAAATGGGCTAATACAGAGGGAATCAGTATTCCTTGACGAAAAGTCTTCCAATACAGCACCTATGTCAAGTGCTCACAAGTTGATGGTGATTCTTCCCTCCTGTCTCAAACCTACCACCCCTCATGGCCTCTGGGCCTTTGAGTTAGTTTTCAACAAGCCCAGATGGGGAGGTACAGGGCCTGCTCCTTGAGGACATACCTTCTGTACCAAAAAGCTAAAGGTGTTTTCAATTTACACCAGCAGGAACGTGTGTCTAAGTGAATTCTAAGGGCATAAGGCCAAGGAGAATGAAATATAAGGCTGTCAATGCAAATTTATTTACATGGGTGCACCCACCCAGAATTAGGAATTAATGGTGTGAGCCCAAGCACCTGAGAGAGCAGAAACAGTCTGCTAGGCTGGCTAATTGAGGCCTGCACTCCTGGTGGCCTGCAGTGGACGAGTTCAGACTGCTAGAGCTCCTCTTGCATTCTGTAGCAGAAGGAGAGTAAAAGGAAATGGAAATATTAGAATTAACTTATGTGCCTTTTCTCCCATTCTTCTTACACAGATGCCCTAGAAGGGCCCATAGAAGCTCTCCTCAGATAAGACATTAAGGAAGACATCGGTGTGGGGGTCACCATCCTCTTTACCACCCTCAGTAGGTCAGAGTTGACAGTGGGTTGTTTTGTAACTAACATAATAAGAGCTCATAAGAAACAGAATTTGGTGACTGGCTTGTTTTTCTTTCTTGGAATGCAAAATTAGTTTGATATTTAAAAAATCAATCAATTACCAAAATAGAGGAGAAGAATACCACTATTCAGTGGAGGCAGAAAAGAAACCCGATAAAATTAAGTACCTTCGTGACAAAAATTCTCAGCAAACTAGGCAATAGAAGGGAACTTCCTTAATCTGATAAAGAGTATCTACAAAAATCCTTCAGCTAACATCATATCGACTGGTGAAATATTGAATATCCTCTCCTGGAGGTCAGAAAGTTTAATCTGATATTGTCCTAGACACTTCCAAAATGAAAAAAAAAAAAAAAAAAGGCATTAAGATTGGAAAAGAAAAGAAGAAATAAAAGTGCTATTACTTACAGATGACATAATCATGAATATTAAAAACCCTAAGGAATCTAAAAACTATTAGAATTAATAAGAGAATCTGACAAAGTTGTTGTATGTAAGTACAAAATAAAAAAATTTGTATGTCATATACTAATTATAAACAATCTAACAATGAAATAAAAGAAATAACAATAGGACCCAAAATCAAAGTAAGATTTAACAAAAGACATGCAAGACCTTCACACTAAAAACTTAAAAGTGTTCATAAATTAAAAAGGATGTAAATGAATGGAGCGACATTCCATATTTATGAATCAAGACACTAGGAATTGTTAAAATGTCATTTATTATTAAATTGAGCTATAGAGTCAGTGTAATACAATAAAAATCTCAATTATTTTTGGAGATTGACAGAAGTAATTCTAAGTTTTATAGAAAAAGTTAAGGTCTTAGACTAAATAAGACAATCTTCAAGGAAGAGAATACAGTTGGAGAACTCACAATATCAGATTTCAAGAATTCATGTGAAGTTTTATTAATTGAAGCAGTGTGGTATATATAAAAGGACACACAAGTAGAACAATGGGATGGAAGGACAAGTCCAGAAATAACACCCCCCACTTAGTATGTTGATTTAGTGATAAATCCTACATGACAATTGGAGAAAAAACTTTTCAAATGATCGAATATCTGTATCAAAACAAAAACTTTATCGATCCATCATACTACACATAAAAAATTATTTTGAGATGGTCATAAACCTAAATAGTATAGGTAAACTATAATGCTTTCGGGAGGAAACATGGGAAACATGCTTATTTTGGGCTTTGTTCTTTTTTTCCTAGTTCCTGTGATGTAAAGTTAGATTGTTTACTTGAGACATTCTTTTTTAATGTAAGTATTTATCCTATAACTTTCTGTTTTAGTACTCCTTTTGCTGCATATCATAAGTTTTGGTATGTTGTGTTTTTGTTTTTGTTTGTCTTGAAATGTTTCTAAAATCCCTTGTAGTTTTCCTCTCTGGACCATCTTTGTTCAAAACTGTGTTGATAGTTTCCACGTATTTGTGGGTTTTTCTATTTTCTTACTGTGACTGATTTTTAGTTTCATTCCACCGTGGTAGGAAAAGAAACCTGGAATGATTTTGATCTTCTTAAATGTTGTGACTTGTTTTTTGATCTAACTTGCCACCTATCCTGGAGAATGTTCCATGTGGGCATGAGAAGAATATCTTTTACTGTTGAGTGGAATGTTCTGTATATGACTGTTAGGTCAATTTGGTCTAACTGCTGTTCCCATCAGGCGTTTCTTTAATGATTTTCTGCCGGGATGCTCTATTCTTTACTGAAAGAGGAGTATGAAGTCTCCTACTGTTATTATATTGCTGTCAATTATTTCTCCCTTCAGATCTGTCAATATTTGGTTTATGTATTTAAGTGCTCTGATATCGAGTGCGTGTATGTATGTATACATTCAGCCCTCCGTATCTGTGAGTTCTGCCTCTGTGGATTCAACCAACCATGGATTGAAAACATTAAAAAAAAAAGACAATAACAATAACAATACAACAATAAAAATAATACAAATAAAAACAACACAATATAACAACGATTTACATAGCATTTACATTGTATTAGGTATTATAAGTAATCTAGAGATGATTTAAAGTATATAGGAAGATGTGCATAAGTTGTATGCAAATACTACACCATTTTATATAAGGGACAGGGGATCTTGGGACCAATCCCCTACAGATACCAAGGGATGACTGTATTTGTTATATCTTTCTGTTGAATTTATTGAGTTGATGTGCTCCACTGGTTTGCTGCAGCTTCTTAATTGTATTCTAGTCCTGTCCCAGAGCTATTTTATTCAGTCGGTAGTTGTTAAATCATTATTTTTGTGGGGGGATGAAGGCTGGAATATCCTAGTCTGCCATGTTGCTGATGTCACTTCAGTAATGCCTTGTTTAAATTTTGCCTGATATTTAATTATAGGTAGATTCAAGCTATGCATTTTTTGGCCAGGAATACCACAGAAGTGACATTTTTGTCCTTCTCAGTGCATTACTTCAAGAGGCATATGATTTGTCCCAATATGAGTATGTTACTTCTGGCCACTTGGGAAAGGTGATGTGTGCAGTGACATATACTAAAGAGATACTATTTTTCATTTGTAGTGAATAAATGTCCCGCAATAATCATTATTGTGGTGTTTGCCAAATATTGTCTTTTCTAATTCCATTCTGCCTTCAAAATTTATGAATTGCAATTTTATCCAAAGGCAGAGCTTTTCTTTCTTGTTTATCTGTATATTTATTTGTTTATTCATTCACCCATTCATCCATTTATATCAATATGATATACTTATTTTAATTTTAATCCTTTAGTTATAATCCATCACTATCATCATTTTACTGCTTGATTGTCCCAAACTTGGCCAATGGAAACCCTTCAAGTTGGAAACCCTTCTCTGTGTTTTGGAATGCTTTCATTAATCTTGAAGCACTTTCTTTATTTCTGGTACAACAAAATGTTCCAGGCTCATCTTTTAATTTCCCTGCCCAGAAGTCAAATTATACATTTTTCCAAAAGCCTTTATTTCTCTTGGAAGAGAATAGTACTTCAAAACTAAGACCTGGGTGATAGATGTACGCATTGCTGTTGAGGGGTTGTTGCTTCAAGTTCCTGGCAATGCACAGAGCTAAGAAATATAAGTATGAATATACACACACACCTCTATATCTATCTATCATCTGTCTATCTATCTATCTATCATCTTCAAAACCATGAGTTTGCACCTGTAACTCCAATTCCAGGGCAACACTACAGGGGTCATTCTAGCCTTTCCCCTTTCCAGATTTGTAACTCCCTTCTGCAACCGTAAGCAACCTGGCTCTTATTCCACACCTGTCCTTTTCTGTTGGTTTATCAAAATTGGAATCCAGTTCAGTACCTTGCATTGCATTTGGTTGTTAATGGTTCCTGCTATAGATTTTTAGTTTATAGCAATTCATATTTTCATAGCAGTGACTGACTGAAGAGATTGCCCCAGTCTCCTCTTCCTCCAAGTCAAGTTCACTGAATGCAGCATCAGCACCACCTGGAGCTTGTTAGAAATACAGATTCTCAGATCCTGCCCCAGACCTACTGAATGCGTCTGCATTGACTTCTGTGCCCATGGTGACTCATATGCACGTTAAAGTTTAGGAGGCACTGCCATAGAGAGTCCCACCATAGAAGAGCTAGCTTGTTTCTTAAGACCCTGCATTCCTGTAACTAGAAGTTTATTGGCAGCTGTTTGATTGCTTTTCTTTAAAACACACCATGTTATATTCTCATTGTTGTTTTCACCAAAGTACCAGGTTTTATGTGTCCATAAAATATAAAGCCCATTATACATTATGAAATAGCCATAAGAGCTTTCTTAACTTTATAATTGTATGATAAAAACACATCACTGAATATACTATTCCTACTCAGAAGAAGTCCCATACTGGAAATGAAAATTTTCTAGTATTTCCAGTTTGAAAGTGTCAGGTTTCTAAGTAAAATGTTTAATTGAGAGAGCAACCCACAGAATAAGGAGTGTAGATTTGATTGATGGAGAGTGACTGGTGAGGTGAGAGGGAACACATGCTCTCTCTGCTATTTCTTTGACAGTGCAGGTCTCTTCAGGAGACTTCTCTTTCCCCACAGATCACGCCAGAATCTTTCTTCTCTACTTTCTGCCCCTTCTCTGAGTGGCCCCAGACTCTTTAGTCTCCTCCCAGGTTTAAAGCAAACCAGGTAATTAATGCTCCCTTCATAAAACTATCTCGTATGTTCTAGTCTTTCTTCCTTTAAAGCTTACTTTTTTTGCCCTCTTTTTCTAGAACACAATATAAATTCTCAACATGTCGTAAGTATTTTTAAACCAACTGACTTAATTTTGCATCATGTTATATTGCTGCCATGGTTGATGGATGATAAAATTCACCACTGTATTTGTGAACTGACAACCCATTCCCTTCATTGTAAATTTGCAGTTTCCTTCTTTTTTTAAAAAAAATATTTAATTATTATTATTATTTTGTACATTCAAAGATATTTTTGGGGAGCAGCATCAGGGACAGGTGGGGTGGGGTAGGGAAACGAAAGTGGAGGTGGGGGGCAGGGCATGGGGTGTGTGGCTGAGGCCCTCGGTCCCCCTCCTCCACCCTGGCTACATGTTCTTTCTCGTAACCAGGAAGAAATCTCTGTGCCATTAGTTTGGCATTGTACACATATCCAGGTCTCCATCAGCCATTCACCCAGTGGCTTTACACCAATTTGCACCCTATTAATACTTGCCTGAATCAATGCTTTAATTAGGATTTTAAGGTGTTCCTGATATAGGTTTTGAACACTTCTTTTAAGGTTTTTTTCTAGGTATTCTTTTTTTCGTTGCCGTTGTAAATGGATTTTTCTCTTTCATCACATCTTCTAATTTGATGTTGTTTGTGCATATGAGACAATTATTATTTGTGTGTGTTGATTCTATATCATTTACTCTTATGAATTGTCTTAATGTTTTTCAGTAGATGATCTTTGGTTCTCTAGAAAATGTTTTCTTCTGTAAATAGAGGAAATAGAGATAATTGTACCTGCATGTTTTCAATATTTATGCCTCTAATTGAATTGTCTTAATTGCCTTCGGTATATCCTCAATATTAAATAGTAATCTCAATGATGGGTATCTTTATCTAATTCTTCATTTTCTTATAAATGCCTCCTTTTTCTTCATAAAGAAGTTGCTTTTTTAATAGAAATACACGTATTTTCTCATGTTAAAGAAATATCTATTGATTTCTCAGTTAACAGTTATTTTAAAATGAGATTTGGGTTTCTAATTTTGTTACATGACTTTTCAGCATTTCCGTGGATAACATTATTTTTTCTTGTATTTAAACCAGTCTTGCATTCCTGAAATAGTCTCCATGTGGTGAAGATGTACTCTGTGTGTGTGTGTGTGTGTGTGTGCGTTTCTTTAATGTTTTGGTGCATACTGTTTATATTTTTTCTGAGAATTTTTGCATCAGTATTCACAATCGAGATATTTCCATAGTTTTAGTTTTGTGCAATATTTATCGGGCTTATAAATCAATTTTGTACCTGCTTTATTATATGGTTTATAAAGTTTTTCTTCTTTCTCTGTACGCAGTATGAGCAACTGTCCTCAGAGGACACCACATTCTCCCTATTCCTTCCTTCAGGAATAGAGAAGATACAGTTTTAGAGGAAGAATACTTTCTCTGCTTGGAATTGGGCCCAAGGCCTTGGCCCCTGACACAGCATTTGAAATTTTCCCATGACTTCCTGAGAAACTGGAGTCATGATTCCTCGGCACACTTTTCCGTGACACTGGGTCAATTTGGATTGACTGGGTGAAGGTGTGGAGGATGAAACAGCAAAGGATCATTTCACTCGCCTGATTCAAAACTTGACGACTTGTACATGAGCCCATGCTTCCCACCTCTGCCCTGCAGCTCAGCTATTACCATGGCTGGACTGTCCTCTCTCTTGGTCAGGGCTCTAGCCATGTTCCCTTCTAGTGCACACATCCTGAATTACTTAGACATCTCTTATTATTTCATATTCCCTCTGAGTGCCAGCTGTGGAGTCAAAAGAAGAGCATTGGGAATGAGAAAAACTGGTCTCAGACCCTAGATTTGCAATTTTCTAATCCAAAGACATGAAATCAGTCACTTTATCTTTCGAAGATTTGATGTGTTCATCTGTAAAAGAAAGCTGTGATATCTGTGCTGCAGGGTTATTTTGAAAATTAATAGAATAATATAGGTGATATAGTAAAAGCACAGAAGCACATTTATATATTTGATATTTAATGAAAAGTGTGCTTTCTCTGGACCTACATGGCATCTTTTCAATTTCCTTTGTAGCACTTATCACTTTCTTCCTTGTGTTGGTTATTGTTTCAATTTTTCAGGATCAACTATTTGAGTGCCTACTCAAGATTACTGTGACAATACATTGACAATATACTGTGCTGTGCTTTGAGTGACAGAAAATAGAGACAGACACGTAGGCTGACCTGCAGGAACATCAAGTCTAGATGCACAGGTGTCCTCCTTCCCCCAAGAGAATCCTCATTCTTCATCCAGGTCCCCTTTCTGGATATTCAGTCATTATGCAAGAGTCTGTTAGATGATCTCATGTATATCCATGACCGTGCTTGTCACTCCACTCTGGTCCATGCTTTGTTAATTTTTCTCCAACACTTCATATCTTCTTTCAATACCCCTATGAGAATATCTCACCAGAACTCTTGAAAACACACCCCAACCAGAACTAATTGTTCCTAAATTACTTTCTTTTTCACCCATTTCATTCAAGGCATCCTTTTCCTTTGAGTGTCTCAACCTCAAAACTCTGAAGGTATATTTATCCCCTTAGTTAGTGCTATCATAAAATCACTACATTCTGTTGTCCCTATTTCCACATTACCTTTCATCTAGATTGTTCATTTATATCTTCACATTCTCTTGTGTAGATTGCTCTGTGAGATGCCTAATTAAACTCCTGGCCCTGTCACTCCAGTTCCTTCCTCACTGCTCTCTGTGCAATCCTTCATTCAAGACAGACTCTCATCGTGCTTTATGCAGAGCTTTTATTTATTATCTTTCTATCTATCTGTCTTTGTATCTATCTATCATCATCATCTTCTTCTTCTTCTACCATTTACCATCTCTCTATTTATGTATTTATAAAGGGTATATGTAAACACCTCTTGATTAAGAAACTAAGCAAAAAATTAAGGCTTCATTAGTAACCTGGATAATCTACATAGTATCCCCACTTCAGTTCCCTTGAGTCTCTCCTCTTGTATATCCTCTCATCTTCAGTCCTATGCACCTCTTTCCCTTAATTTTGTTTTTAATGAACTTTTATTGTATGTATACCCTATCCCAAAATGTGTATCTTTTAGTCATTTTAGTTTTTTATAGCCCTATAGTAAAGGGTATCAATAAATAATCTTTTGAGATTTACATCTTTTAAACTTAATACTATGTTAATAAGATCAACCAAACTGTAGCATGTCTCTGTGGAACATTTAGACAAAAAAGGGACTCATCTACTGGCTTGAGTAGCTAATCCCAATTACCAAGGACTTAATAGTCAAACAATGAATTGACATTTGAATAGTGATTTATGGACTTCAAAGCATGAGCTATTGTGATCCTCCCGGCTTGTGAACTGTACTCTGCTAGTCAGTAACACAGCTGGGGTACGGTCCCATTAGTCCTGTGCTGGTGCTCTGCCAAAAGGAGCAGAAATGTGTACAATTTGATACTCTCCATAAAATATCTTATCAATCTGTTATAAGACTTCTGAGAAGATAAATATTCTTGCTGAAAAGATCACTGATGACTTTTTGGATGGGATGACATTGGCGGTGGATTTTCTGGTGTGCATCACAGTCTCCAGTGTATGTCCTCAGATTGGTTATGAGAAGATTCTCTTGCTGAAGAGTTTCCGCAGGGCAGCCTTCATGTCCCGGTTTCTCAGACTATAGATGAAAGGGTTTAACATCGGGGTCACTGCGATGTACATCACAGTTATCACTGCATCCTTTAGGCTATAAGCTGTGAGAGGGCGGAGGTACATGCCCATGACTGTCCCGTAGTACAAAGAGACAACTGTGAGGTGGGAACCACAGGTGGAGAAGGCTTTGAGCACACCCTTAGTGGAGGGAACCCATAAAACCGTGGAAAAGACCCGAACATAGGAGATAATGATGAACAGCAATGGCATGCAGAAAACACTAACCCCGAGGTACATCATCTTCACATTAAAGTGGATGTCAGAACAGGACAGCTTGAGCAAAGAAGCAAGGTCACAGTAGAAGTTGGTCACTCCCTGCTTGTCACAAAAGGACAGACTAGCTGTGAGCAGAGTGTGGGGGAGGGCATTGGCATTTCCAACCATCCAAGACCCAACAACTAGCAGAACACAGGACTTTGGACTCACTATTATTGTGTAGTGAAGTGGGTGGCTGATGGCCACAGCACGATCATATGCCATCACAGCCAAGATATAGCTGTCTGCGTTAGCCAGGGCAAGCATGAAATACAGCTGTGTTAGGCAACCCCCAAAGGAGATGGACTTGCTACCCAAGAGATGGTTAGCCAGCATCTTAGGGATGGTTACAGAGGAGAAGAAGACGTCCACCAAGGAGAGGTTGGCAAGGAAAAAATACATGGGGTTGTGAAGGCGAACATCAGAGTGAATGGCCCAGATGATGAGCAGGTTTCCAATCAATGTGACGGGGTAAATGACCAGGAAGAGGATGAAGAAGAAATATTCTTGTTCCTGCTGACCAGTTATTCCCAGGAGGATGAATTCCAGGGTAAATGACTGGTTTCCTTCCCTCATGGCTTCTTCAGCATGAAGGTGAGAAGAATTCAGAATTATTAGTGCAGTTCCTATGTGCAGTTATCTTCCTTATCCATCCCTTTTGACTGAACTGATCAGCTGTGTCTATATCTAGATTTACAAAGTCCAGACATAGCCAATATGTGGTGGGAAAAATCCCCTGGTTGTCAGTGAAATGAGATGACAGTCAGCCCTGGACACTAATATCTGAGAAGTGAGCGATCTGTGAATCAGAGGTGCCCATCCTCTCCAACCCCAGCACCACCACTCAGACACCTAGGGTTTAATCATTGGACACATAATTAAAATTTATATTCTAGGTCCTTGATACTTTCTTAGGCTCCATGGAAAAATCATAAATACATGAAAATACAGTTTGTTCATCTATTTATTTAATAAAAAACAGTCTCCGCTTTCATGGACCTTACAACTTCATGGAGACACCAAAATCATATACTGATTTAATAACAGATGATAAGAAATGGAGCCTATTTTGCAGTATTTGAAAAAACACTCCAGTACAAAGAATGTACCAATACAATAGCACCCTGGGGAGTTAGAAATTAATCAAACCCTGAGTGAGCCCAGAGCCCAGGAAGCAACAGGGGTCTACATCGCCATGAGAAGCTTATGAACCATAATGAACCCAGCAATCATGTTCAGTGGATTTTCTCCCCAGAGAAAATAAAGATAGATAAATTTTTGTTTTGTCTAAACAACTACACTTTGAGATCAGTTTGTTACGGTGGTCCAGGATATCCTAAGTAACTCTCTAATTTTTCTTGAGAGAACTCTACTCAATTATTAGTTGAATGTACATTTAATTGTCACCGATTATCATTGTCTACTATATTATACATGGGAATTATATGCTAGACACAGGGAATGCCAGTATAATTATCTTTCTCCCAAATATGATATACTTTTTCATCTCTGCATCTAAAGGAATTTGGTTTTCTTTCTTTAAATACCTTTCTCATCTTCACACAGAATCGTAATATCTCAGGGTTCAGAGTGTTCCATAAATGTGGAAGTCGTAGAGACTATGGTTCGCTCATTTTGTATAGAGGTGTACAATTTCAAAGGAGGATTCTTGGCAATATGGCAGGCTAAGCTGATGTTGTAAAGTCTCATTCTTATTAAAACACGACAATTCTCGTATGTTATAAATGTAAAATTAAAAAATATACATAGAGAAACCTATAAAAAAAAGGGACAAAACAAACAAATAGACAAACAAACAAGCAAACCCCCCCAAAACTCAAAGGTAATGTTCCAAGCCACCACTGATGCTGTGGTGGCATATTGGTTTTTCCAACTAGGAATCACTTCCTAGCAGCTAGAGTCTAGGGTGTTAATGTCCCTTTATACAGGAGATGGCCACAGATATGCATGAACTATGGAGCTTAATTTGAGCTCTTGCATAAAGCACTTGAAGTTTTATCCTATTTGTGGAAAAAATAGTAGAAAGATTTTGGCGTGTCAGAACTGGAAAAAAGAATAAAATGGGTAGAATTCATAGAAAATATGGTCATTTACAAAGAAATCCCAGGGTATCTGTAGGTATGCTAAGAGTCTTCAGTAGTTTGGTTGGATATAAATCACTATTAAATTACAAAAAATGTTCTTACACATTAGAAACAACAAATAAGAAACTATAATTTTAAGAAAGACTCCCCATATTTTAAGAAATCTTGAAGTAATTCAAACAAGAGGTTCAAGACTGGATTTAAAAATTGCAAAACTTTACTGAATGATGACCAAGAATATTTACAAAAATAAGGATTGAAGCAACATGAATGGAGACTCAGTATGGTAAAAATGTCAATTCTCCAATTAATTTATAAATTCATTGCAATCCCTATCAAAATATCATAGGTTTCTTTAAAACATGGAACTTACTAACCCAGTTCAAAAATTCATGTGGATGAGTAAAGAGCTATGAAAACCAAAGACAATATGAGGAAAAAAAATAAGAGCACAGAATTGCCCTGTCATGTATGAAAAAAATTTACTCTGATAATTCAGATAATAGAGTTGTTCTGGCATAGGGACTTTATAGATGGATCTATGTAACATACAAGAGAGCCTAGAAAGAGATCAAGCATTTATTAGTATTTTGGTATATAACATGGGTTGGTTTAGAAATAGGCAGGGAACCTGCAGAGTGCCCTGGAGGGAAACGTGCCCATCTGTGCCCCTGCAGGCCCGCTGATTTCAGATTTTCTGCAGACCTTGAATGGCCCTGTAAATATGCTTCAGCTTTTCTAAGCTGTGGTCTGCGAACCCTTATTCCTGCCGAGGGAACTGCCAGTGGACTTGTCTGTCTGTTCCCTCAGAGACAGGTGTGCAGACATCAGTGTCAACAGTGGACTTTGAAACAACCGTATGACTCAGTTCCAGCCCTGTGGTCTAGGGTCAGTGTGTGAAGCAATCCTATGACTCAGTTCAGCTGTGGTCCAGGGCCAGTGTTTCCTGCCAAGGGACCCACCCAGTAGCCTAGTGGGAGCCCTCCCATGAAACTGAAGAAAGTCACAATCATCCATGTACCTGGTGACAAACTCACTGTCTGTGGACCCTCTTACCTGTATCAGCCCTACCGATCAAGATCTGGGAGGCAGTGCGGCACACCCAAGGACCAGACTCGATCACAGACTCTCTATTTGCGAACCTGACTGTGGACTCAACAGCAGCCACATGAACCAGCTTCTACCCTACCCAACCACAATCTCAGGGGCAATCTCATTAGCCCAAGGACCCAAGAGAAGAAGGCCTTTTTCTACCAAAAGCAGTCTGTAAAGACTGGAAGAGTTGTTTACTATTATAAAAAAGACAAAAGATAACAAGTGTTAGCAAGATACAGAGAAAAGGGAACTCTTGTATATTGTTGGTGGGAACGTAAATTGGTAGAGCCATTATGAAAAACATTAGTGAGGTTTCTGAAAAAAATGAAAATAAAAATACTCTATGATACAGCAACCCCAATTCTGAGTATATTTTAATGGAAATGAAACCAGAATCTTGAGGAGGTATCTGCATCCTCGGGTTCTTTGCAGTCTTATTTTCAATAGCCAAGATATGGAATCAAGCTAAGTGTCTTGACTGATAAATGGATACTGAAAATGTGGAATACATACACAATAGAATGTCATTCAGCCATAAAAGAAAGAAATCTTGCCATTTGTGACATGATTAAACCAAGAGTATATAATACTATGTGAAATAAGCCAACACAGAGAGACAAATACTGTATGATCTCACTTACACGTGTTATCTAAAACAGTGCAACTCATAGAAGCAGAGAGTAGAATGTTGGTTGCCAGGGGCTAGAGAGTGGGGAGAAGAGGAGATGCTGGTCAAAGGGTACAAACTTTCAGTTATACTATGAATAACTTCCAGGGATGTAATGCACAGCATGATGCCTATATTTAATAATAATGTATTGTTTTCTTGATATTTGATAACAGAGCAGATTTCAAGTGTTTTCACCACAAACACACACATACACACAAATGGTAGCTATGGGTGGTAATGGATAGGTCTGTTAGTCTTTATACAATATATATGTGTACCAAATTATTACATTGCACACACTGAATATGTGCAATTTTTATTTGTCGATTATATGTTTTATAATAAAAAATAAAATATTCCCATTAAAAAGAAATGTGCAGAGGACAGTTGGGCTGAGCATCTAGTAAAGAGTCATTTGATAATTGGACACTCCACCCACATCTTAAAAAAATACAGAAAAATTATTCCTAAAGGATTAATTGTTAAAAGCAAAACCTCACACACTTTAGAATAAATTATGTTTATGCTATGAGATTCAGAACTGATTTCTTAAACCAGGCACAAAGTGCCACAACATAAGAGAAATTATTGTAAAATTTAACTAATTTAAATTTAAAACATTTGTGAAAAAGACTTCATAAAGAAAAGAGAAGGATAGTTCAGGGACTGGAAGAGAAATCTGCTACACTAATACTCAATAAAAAAAGAATCCAAATAATAATAAATAACAAATAATAAACAACAAAAAATGATAATAAATAACAAATAATAATAAAAACACCAAAAGTCCTGTAGGAAATAATAGGCAACAGGCTTAAATAGGCAAGTCATAGAAGAAGAAACTGGGATGTACTATATCTCCCCAAACGATGTTCAACTAAGTTAACACAAAATTAAATTTCACGTCCTTCATCTCAAACTAAGTGTAAAGTTTGACAATTTCAAGTTTGGGAAGAAATGAACAAACTAGTTCATTGGGAAGAAATAAAAAATGAGTTATAAATTAGTTAGGTAATTCAAAATCACCATTTGGAAAACTATTTTTCCCTTTCAAGTAAAGCTGAAAATCCTTATACCTCTGGGTGACTGTATCAGTCCGTTTCTGTTGCTTATAAGAAAATACACGGAACTGGGTGATTTATAAAGAAAATAAAATTCATTACTCACAATTTCTGAGGATGGGAAATCCAAAGTCCCAGGAACCCATCTGGTGAGAGTCTTGGTCATGGCTTTACAGCAAAGCAGGGGTCGCACATGGCAGAAAGTGGTGCAGCAGAGAGAGACACTAAACTAATTTACTCTCCTTTAAAGCCCTCCAAACCATGCGCATGACCATCCTTTTAAATCCATTCTCTAAGGCATTGTCCTACAATCTAATCACCTTTGCAAGCCCCACATTTCAATTACCATAATAGGATTTCCCACCCTCTTAACACTGTCATAGTGGGGGGTCAAGTTTTGGGGGAACATTCAATCGAAGGCACTGACTCCAATTCTACCTGAAGATTAGAACTTTGAGAAATCCTGGTACATGTGTCCAAGCAGACATTCCCAGTGATGTACACTGTCGTATAGAAACCTCAGAAATAGATGAGGTGCCATGTCCATGTTAAAGAGTTCTGTATAACAGTTAAAATGAATCCATTTCCATGTAATATTAAAAAATATAATTTTTAAAAAAGTATAATAATTTTTAAAATTATTATTTATTAATTATAATTATTTATTTATTAGTAGTAGTAATAAATAATTTTTTAAAAAGTTGCCAGAAGATATGCAATATTTACACTGCATGTGTAAATATTAACACATAACATAACACACACATAATCTAGCAAAAGTATAAAACATAAATAGGAGTACACCACCACTCTAGAACAACAGTTATTTCTAGGGTTAAAAAGAAAAAGTAATATTTTGGATGAGCAAAAAAGAGTTTCAAGTGTATGTAATATTAATTGCTTCAAAAAATTTGGAGCAATTATGATCTAATGTTCCATTTATTAAGTCTAGATGATGAATTTTTGTCATGTTATTTTCTTTGCCTTTCTGATTTTTAGTAGGATCATCATAAAATATCTTAATTTAACAAAAACATTTCACAATCTTGGTGTTAGCTGGGTTCAGAGTGTACCCATGAATCTGTGTGGCTATAATCCATATTTCACTGAAGGCAGGAGATAGAGCGTTGCTTGTGAAGAGATTGAGAGTAAGTGAAAGTTAATTTTCACTGGGAAGAGGGAGCCAGGGGCCCTATATCACGCTAAGAGAGAAAGACCATATAGAGAAAAAGATTCAGGTTAGAATCTTTTAAAATTTTACTTGCATCCACTTAGTATTTTTCTTCATCCTAAGTGGATGCAGGTGGGAATTGTCTTTAACACTGTTTGCTAATGTCATTTAATGGCCCAGTGCTACTCCCTGAGCTCATTCATTATGTGTACACCTGCCCTTTGACCCAGTGGTGATCTCAAGTCTCTTAACCTATATTGCATGCAGATAGCCTGCCCCGTTCTAGACAGTTCACAATGCTCAGTTCCCTATGAACTCCCACATCCTTCAGCAAACCATCCTCTCTCCATTATCCATGGAAGTCCATCAAATTCTTTGCCACTTTCCCCAAGCTAACCACAGTTCCCTACATCAAAACTCCCAGACACCCAGTGTCACTTTTCTCTTCAGTGAGAAACTTCAACTGAAAAGGAATATTTCCTCCATATTCTCCCCAGATCATTATTTCTATATACCTGCTTCCTCCTGCGCTTTGTCTCTCAAGACCCAGAAGGAAAGTGGACCTGCACCCAGTGTGCACTCAGCCTTGTTCTGTCTCCTCCGCTATATTGCTCCATCGACTCCCTCAGCTGCAGTGGTTTCTCTCTCCAGTATCTACCCCAGCATCAGCGCTTTCCCATTAGCTAACGAGCACATTACAGCCTTTCAGTCATTCCATGAGTCTTTTTCCATCTTAGGACCCCTTCCAACGACCACCCCATTTAATATCTTTGTTTTTCCGTTCTCAGCCAGGCTTCTTTATAGAAACATACTACCGAACCGAAAATTATATTTATTATATGTAAATGGGATGTGTCTATCTCTTTAAAATCCCACACTGTTTACTCATCACCTAATGGATGAAGTCCAAGTTCCTTTTCATGGGGAAAACCTCCAGGATCGACAGTTCAGACAGTAAAAGGGAACCTCAGGCAAATATATATAATTTTGTTACAAGCTGAGGGTACAGTACAGCCAGGGGTAGGAAGAAATCTGCCTGGAAAAGAAGTTTGGGTTTATATTGTGGAGGATTTTGATCCAATGCAAGGACTTTATCCTTTATTCATCAGACACATTAGTGTGGTGGCTGTGTGTTGCACTAACCCTTCCTGGTAATAGATATATGCGACCTTTTGTGTAATGTAAACCTAGATATTTGGTCACACAAATTAAATGAGTGATCACCAGGGCAACATTTTGAATGACAATCTGGTGCAAAGAGACTACAAGGTGACAAAATAAAAAATAATTAAAGAATGTAAGAAAAGTAGCATCAGAGAAGGAGAAGTTATTGGTACAATCAATGAGGGGACTAGAGAAGAGAGGTTTCTGTGCAAGGGGCTGAAGGACAGAGATCCATAGTGTCGATGTCAGGAGGTTACCAGTGGAAAGACAGTATCTGCTGAAACCCTGGAGGAAGAGGTAAGAAGACCCTTTCACCCCCAGAGAGAAGAGCCAGGAGTTGCATCAACATGAATGCAAGAGGCATAGGAAGCCCACCTGCTCACTACAAAAGTCTTCCTGGGAAGTGTTTCTGCTCTGAGATACTTGTCACACGAGTGTGATGGTGCTGATATAGTTTTTCATGGACAGAAGAGGCCAAATTTTCCCCATGGCCTCAGGAGCAGCAGGCAGAAGACACATCTCCTGAGTGCTTTGAGACTCCCTGATAGTCCATCACTGCTTTCACAATGAGAAAATATAATTTTCTTTCTTTCTCTTTTTTTTGGCATATGGCTGGTATGGGGATCCGAACTCCTGACTTTGGTGTCATCAACACCACACTCGAACCGAGAGAGCTAATCTGACAGGCTGAAATAACATAATTTTCTGAAGGGGCCTGTTATCATGACCGTTGAATGTGGGAGTGGAAGGTGTCTTTGTAGGTTCTCTCTAAGATGGTGTGCTTGTCCAGTGCATGTGCGTACACACACACACACACACACACACACACACACACACACACACACACACACACACACACACACCACACACACTCAAATTTCAGAAAGTGGCAAGAGCTGAACACTGGGATAACCAAATTAGAATTACCGCCGTCTGACTCTGTTTTCATGGACAAGAGCTCAAGAAGAAGCATTTTCCCAAGAGATCTCTCTCTCTTTCTGTCTGTCTGTCTGTCTCGGTCTCTCTGCCTCTGGATCTCTCTCTCTGCCTTTTTCCCATATAACCTTGAGAATTTGGGTAGTGCAGTCAGGCCAATGTTTGTGTCCTAGTTTTGCCACTTCTCTGTGTCAGTTTAGGCAATTCAATTCACCATTGTTTCATCTGATAAAGAGACATAATAATCTACTTATCTCTTAGCGTTTTGTGATGGTCAAAGGAGACAATGTGTAGTGCAGTTGCTGGCTATCTACCCCTTGATGCCACAGCCATGAAGACTTTCTTGAAATGTGTAAGCCCTACCTGTGGAGTCAGTTCAGATGCTGTCAAATGGGTCCTGGCCCTGTGGTCTTCGTTCCTCTTCCACAGCTGGGAAGTTTACAGCCACATGGTCTAAGCATCTGCTAGCATTCAGCATTGGGGCACGCATGTTGGAGAGTGGGTTCCTGTTCCTCTATTGCTGAGGCAGAGATGAGACAGCATTGGAATGATTTGGAAAGAGGACTCCCTGAGTTTCCCAAATGTAGAGCAGAAGTGGGTGAAGGAGGTGTCCTGCATGAAGCCCGGAGATGAGGAGTCTAGTTTCCTGCTTGAAGGAAACAAGGTGAGTCACAGCATTGAGAAAATTTGAATTTAATTCACCAGTTTATAAAGAGTCTTCTAACATGACTCAGGTTTTCATTCAGGCCAACATCAGCATAACCATTGAAAAACAACACTTTCCTTCAGCTGTGTCCTGAGGGGACAGCTGGCTCTCAGGGGTAATCTTTCCAGAGAGTAATTTCAGAGTAATTTTTGAGAAGAAAGATTGAGTGAGAGTTCCCTGGAGAGTGTGTCTCTAGGGTCCAAGCTCTGGGCTGCCTTATTCCAGCATCTGAGTTAGAACCTGGGCCCCTCTCCTCTGCTGTTCAGCACAGACTTGCAGCCACCCTTTGGAACATGCAAGGACGATGGTACAATGAAGCTCCTGGTCTTTCTTCAAGCCCACACTGAAGCCATTCAGGTGTTAAGTGAGGCAGAGAAGAAGAATTATATCTCATCTTTTCAGTAGGATTTGACTGGAAGAGTGGTAGGGTGGGATTTATATTTTCCTCTATCTGGCATGCTCATAGGAGGTCTCCTAATAGTTTAGAGTCTTAAGAATGAAAAAGGTGTTGGTGTTCTCTAGTCCACTTTATGTATGTGTCACTTTTATAATAGCTGTGATTAGTGATCTTCATTCTATGATTTAGCATCTGCTGTGGCAGGGAGGTCACTGTGATGATGAAGAGTATGGGGTCTGGGTAGGTGAGTCCTGGATCTGCCACTTACTGGCTGTCCCTGACCTTGAACAGTTATTTAACTTACTCATTTGTAAAGTAGGAACAGTAATGATACTAATAGCAACAGCAACATCTGCATAAAGTTATGACAATTCAGTGAATTAGTATCCAAAAAGTCCTTAAATTTAAAGCTAGCACATAGCACTTAGTAAAGGTTAACTGCTATTCTTCTAACAATCACACTAGTCATGCAATTGTTCGACAACTCTCGAAAATCTTTTTCAGACTCTGCACATGGTAGATGTTGACATCACTTTTGTTGAACTGCATTTTGCTCAAGGCATGTTTCAGGTGACACCACCCTTATTTGCTCTGTTCCTAATTGCCCTGTGTTCATATCATGCTCCAGCATCAAGGATGTGGATTTCCCAGACATAGATGAAATGATATCCCAGGATAAATATTTTCTTCCTCATAATCACATTTTGCCTTGGTGTCCATCTCTGAATCTCTTAGTGCTTCCATGTTTTATTTACTGGGTACCCATTTGGGACAAGATGTTGTGGAATGACGTGGAAGAGATCAGTCCGACAAGGAGGCTTTGACCCTCAAATACTTGCACATATTTCCTCTGGATAATGACTACAGCTTTCACTGGCTTATGAAAGGAATCTTGACCATCTGCTTTTCCGTCAAATTGAAAAACCTTTGGAGTATTTCTTTGGGTGGGAGAGGCTAAATGTCATTGTCCATTGGCAACTGCAGGCTTGGTTAACCCCCTTTTCATTGAATGACTTTTGGGAAACAGGAATGACTTATGAAATATATTTGCAGAATAAGGGTACAGGAGCAATACCTTAGGAGACAACTTAACTTAAAATCAGTTTAAGAAAGGGAACAAAAAAGTTCTGAAGTAATTGTTTTTATGTACTTAATATATTAAAAATAAGTCATAGTGTAGAACTGAAAGAAATTGAGATGAAAATGAAAATGTCTTGAAAATAGCAGACAGAATGAATGAGGAGCTGAAAAATGATTTTGGTTCTCAATTTGGCCAGCTCTGACAATTCAGAAAATAAATCAGTAACATGTTGAAAAGAATTCATATGTCCTTCTGGAAGGAAGATTAAAAGGAGAAACATTTTAAAACAATAATATAAGAGAAATGTTGAGTGTGCAGAGAATGTGGAACTCTATCTAAAGAATATTAGTCGTTCCACTGAAGGAAACCAGAACAAATAGGACAAAAGCAACAGTTAGAGTTACAATAACAAGTCGTATTACAATGAGTCAAAAACTCGAGTTCAGATTGAAATGCTCACTTACTCTGGAAAATATTAATGAAAATATCCTTACATGTATCATATTGATAGCTTTGTATTTTAGTGATAGGAAAATTTCTTCAGAATAGAAATTTAAGTGCCAGAGAATAATAGATAACCTGAGAAGAAATAGAAGTTCCAATAGCTTCAGATTTCTCCTGACCCCAGTTCCAGAAAACTATCAAACTTCTAAGAGGAAAATGTTGTAACTCATAATTCTATACTAAGGTTATTATTTTCGGACATATGTTTACAAAATTAGGTGAAAATACTGGAAATAGTTTTTACAATAGCATTTTCTGGCAGAAATTTAAATATTGTGAATAACCTATATTGTACAACTCTGAATAATTTAACAAAGACCGTGAGTTTGAAGATTGGGAAGGAATGCAGGAAAAACACTTTCTAATTCTCATGTTACATAAAGAGGTCTTAAGTTGTTTTTTTCCTTCATCTTTATAAGGAGAGAAATAAAGATTTAAGTAGGTTAATTCTACTATGAATTACATATCCAGTATAGAATTTAAAAAAATAGAGTGGAAGTCACTGTATCAAATCATACAACTGGTCTATTTGATGTTTTAGAAAAAGACACAGATTCTCATATTTTTAGTTAAAAGAAGAAGTCTACTGGAGTTAGGTATCTATATTACATTTAAGTAGAAAGGGCAGGTATAGTCCTAATTATACTTCTAAAAATCGCAGATGCAAATTTGAAATTGTTATACAGATAATTCACTAAGTAATAATTGAGAACATCACTTTCACATGCCCGAAAGGCTCTTTCTTATGAAAATAAAGATTAAATTCCATAGGACAAAAAATGATCTCTGAAATGCAATGTCCTAAAGAAAACTTATTTTCAAGGAGATTTATTTATTTATTTATTAAAACATAATTGTACATATGTGTGGGTTATGGCATTGAATATCAATACCTGCGTGCAATATGTGATGCTCAAATCAGGATAATTAGTATATTCAACTTTACACAGCATAATTACTTTTTGTGGCACTTTCCCAGTTTCTCACTAACACCCCTCCTGCTCCCCTTTCCCACCTGTAGTAGTCTCAATTCTGTTCCCTCCTTTTGAAATTTCAGTGAATTACTGTGATTGTAGTATGCTTCTTCCTTCCTTCCTTCCTTCCTTCCTTCCTTCCTTCCTTCCTTCCTTCCTTCCTTCCTTCCTTCCTTCCTTCCTTCCTTCCTTCCTTCCTTCCTTCCTTCCTTCCTTCCTTCCTTCCTTCCTTCCTTCCATTAGTCCTCACTAATAAGTGAGGACATGCAGTATTTCTCTTCGTCTGTCTAGCTTATATCACGTAACATAAATTTCCCTAAGCTCATCCATGCTGCTGTGAATAGCAGAATTTCATTATTTTTTATGGCTGAGTAGTATTCCATTGTGTATGTATACCACATTTTCTTTATCCAGTTGTCTCTTGATGGACATTGAGGTTGGTTCAAACTCTTGGCTATCATAAATAGAGCTGCAATAAACACGGGAGTGCAGGTAACCCTTCGACATGATGATTTCCATTCCTTTGGGTATATACCCACCAGTGTGTTACTTTATCGTACGGTAGTTCTATCTGTAGTTCTTTATGGAAACTCCATACTGTTTTCCATAATGGCTGCAGTAATTTACAATCCCACCAACAGCATAGAAGAGTTAGTTCCCCTTTCTCTACATCCTTGTCAGCACTTGTAATTCTCTTTTTGATACCTGCCAGTCTAACTTGGGTGAGATGATATCTCAGTGTGGTTTTAATTTGCATTTTCCTGATGCTTAGTCATGTTGAGCATTTTTTCATGTGTTTGATGGCCAATTGTATATCTTCCTTTGAGAAATGCCTATTCAGCTCGTTTGCCCATTTTTTAATTGTATTCCTTTTTTTTCCCAGTTAAGTTATTTGAGTTTCTTGTATGTTCTAGATATTAATCCCCTGTTGGATGCATAGTTTGCAAATATTTTTTCACATTCTGTAGGTTGTCTTTTTGCTCTGTTTCTTTTGCCATGTAGAAGCTTTTTAGTTTGATATTATCCCATTCATTTAATCTTTCTTCTGTTGCTTGTGCTTTTGGGGTGTTATTCATAAAGTGTTTGCCCAGTCCTACTTCCTGAAGTATTTCCCCTATGTTTTCATTTAGGGGTTTTATGTTTCAGGTCTTATATTTAAGTCTTTAATCTATTTTGAGTTGACTTTGGTATATGGTGAGAGATACAGGTCTAGTTTCATTCTTCTGCAAATGGTTATCCAATTTTTCCAGTGCCATTTACTGAAGAGGCACTTTTTTCCCCCTGAATGTATATTCTCAGTGCCTTTGTCATAGATCAGTTGGTTGTAAGTATGTGGGTTGATTTCTGCGTTCTGTATTCTTTTCCTTTGGTCTGAATATCTGTTTTTATGCCATTACCATGTTGCTTTGTTTGCTACAGCTTTGTAGTATGGTTTAAAGTCAGGTAGTATAATGCCTATGGCTTTGTATATATATATATATATTTTTTTTTTGCACAGGATTGCTTTGTCTGTTTGATGTCTTTTGTTTTTCCACATGAATGTTTGAATTGTTTTTTTCTATTTCTATGAAGAATGTCATTAGTATTTTTTTTTTCTTCCTGACACTTTTTATTGAATATATTATCCTTTCCCCATTGTGTATTATTGGAACCCTTCTGGAGATCAACTGCCTGTAAATGCATGGATTTATTTCTGTCTTTATTCTGTTTCATCAGTGTATATGTCTGTTTTTATGCCAGTAGCATACTGTTTTGACTACTGTAACATTGTAAAACATTTTATCCGGAAGTGTGATGCCTCCAGGTTTGTCTTCTTGCTCAAGGTTGCTTTGCTAATTAAGGGCATTTCCTTCATGCTTTCATATAAATTTTAGCATTGTTTTTCTGTTTCTTTAATTTAATTTAATTTTTAAATTTTTTAAAATTTAATTTTATTTTGTCAATATACAATTTGGTTGATTATTTTGGCCCATTACCAAAACCTCCCTCTCTCCTTTCTCTTCCCCCTCCCTCCCAACAACCTCCTATCTGTTTGCTTGTTGTTTCAACTTCAAGGAATTGTAATTGTTGCGTCTTCTTCCCTGCCCCTCCCCAGTTTATTTGTGTATTCATTTTTTTTATTTTTGGCTCCCACAAATAAGTGAGAACGTGATATTTCTCGTTCTGTGCCTGACTTGTTTCACTTAATACAATTCTCCCTAGGTCCATTCATGTTGTTTCAAATGGCAGTATTTCATTCTTATTTATAGCAGAGTAGTGTTCCATTGTGTAGATGTACCACATTTTCCATATCCACTCATCTGATGATGGACATTTGGGCTGGTTCCAACTCTTAGCTATTGTAAAGACTGCTGCAATGAACATTGGAAGACAGGTATACCTTCGATTTCATGATTTCCATTCCTCTGGGTATATTCCCAGCAGTGGGATAGCTGGGTCATATGGTAGATCTATCTGCGATTGTTTGAGGAACCTCCATACCATTTTCCATAGAGGCTGCACCATTTTGCAGTCCCACCAACAATGTATGTGAGTTCCTTTTTCTCTGCAACCTCGCCAGCATTTATTATTCAGAGTCTTTTGGATATTAGCCATCCTAACTGGGGTTAGATGGTATCTCAGTGTGGTTTTGATTTGCATTTCCCGGATGCTGAGTGATGTGGAGCATTTTTTCATGTGTCAGTTGGCCATTCGTATATCTTCCTTTGAGAGATGCCTATTTAGCTCTTTTGCCCATTTTTTAATAGGGTTACTTGGTTTTTTGTTGTAAAGTTGTTTGAGTTCCTTGTATATTCTGGATATTAATCCTCTGTTAGATGTATATTTTGCAAATATTTTCTCCCACTCTGTTGGTTATCTTTTAACTCTGTTAATTATTTCTTTTGCTGTGCAGAAACTTTCTAGTCTGATATAATCCCATTTGTTTATTTTTCCTTTGGCTGCCCATGTTTTTGGCGTCACATTCATGAATTCTGTGCTCAGTCCTACTTCCTGAAGTGTTTCTCTTATGTTTTCTTTAAGAAGTTTTATTGTTTCAGGGTGTGTATTTTATTCTTTAATCCATTTTGAGTTGATTTTAGTATATGGTGATAGGTATGGGTCTAGTTTCATTCTCCCACATATGGATATCCAGTTATCCCAGCACCATTTGCTGAAGGGGCAGTCTCTTCCCCAGTGTATAGGCTTGGTGCCTTTGTCAAAGATCAGATGGCTGTAGGTGTGTGGGTTGATATCTGGATTCTCTATTCTATTCCATTGATCAGTGTGTCTGTTTTTATGCCAGCACCATGCTGTTTTTGTTATTATACCTTTGTAGTATAGTGTAAAGTCAGGTAGAGTTATGCCCCTAGCTTTATTTTTTTTGCTCCGAATGCTTTGTTTATGTGTGGTCTTTTGTTATTCCATATAAATGTCTGGATAATTTTTTCCATTCCTGAGAAAAATGTGATTGGAATTTTGATGGGGATTGCATTCAATTTGAATATCACTTTTGGTAGTATGGACATTTTCACAATGCTGCTTCTTCCAATCCAAGAGCACGGGATATCTTTCCATTTTCCTGTGTCCTCTTTAATTTCTCTCAGCAGTGGTTTGTAGTTCTTGTTGTAGAGATTTTTCACATCCTTGGTTAACTCTATTCTTAAGTTTTTTTTTTTTTTTTTTTAAATTTTATTTTGTTGATATACATTGTGGCTGATTATTGCTCCCCATCACCAAACCCTCCCTCCCTTCTCCCTCCCCCCCTCCCCCCCAACAATGTCCTTTCTGTTTGCTTGTCGTATCAACTTCAAATAATTGTGGTTGTTATATCTTCTCCCCCCCCCGGTTTGTGTGTGTGTGTGTGTGTGTGTGTGTGTGTGTGTGTGAATTTACATATTAATTTTTAGCTCCCACCAATAAGTGAGAACATGTGGTATTTCTCTTTCTGTGCCTGACTTGTTTCACTTAATATAATTCTCTCAAGGTCCATCCATGTTGTTGCAAATGGCAGTATTTCATTCGTTTTTATAGCTGAGTAGTATTCCATTGTGTAGATGTACCACATTTTCCGTATCCACTCATCCGATGATGGGCATTTGGGCTGGTTCCAACTCTTGGCTATTGTAAAGAGTGCTGCGATAAACATTGGGAAACAGATATACCTTCGACTTGATGATTTCCATTCCTCTGGGTATATTCCCAACAGTGGGATAGCTGGGTCGTATGGTAGATCTATCTGCAATTGTTTGAGGAACCTCCATACCATTTTCCATAGAGGCTGCACCATTTTGCAGTCCCACCAACAATGTATGAGAGTTCCTTTTTCTCCGCAGCCTCGCCAGCATTTATCGTTCATAGTCTTTTGGATTTTAGCCATCCTAACTGGGGTTAGATGGTATCTCAATGTGGTTTTGATTTGCATTTCCCGGATGCTGAGTGATGTTGAGCATTTTTTCATATGTCTGTTGGCCATTTGTATATCTTCCTTATTCTTAAGTTTTTTTTCTTTTTTGGTGGCTATTGAAAATGGGATAGCTTTCTTGGTTTCTCTTTCTGCTTGTTCACTATTGGCTAATAGAAATGCTACTGATTTTTGTGTGTTGATTTTGTATCCTGCATTTTTTTCTGACATCATTTTTGTACTCCAAGAGTTTTTTTGTAGAGGCTTTAGGCTGTTCAATATATAGGATCATGTCATCTGCAAACAGGGACAGTTTGACTTCATCTTTTCCAATCTGGATGCCCTTTATTTCCTTCTCTTTTCTGATTGCTCTGACTAGTATTGCCAACACTATATCAAAAAGGAGTGGTGAGAGTGGGCATCCTTGTCTTGTTCGTGCTCTTAAGGATCCCATTCAGGAAGATATTGGGAATGGGTTTATCATATATGGCTTTAATTATGTTGAGATACTTTCCATCTATACCTAACTGATAGAGGGTCTTTGTCATGAATGAATGTTGAATTTTATCAAATGCTTTTTCAGCATCTGTAGAGATGATCATAGGGTCTTTGTGTTTGATTTTATTGATATGGTGTATCACATTTATTGATTTGTGTATGTTGAACCAAACTTGCATCCCTGGGATGGATCCCACTTCATCATGGTGTATAATTTTGCATATGTGTTGCTGTATTCTGTTAGCTAGTATTTTAGTGAGGATTTTTGCATCTATATTCATCAAGGATATTGGCCTATAGTTTCCTTTTTTTGTTGTATCTTTACCTGGTTTTGGTATCAGGGTGATGTTTGCTTCATAGAATGAGTTTGGGAGAATTGCCTCTATTTCAATCTTTTGGAATAGTTTGTAGAGAATTGGTGTCAATTCCTCTTTGAATGTTTGGTAGAATTCTGCTGTGAACCCATCTGGTCCTGGGCTTTTCTTTGTTGGGAGCCTTCTGATAACAACTTCCATCTCTTTTATTGTTATTGGTCTGTTCAGATTTTCTACATCATCGTGGTTCAGTTTTGGTAGTTTGTGTGTGTCCAGAAATTTCCATTTCCTCAAGATTTTCAAATTTGCTGGCATATAGCTGTTTATAGCAGTCTCTAATGATTCCTTGTATTTCAGAGGTATCAGTTGTAATATCACCCTTTTCATTTCTAATTTCTGTTATTTGGGTCTTCTCTCTTCTTTTTCTAGTTAGCCATGCTAATGGCTTGTCAATTTTATTTATCGTTTCAAAAAACCAACTTTTTGATTCATTGACCTTCTGTATCATTTTTGGGTTTCAATTTCATTAAGTTCTGCTCTGATCTTAATGATTTCTTTCCATCTGCTAACTTAGGGTTTGGATTGTTCTTGTTTTCCTAGTTTTTCAAGGTGAAGTATTAGGTTGTTCACTTGCCATCTTTCCATTCTTCTGAAGTAAGCATTTAATGTGATAAATTTCCCCCTGAGGACTGCTTTTGCAGTATCCCACATGTTTTGGTATGATGTATCTTTGTTGTCATTAATTTTAATAAATTTTTTGATTTCCTGTTTGATTTCTTCTTGGACCTATATGCCACTAAGTAGAATGCTGTTTAATTTCCATGTGCTTGTATAGTTTCCAGAATTTCATTTGTTATTGATTTCTAATTTTAATCCATTGTGGTCTGAAAAAATATATGGGATAATTCCAATTGTTTTGAATTTGTTGAGACTTGCTTTGTGATTTCACATGTGATCTATCCTGGAGAATGATCCACGTGCTGATGAGAAGAATGAATATTCTGAGGTTGTTGAATGGAATGTTCTGTAGATATCTGCCAAGTCCAATTGGTCTAGAGTGTTGCTTAGATCTTGTGTTTCTCTGCTGATTCTTTGCCTTGATCATCTGTCCAATAGTGATAGTGGGGTGTTCAGGTCCCCTGCTATTATGGTATTAGTGTCTATTTCCTTCTTTAGGTCCAATAGAATTTGCTTTATAAATCTGGCTGCTCTCAGATTGGGTGCTTATATATTTATGATTGTTATGTCTTCTTGATGGATGAATCCTTTTATCACTATGTAGTGGCCTTCATCATCTCTTTTTATGGTTTTTAGTTTAAAGTCTATTTTATGAGATATAAGAATAACTACTCCAGCTCGTTTTTCATTTCTGTTTGCATGGTAAATCTTTTTTAATCCTTTCACTCTTAGTCCATATAAGTCTTTATAGGAGAGGTGGGTCTCTTGAAGGCAGCATATAGTTGGGTCCTCCTTTTGAATCCAGTCAGCCAGTCTGTGTCTTTTGATTGGGGAATTTAATCCTTTTACATTAAAAATTGTTATTGAAAAGTTTTGATTTACTCCTAGCATTTTATTGATTTTGGTTTGGTTGTCTTAAGTGTCTTTTGTTCCTTTCTTTCTGATTTACTGTTTGTCTTCTGTATTTGTTGGTTTCTTGGGTTGTAGATAAACTTTTTTTTCCTCTTTATTGTTGGCATTTTTATTTTACTAGTGGGTTTTGATTTTTCTTGAGTTTTTATGGCAGTGGTATTTATTTTTCAGGTGCAAAACCCACTACTCCCTTGAGAATTTCCGGTAATGGTGGTCATGCGGTAGTGACCACCTGCAGTTTTTGTTTGTCTGAGGAATATAGTATTTGCCCTTCATTTCATAAGGATAGCTTTGTGGGGTAGAGTATTCTTGGCTGACAATCTCTGTCTTTTAGTATTTTGAATATATCATCCCATTCCTTTCTGGCTTTTAGGGTTTGTGATAAAAAGTCTGATATTAGTCTGATTGGGGCTCCCTTATAATTGACTTGACGCTTCTCTCTTGCAGCTTTTAAGATTTTCTCTTTGTGTTTGAGTTTGGCCAATTTGACTATTGCATGTCTTGGAGAAGAGCTTTTTGGGTTGAATACGTTTGGGGATCTTTGAGTTCCTGAATCTGAAGACCTGTGTCTTTTCGTATACCTGGCAAGTTTTCTGCCACTATTTTGGGAATATGTTTTCAATTCAATCTACTTTTTCCTCCCCTTCTGGAATTCCCCTGACTCGGATATTTGAGTGCTTAAGGTTGTCTGAAAATCTCTCTTAGATTTTCTTCTATGTTTTTGTTTCATTTTTTTTTTTTGTCTGCCTGTGTTATTTCAAACAGCCATCTTCAAGGTCAGAAGTTCTCTCTTCTGCTTCTGAAAGACTGCTGGTTAAACTCTCTGTTGTGTTTTTTATTTGGTTGAATGAATTATTTAGCTCAGCAAGCTCTGCTACATTCTTTTTCAGGGCACTGATTTCCTTGTACATTTCTTCTTTCAGGTCCTGTATACTTTTCCTCATTTCATCGTGTCATCTATTTGAGTTTTCTTGTATCCCATTTAGTTTCCTTTGAATTATCACTCAAAATCCCTTGTCAGACATTTCAAGGGCTTCTTGTTCTATAGGATCTAGAGCTTGAGAATTATTACCCTTTGGTGTTGTACTTTCTTGATTTTTCATATTTCTGGTATCTTTCCTTTGATGTTTAGTCATTGTGGCAAGGGATTTCGCAGTCCACTGGTTTGATACTATTTTCAGGCTTGGATCCTGCTGAGGCTGCCAATATGGCATGGTTGCCTCAGTGCCTGCTTGGTTGCAAACGGTGGTCACTGTGGGTCTCAGGCCTGTTCCTGGGGGTCACCTCACTGGTCAGCGTACACTCGGCTGGGCTGGGGATAGGTTCTGGTAGTGGCAAGGCCTACCTGCTGGGTTGTGTGCTGGCACCTCGGGTGTGTGGTCGCTGTAGGTTTCAGGCCTCTCCATGGGGTGCCTCTCTGGTTGGAATGCAGTTGGCTGGACTGGGGGTGGGGTCCGACAGCAGCGAGGCCTACCTGTTCAGTTGCACGCTGGTGCCGTGGGGCAGGTGGTCTCTGTGAGTCTCAGGGCTCTCCATGGGCGCCACTCTGGTAAGCGTGCACTCGGCTGGGATGGGGATGGGGCCCGGTGGTGGCGAGGCCTACCTGTTCAGTTGTGTGCTGGTGCTGTGGGGTGCGTGGTCTCCATGAGACTTGGGCCTCTCCAGTGGTGTGCCTCTCTGGTTGGCATGCACTTGGCCAGGATGGGGATGGAGTCTGGCAGCAGCAAGGCCTAGCAGCAAGGCCTACCTCTTCAGTTGCATGCTGGTGCTGCTGGGTCGTTATTAGTATTTTGATGAGGATCGCGTTGAGTCTGTAGACAGCTTTAGGTACCATGGACATTTTCACAATGTTAATTCTTCCAGTCCAAGGGCATGGAATATCTTTCCATCTTTTTGTTTCCTCTTTAATTTCTTCTGGCAGTGATTTGTAATTCTTGTTGTAAATATCTTTCACCTCCTTAATAATATTAATTCCAAGGTATTTTATTTTTTGGTGACTTATAAAAAGGTTTGCTTTCTTGATTTCTTTTCCCGCTAGTTCAGTATTGTAATATAAAAACTGTACTGATTTTTGTGTGTTGATATTAGTATACTACAGCTTTACTGAAATCATTTATCAGTTCTAAGAGTTTTTTTGTAGGGTCTTTCTGTCTTTCTCTTTATAGGATCTGTCATCTGCAAACAGGGACAGTTTACCTTCATCTTTTCCAATCTGGATGCCCTTTATTTTTTACTCTTGACTGATCGCTCTGGTTAGTAATTCTAATACTATGTTAAATAGGAGTGGTGAGAGTGGGCATCCTTGTCTGTTCCTGTTCTTAAAGGAAGAGTTTTCAGGTTTTCCCCATTCAGGATAATATTGGTGGTGGGTTTATCGTACATAGCTTTTATTGTGTTTAGGTCTTTTCCTTCGATGCCTAATTTGCTAAGAGTCTTTATCATGAAGGGATGTAGAATTTTGTCAAATGCTTTCTCAGTGTCTATTGAGATAATCATATGTTTTTTTGTCCCTGATGTGGATGTGGTATATCACATTAATTGACTTGAGTTTGTTGAATCATTCTTATATCTCTGGGATGAAACCCACCAGATCATGATGTATAGTTTTTTTGATGTGTTGCTGTATTCTGTTTGCTAACATTTTGTTGAGGATTTTTGCCTCTATGTTCATCAGAAATACTGGCCTGTAGTTTTCTTTCTTTGCTGTATCTTTGGTTTTGGTACAGGGTGATGCTGGCCTAATAGAATGAGTTTGGGAGAATCGCCTCTGTTTCAATGTTTTGGAATAGTTTGAAGATAATTGGTATTAATTCCTCTCTAATGGTTTGGTAGAATTTAGCTGTAAAGACATGTGTTTGTGGGCTTTTTTTTGTTGGGAGACTGCTGATTAGAATATACAAAAAGTCCTCTTGGAATTTATAACCCATATCGATGTGATCACACAGCATTCAGAGGTCCCTTTCATCCTGAAGTTTCTGTGCACCCCCTGGGATCCAGGACTTCTTGTCCTTGCTATTGAAGGAAGAGCACGTCCCTCCTATCTCTCTGCTCCTGTCTGTTGCTGGCTGCTCATGGAATATGGACCCTTCCCTGAAGCTCTGACCAGGGCACGGTCTCTGTATGGACTCAGCCCACAGACTCTGAGTGTCCCAGGAATCCTCACCATGGAATGGAGTCTGTCTCCTCAGGGCAACTTACCTGTAACTTCTCAAAGTTCCTTATTTGTAACATCTCTCCCTCATCCCTTTTTTTAAAAATATGAGCACTGGAATTAGAGGTGCTGGGGAAGTATGTGAAGTTCATCTTTCATTTCAACCAGGAATTCTCTTACCAGCATCCTGGGAGGGGTTGTTTTGCCTGTGGAGGGTACACTGACCAGCAGGTCCCCTAGAACAGAACATCATGCCCCGCACCCGATCAGGTTCCCATTTTACCTTATGACTCTGGACGTCTGATCACTTCTTAGTACTATCCAGATGTGCTTTTAAAGTACCTTTCAGTTAATATGACATTATGTGCATTTACCTGTATTATTAAATATTCTTCAAAACATGATTTTAATGACGCATGGTTTTCTCTTCCTTCTGTCAATGCAGACGTCCCCTCGTCTTCGTTTCTTCTACTCTAGCCACTCTGATCTGCTCTAAATGCTCTGAAGTTACCATGATTTTTTTTTTGCCTCAACTCTGATGTATCTTCCTCTAGAAATTCCTCCCTGACCAACATAGCTGAATTAAATATCCCTGCATTGTACTTCTCTGACAGCATCCCTGATATTACCACAGGTTACAAGTCTATATTGAGTTTCTGGTCTGCCTTGAGTATGGAGGTAAGGAGGATATAGTGACGAACAAGCCGAACAAGAAACTTACATCTTCCATGAAGGAAAAAAAAATCCACCAGAGACAAATAATTATAAACAACTTACTCTTAGCATGTGGAGTGTGTTATGAAGTTTACAAATATGAGAATATGACAGAGAGAGACTAGAATGTGCGGGTGGTTCCTTTTTTTTATTGAAGGATAATTGATCATACATATCTGTGGGGTACAAAGTTGACTATCAATAGTTGTATATAATGTGTGATGGTCAAATCAAGGTAATTAGCTTATTCATTGTTACAATACATAATCATTCTCTGTGTCCGTTAACCAATTTCTCATTAATTTCTTATTAACTTCCTTCTCTCTTTCCCTCCTCTTCCCCTTTCCACCTCTAGTAACCACAGTTCTGTTCTCTCTGGGAAAACTAAACATCCACATGTAGAAGAATGAAACTAGATTTGTACCTCTCACCATATACCAAAATGAACTCCAAATGGATTAAAGACTTAAACATATGACCTAAAACTATAAAACAGCTAGAGGAAAGTATAGGGGAAACACTTCAGGATGTAGGACTGGGCAAAGACTTTATGAATAAGACTACAAAGGCACAGGCAACAAAAGAAAAAAAAATGGGATTATATCTAAGTAAACCACTTCTGCACAGAAAAGCAAACAATCAACAGAGTGAAAAGACAACCCACAGAATGGTAGAAAATATTTGCAAACCATACATCTGACAAGGGATTAATATCCATGTGCGGTTCCTTTCAATGAAGTCAGGAATGTGTCTCTGAGGAGAGACTTAAAGTTGATATTCATTAGTAATTCAATTTGGATTGTATTATATTTATATTTTGATTGGGGAGGGTCAGAGTTTTTATGACATTCCATTCTTCCAAACCAAGAACATGGTATTTCTTCTATTTTTCATATCGTGTTTGATTATCTTCAATATAATGCTACGGTTTTCTTTACATAGGTCTTAAGCTTTCCCTCTCGCACTTATTCTAAAGTATTTCATAGTTTGTTTTCTATTATCTGTAATTATCATTTTTTCTCATTATTTTAATCTCACTGTCTCCATCTTAAATTTTGGGGGGGAGGTTCTTAAGTTTGTACTTTACAAAATAGATGATCATTTCTGGAGTATCCATGTTAATATTATCTGCATCATATGTAGGTTTCTGAAATTCACATTTTTATGCTGAATTATTTTAAAGTAAATCATAATTGTCCTGGCATTACAACTCTAAATATTCAGTCTATATTTCTAAAAAAATCCTATTACACATGCCCCAAATAGCATTTTCACACCAACTCAATTAATAATAATTCTTTAGTATTGTTTTTTGCTGGTCCATATTCATATTTCTCCAGTTATTTCCAAACCTGTCCTTTTCTGTTTCTTTTTCAAAACGGGAATCCAATGCAGTATCTTGCATTGCATTTGGTTGTTATGGTTCCTACTATAGATTGTTAGTCTATAGCAATTCAGTTTTTCATAGCAGTGACTGACTGAAGAGATTGTCCCAATCTCTTCTTCCATCAATTCGAGTTCACTGACTGCAGCATCCACGTCTCCTGGAGCTTGTTAGAAATGCAGATTCTCATATGTCATCCCAGATCTACCAAATGCAAGTCTGCATTGACTCCTGTGCCTGTGGTGACTCATATGCACATTAAAGTTTAGGAAGCTCTGCTGTGGAAAGTCCCACCACAGTGGAGCTAGCTTGTTCCTTGACATCCTGCATTCTTGTAACTAGAAGTTTATTGGCAGCAATTTGGTTGCACTTGAGTTAAACATTTTTCTTTAAAATATACTGTTACATTCTTGTTGTTTTCACCAAAGGACCAGGTTTTATGTGTCCGGAAAATATAAAGCCCAAATTCTATATTACGAAATAGCCATAAGAGCTGTCTTAACTTTATAGTTGTATGACAAAAGCACATCGCTGAATATGCTATTCCCACTCAGAAGAAATTCCATGCGGGATATAAAAGTTTTCTGGTATTTCCAGTTAGAAAGTGTCAGTTTCTAAGTAAAATGTTTAATTGAGAAAGCATCAAAGAGATTAAGGAGTGTAGATTTGATTGATGGAGAGTGATTGGTGAGGTGAGAGGGAACATGTGCTCTCTCTGGTATTTGTTTGACAGTGAGGTCTCTTTAGGGGACTTCCCTTCTCCCACATATCACAGCCAAGGTCTTTCATCTGTACTTTCTGCCCCTTTCTGAGTGGCCCCAGACTCTTTGGTCTACTCCTAGGCACATCCAAGCAAACAAATCAATTAACGTCCCCTTCATAAACCTGTCATATTTTCTGGTCATTCTTCTATTAATTAATTTTTTTTCTTTTGCCTCATTTTTTTAGAACATGACATAAGTTCTCAACACTTGGCGAGTATTTTTAATAGAACTGACTTAATCTTGCATCACGTGCTCCATGGTTGATTGATGGTGGAATTCACCACTGCATTTGTGAAATGACACCCCATTCCCTTCATTGTAAAGTCACATTTTCCTTCCTGTGACCAGGAAGTAATCTGTGTGTCCTTAGCTTGGCATCATACAAACATCCAGGTTTCCATCAGCCATTCACCTAATGTCTTTACACCATTTTCTATCACTTAGATCCTTACTTGATTCAATGCTTTCAGTAGTATTTTCAAGTGTTTCTGATATAGGTTTTCAACACTTCTTTTAAGTTTTATCCTAAGTATTCTACCCTTTTTTCCTTGCTGTTGTAAATGGATTTTTCTCTTTCATCACATCTTCTAATTTGATGCTCTTTGTATATATTAGACAATTATTTTTGTGTGTTGATTCTATATCATTTACTCTTATGAATTGTCTTAATGTTTTTCATTTGATGATCTTTGGTTCATTGGAAAATTTTTTCTTCTGTAAATAAAGGTATTAGAGATAATTGTACCTGCATGTTTTCAATATTTATGCCTCTAACTGAATTGTCTTAATTGCCTTCGGTATATCCTCAATTTAGTTAAGTAGTAATCTCAATGATGGGTGTTCTTATCTTATTCTTCACTTTCTTACAAATGCCTCCTTTTTCTTCATGAAGAAGTTGCTCTTTAAATACAGATATACATATTTTCTCACGGTAAAGAAATATTTATTGATTTCTCAATGAAGGGCTATTTTAAAATGAGAAATAGGTTTCTAATTTTGTTACATGACTTTTCAGCATTTCAGTAGATAATAACATAATTTTTCCTTGTATTTAAACCAGTCTTGCATTCCTGAAATAATCTCCAGATGGAAAGTTATACTGTGTGTGTGCTTTTCAAAATGTTTTGGTGGATATTGGGTATACTTTTGTATAATACTTTTTACATCAATATTCAAAATTGAGATATTTCCATAGTTTTCGACTTGTGCAATGTTTATCAGGCTTTGAAATCAATTTTATACCTGCTTTATATGCTGTTGGTAAGTTTTTCTTTTTCGATATTCTGTATGAAAAACTATCCTCCAATTCTCCCTATTCCTTCCTTCAGGAATAGAGAAGATATAATGTTAATGGAAGGGTACTTTCTCTGCTTGGAATTGGGCCCAAGCTCTTGGCCCCTGACACAGCATTTGAAATTTTCCCATGACTTCCTGGGAAAATGGAGTCATGATTCCTCGGCACACTTCTCAAAGACACTGGGTCAATTTGGATTGACTGGGTGAAGGTGTGGAGGATGAAACAGCAAAGGATCATTTCACTCACCTGATTCAAAGCTTGACGACTTGTACATGAGCCCATGCTTCCCACCTCTGCCCTGCAGCTCAGCTATTACCATGGCTGGACTGTCCTCTCTCTTGGTCAGGGCTCTAGCCATGTTCCCTTCTAGTGCACACATCCTGAATTACTTAGACATCTCTTATTATTTCATATTCCCTCTGAGTGCCAGCTGTGGAGTCAAAAGAAGAGCATTGGGAATGAGAAAAACTGGTCTCAGATCCTAGATTTGCAATTTTCTAATCCAAAGACATGAAATCAGTCACTTTATCTTTGAAAGATTTGGTGTCCTCATCTGTGAAAGAAAGCTGTTGATATCTGTGCTGCAGGGTTATTTTGAAAATTAATAGAACAATAATATAGGTGATATTGTAAGAGCACATACACACGTTTGTATATTTGATATTTAATGAAAAGGGTGCTTTCTCTGGACCTACATGGGATCCTTTGAATTTCCTTTGTAGCGCTGATCACTTTCTTCCTTGTGTTGGTTATTGATTCAGTTTTTCAGAGGCAACTATTTGAATGCCTACTCAAGGTTGCTGTGACAATACATTGACAATATACTGTGCTGTGCTTTGAATGATAGAAAACGGAGACAGACACACAGGCTGACCTGTGGGGACATCAAGTCTAGAGGTACAAGGGTCTTCTTTCCCCAAGAGAATCCTCATTCTTCATGCAGGTCCCCTTTCTGGATATTCCATCATGATACAAGAGTCTCTTAGGTTTTCTCATGTATGTCCATAACCGTGTTTATCAACTCTACTCTGGTCCACGCTCTGTTAATTTTTCTCCAATATTTCATATCTTCTTTCAATATCCCTATGAGAATATCCTACAGGAACCCTTGAAAACACAACCCAAACAGTACTAAGTTTGCTTAAATTACTTTCCTTTTCACCCATTTCATGAAAGGCATCCTTTTCCTTTGAGTGGCTCAACCTCAAAACTCTGAAGGTATATTTATCTCCTTAGTTAACGCTATCATAAAATCACTACATTCTGTTGTTCCTATTTCCACATTACCTTTCATCTAGATCCTTCATGTATGTCTTCACATTCTCTTGTATAGATTGCTCTGTGAGATGCCTAATTAAACTCCTGGTCCTGTCACTCCGTGTTCCTTCCTCATCACTCTCTGTGCAATCCTTCATTCAAGACAGACTCTCATCATTGCTTTATGCAGAGCTTTTATTTATTACATTTCTCTATCTATCATCATCTTCTTCTATCATCTACCATCTCTCTATTTATGTATTTATAAAGGGTAATATATAAACACCCCTTGATTAAGAACCTAACCTGAAAATTGCATAAACTACATAGCATCCCCACTTCAATTCCTTTGAGTCTCTCCTCTTGTAAATCCTCTCATCTTCAGTCATTTGCTCCTCTTTCACTTAATTTTGTTTTTAACAAACTTCTATTGTATGTATACATACATCCAAAATGTGTATTTGTTGGTCATTTTAGTTGTTTACAACCCTATATTAATTGTATCAATAATGATGTTTGAGATTTACATCTTTTAAACTTAATATTATGTTAATAAGATCAACCAAACTGTAGCATGTCTCTGTGGAACATTTAGACAAAAAAGGGACTCATCTACTGGCTTGAGTGACTAATCCCAATTACCAAGGACTTAATAGTCAAACAATGAATTGACATTTGAATAGTGATTTATGGACTTCAAAGCATGAGCTATTGTGATCCTCCCAGCTTGTGAACTGTACTCTGCTAGTCAGTAGCATAGCTGGGGCACGGTCCCATTAGTCCTGTGCTGGTGCTCCGCCAAAAGGAGCAGAAATGTGTACAATTTGATACTCTCAATGAAATATCTTATCAATCTGTTATAAGACTTCTGAGAAGATTAATTTTCTGGCTGAAAAGATCACAGATGGCTTCTTGGATGGGATGACATTGGGGGTGGATTTTCGGGTGTGTATTGCAGTCTCCAGTGTATGTCCTCACATTGGTTATGAGAAGATTCTCTTGCTGAAGAGTTTCCGCAGGGCAGCCTTCATGTCCCGGTTTCTCAGACTATAGATGAAAGGGTTTAACATCGGGGTCACTGCGATGTATATCACAGTTATCACTGCATCCTTTAGGCTATAAGCTGTGAGAGGGCGGAAGTACATGCCCATGACTGTCCCGTAGTACAAAGAGACAACTGTGAGGTGGGAACCACAGGTGGAGAAGGCTTTGAGCACACCCTTAGTGGAGGGAACCCGTAAGACCGTGGAAAAGACCCGAACATAGGAGATAATGATGAATAGCAATGGCATGCAGAAAACGCTAACCCCGAGGTACATCATCTTCACATTAAAGTGGATGTCAGAACAGGACAGCTTGAGCAAAGAAGCAAGGTCACAGTAGAAGTTGGTCACTCCCTGGTTGCCACAAAAGGACAGACTAGCTGTCAGCAGAGTTTGGGACAGGGCAATGGCATTTCCTATCACCCAAGACACAACAACTAGTAGAACACAGGACTTTGGACTCACTATTGTTGTGTAGTGAAGTGGGTGGCTGATGGCCACAGCACGATCATATGCCATCACAGCCAAAATGTAGCTGTCTGCGTTAGCCAGGGCAAGCATGAAATACATCTGTGTTAGGCATCCCCCAAAGGAGATGGACTTGCTACCCAAGAGATGGTTAGCCAGCATCTTAGGGATGGTTACAGATGAGAAGAAGACGTCCACCAAGGAGAGGTTGGCAAGGAAAAAATACATGGGGTTGTGAAGGCGAACATCAGAGTGAATGGCCCAGATGATGAGCAGGTTTCCAATCAATGTGACGGGGTAAATGACCAGGAAGAGGATGAAGAAGAAATATTCTTGTTCCTGCTCACCAGTTATTCCCAGGAGGATGAATTCCAGGGTAAATGACTGGTTTCCTTCCCTCATGGCTTCATCAGCATGAAGGTGAGAAGAATTCAGAATTATTAGTGCAGTTCCTATGTGCAGTTATCTTCCTTATCTATTTCTTTTGACTGAAGTGATCAGCTGTGTCTATATCTGGATTTACAAAGTCCAGAGATAGCCAATACATAGGGGAAAGAATCCCCTGGTTGTCAGTGAAACGAGATGACAGTCAGCCCTGGACACTAATATCTGAGAAGTGAGCAGTCTGTGAATCAGAGGTGCCCATCCTCTCCAACCCCAGCACCACCACTCAGACACCTAGGGTTTAATCATTGGACACATAATTAAATTTTATATTCTATATCCTTGATACTTTCTTAGGGTCTGTGGAAAAATCATAAATACATGAAAATACAGATTGCTCATCTGTTTATTTAATGAAAGACAGTCTCTGCTCTCAAGGACCTTACAACTTCATGGAGATGCCAGAGTCACACTCTAATTGAATAACAGATGATAAGAAATGGAACACATTTTATAGTATTTGAAAAAACACTCCAGAGAAAAGCATGTGCCAATACAATAGCTCTCTGGGGAATTAGAAATTAATCAAACCCTGAGTGGGCCCAGAGCCCAGGAAGCAACAGAGGTCCACATCACCATGAGAAGCTTATGAACCATGATGAACACCAGGGTTAGAACCCGGAAAACATGCTCAGTGGATTTTCACCCCAGGTGACCCATTTTCAATGTAGACTTTCACCATCTCCTTTATAGATTTTATTTCTTTTAACTCTTAAATATATGTAATAATAATTGTTTTTTCCCTATCATCTCTCACTTTTATTCATTACTTCTTTGGTGTCAGCTAACTCCTTAGTGGCTCCAACTCTTGCTTCGTACACTCTCAGGTCTATGTCTATAGGCTTAATCTCTTTTCCTCATAATTCTATGCCCAGTCATCTTGCCACCATGTTTTACCAATACCCATATTCTACACATCCAACCAAGTAGATTGCAAAGTTGTTGGAGGAGGAAAACCATTTCTTGTCTATTCTTATTTCCTCCAGAGAGAATATTGAGGAATATTGTTTGTTGTTTGAACCAATATTTTTGCATTCAATATTATTTGTGTTGAATCCAGGTTCATTTTATGAATTATCTTTATGAGTTCCTCACACGTGGGATATTCACAGGCATCCAGTTTATCCCTCACTTCTACATCTACTCTTGCTGATTTTCATGGAAATCATTCTTAGATAAATGAATATTTCTACATTTTCTTTCAGTACTATGGCTTATTCTCTTATTATTTTCTACTTGAAATACTGTAATGCTCCCTTGACTCCTTGACTACAGGTTTTCTCCATTTTGATCAATCTTACAATCTCAGGCCCATTACCTTGGGCAGAAACTACTAACAGGTAATGTAAATCCATGTAATTATCTTCTTTCAGGACATTCGCTTAGACTACCTGCAATGAGATATGGTTTGTGACTGAATATTACTTTATCCAGTTATGTGTTCCAGGTCTAGGCTTCCCTCACCTAATTGTTTCCTTTGGCCAGCTGGATGTCAATGACAAGGAAGCTGAATGGGACGGTGAAGTCAGACAGTGCAATGAGTCTTGTCCCTCTTTCTCCAAATGCAGGATAGCCTCCCACCACCAAGATGACCCACTGGGACTTGTATGTAGGAGATAGATAAACTTTTGTTTTGTCTAAACAAGTACACTTTGAGATCGGTTTGTTGGTGTTGTCCAGGATATCCTAAGTAATTTTCTAATTTTTCTGGAGAGAACTCTACTCAATCATTAGTTGAATCTATGTTTAATTCAGTCACCAATTCTCATTGTCTACAATGAGAATTATACCTTATAGATGCGAATTATATGCTAGACACAGGGAATGCCACTATAATTATTTTTCTCCCAAATATGATATACTTTTTCATCTCTGCATCTAAAGAAATTTGGTTTTCTTTCTTGAAATGCCTTTCTCATCTTCACATAGAATTGTAATATCTCAGGGTTGAGAGTGTTCCATAAACGTGGAAGTCATAGAGACCTTCCTTTCTAACCATATCAAATGGTTAGCTCATTTGGTATAGAGGTGTGCAATTTCAAAGGAGGATTCTTGGCAATGTGGCAGGCCAAGCTGATGTTGAAAAGTCTCATTCTTATTAAAACACAGAAATTCTAGGTATGTTGTAAATGCAACGTTAAAAAATTTGCATAGAGAAACCTATAAGAAAAAATGGGAATACCTAGGTATGACAAAACAAACAAACAAAGAAAACCCCCCAAAACTCAAAGGTAGTGTTCCATGCCACCTCTGATGCTATGGTGGCATATTAGTGTTTCCAACTAGGAATCAGTTCCTAACAGCTAGAGTCTAGGGTGTTCATGTCCATTTGTACAGGAGATGGCCACAGATCTGCATGAACTATGGAGCTTAATTTGAGCCCCTGCATAAAGCACTTGAAGTTTTATCCTATTTGTGAAAAAATAGTAGTAAGATTTTTCCATATAAGAATGGAAAGCAAAAGCATAAAATGCATAGAATTCACAGAAAATATGGTCATTTACAAAGAAATCCCAGAGTATCTCTAGGTATGCTAAGAGTCTTCAGCAGTTTGGTTGGATATGTCACAATTAAATTACCAATACTGTTCTTATATATTAGTAACAATAAGTGAGAAACTATAATTTAAAAAAAGACTCATATTTTAAGAAATTTGAAGTAATACAAACAACAGGTTCAAGACTGGATTAAAAAATTGCAAAATTTTACTGAATGATGTCAAAGAGTATTTACAAAAATAGTTTTAAGCAACATTAATAGAGACTCAGTATGGTAAAAATGTCAATCTTCTGATTAATTAATAAATTCATTACAATCCAAATCAAAATATTATAGATTCCTTTAAACATGGACCTTACTAACCCAATTCAAAAATCCATGTGGATGAGCAAAGAGCTATGAAAACCAAAGATAATATGAGGAAAAAGAATAAAAGGACAGAATTGCCCTGTCATGTATGAAAAATATTTACTTTGATAATTCAGATAATGGGGTTGTTCTGGCATACGGACATTAAAAATGTATCTAGGTAACATACAAGAGACCCTAGAAAGAGATCAAGCATTTTTTAGTAATTTAGTATATAACATGGGTTGGTGTAGAAATAGGCAGGGAACCTGCAGAGTGACCTGGAGGGAAACGTGCCCATCTGTTCCCCTGAAGGCCCACTGATTACAGATTTTCTGCAGACCTTGAATGGCTCTGTAAATATGTTTCAGCCTCTCTAAGTTGTGGTCTGAGAACCCTTATTCCCACCAAGGGACCTGCCGGGAGACTTGCCTGTCTGTTTCATCAGAGACAGGTGTTCAGACATCAGTGTCAACAGTGGACTTTGAAGCAACCGTATGACTCAGTTCCAGCCCTGTGGTGCAGGGACAGTGTGGAAGCAACTCTATGACTCAGTTCAGCTGTGGTCCGGGTCCAGTGCTGCCTGCCAAGGGACCCACCTGGTGGCCTAGTAGGAGCCCTCCTGTGGACCTGAAGAAAGTTACAGCCATCTGTGCACCTGGTGACAGACTCACTGTCTGTCGACCCGCTTCCCTGTACCAGCCCTATTGATCAAGATGTGGGAGGCAGTGCGGCACACCCAGGGACCAGAGTTGATCCACATCCGCTTAAGCCCATTGTCACAGGCTCTGCAATTGTGAACCTGACTGTGGAGTCAACAGCAGCCACATGAACCAACTTCTACCCTACCCAACTGCAATCTCAGGGGCAATCTCATCAGCGCAAGGACCCAAGAGAAGAAGGCTTTTATCTGTCAAACCCAGTCTGTAAAGACTGGACGTGTTGTTTACTATTATAAAAAGGTCAAAAGATAACAAGGGTTAGCAAGATACAGAAGCGGACTCTTGTATACTGTTGGTGGGAACATATACTGGGAGAATCCTTATGAAAAACATTATTGAGGTTTCTTAAAAAAATGAAAATAGAAGTAGTCTATGATACAGCAATCCCAATTATGACTTTGTTATACAGGAAGTAAAATCAGAATCTCAAAGAGATATCAGCATCCTCAGGTTCGTTGCAGTATTATTCTCAATAGCCAAGATATGAAATCAACCTAAGCGTCTCCATGGATAAATGGATACTGAAAATGTGGAATACATACACAATAGAATGTCATTCAGCCATAAAAGAATGAAATCCTGCCATTTGTGACATGAATAAACCTATAGTATACAATCCTACGTGAACTATGCCAACACAGAGAGACAAATACTGCGTGATCTCACTTACACGTGTTATCTAAAACATTGCAACTCATAGAAGCAGAGAGTAGAAGGTGGTTGCCAGGGACTGGAGAGTGGGGAAAAGAAGAGATGCTGGTCAAAGGGTACAAACTTTCAGTTATACTATGAATAACTTCTGGGGATGTAATGTGCAGCATGATGTCTATATTTAATAATACTGTATTGTTCTCTTGATGTTTGATAAGAGAGCAGATTTCAAGTGTTTTCACCACAAACACACTCATACACACAAATGGTAACTGTGGGTGGTAATGGATAGGTTTGTTAGTTTTTATACAATATATACGTGTACCCAATCTTTACATTGTGCACATTGAATATGTGCAATTTTTATTTGTCGATTATATATTTTATAATAAAAAATAAAACATTCCCATTAAAAAGAATTGTGCAGAGGACAGTTGGGCTGAGCATCTAGTAAAGAGTGATTTGGTAATTGGACACCCCATCCACATGTTAAAAAAATAGGGAAAAATAATTTCTAAAAGATTAATTGTTAAAAGCATAACCTCACACACTTTAGAATAGATTATGTTTATACTATCAGATTCAGAACTGATTTCTTAAACCAGGCAGAAAGTGCCAAAACATAAGAGAAAGTATTGTAAAATTTAACTAATTTAAATTTAAAACATTTGTGTCAAAAAGACTTCATAAAGAAAAGAGAAAGATAGTTCATGGACTGGAAGAGGAATGTGCTGCACTAATACGCAATAAAAAAATAGTCCATATAATAATAAATAAAAAATAATAAACAAAAAAATGATAATAAATAACAAATGATAATAAAAACACCAAAAGTGCCATAGGAAATAGTAGGAGACAGGCTTGAATAGGCAATTCATAGAAGAGGAAACCGGTATGGACTATATCTCCCAAAACGATGTTCAAATAAGTTTAAACAAAATTAAATTTCACATCGTTCATCTCAAATTAAGTGTAAAGTCTGACAATATCAAGTTTGGGAAGAAATGAACAAATTAGTTCATTGGGAAGAAATAAAAAATGAGTTAATTAAATTAGTTAGGTAATTGAAAATCACCATTTGGAAAACTATTTTTTCCTTTTAAGTGAAGCTGTGAAGGCTTACATGTTTAGCTGACTGTATCAGTCCGTTTCTGTGGCGTATAAGAATATACATGGAACTGGGTGATTTATATAGAAAATGAAATTTATTTCTTAAGAGTTTCTGCAGCTGGGAAGTCCAAAGTCCCAGGAACATATCAGGTGAGAGTCTTGGTCATGGCTTTACAGCAAAACAGGGGTCACACATGCAGAAAATGGTGGAGCAGAGAGAGACACTAACCTCATTCACTCTCCTTTAAAGCCTTCCAAAGCATGCCCATGACCATCATTTATAATCCATTCACTAAGGCATTGTCCTACAATCTAATCAACTTTTCAAGGCCCCACCTTTCAGTTACCATAATATGATTTCCCACCCTCTTTAACACTGTCACAGTGGGGGGTCAAGTTTTGGGGAGACATTCAATCGAAGGCACTGACTCAGTAATTCTACCTGAAGATTAGAACTTTGAGAAACTCTGGTACATGTGTCCAAGCAGACATTCCTAGTGATGTACAGTGTCGTACAGAAACCTCAGAAATAGATGAGTAAATTGTGCCATGTTCATGTTAAAGAGTTGTGTACAACAGTTAAAATGAATCCATTCTCATGTAGTATTAAAAAATATAATTTTTAAAAAAGTATAATAGTTTTTAAAATTATTATTTATTAATTATAATTATGTATTTATTATTACTATTAATAAATAATTTTTAGAAAAGAAGTTGCCAGAAGATGTACAATATTTACATAGCGCATGTAAATATTAACACATAACATAATACACACATAATCTAGCAAAAGTATAAAACACAAATAGGAGTACACTACCACTCTACAATAACAGTTATTTCTGGGGTTAAAAAGAAAAAGTAAGATTTTGAATGAGAAAGGTAGTTTCAAGTGTATGTTGTATTTGGTGTTTCAATAAATTTGGAGCAAATTTGATCTAACGTTCCATTTATTAAGTCTAGATGATGAATTTTTAGGTTATTTTCTTTGCCTTTCTGATTTTTAGTAGGATCATAGTAAAAAATCTTAATTTAACAAAAACATTTCAAAGCTTGGTGTTAGCGGGGTTCAGAGTGTGGCCATGAATTTGCGTGGCTAAAATCCAGGTTTCACTGAAGGCAGGAGATAGAGCGTTGCTTGTGAAGAGATTGAGAGTAAGTGAAAGTGAATTTTCACTGGGAAGAGGGAGCCAGGGGCCATATATCACGCGAAGAGAGAAAGATGATATAGATAAAAAGATTCATTTTAGAATCTTTTTACATTTTACTTGCATCTACTTCATATTTTTCTTCATCCTAAGTGGATGCACGTGGGAATTGTCTTTAACACTGTTTGCTAATGTCATTTAATTGCCCAGTGCTACGCCCCTGAGCTCGTTCATTACATGTACACCTGCCCTTTGACCCAGTGGGGATCTCGAGCCTCTTAACCTATATTGCATGCAGACAGCCTGCCCCATTCTAGACAGTTCACAATGCTCAGTTCCCTGTGAACTCTCACATTCTTCAGCAAACCATCATCTCTCCGTTATCCATGGAAGTCCATCAAATTCTTTGCCACTTTCCCCAAGCTAACCACAGTCCCCTACATCAAAACTCCCAGAGACCCAGTGTCACTTTTCCCTTCAGTGAGAAACTTAAACTGAAAAGGAATATTTCCTCCATATTCTCCCCGATCATTATTTCCATGTACCTGCTTCCTCCTGCTCTTTGTCTCTCAAGACCCAAAAGGAAAGTGGACTTGCACCCAGTGTGCACTCAGCCTTGTTCTGTCTCCTCAGCTATATTGCTCCATCGACTCCCTCAGCTGCAGTGGTTTCTCTCTCCAGTATCTACCCCAGCATCAGCGCTTTCCCATTAGCTAACGAGCACATTACAGCCTTTCAGTCATTCGATGAGTCTTTATCCATCTTAGGACCCCTTCCAACGATCACCCCATTTAATATCTTTGTTCTTCCATTCTCAGCCAGGCTTCTTTATAGAAACAAATTGCTGAACCCAAAATTATGTTTATTATATGTAAATGAATGTGTCTATCTTTTTAAAATCCCTCACTGTTTACCCATCACCTAATGGATGAAGTCAAAGTTCCTTTTCATGGGGGAAACCTCCAGGACAGAGAGTTCAGACAGTGAAAGGGAACCTCAGGCAAAAATATACATATAACTTCGTTGGAAGCTGAGGGTACAGTACAGCCAGGGGTAGGAAGAAATCTGCCTGGAGAGAAGTTTGGGTTTATATTGTGGAGGATTTTGATCCAATGCAAGGACTTTATCGTTTCTTCATCAGGCACTGAGAATTGCTGTGGTGGCTGTGTGTTGCACTAGCCCTTTCTGGTAATAGATATATGCAACCTTTTGCGTAATGTAAACCTAGATATTTGGTCACACATTAAATCAGTTATCAACAAGGCAATATTTTGAATGACAATGTGGTGCAAGGAGACTACAAGGTGACAAAATAAAAAAAGAGTTAAAGAACATAAGAAAAGTAGCCTCAGAGAAGGAGAAGTTGTTTGTATAATCAAAGTGGGAACTAGAGGAGACAGGTTTCTGAGCAAGGGGCTGAAGGATAGAGATCCATAGTGTCGGATGTCAGGAGGTTACCAGGGGAAAGACAGTATCTGCTGAAACCCTGGAAGAAAAGATAAGAAGACCCTTTCACTCCCAGGGAAAGGAGCCAGGAGTTGCATCAATATGAATGCAAGAGGCTTAGGAAGCCCACCTGCTCACTACAAAGTCTTCCTGGGAAGTGTTTCTGCTCTGAGATACTTGTCACACGAGTGTGATGGTGCTGATATAGTTTTTCGTGGACAGAAGATGCCAAATATTCTCCTTGGCCTCAGGAGCAGCAGGCAGAAGACACATCTCCTGAGTGCTTTGAGACTCCCTGATGGTCCATCACTGCTTTCACAATGAGAAAATATAATTTTCTTTATTTACCTTTTTTTTTGGCCTATGGCTGGTATGGGCATCCAAACTCTTGCCTTTGGTGTCATCAACACCGCACTCGAACCGAGTGAGCTAATCTGCCAGGCTGAAATAACATAATTTTCTGAAGAGGCCTGTTACCATGACCTTTGATTGTGGGAGTGGAAGGTGTCTGTGTAGCTCCTCTCTAACACAGTGTGCTTGTTCCAGTGCACGTGCGCGCACACACACACACACACACACACACACACACACACACACACACACACACACACATTCAAATTTCAGAAACTGGCAAGAGCTGAACACTGGGATAACCAAATTAGAATTACTGCCATCTGACTCTGTTTTCATGGACAAGAGCTCAAGAAGAAGCATTTTCACAGGACACTCTCTCTGTCTGTCTCTCTCTCTCTGTCTCTCTGCCTCTGGTTCTCGCTTTCTCTGTCTCTCTGCCTTTTCCCCATAGAATGTTGAGAACTTGGGTACTGCAGTCTGGCCAATGTTTCTGTCCTAGTTTTGCCACTATTTCTCTGTGTCACTTTAGGCAATTCAATCGACCATTGTTTCATCTGATAAAGTGACATAATAATCTACTTACCTCTTGGGGTTTTGTGATGGTCTAAGGAGACAATGTGTAGTGCAGTTGGTGGCTATCTATCCCTTGATGCCACAGCCATGAAGACTTTCTTGAAATGTGTAAGTCCTACCTTTGGAGTCAGTTCAGATGCTGTCAAATGGGTCCTGGCCCTGTGGTCTTCGTTCCTCTTCCACAGCTGGGAAGTTTACAGCCAGCTGGTCTAAGCATCTGCTAGCATTCATTTTGGGGGCACGCATGTTGGAGAGTGGGTTCCTGTTCCTCTATTGCTGAGGCAGAGATGAGACAGCATTGGAATGATTTGGAAAGAGGACTCCCTGAGTTTCCCAAATGTAGAGCAGAAGTGGGTGAAGGAGGTGTCCTGCATGAAGCCCGGAGATGAGGAGTCTAGTTTCCTGCTTGAAGGAAACAAGGTGGGTCACAGCACTGAGAAAATTTGACATTATTCACCAGATTATAACGCTTCCTCTAGCTTGACTCCCTCAGGTCTTCATTCAGACCAACATCAGGGTGATTGCTGAAAAACAACACACTCCTTCAGCTCTGTCCTGAGGGGACAGCTGACTCTCCCGGGTAATCTTTCCCAGAGTAATTTTCCAGAGGAAAGATTGAGTGAGAGTTCCCTGGAGAGTGTGTCTCTAGGGTCCAAGCTCTGGGCTGCCTTATTGCAGCATCTGAGTTAGAAGCTGGGCCCCTCTCCTCTGCTGTTCAGCACAGACTTGCAACCACCCCTTGGAACATGGAAGGCGATGGTACAATGGAGCTCCCGAACTTTCTTCAAGCTCACACTGAAGCCATTCAGGTGTTAAGTGGGGCAGAGAAGAAGAAGCATATTTCCTCCTGTCCTTAGGATTTGACTGGAAGAGCATTAGGGTGGGGATTTATATTTTCCTTTCTCTTTCATGCTCATAGGAGGACTCCTAATATTTTAGAGTCTTAAGAATGAAAAAGGTGTTGCTGTTCTCTAGTCCACTTTATGTATGTGCCACTTTTATAATAGCTGTGATTAGTGATCTTAATTCTATGATTTAGCATGGCCTGTGGCAGGGAGGTCACTGTGATGATGAAGTCTATGACGTCTGGGTAGGTGAGTCCTGGATCTGCCACTTACTGGCTGTCCCTGACCTTGAACACTTATTTAACTTACTCATTTGCAAAAAAGGAATAGTAATGATACTAACAGCAACAGCAACATCTGCATAAATTTATGAGGAGTCAGTGAATTAGTATCCAAAAAGTCCTTAAAAGTAAAGCTAGCACATAGCACATAGTAAAGGTTAACTGCTATTCTTCTAACAATCACACTAGTCATGGAATTGTTTGACAACTCTCGAAAATCTTTTTCAGACTCTGCACATGGCAGATGTTGACATCACTTTTGTTGAATTGCATTTTCCTCTAGACATGTTTCAGGTGACACCACCCTTATTTGCTCTGTTCCTAATTGCCCTGTGTTCATATCATGCTCCAGCATCAAGGATGTGGATTTCCCAGACATAGATGAAATGATATCCCAGGAGGAATATTTTCTTCCTCATAATCACATTTTGCCTTGGTGTCCATCTCTGAATCTCTTAGTACTTCCATGTTTTATTTACTGGGTACCTATTTGGGTCAAGATGTTGTGGAATGCCATAGAAGAGTTCAGTCAGACAAGGAGGCTTTAACCCTCAAATATTTGCACATACTTCCTCTGGATAATGACTACAGCTTTCACTGGCTTATGAAAGGAATCTTGACCATCCGCTTTTCCGTCAAATTGAAAAACCTTCGGAGTATTTCTTTGGGTGAGAGAGGCTAAATGTCATTGTCCATTGGCAATTGCAGGCTTGGTTAACCCCCTTTTCGTTGAATGACTTTTGGGAAACAGGAATGACCTTTGAAATATATTTGCACAATAAGGGTACAGGAGAAATACCTTAGGAGACAACTTAACTTAAAATCAGTTTAAGAAAGGGAACAAAAAAGTTCTGAAGTAATTGTTTTTATGTGCTTAATACATTAAAAAGAAGACATAGTGTAGAACTGAAAGAAATTGAGATGAAAATGAAAATGTCTTGAAAATAGCAGACAGAATGAATGAGGAGCTGAGAAATGATTTTGGTTCTCAATTTAGCCAGCTCTGACAATTCAGAAAATAAATCAGTAACATGTTGGACAGAATTCAGATGTCCTTCTGGAAGGAAGATTAAAAGGAGAAACAGTTTAAAACAATAATATAAGAGAAATGTTGAGTGTGCAGAGAATGTGGAACTCTATCTAAAGAATATTAGTCATTCCACAGAAGGAAACCAGAAGAAATAGGACAAAGGCAACAGTTAGAGTTACAATAACAAGTCGTATTACAGTGAGTCAAAAACTCGAGTTCAGATTGAAATCCTCACTTACTCTGGAGAATATTAATGAAAATATCCTTACATGTCTCTTATTGATGTCTGTATTTTAGTGATAGGAAAATTTCTTCAGAATAGAAATTTAAGTGTCAGAGAGTAATAGATAACCTGAAAAGGAACAGAAGTTCAAATCAGCTTCAGATTTCTCCCAACCCCAGTTCCAGAAAATTTTCACACTTCTAAGAGGAAAATGTCATAACTCATAATTCTATACTAAGGTCATTTTTTTCGGACCTGTTTACAAAATTAAGTGAAAATACTGGAAATAGTTTGTAAAATATAATTTTATGGCAGAAATTTAAATAGTGTGAATGACCTATATTGTACAACTCTGAATAATTTAACAAAGACCGTGAGTTTGAAGATTGGGAAGGAATGCAGGAAAGACACTTTCTAATTCTCATGTTACATAAACAGGACTTAAGTTGTTTTTTCCCTCAACTTTATAAGGAGAGAAATAAAGGTTTAAGTAGGTTAATTCTATTATAAATTACTTATCCACTATAGAATTAAAAAAAATAGTGCAAGTCACTGTATCAAATCATACAACTCGTCTGTATGATGCTATAGAAAAAGACACAGATTCTCATAGTTTTAGTTGAAAGAAGAAGTCTACTGGAGTCAGATATCTATATTACCTTTAAGTAGAAATGGAAGATGAGTTAAACTCCAAGGCTCTTACAACTAACATAGAGAGCAGGTACAGTCCTAATTATACTTCTAGAAATCGCAGGTGCAAATTTGAAAGTGGTATACAGATGATTCACTAAGTAATAATTGAGAACATCACTTTAACATGCCTGAACAGCTCTTATGAAAATAAAGATTACATTCTATAGGACATAAAATAATCTCTGAAATACAAATGTCTTGAGAAAACTTATTTTCAAGGAGATTTATTTATTTATTTATTTGAAACATAATTGTACATATCTATGGGTTATAGTATTGAATATCAATACCTGTGTGCAATATTGTGATGCTGAAATCAGGATAATTAGTATATTCAGCTTTACACAACATAATTATTTTTTGTGGCCCTTTCCCAGTCTGTCACTAACACCCCTCCTGCTCCCCTTTCCACCTGTAGTAGGCTCAGTTCTGTTCTCTCCTTTTGAAAGTTCAGTGAATTACTGTGATTGTAGTATGTTTCTTTCTTTCTATATTTATTTATTTATTTATTTATTTATTAGTTCTCACTAATAAGTGAGGACATGCAGTATTTCTCTTCCTGTGCCTAGGTTATTTCACTTAACATAAATTTCCCTAAGCTCATCCATGTTGCTGTGAATGGCAGAATTCCATTCTTTTTTTATGACCAAAGAGTATTCCATTGGGTATATATACCACACTTTCCTTTTCCAGTTGTCTGTTGATGGACACTGAGGTTGGTTCAAACTCTTGGCTATCATTAACAGAGCTGTAATAAACAGGGGAATGTAGGTATCCCTTCAGCATGATGATTTCCATTTCTTTGGGCATATACCTAGCAGTGGGTTGCTGTATCATAGGGTAGTTCTATCTGTAGTTGTTTATGGAAACTCCACACTGTTTTCCATAATGGCTGCACTAATTTACAATCCCACCAACAGTGTAGAAGAGTTAGTTCCCTTTTCTCTACATCCTTGTCAGCACTTGTAATTCTCTGTCTTTTTGATATTGGCCAGTCTAACTGAGGTGAGACGATATCTCAAGGTGGTTTTAATTTGCATTTCCCTGATGGTTAGTGATGTTGAGCATTTTTTCATGTGTTTGATGGCCATTTGTATATCTTCCTTTGAGAAATGCCTATTCAGCTCCTTTGCCCAGTTTTTAATTGTGTTACTTTTTTTTTTCAGTTAAGGTGTTTGAGTTCCTTGTATGTTCTAGACATTAATCCGTTGCTGGATGCATAGTTTGCAAATGTTTTCTCCCATTCTTTAGGTTGCCTTTTCACTCTGTTTCTTCTGCCATGTAGAAATTTTTTAGTTTGATATAATCCTAGTTGTTTACTTTTTCTTCTGTTGGTTGTGCTTTTGGGTTGTTATTCATAAAGTATTTGCCCAGTCCTACTTCCTGATGTATTTCCTTTATGTTTTCACTTAGGGGTTTCATATTTCAGGTCTTATATTTAAGTCTTTATTCCATCTTGAGTTGACTTTGGTATATGGTGAGAGATACAGGTCTAGTTTCATTCTTCTACAAATGGTTATCCAATTTTCTCAGTGCCATTTATTGAAGAGGCGATCTTTTTCCCAATGTATATTCTCAGTGCCTTTGTTATAGATCAGTTGGCTGTAAGTATGTGGGTTGATTTCTGGGTTCTGTATTCTTTTTCTTTGGTCTGAGTGTCTGTTTTTATGCTATTACCATGCTATTTTGTTTACTACAGCTTTGTAGTATAGTTTGAAGTCAGGTAGCATAATGCCTCTGGCTTAGTATTTTTTTTTTTTTGCACAGGATTGCTTTGTCTATTTGATGTCTTTTGTTATTCCACATGAATGTTACGATTGCTTTTTTCTATTTCTATGAGGAATGACATGAGTATTTTGATGGGGATTGCACTGAGTCCGTGGATAGCTTTGGATAGCATGGACATTTTCACAATGTTAATTCTTCCAGTCCAAGAGCATGGAATGTCTTTCCAGCTTTTTGTATCCTCTTTAGTTTCTTCTAGCAGTGCTTTGTAGTTCTTGTTGTAAATAACTTTCACCTCCTTAATTAAATTAATTCCAAGGTATTTTATTTTTTGGTGACTATTGTAAATGGGCTTGCTTTCTTGATTTCTTTTTCTGCTCGTTCATTATAGGAATATAAAAACAGTACTGATTTTTGTGTGTTGTTATTTGTATCCTACAGCTTTACTGAAATCATTTATCAGTTCTAGGAGTTTTTTTGTAGAGTCTTTCAGTCTTTCTATTTATAGGATCATGTAATCTGCAAACAGGGACAGCTTACATTCATCTGTTCCAATCTGGATGCCCTTTATTTCTTTCTCTTGACTGATTGCTCTGGTAAGTAATTCTAATACTATGTTAAATAGGAGTGGTGAGAGCAGGCATCCTTGTCTTGTTCCTGTTCTTAAAGGAAAAGTTTTCAGGTTTTCCCCATTCAGGATAATATTGGTGGTGGATTTGTTGTATATGGCTTTTATTGTGTTTAGGTATTTTCCTTCTATGCCTAATTTGCTAAGAGCCTTTATGATGAAGGGATGTGCAATTTGTCAAATGCTTCTTCAGCATCTATTGAGATAATAATATGTTTTTTGTCCCTGATTTTGTGGATGTGGTGTATCACATTAATTGACTTGTGTATGTTGAACCATCCTTGTATCTCTGGGATGAATCCCACTAGATCATGGTGTATAATTTTTTTGATGTATTGCTGTATTCTGTTTGCTAACATTTTGTTGAGGACTTTTGCATCTATGTTCATCAGAAATACTGGCCTGTACTTTTCTTTCTTTGCCGTATCTTTGGTTTTGGTAAAGGGCGATGCTGGCATCATAGAATGAGTTGGGGAGAATCACCTCTGCTTCATTCTTTTGGAATAGTTTGAAGATAATTAATATTAATTCTTCTCTAATGGTTTGGTAGAATTCAGGTGTAAAGACATGTGTTTGTGGGCTTTTCTTTGTTCGGAGACTGCTGATTAGAATACACAAAAAGTCCTCTTGGAATTTATAATCCATATTGATGTGATCACACAGCCCTCAGAGGTCCCTTTCATCCTGAAGTTTCTGTGCAGCCCCTGGGATCACGGACTCTTTGCCCTTGCCGTTAAAGGAAGTGCACATCCCTCCTTATCTCTCTGCTCCTGTCTGTTGCCAGCTACTCGTGGAACACAGAACCTTCCCTGCAGCTCTCACCAGGGCACAGTCTCTGTATGGATTCAGCCCACAGACTCTGAGCTTCCCAGGAATCCTCACCACGGATTGGAGTCTGTCTCCTCCGGACAACTTACCTGTAACTTCTCAAAGTTCCTGATTTGTAATATCTCCCCTCATCCCTTTTGTTAAAAATATGAGCACTGGAATTAAAGGTGGTGTGGAAGTCCGTGAAGTTCATCTTTCCATTCAACCAGGAATCCTCTCACCCGCATCCTGGGAGAGGCTGTTTTGCCTGTGGTGGGTGCACTGACCAGCAGGTCCCCTACAACAGAGCATCCTGCCCCACTTCAGATCAGGTTCCCATTTTCCCTTATGACTCTGGATGTCTGATCATTTCTTAGTACTATCCAGATGTGCTTTTAAAGTACCTTTCAGTTAATATTATATTATATGCATTTACCTGTATTACTACATGTTCTTCAAAACATGATTTTAATGACACATGGTTTTCTCTTCCTTCTATCAATGGAGACATCCCCTCGCCTTACTTTCTACTACTCTAGACACTCTGAGCTGCTCTAAATGCTCTGAAATTACTATGATTTTTTTTGCCTCAACTCTGATGTAACTTCCTCTAGAAAGTCTTCCCTGACCAACATACTTGAATTAAATATACCTGCCTTGTACTTCTGTGACAGCATCCTTGATATTACCACAGGTTACAAGTCTATATTGAGTTTCTGTTCTGCCTTCAGTATGGAGGTAAGGAGGATATAGTGATGAACAAGCCAGACAAGAAACTTACATCTTCCGTGAAGAAAAAAAAAATCCACCAGAGACACATTATTATAAACAACTTACTCTGAGCATGTGGAGTGTGTTACGAAGTTTACAAATATGAGAATATGACAGAGAGAGACTAGGATGGGTGGGTGACTTCCTTTTTTTTATTGAAGGATAACTGATCATACATATCTGTGGGGTACAAAGTTGACTATCATTAGTTGTATATAATATGTTGGTCAAATCAAGGTAGTTAGCTTATTCATTGTTACAATATATCATCATTCTCTGTGTCCATTAACCAATTTCTCATTTATTTCTTATTAACCTCCTTCTCTCCTTCCCTCCTATCCCCTTTCCACATCTAGTAACCACAGTTCTGTTCTCTCTGGGAAAACTGGACATCAACATGTAGAAGAATGAAACTAGACCTGTACCTCTCGCCACATACCAAAATCAACTCCAAATCGATTAAAGACTTAAATAGAAGACCTGAAGCTATAAAACACCCAGATGAAAATATAGGGGAAACACTTCAGGATGTAGAACTGGGCAAAGACTTTAAGTATAAGACTGTAAAGGCACAGGCAACAAAAGAAAAAAAAATACAAATGGGATTATATCAAACTAAACAGCTTCTGCACAGAAAAGCAAACAATCAACAGAGTGAAAAGACAACCCACAGAATGGTAGAAAATATTTGCAAACCATACATCTGACAAGGGATTAATATCCAGAATATACATGTACAGTTCCTTTCAATGAAGTCAAGAATGAGGCTCTGAGGAGAGACTTAAAGTTGATATTCATTAGTAATTCAATTGGGATTGTATTATATTTATATTTTGATTGCGGAGGGTCAGAGTTTTTATGATATTCCATTCTTCAGGGCCAAGAACATGGTATTTCTTCTATTTTTCACATCTTGTTTAATTATCTTCAATAAAATGCTACAGTTTTCTTAACATAGGTTTTCAGCTTTCCCTCTTGCACTTATACCAAAGTATTTCATAGTTTGTTTTCTATTTTCTGTAATTATCATTTTTCTTATTATTTTAATCTCTCTGTCTCCATCCTAAATTTTGGGGGGGGGAGAATCTTAAGTTTGTACTTCACAAAATAGATGATCATTTCTGAAGTATCCATGTTAATATTATCTGCACCTTATGCTGAACTATTTATAGTAAATCATAATTGTCCTGGCATTACCACTCTAAATATTCAGTCTATATCTCTAAAAAACTCCTATTACACATGCCACAAATAGCATTTTCACACCAACTCAATTAATAATAATACTTTATTATTGTTTTTTGCTGGTCCATATTCATATTTCTCTCTTCTTCTTTCAATACCACTATGAGAATATCCCACAGGAACCCTTGAAAACACAACCCAAACAGCACTAACTTTTCTTAAAATATTTTCTTTATCACCCATTTCATTCAAGGCATCCTTTTCCTTCAGGCGCTCTGCCTCAAATTTCTGAAGATATATTCATGTCCTTACTTACGTCTGTCATAAAATCACTACATTCTGTTGTTCCTATTTCCACATTACCTTTCATCTAGATCCTTCATGTATGTCTTCACATTATCTTGTGTAGATTGCTCTGTGAGATGCCTAATTAAACTCCTGGTCCTGTCACTCCGTGTTCCTTCCTCACTGCTCTCTGTGCAATCCTTCATTCAAGACAGACTCTCATCATTGCTTTATGCAGAGCTTTTATTTATTACCTTTCTCTATCTATCATCATCTTCTTCTATCATCTATCATCTCTCTATTTATGTATTTATAAAGGGTAATATATAAAAACCCCTTGATTAGGAACCTAACCTGAAAATTGGGAATTCGTTAGTAACCTGCATAATCTATATAGTATCCCCACTTCAGTTCCCTTGAGTCTCTCCTATTGTATATCCTCTCACCTTCAGTCCTTTGCTCCTCTTTCCCTTAATTTAGTTTTTAATAAACTTCTATTTTATGTACACATACATGAAAACCGTGTATTTTTTGGTCATTTTAGTTGTTTGTAACCTTATTCTAATTGTGTCAATAATGATCTTTTGAGATTTACATCTTTTAAACTTAATATTATGTTAATAAGATCAACCAAACTGTAGCATGTCTCTGTGGACCATTTAGAAAAAAAGGGGTTCATGTACTGGCTTGAGTGACTAATACCAATTACCAAGGACTTAATAGTCAAACAATGAATTGACGTTTGAATAGTGATTTATGGACTTCAAAGCATGAGCTATTGTGATCCTCCCAGCTTGTGAACTGTACTCTGCTAGTCAGTAGCATAGCTGGGGCACGGTCCCATTAGTCCTGTGCTGGTGCTCTGCCAAAAGGAGCAGAAATGTGTACAATTTGATACTCTCAATGAAATATCTTATCAATCTGTTATAAGACTTCTGAGAAGATCAATTTTCTGGGTGAAAAGATTACAGATGGCTTCTTGGATGGGATGACATTGGGGGTGGATTTTCGGGTGTGTATTGCAGTCTCTAGTGTATGTCCTCACATTGGTTATGAGAAGATTCTCTTGCTGAAGAGTTTCCGCAGGGCAGCCTTCATGTCCCGGTTTCTCAGACTATAGATGAAAGGGTTTAACATCGGGGTCACTGCGATGTACATCACAGTTATCACTGCATCCTTTAGGCTATAAGCTGTGAGAGGGCGGAAATACATGCCCATGACTGTCCCGTAGTACAAAGAGACAACTGTGAGGTGGGAACCACAGGTGGAGAAGGCTTTGAGCACACCCTTAGTGGAGGGAAACCATAAGACCGTGGAAAAGACCCGAACATAGGAGAAAATGATGAACAGCAATGGCATGCAGAAAACACTAACCCCGAGGTACATCATCTTCACATTAAAGTGGATGTCAGAACAGGACAGCTTGAGCAAAGAAGCAAGGTCACAGTAGAAGTTGGTCACTCCCTGGTTGCCACAAAAGGACAGACTAGCTGTGAGCAGAGTTTGGGACAGGGCAATGGCATTTCCAATCACCCAAGACCCAACAACTAGCAGAACACAGGACTTTGGACTCACTATTATTGTGTAGTGAAGTGGGTGGCTGATGGCCACAGCACGATCATATGACATCACAGCCAAGATATAGCTGTCTGCGTTAGCCAAGGCTATCATGAAGTTCATCTGTGTTAGGCAACCCCCAAAGGAGATGGACTTGCTACCTGAGAGATGGTTAGCCAGCATCTTAGGGACGGTTACAGAGGAGAAGAAGACGTCCACCAAGGAGAGGTTGGCAAGGAAAAAATACATGGGGTTGTGAAGGTGAACGTCAGAGTGAATGGCCCAGATGATGAGCAGGTTTCCAGTCAGTGTGACGGGGTAAATGACCAGGAAGAGGATGAAGAAGAAATATTCTTGTTCCTGCTGACCAGTTATTCCCAGGAGGATGAATTCCAGGGTAGAGGACTGGTTTCCTTCCCTCATGGCTTCTTCAGCATGAAGGTGAGAGAAATTCAGAATTATTAGTGCAGTTCCTATGTGCAGTTATCTTCCTTATCCATCCCTTTTGACTGAAGTGATCAGCTGTGTCTATATCTGGATTTACAAAGTCCAGACATAGCCAATACATGGGGGAAAAAATCCCCTGGTTGTCAGTGAAACGAGATGACAGTCAGCCCTGGACACTAATATCTGAGAAGTGAGCAATCTGTGAATCAGAGCTGCCCATCCTCTCCAACCCCAGCACCACCACTCAGACACCTAGGGTTTACTCATTGGACACATAATTAAAATTTATATTCTAGGTCCTTGATACTTTCTTAGGCTCCATGGAAAAATCATAAATACATGAAAATACAGATTGTTCATCTGTTTATTTAATGAAAGACAGTCTCTGCTCTCAAGGACCTTACAACTTCATGGAGACGCCAGAGTCACACACTAATTGAATAACAGATGATAAGAAATGGAAACCATGTTGTAGTATTTGAAAAAACACTCCAGAGAAAAGAATGTACCAATACAATGGCTCTCTGGGGAATTAGAAATTAATCAAACCCTGAGTGAGCCCAGAGCCCAGGAAGCAACAGGGGTCTACATTCCCATGAGAAGCTTATGAACCATGATGAACACGAGGGTTAGAACCCGGAAAACATGTTCAGTGGATTTTCACCCCTGGTGACCCATTTTTGATGTAGACTTTCACCATCTCCTTTATAGATTTTATTTCTTTTAACTCTTAAATATATGTAATAATAATTGTTTTTTCCCTATCATTTCTCACTTTTATTCATTACTTCTTTGGTGTCAGCTAACTCCTTAGTGGCTCCAACTCTTGCTTAGTACACTCTCAGGTCTATGTATATAGGCTAAATCTCTTTTCCTCATAATTCTATGCCCAGTCATCTTGCCACCATGTTTTACCAATACCCATATTCTACACATCCAACCAAGAAGATTGCAAAGTTCTTGGAGGAGGAAATCTATTTCTTGTCTATTCTTATTTCCTCCAGAGAGAATATTGAGGAATATTGTTTGTTGTTTGAACCAATATTTTTGCATTCAATATTATTTGTGTTGAATCCAGGTTCATTTTATGAATTATCTTTATGAGTTCCTCACACGTGGGATATTCACAGGCATCCAGTTTATCCCTCACTTCTACATCTACTCTTGCTGATTTTCATGGAAATCATTCTTAGATAAATGAATATTTCTACATTTTCTTTCAGTACTATGGCTTATTCTCTTATTATTTTCTACTTGAAATACTGTAATGCTCCCTTGACTCCTTGACTACAGGTTTTCTCCATTTTGATCAATCTTGCAATCTCAGGCCCATTAACTGGGTAGACACTACTAATAGGTGATGCAGATCCACGTAATTCTCTTCTTTCTGGTCATTCGCTTAGACTACCTGCAATGAGATATGGTTTGTGGTTGAATTTTACTCTATCCAGTTATGTGTTCCAGGTCTAGGCTTCCCTCACCTAATTGTTTCCTTTGGCCAGCTGGATGTCAATGACAAGGAAGCTGAATGGGACGGCAAAGTCACACAGTGCAATGAGTCTTGTCCCTATTAGTCCAAATGAAGGATAGCCTCCCACCACCAAGATGACCCACTGGGACTGATATGTAGGAGATTGATAAACTTTTGTTTTGTCTAAACAAGTACACTTTGAGATCGGTTTGTTGGTGTTGTCCAGGATATCCTAAGTAATTTTCTAATTTTTCTGGAGAGAACTCTACTCAATCATTAGTTGAATCTATGTTTAATTCAGTCACCAATTCTCATTGTCTACAATGAGAATTATACCTTATAGATGCGAATTATATGCTAGACACAGGGAATGCCACTATAATTATTTTTCTCCCAAATATGATATACTTTTTCATCTCTGCATCTAAAGAAATTTGGTTTTCTTTCTTGAAATGCCTTTCTCATCTTCACATAGAATTGTAATATCTCAGGGTTGAGAGTGTTCCATAAACGTGGAAGTCATAGAGACCTTCCTTTCTAACCATATCAAATGGTTAGCTCATTTGGTATAGAGGTGTGCAATTTCAAAGGAGGATTCTTGGCAATATGGCAGGCTAAGCTGATGTTGAAAAGTCTCATTCTTATTAAAACACAGAAATTCTAGGTATGTTGTAAATGCAACGTTAAAAAATATGCATAGAGAAACCTATAAGAAAAAATGGGAATACCTAGGTATGACAAAACAAACAAACAAAGAAAACCCCCCAAAACTCAAAGGTAGTGTTCCATGCCACCTCTGATGCTATGGTGGCATATTAGTGTTTCCAACTAGGAATCAGTTCCTAACAGCTAGAGTCTAGGGTGTTCATGTCCATTTGTACAGGAGATGGCCACAGATCTGCATGAACTATGGAGCTTAATTTGAGCCCCTGCATAAAGCACTTGAAGTTTTATCCTATTTGTGAAAAAATAGTAGTAAGATTTTTCTATATAAGAATGGAAAGCAAAAGCATAAAATGCATAGAATTCACAGAAAATATGGTCATTTACAAAGAAATCCCAGAGTATCTCTAGGTATGCTAAGAGTCTTCAGCAGTATGGTTGGTTATGTCACAATTAAATTACCAATACTGTTCTTATATATTAGTAACAATAAGTAAGAAACTATAATTTCAAAAAAGACTCATATTTTAAGAAACTTGAAGTAATACAAACAACAGGTTCACTACTGGATTAAAAAAATTGCAAAATTTTACTGAATGATGTCAAAGAGTATTTACAAAAATAAGTTTCAAGCAACATTAATAGAGACTCAGTATGGTAAAAATGTCAATCTTCCTATTAATTAATAAATTCATTACAATCCAAATCAAAATATCATAGATTCCTTTAAACATGGACCTTACTAACCCAATTCAAAAATCCATGTGGATGAGCAAAGAGCTATGAAAACCAAAGATAATATGAGGAAAAAGAATAAAAGGACAGAATTGCCCTGTCATGTATGAAAAATATTTACTCTGATAATTCAGATAATGGGGTTGTTCTGGCATACAGACTTATAAATGTATCTAGGTAACATACAAGAGACCCTAGAAAGAGATCAAGCATTTTTTAGTAATTTAGTATATAGCATGGGTTGGTGTAGAAATAGGCAGGGAACCTGCAGAGTGACCTGAAGGGAAACGTGCCCATCTGTGCCCCTGAAGGCCCACTGATTACAGATTTTCTGCAGACCTTGAATGGCTCTTTAAATATGCTTCAGCCTCTCTAAGTTGTGGTCTGAGAACCCTTATTCCCACCAAGGGACCTGCCGGGAGACTTGCCTGTCTGTTTCATCAGAGACAGGTGTGCAGACATCAGTGTCAACAGTGGACTTTGAAGCAACCGTATGACTCAGTTCCAGCCCTATGGTGCAGGGACAGTGTGGAAGCAACCCTATGACTCAGTTCAGCTGTGGTCCGGGTCCAGTGCTGCCTGCCAAGGGACCCACCTGGTGGCCTAGTAGGAGCCCTCCTGTGGACCTGAAGAAAGTTACAGCCATCTGTGTACCTGGTGACAGACTCACTGTCTGTTGACCCTCTTCCCTGTACCAGCCCTATTGATCAAGATGTGGGAGGCAGTGCGGCACACCCAGGGACCAGAGTTGATCCACATCCGCTTAAGCCCATTGTCACAGGCTCTGCAATTGTGAACCTGACTGTGGAGTCAACAGCAGCCACATGAACCAGCTTCTACCCTACCCAACTGCAATCTCAGGGGCAATCTCATCAGCGCAAGGACCCAAGAGAAGAAGGCTTTTATCTGTCAAACCCAGTCTGTAAAGACTGGACGTGTTGTTTACTAGTATAAAAAGGTCAAAAGATAACAAGGGTTAGCAAGATACAGAAGCGGACTCTTGTATACTGTTGGTGGGAACATATATTGGGAGAATCCTTATGAAAAACATTATTGAGGTTTCTGAAAAAAATGAAAATAGAAGTAGTCTATGATACAGCAATCCCAATTATGACTTTGTTATACAGGAAATAAAATCAGAATCTCAAAGAGATATCAGCATCCTCAGGTTCGTTGCAGTATTATTCTCAATAGCCAAGATATGAAATCAACCTAAGTGTCTCCATGGATAAATGGATACTGAAAATGTGGAATACATACACAATAGAATGTCATTCAGCCATAAAAGAATGAAATCCTGCCATTTGTGACATGAATAAACCTATAGTATATAATCCTACGTGAACTATGCCAACACAGAGAGACAAATACTGCATGATCTCACTTACACGTGTTATCTAAAACATTGCAGCTCATAGAAGCAGAGAGTAGAATGGTGGTTGCCAGGGGCTGGAGAGTGGGGAAAAGAAGAGATGCTGGTCAAAGGGTACAAACTTTCAGTTATACTATGAATAACTTCTGGGGATGTAATGTGCAGCATGATGTCTATATTTAATAATACTGTATCGTTCTCTTGATGTTTGATAAGAGAGCAGATTTCAAGTGTTTTCACCACAAACACACTCATACACACAAATGGTAACTGTGGGTGGTAATGGATAGGTTTGTTAGTTTTTATACAATATATACGTGTACCCAATCTTTACACTGTGCACATTGAATATGTGCAATTTTTATTTGTCGATTATATATTTTATAATAAAAAATAAAACATTCCCATTAAAAAGAATTGTGCAGAGGACAGTTGGGCTGAGCATCTAGTAAAGAGTGATTTGGTAATTGGACACCCCATCCACATCTTAAAAAAATAGAGAAAAATAATTTCTAAAAGATTAATTGTTAAAAGCATAACCTCACACACTTTAGAATAGATTATGTTTATACTATCAGATTCAGAACTGATTTCTTAAACCAGGCAGAAAGTGCCAAAACATAAGAGAATGTATTGTAAAATTTAACTAATTTAAATTTAAAACATTTGTGTCAAAAAGACTTCATAAAGAAAAGAGAAAGATAGTTCATGGCCTGGAAGAGGAATCTGCTGCACTAATACGCAATAAAAAAATAATCCAAATAACAACAAATAAAAAATAATAAACAAAAAAATGATAATAAATAACAAATGATAATAAAAACACCAAAAGTGCCATAGGAAATAGTAGGCGACAGGCTTGAATAGGCAAGTCATAGAAGAGGAAACCGGTATGGACTGTATCTCCCAAAACGATGTTCAAATAAGTTTAAACAAAATTAAATTTCACATCGTTCATCTCAAATTAAGTGTAAAGTCTGACAATATCAAGTTTGGGAAGAAATGAACAAATTAGTTCATTGGGAAGAAATAAAAAATGAGTTAATTAAATTAGTTAGGTAATTGAAAATCACCATTTGGAAAACTATTTTTTCCTTTTAAGTGAAGCTGTGAAGGCTTACATGTTTAGCTGACTGTATCAGTCCGTTTGTGTGGCTTATAAGAATATACATGGAACTGAGTGATTTATATAGAAAAAGCAATTTATTTCTTAACAGTTTCTGAGGCTGGGAAGTCCAAAGTCCCAGGAACGCATCAGGTGAGAGTCTTGGTCATGGCTTTACAGCAAAACAGGGGTCACACATGCAGAAAATGGTGGAGCAGAGAGAGACACTAACCTCATTCGCTCTCCTTTAAAGCCTTCCAAAGCATGCCCATGACCATCATTTATAATCCATTCACTAAGGCATTGTCCTACAATCTAATCAACTTTTCAAGGCCCCACCTTTCAGTTACCATAATATGATTTCCCACCCTCTTTAACACTGTCACAGTGGGGGGTCAAGTTTTGGGGAGACATTCAATCGAAGGCACTGACTCAGTAATTCTACCTGAAGATTAGAACTTTGAGAAACTCTGGTACATGTGTCCAAGCAGACATTCCTAGTGATGTACAGTGTCGTACAGAAACCTCAGAAATAGATGAGTAAATTGTGCCATGTTCATGTTAAAGAGTTGTGTACAACAGTTAAAATGAATCCATTCTCATGTAGTATTAAAAAATATAATTTTTAAAAAAGTATAATAGTTTTTAAAATTATTATTTATTAATTATAATTATGTATTTATTATTACTATTAATAAATAATTTTTAGAAAAGAAGTTGCCAGAAGATGTACAATATTTACATAGCGCATGTAAATATTAACACATAACATAATACACACATAATCTAGCAAAAGTATAAAACACAAATAGGAGTACACTACCACTCTACAATAACAGTTATTTCTGGGGTTAAAAAGAAAAAGTAAGATTTTGAATGAGAAAGGTAGTTTCAAGTGTATGTTGTATTTGGTGTTTCAATAAATTTGGAGCAAATTTGATCTAACGTTCCATTTATTAAGTCTAGATGATGAATTTTTAGGTTATTTTCTTTGCCTTTCTGATTTTTAGTAGGATCATAGTAAAAAATCTTAATTTAACAAAAACATTTCAAAGCTTGGTGTTAGCGGGGTTCAGAGTGTGGCCATGAATTTGCGTGGCTAAAATCCAGGTTTCACTGAAGGCAGGAGATAGAGCGTTGCTTGTGAAGAGATTGAGAGTAAGTGAAAGTGAATTTTCACTGGGAAGAGGGAGCCAGGGGCCATATATCACGCGAAGAGAGAAAGATGATATAGATAAAAAGATTCATTTTAGAATCTTTTTACATTTTACTTGCATCTACTTCATATTTTTCTTCATCCTAAGTGGATGCACGTGGGAATTGTCTTTAACACTGTTTGCTAATGTCATTTAATTGCCCAGTGCTACGCCCCTGAGCTCGTTCATTACATGTACACCTGCCCTTTGACCCAGTGGGGATCTCGAGCCTCTTAACCTATATTGCATGCAGACAGCCTGCCCCATTCTAGACAGTTCACAATGCTCAGTTCCCTGTGAACTCTCACATTCTTCAGCAAACCATCATCTCTCCGTTATCCATGGAAGTCCATCAAATTCTTTGCCACTTTCCCCAAGCTAACCACAGTCCCCTACATCAAAACTCCCAGAGACCCAGTGTCACTTTTCCCTTCAGTGAGAAACTTCAACTGAAAAGGAATATTTCCTCCATATTCTCCCCGATCATTATTTCCATGTACCTGCTTCCTCCTGCTCTTTGTCTCTCAAGACCCAAAAGGAAAGTGGACTTGCACCCAGTGTGCACTCAGCCTTGTTCTGTCTCCTCAGCTATATTGCTCCATCGACTCCCTCAGCTGCAGTGGTTTCTCTCTCCAGTATCTACCCCAGCATCAGCGCTTTCCCATTAGCTAACGAGCACATTACAGCCTTTCAGTCATTCGATGAGTCTTTATCCATCTTAGGACCCCTTCCAACGATCACCCCATTTAATATCTTTGTTCTTCCATTCTCAGCCAGGCTTCTTTATAGAAACAAATTGCTGAACCCAAAATTATGTTTATTATATGTAAATGAATGTGTCTATCTTTTTAAAATCCCTCACTGTTTACCCATCACCTAATGGATGAAGTCAAAGTTCCTTTTCATGGGGGAAACCTCCAGGACAGAGAGTTCAGACAGTGAAAGGGAACCTCAGGCAAAAATATACATATAACTTCGTTGGAAGCTGAGGGTACAGTACAGCCAGGGGTAGGAAGAAATCTGCCTGGAGAGAAGTTTGGGTTTATATTGTGGAGGATTTTGATCCAATGCAAGGACTTTATCGTTTCTTCATCAGGCACTGAGAATTGCTGTGGTGGCTGTGTGTTGCACTAGCCCTTTCTGGTAATAGATATATGCAACCTTTTGCGTAATGTAAACCTAGATATTTGGTCACACATTAAATCAGTTATCAACAAGGCAATATTTTGAATGACAATGTGGTGCAAGGAGACTACAAGGTGACAAAATAAAAAAAGAGTTAAAGAACATAAGAAAAGTAGCCTCAGAGAAGGAGAAGTTGTTTGTATAATCAAAGTGGGAACTAGAGGAGACAGGTTTCTGAGCAAGGGGCTGAAGGATAGAGATCCATAGTGTCGGATGTCAGGAGGTTACCAGGGGAAAGACAGTATCTGCTGAAACCCTGGAAGAAAAGATAAGAAGACCCTTTCACTCCCAGGGAAAGGAGCCAGGAGTTGCATCAATATGAATGCAAGAGGCTTAGGAAGCCCACCTGCTCACTACAAAGTCTTCCTGGGAAGTGTTTCTGCTCTGAGATACTTGTCACACGAGTGTGATGGTGCTGATATAGTTTTTCGTGGACAGAAGATGCCAAATATTCTCCTTGGCCTCAGGAGCAGCAGGCAGAAGACACATCTCCTGAGTGCTTTGAGACTCCCTGATGGTCCATCACTGCTTTCACAATGAGAAAATATAATTTTCTTTATTTACCTTTTTTTTTGGCCTATGGCTGGTATGGGCATCCAAACTCTTGCCTTTGGTGTCATCAACACCGCACTCGAACCGAGTGAGCTAATCTGCCAGGCTGAAATAACATAATTTTCTGAAGAGGCCTGTTACCATGACCTTTGATTGTGGGAGTGGAAGGTGTCTGTGTAGCTCCTCTCTAACACAGTGTGCTTGTTCCAGTGCACGTGCGCGCACACACACACACACACACACACACACACACACACACACACACACACACACACACACATTCAAATTTCAGAAACTGGCAAGAGCTGAACACTGGGATAACCAAATTAGAATTACTGCCATCTGACTCTGTTTTCATGGACAAGAGCTCAAGAAGAAGCATTTTCACAGGACACTCTCTCTGTCTGTCTCTCTCTCTCTGTCTCTCTGCCTCTGGTTCTCGCTTTCTCTGTCTCTCTGCCTTTTCCCCATAGAATGTTGAGAACTTGGGTACTGCAGTCTGGCCAATGTTTCTGTCCTAGTTTTGCCACTATTTCTCTGTGTCACTTTAGGCAATTCAATCGACCATTGTTTCATCTGATAAAGTGACATAATAATCTACTTACCTCTTGGGGTTTTGTGATGGTCTAAGGAGACAATGTGTAGTGCAGTTGGTGGCTATCTATCCCTTGATGCCACAGCCATGAAGACTTTCTTGAAATGTGTAAGTCCTACCTTTGGAGTCAGTTCAGATGCTGTCAAATGGGTCCTGGCCCTGTGGTCTTCGTTCCTCTTCCACAGCTGGGAAGTTTACAGCCAGCTGGTCTAAGCATCTGCTAGCATTCATTTTGGGGGCACGCATGTTGGAGAGTGGGTTCCTGTTCCTCTATTGCTGAGGCAGAGATGAGACAGCATTGGAATGATTTGGAAAGAGGACTCCCTGAGTTTCCCAAATGTAGAGCAGAAGTGGGTGAAGGAGGTGTCCTGCATGAAGCCCGGAGATGAGGAGTCTAGTTTCCTGCTTGAAGGAAACAAGGTGGGTCACAGCACTGAGAAAATTTGACATTATTCACCAGATTATAACGCTTCCTCTAGCTTGACTCCCTCAGGTCTTCATTCAGACCAACATCAGGGTGATTGCTGAAAAACAACACACTCCTTCAGCTCTGTCCTGAGGGGACAGCTGACTCTCCCGGGTAATCTTTCCCAGAGTAATTTTCCAGAGGAAAGATTGAGTGAGAGTTCCCTGGAGAGTGTGTCTCTAGGGTCCAAGCTCTGGGCTGCCTTATTGCAGCATCTGAGTTAGAAGCTGGGCCCCTCTCCTCTGCTGTTCAGCACAGACTTGCAACCACCCCTTGGAACATGGAAGGCGATGGTACAATGGAGCTCCCGAACTTTCTTCAAGCTCACACTGAAGCCATTCAGGTGTTAAGTGGGGCAGAGAAGAAGAAGCATATTTCCTCCTGTCCTTAGGATTTGACTGGAAGAGCATTAGGGTGGGGATTTATATTTTCCTTTCTCTTTCATGCTCATAGGAGGACTCCTAATATTTTAGAGTCTTAAGAATGAAAAAGGTGTTGCTGTTCTCTAGTCCACTTTATGTATGTGCCACTTTTATAATAGCTGTGATTAGTGATCTTAATTCTATGATTTAGCATGGCCTGTGGCAGGGAGGTCACTGTGATGATGAAGTCTATGACGTCTGGGTAGGTGAGTCCTGGATCTGCCACTTACTGGCTGTCCCTGACCTTGAACACTTATTTAACTTACTCATTTGCAAAAAAGGAATAGTAATGATACTAACAGCAACAGCAACATCTGCATAAATTTATGAGGAGTCAGTGAATTAGTATCCAAAAAGTCCTTAAAAGTAAAGCTAGCACATAGCACATAGTAAAGGTTAACTGCTATTCTTCTAACAATCACACTAGTCATGGAATTGTTTGACAACTCTCGAAAATCTTTTTCAGACTCTGCACATGGCAGATGTTGACATCACTTTTGTTGAATTGCATTTTCCTCTAGACATGTTTCAGGTGACACCACCCTTATTTGCTCTGTTCCTAATTGCCCTGTGTTCATATCATGCTCCAGCATCAAGGATGTGGATTTCCCAGACATAGATGAAATGATATCCCAGGAGGAATATTTTCTTCCTCATAATCACATTTTGCCTTGGTGTTCATCTCTGAATCTCTTAGTACTTCCATGTTTTATTTACTGGGTACCTATTTGGGTCAAGATGTTGTGGAATGCCATAGAAGAGTTCAGTCAGACAAGGAGGCTTTAACCCTCAAATATTTGCACATACTTCCTCTGGATAATGACTACAGCTTTCACTGGCTTATGAAAGGAATCTTGACCATCCGCTTTTCCGTCAAATTGAAAAACCTTCGGAGTATTTCTTTGGATGAGAGAGGCTAAATGTCATTGTCCATTGGCAATTGCAGGCTTGGTTAACCCCCTTTTCGTTGAATGACTTTTGGGAAACAGGAATGACCTTTGAAATATATTTGCACAATAAGGGTACAGGAGAAATACCTTAGGAGACAACTTAACTTAAAATCAGTTTAAGAAAGGGAACAAAAAAGTTCTGAAGTAATTGTTTTTATGTGCTTAATACATTAAAAAGAAGACATAGTGTAGAACTGAAAGAAATTGAGATGAAAATGAAAATGTCTTGAAAATAGCAGACAGAATGAATGAGGAGCTGAGAAATGATTTTGGTTCTCAATTTAGCCAGCTCTGACAATTCAGAAAATAAATCAGTAACATGTTGGACAGAATTCAGATGTCCTTCTGGAAGGAAGATTAAAAGGAGAAACAGTTTAAAACAATAATATAAGAGAAATGTTGAGTGTGCAGAGAATGTGGAACTCTATCTAAAGAATATTAGTCATTCCACAGAAGGAAACCAGAAGAAATAGGACAAAGGCAACAGTTAGAGTTACAATAACAAGTCGTATTACAGTGAGTCAAAAACTCGAGTTCAGATTGAAATCCTCACTTACTCTGGAGAATATTAATGAAAATATCCTTACATGTCTCTTATTGATGTCTGTATTTTAGTGATAGGAAAATTTCTTCAGAATAGAAATTTAAGTGTCAGAGAGTAATAGATAACCTGAAAAGGAACAGAAGTTCAAATCAGCTTCAGATTTCTCCCAACCCCAGTTCCAGAAAATTTTCACACTTCTAAGAGGAAAATGTCATAACTCATAATTCTATACTAAGGTCATTTTTTTCGGACCTGTTTACAAAATTAAGTGAAAATACTGGAAATAGTTTGTAAAATATAATTTTATGGCAGAAATTTAAATAGTGTGAATGACCTATATTGTACAACTCTGAATAATTTAACAAAGACCGTGAGTTTGAAGATTGGGAAGGAATGCAGGAAAGACACTTTCTAATTCTCATGTTACATAAACAGGACTTAAGTTGTTTTTTCCCTCAACTTTATAAGGAGAGAAATAAAGGTTTAAGTAGGTTAATTCTATTATAAATTACTTATCCACTATAGAATTAAAAAAAATAGTGCAAGTCACTGTATCAAATCATACAACTCGTCTGTATGATGCTATAGAAAAAGACACAGATTCTCATAGTTTTAGTTGAAAGAAGAAGTCTACTGGAGTCAGATATCTATATTACCTTTAAGTAGAAATGGAAGATGAGTTAAACTCCAAGGCTCTTACAACTAACATAGAGAGCAGGTACAGTCCTAATTATACTTCTAGAAATCGCAGGTGCAAATTTGAAAGTGGTATACAGATGATTCACTAAGTAATAATTGAGAACATCACTTTAACATGCCTGAACAGCTCTTATGAAAATAAAGATTACATTCTATAGGACATAAAATAATCTCTGAAATACAAATGTCTTGAGAAAACTTATTTTCAAGGAGATTTATTTATTTATTTATTTGAAACATAATTGTACATATCTATGGGTTATAGTATTGAATATCAATACCTGTGTGCAATATTGTGATGCTGAAATCAGGATAATTAGTATATTCAGCTTTACACAACATAATTATTTTTTGTGGCCCTTTCCCAGTCTGTCACTAACACCCCTCCTGCTCCCCTTTCCACCTGTAGTAGGCTCAGTTCTGTTCTCTCCTTTTGAAAGTTCAGTGAATTACTGTGATTGTAGTATGTTTCTTTCTTTCTATATTTATTTATTTATTTATTTATTTATTAGTTCTCACTAATAAGTGAGGACATGCAGTATTTCTCTTCCTGTGCCTAGGTTATTTCACTTAACATAAATTTCCCTAAGCTCATCCATGTTGCTGTGAATGGCAGAATTCCATTCTTTTTTTATGACCAAAGAGTATTCCATTGGGTATATATACCACACTTTCCTTTTCCAGTTGTCTGTTGATGGACACTGAGGTTGGTTCAAACTCTTGGCTATCATTAACAGAGCTGTAATAAACAGGGGAATGTAGGTATCCCTTCAGCATGATGATTTCCATTTCTTTGGGCATATACCTAGCAGTGGGTTGCTGTATCATAGGGTAGTTCTATCTGTAGTTGTTTATGGAAACTCCACACTGTTTTCCATAATGGCTGCACTAATTTACAATCCCACCAACAGTGTAGAAGAGTTAGTTCCCTTTTCTCTACATCCTTGTCAGCACTTGTAATTCTCTGTCTTTTTGATATTGGCCAGTCTAACTGAGGTGAGACGATATCTCAAGGTGGTTTTAATTTGCATTTCCCTGATGGTTAGTGATGTTGAGCATTTTTTCATGTGTTTGATGGCCATTTGTATATCTTCCTTTGAGAAATGCCTATTCAGCTCCTTTGCCCAGTTTTTAATTGTGTTACTTTTTTTTTTCAGTTAAGGTGTTTGAGTTCCTTGTATGTTCTAGACATTAATCCGTTGCTGGATGCATAGTTTGCAAATGTTTTCTCCCATTCTTTAGGTTGCCTTTTCACTCTGTTTCTTCTGCCATGTAGAAATTTTTTAGTTTGATATAATCCTAGTTGTTTACTTTTTCTTCTGTTGGTTGTGCTTTTGGGTTGTTATTCATAAAGTATTTGCCCAGTCCTACTTCCTGATGTATTTCCTTTATGTTTTCACTTAGGGGTTTCATATTTCAGGTCTTATATTTAAGTCTTTATTCCATCTTGAGTTGACTTTGGTATATGGTGAGAGATACAGGTCTAGTTTCATTCTTCTACAAATGGTTATCCAATTTTCTCAGTGCCATTTATTGAAGAGGCGATCTTTTTCCCAATGTATATTCTCAGTGCCTTTGTTATAGATCAGTTGGCTGTAAGTATGTGGGTTGATTTCTGGGTTCTGTATTCTTTTTCTTTGGTCTGAGTGTCTGTTTTTATGCTATTACCATGCTATTTTGTTTACTACAGCTTTGTAGTATAGTTTGAAGTCAGGTAGCATAATGCCTCTGGCTTAGTATTTTTTTTTTTTTGCACAGGATTGCTTTGTCTATTTGATGTCTTTTGTTATTCCACATGAATGTTACGATTGCTTTTTTCTATTTCTATGAGGAATGACATGAGTATTTTGATGGGGATTGCACTGAGTCCGTGGATAGCTTTGGATAGCATGGACATTTTCACAATGTTAATTCTTCCAGTCCAAGAGCATGGAATGTCTTTCCAGCTTTTTGTATCCTCTTTAGTTTCTTCTAGCAGTGCTTTGTAGTTCTTGTTGTAAATAACTTTCACCTCCTTAATTAAATTAATTCCAAGGTATTTTATTTTTTGGTGACTATTGTAAATGGGCTTGCTTTCTTGATTTCTTTTTCTGCTCGTTCATTATAGGAATATAAAAACAGTACTGATTTTTGTGTGTTGTTATTTGTATCCTACAGCTTTACTGAAATCATTTATCAGTTCTAGGAGTTTTTTTGTAGAGTCTTTCAGTCTTTCTATTTATAGGATCATGTAATCTGCAAACAGGGACAGCTTACATTCATCTGTTCCAATCTGGATGCCCTTTATTTCTTTCTCTTGACTGATTGCTCTGGTAAGTAATTCTAATACTATGTTAAATAGGAGTGGTGAGAGCAGGCATCCTTGTCTTGTTCCTGTTCTTAAAGGAAAAGTTTTCAGGTTTTCCCCATTCAGGATAATATTGGTGGTGGATTTGTTGTATATGGCTTTTATTGTGTTTAGGTATTTTCCTTCTATGCCTAATTTGCTAAGAGCCTTTATGATGAAGGGATGTGCAATTTGTCAAATGCTTCTTCAGCATCTATTGAGATAATAATATGTTTTTTGTCCCTGATTTTGTGGATGTGGTGTATCACATTAATTGACTTGTGTATGTTGAACCATCCTTGTATCTCTGGGATGAATCCCACTAGATCATGGTGTATAATTTTTTTGATGTATTGCTGTATTCTGTTTGCTAACATTTTGTTGAGGACTTTTGCATCTATGTTCATCAGAAATACTGGCCTGTACTTTTCTTTCTTTGCCGTATCTTTGGTTTTGGTAAAGGGCGATGCTGGCATCATAGAATGAGTTGGGGAGAATCACCTCTGCTTCATTCTTTTGGAATAGTTTGAAGATAATTAATATTAATTCTTCTCTAATGGTTTGGTAGAATTCAGGTGTAAAGACATGTGTTTGTGGGCTTTTCTTTGTTCGGAGACTGCTGATTAGAATACACAAAAAGTCCTCTTGGAATTTATAATCCATATTGATGTGATCACACAGCCCTCAGAGGTCCCTTTCATCCTGAAGTTTCTGTGCAGCCCCTGGGATCACGGACTCTTTGCCCTTGCCGTTAAAGGAAGTGCACATCCCTCCTTATCTCTCTGCTCCTGTCTGTTGCCAGCTACTCGTGGAACACAGAACCTTCCCTGCAGCTCTCACCAGGGCACAGTCTCTGTATGGATTCAGCCCACAGACTCTGAGCTTCCCAGGAATCCTCACCACGGATTGGAGTCTGTCTCCTCCGGACAACTTACCTGTAACTTCTCAAAGTTCCTGATTTGTAATATCTCCCCTCATCCCTTTTGTTAAAAATATGAGCACTGGAATTAAAGGTGGTGTGGAAGTCCGTGAAGTTCATCTTTCCATTCAACCAGGAATCCTCTCACCCGCATCCTGGGAGAGGCTGTTTTGCCTGTGGTGGGTGCACTGACCAGCAGGTCCCCTACAACAGAGCATCCTGCCCCACTTCAGATCAGGTTCCCATTTTCCCTTATGACTCTGGATGTCTGATCATTTCTTAGTACTATCCAGATGTGCTTTTAAAGTACCTTTCAGTTAATATTATATTATATGCATTTACCTGTATTACTACATGTTCTTCAAAACATGATTTTAATGACACATGGTTTTCTCTTCCTTCTATCAATGGAGACATCCCCTCGCCTTACTTTCTACTACTCTAGACACTCTGAGCTGCTCTAAATGCTCTGAAATTACTATGATTTTTTTTGCCTCAACTCTGATGTAACTTCCTCTAGAAAGTCTTCCCTGACCAACATACTTGAATTAAATATACCTGCCTTGTACTTCTGTGACAGCATCCTTGATATTACCACAGGTTACAAGTCTATATTGAGTTTCTGTTCTGCCTTCAGTATGGAGGTAAGGAGGATATAGTGATGAACAAGCCAGACAAGAAACTTACATCTTCCGTGAAGAAAAAAAAAATCCACCAGAGACACATTATTATAAACAACTTACTCTGAGCATGTGGAGTGTGTTACGAAGTTTACAAATATGAGAATATGACAGAGAGAGACTAGGATGGGTGGGTGACTTCCTTTTTTTTATTGAAGGATAACTGATCATACATATCTGTGGGGTACAAAGTTGACTATCATTAGTTGTATATAATATGTTGGTCAAATCAAGGTAGTTAGCTTATTCATTGTTACAATATATCATCATTCTCTGTGTCCATTAACCAATTTCTCATTTATTTCTTATTAACCTCCTTCTCTCCTTCCCTCCTATCCCCTTTCCACATCTAGTAACCACAGTTCTGTTCTCTCTGGGAAAACTGGACATCAACATGTAGAAGAATGAAACTAGACCTGTACCTCTCGCCACATACCAAAATCAACTCCAAATCGATTAAAGACTTAAATAGAAGACCTGAAGCTATAAAACACCCAGATGAAAATATAGGGGAAACACTTCAGGATGTAGAACTGGGCAAAGACTTTAAGTATAAGACTGTAAAGGCACAGGCAACAAAAGAAAAAAAAATACAAATGGGATTATATCAAACTAAACAGCTTCTGCACAGAAAAGCAAACAATCAACAGAGTGAAAAGACAACCCACAGAATGGTAGAAAATATTTGCAAACCATACATCTGACAAGGGATTAATATCCAGAATATACATGTACAGTTCCTTTCAATGAAGTCAAGAATGAGGCTCTGAGGAGAGACTTAAAGTTGATATTCATTAGTAATTCAATTGGGATTGTATTATATTTATATTTTGATTGCGGAGGGTCAGAGTTTTTATGATATTCCATTCTTCAGGGCCAAGAACATGGTATTTCTTCTATTTTTCACATCTTGTTTAATTATCTTCAATAAAATGCTACAGTTTTCTTAACATAGGTTTTCAGCTTTCCCTCTTGCACTTATACCAAAGTATTTCATAGTTTGTTTTCTATTTTCTGTAATTATCATTTTTCTTATTATTTTAATCTCTCTGTCTCCATCCTAAATTTTGGGGGGGGGAGAATCTTAAGTTTGTACTTCACAAAATAGATGATCATTTCTGAAGTATCCATGTTAATATTATCTGCACCTTATGCTGAACTATTTATAGTAAATCATAATTGTCCTGGCATTACCACTCTAAATATTCAGTCTATATCTCTAAAAAACTCCTATTACACATGCCACAAATAGCATTTTCACACCAACTCAATTAATAATAATACTTTATTATTGTTTTTTGCTGGTCCATATTCATATTTCTCTCTTCTTCTTTCAATACCACTATGAGAATATCCCACAGGAACCCTTGAAAACACAACCCAAACAGCACTAACTTTTCTTAAAATATTTTCTTTATCACCCATTTCATTCAAGGCATCCTTTTCCTTCAGGCGCTCTGCCTCAAATTTCTGAAGATATATTCATGTCCTTACTTACGTCTGTCATAAAATCACTACATTCTGTTGTTCCTATTTCCACATTACCTTTCATCTAGATCCTTCATGTATGTCTTCACATTATCTTGTGTAGATTGCTCTGTGAGATGCCTAATTAAACTCCTGGTCCTGTCACTCCGTGTTCCTTCCTCACTGCTCTCTGTGCAATCCTTCATTCAAGACAGACTCTCATCATTGCTTTATGCAGAGCTTTTATTTATTACCTTTCTCTATCTATCATCATCTTCTTCTATCATCTATCATCTCTCTATTTATGTATTTATAAAGGGTAATATATAAAAACCCCTTGATTAGGAACCTAACCTGAAAATTGGGAATTCGTTAGTAACCTGCATAATCTATATAGTATCCCCACTTCAGTTCCCTTGAGTCTCTCCTATTGTATATCCTCTCACCTTCAGTCCTTTGCTCCTCTTTCCCTTAATTTAGTTTTTAATAAACTTCTATTTTATGTACACATACATGAAAACCGTGTATTTTTTGGTCATTTTAGTTGTTTGTAACCTTATTCTAATTGTGTCAATAATGATCTTTTGAGATTTACATCTTTTAAACTTAATATTATGTTAATAAGATCAACCAAACTGTAGCATGTCTCTGTGGACCATTTAGAAAAAAAGGGGTTCATGTACTGGCTTGAGTGACTAATACCAATTACCAAGGACTTAATAGTCAAACAATGAATTGACGTTTGAATAGTGATTTATGGACTTCAAAGCATGAGCTATTGTGATCCTCCCAGCTTGTGAACTGTACTCTGCTAGTCAGTAGCATAGCTGGGGCACGGTCCCATTAGTCCTGTGCTGGTGCTCTGCCAAAAGGAGCAGAAATGTGTACAATTTGATACTCTCAATGAAATATCTTATCAATCTGTTATAAGACTTCTGAGAAGATCAATTTTCTGGGTGAAAAGATTACAGATGGCTTCTTGGATGGGATGACATTGGGGGTGGATTTTCGGGTGTGTATTGCAGTCTCTAGTGTATGTCCTCACATTGGTTATGAGAAGATTCTCTTGCTGAAGAGTTTCCGCAGGGCAGCCTTCATGTCCCGGTTTCTCAGACTATAGATGAAAGGGTTTAACATCGGGGTCACTGCGATGTACATCACAGTTATCACTGCATCCTTTAGGCTATAAGCTGTGAGAGGGCGGAAATACATGCCCATGACTGTCCCGTAGTACAAAGAGACAACTGTGAGGTGGGAACCACAGGTGGAGAAGGCTTTGAGCACACCCTTAGTGGAGGGAAACCATAAGACCGTGGAAAAGACCCGAACATAGGAGAAAATGATGAACAGCAATGGCATGCAGAAAACACTAACCCCGAGGTACATCATCTTCACATTAAAGTGGATGTCAGAACAGGACAGCTTGAGCAAAGAAGCAAGGTCACAGTAGAAGTTGGTCACTCCCTGGTTGCCACAAAAGGACAGACTAGCTGTGAGCAGAGTTTGGGACAGGGCAATGGCATTTCCAATCACCCAAGACCCAACAACTAGCAGAACACAGGACTTTGGACTCACTATTATTGTGTAGTGAAGTGGGTGGCTGATGGCCACAGCACGATCATATGACATCACAGCCAAGATATAGCTGTCTGCGTTAGCCAAGGCTATCATGAAGTTCATCTGTGTTAGGCAACCCCCAAAGGAGATGGACTTGCTACCTGAGAGATGGTTAGCCAGCATCTTAGGGACGGTTACAGAGGAGAAGAAGACGTCCACCAAGGAGAGGTTGGCAAGGAAAAAATACATGGGGTTGTGAAGGTGAACGTCAGAGTGAATGGCCCAGATGATGAGCAGGTTTCCAGTCAGTGTGACGGGGTAAATGACCAGGAAGAGGATGAAGAAGAAATATTCTTGTTCCTGCTGACCAGTTATTCCCAGGAGGATGAATTCCAGGGTAGAGGACTGGTTTCCTTCCCTCATGGCTTCTTCAGCATGAAGGTGAGAGAAATTCAGAATTATTAGTGCAGTTCCTATGTGCAGTTATCTTCCTTATCCATCCCTTTTGACTGAAGTGATCAGCTGTGTCTATATCTGGATTTACAAAGTCCAGACATAGCCAATACATGGGGGAAAAAATCCCCTGGTTGTCAGTGAAACGAGATGACAGTCAGCCCTGGACACTAATATCTGAGAAGTGAGCAATCTGTGAATCAGAGCTGCCCATCCTCTCCAACCCCAGCACCACCACTCAGACACCTAGGGTTTACTCATTGGACACATAATTAAAATTTATATTCTAGGTCCTTGATACTTTCTTAGGCTCCATGGAAAAATCATAAATACATGAAAATACAGATTGTTCATCTGTTTATTTAATGAAAGACAGTCTCTGCTCTCAAGGACCTTACAACTTCATGGAGACGCCAGAGTCACACACTAATTGAATAACAGATGATAAGAAATGGAAACCATGTTGTAGTATTTGAAAAAACACTCCAGAGAAAAGAATGTACCAATACAATGGCTCTCTGGGGAATTAGAAATTAATCAAACCCTGAGTGAGCCCAGAGCCCAGGAAGCAACAGGGGTCTACATTCCCATGAGAAGCTTATGAACCATGATGAACACGAGGGTTAGAACCCGGAAAACATGTTCAGTGGATTTTCACCCCTGGTGACCCATTTTTGATGTAGACTTTCACCATCTCCTTTATAGATTTTATTTCTTTTAACTCTTAAATATATGTAATAATAATTGTTTTTTCCCTATCATTTCTCACTTTTATTCATTACTTCTTTGGTGTCAGCTAACTCCTTAGTGGCTCCAACTCTTGCTTAGTACACTCTCAGGTCTATGTATATAGGCTAAATCTCTTTTCCTCATAATTCTATGCCCAGTCATCTTGCCACCATGTTTTACCAATACCCATATTCTACACATCCAACCAAGAAGATTGCAAAGTTCTTGGAGGAGGAAATCTATTTCTTGTCTATTCTTATTTCCTCCAGAGAGAATATTGAGGAATATTGTTTGTTGTTTGAACCAATATTTTTGCATTCAATATTATTTGTGTTGAATCCAGGTTCATTTTATGAATTATCTTTATGAGTTCCTCACACGTGGGATATTCACAGGCATCCAGTTTATCCCTCACTTCTACATCTACTCTTGCTGATTTTCATGGAAATCATTCTTAGATAAATGAATATTTCTACATTTTCTTTCAGTACTATGGCTTATTCTCTTATTATTTTCTACTTGAAATACTGTAATGCTCCCTTGACTCCTTGACTACAGGTTTTCTCCATTTTGATCAATCTTGCAATCTCAGGCCCATTAACTGGGTAGACACTACTAATAGGTGATGCAGATCCACGTAATTCTCTTCTTTCTGGTCATTCGCTTAGACTACCTGCAATGAGATATGGTTTGTGGTTGAATTTTACTCTATCCAGTTATGTGTTCCAGGTCTAGGCTTCCCTCACCTAATTGTTTCCTTTGGCCAGCTGGATGTCAATGACAAGGAAGCTGAATGGGACGGCAAAGTCACACAGTGCAATGAGTCTTGTCCCTATTAGTCCAAATGAAGGATAGCCTCCCACCACCAAGATGACCCACTGGGACTGATATGTAGGAGATTGATAAACTTTTGTTTTGTCTAAACAAGTACACTTTGAGATCGGTTTGTTGGTGTTGTCCAGGATATCCTAAGTAATTTTCTAATTTTTCTGGAGAGAACTCTACTCAATCATTAGTTGAATCTATGTTTAATTCAGTCACCAATTCTCATTGTCTACAATGAGAATTATACCTTATAGATGCGAATTATATGCTAGACACAGGGAATGCCACTATAATTATTTTTCTCCCAAATATGATATACTTTTTCATCTCTGCATCTAAAGAAATTTGGTTTTCTTTCTTGAAATGCCTTTCTCATCTTCACATAGAATTGTAATATCTCAGGGTTGAGAGTGTTCCATAAACGTGGAAGTCATAGAGACCTTCCTTTCTAACCATATCAAATGGTTAGCTCATTTGGTATAGAGGTGTGCAATTTCAAAGGAGGATTCTTGGCAATATGGCAGGCTAAGCTGATGTTGAAAAGTCTCATTCTTATTAAAACACAGAAATTCTAGGTATGTTGTAAATGCAACGTTAAAAAATATGCATAGAGAAACCTATAAGAAAAAATGGGAATACCTAGGTATGACAAAACAAACAAACAAAGAAAACCCCCCAAAACTCAAAGGTAGTGTTCCATGCCACCTCTGATGCTATGGTGGCATATTAGTGTTTCCAACTAGGAATCAGTTCCTAACAGCTAGAGTCTAGGGTGTTCATGTCCATTTGTACAGGAGATGGCCACAGATCTGCATGAACTATGGAGCTTAATTTGAGCCCCTGCATAAAGCACTTGAAGTTTTATCCTATTTGTGAAAAAATAGTAGTAAGATTTTTCTATATAAGAATGGAAAGCAAAAGCATAAAATGCATAGAATTCACAGAAAATATGGTCATTTACAAAGAAATCCCAGAGTATCTCTAGGTATGCTAAGAGTCTTCAGCAGTATGGTTGGTTATGTCACAATTAAATTACCAATACTGTTCTTATATATTAGTAACAATAAGTAAGAAACTATAATTTCAAAAAAGACTCATATTTTAAGAAACTTGAAGTAATACAAACAACAGGTTCACTACTGGATTAAAAAAATTGCAAAATTTTACTGAATGATGTCAAAGAGTATTTACAAAAATAAGTTTCAAGCAACATTAATAGAGACTCAGTATGGTAAAAATGTCAATCTTCCTATTAATTAATAAATTCATTACAATCCAAATCAAAATATCATAGATTCCTTTAAACATGGACCTTACTAACCCAATTCAAAAATCCATGTGGATGAGCAAAGAGCTATGAAAACCAAAGATAATATGAGGAAAAAGAATAAAAGGACAGAATTGCCCTGTCATGTATGAAAAATATTTACTCTGATAATTCAGATAATGGGGTTGTTCTGGCATACAGACTTATAAATGTATCTAGGTAACATACAAGAGACCCTAGAAAGAGATCAAGCATTTTTTAGTAATTTAGTATATAGCATGGGTTGGTGTAGAAATAGGCAGGGAACCTGCAGAGTGACCTGAAGGGAAACGTGCCCATCTGTGCCCCTGAAGGCCCACTGATTACAGATTTTCTGCAGACCTTGAATGGCTCTTTAAATATGCTTCAGCCTCTCTAAGTTGTGGTCTGAGAACCCTTATTCCCACCAAGGGACCTGCCGGGAGACTTGCCTGTCTGTTTCATCAGAGACAGGTGTGCAGACATCAGTGTCAACAGTGGACTTTGAAGCAACCGTATGACTCAGTTCCAGCCCTATGGTGCAGGGACAGTGTGGAAGCAACCCTATGACTCAGTTCAGCTGTGGTCCGGGTCCAGTGCTGCCTGCCAAGGGACCCACCTGGTGGCCTAGTAGGAGCCCTCCTGTGGACCTGAAGAAAGTTACAGCCATCTGTGTACCTGGTGACAGACTCACTGTCTGTTGACCCTCTTCCCTGTACCAGCCCTATTGATCAAGATGTGGGAGGCAGTGCGGCACACCCAGGGACCAGAGTTGATCCACATCCGCTTAAGCCCATTGTCACAGGCTCTGCAATTGTGAACCTGACTGTGGAGTCAACAGCAGCCACATGAACCAGCTTCTACCCTACCCAACTGCAATCTCAGGGGCAATCTCATCAGCGCAAGGACCCAAGAGAAGAAGGCTTTTATCTGTCAAACCCAGTCTGTAAAGACTGGACGTGTTGTTTACTAGTATAAAAAGGTCAAAAGATAACAAGGGTTAGCAAGATACAGAAGCGGACTCTTGTATACTGTTGGTGGGAACATATATTGGGAGAATCCTTATGAAAAACATTATTGAGGTTTCTGAAAAAAATGAAAATAGAAGTAGTCTATGATACAGCAATCCCAATTATGACTTTGTTATACAGGAAATAAAATCAGAATCTCAAAGAGATATCAGCATCCTCAGGTTCGTTGCAGTATTATTCTCAATAGCCAAGATATGAAATCAACCTAAGTGTCTCCATGGATAAATGGATACTGAAAATGTGGAATACATACACAATAGAATGTCATTCAGCCATAAAAGAATGAAATCCTGCCATTTGTGACATGAATAAACCTATAGTATATAATCCTACGTGAACTATGCCAACACAGAGAGACAAATACTGCATGATCTCACTTACACGTGTTATCTAAAACATTGCAGCTCATAGAAGCAGAGAGTAGAAGGTGGTTGCCAGGGGCTGGAGAGTGGGGAAAAGAAGAGATGCTGGTCAAAGGGTACAAACTTTCAGTTATACTATGAATAACTTCTGGGGATGTAATGTGCAGCATGATGTCTATATTTAATAATACTGTATCGTTCTCTTGATGTTTGATAAGAGAGCAGATTTCAAGTGTTTTCACCACAAACACACTCATACACACAAATGGTAACTGTGGGTGGTAATGGATAGGTTTGTTAGTCTTTATACAATATATACGCATACCCAATCTTTACACTGTGCACATTGAATATGTGCAATTTTTATTTGTCGATTATATATTTTATAATAAAAAATAAAACATTCCCATTAAAAAGAATTGTGCAGAGGACAGTTGGGCTGAGCATCTAGTAAAGAGTGATTTGGTAATTGGACACCCCATCCACATCTTAAAAAAATAGAGAAAAATAATTTCTAAAAGATTAATTGTTAAAAGCATAACCTCACACACTTTAGAATAGATTATGTTTATACTATCAGATTCAGAACTGATTTCTTAAACCAGGCAGAAAGTGCCAAAACATAAGAGAATGTATTGTAAAATTTAACTAATTTAAATTTAAAACATTTGTGTCAAAAAGACTTCATAAAGAAAAGAGAAAGATAGTTCATGGCCTGGAAGAGGAATCTGCTGCACTAATACGCAATAAAAAAATAATCCAAATAACAACAAATAAAAAATAATAAACAAAAAAATGATAATAAATAACAAATGATAATAAAAACACCAAAAGTGCCATAGGAAATAGTAGGCGACAGGCTTGAATAGGCAAGTCATAGAAGAGGAAACCGGTATGGACTGTATCTCCCAAAACGATGTTCAAATAAGTTTAAACAAAATTAAATTTCACATCGTTCATCTCAAATTAAGTGTAAAGTCTGACAATATCAAGTTTGGGAAGAAATGAACAAATTAGTTCATTGGGAAGAAATAAAAAATGAGTTAATTAAATTAGTTAGGTAATTGAAAATCACCATTTGGAAAACTATTTTTTCCTTTTAAGTGAAGCTGTGAAGGCTTACATGTTTAGCTGACTGTATCAGTCCGTTTGTGTGGCTTATAAGAATATACATGGAACTGAGTGATTTATATAGAAAAAGCAATTTATTTCTTAACAGTTTCTGAGGCTGGGAAGTCCAAAGTCCCAGGAACGCATCAGGTGAGAGTCTTGGTCATGGCTTTACAGCAAAACAGGGGTCACACATGCAGAAAATGGTGGAGCAGAGAGAGACACTAACCTCATTCGCTCTCCTTTAAAGCCTTCCAAAGCATGCCCATGACCATCATTTATAATCCATTCACTAAGGCATTGTCCTACAATCTAATCAACTTTTCAAGGCCCCACCTTTCAGTTACCATAACATGGTTTCCCACCCTCTTTAACACAGTCACAGAGGGGAGTCAAGTTTTGGGGAGACATTCAATCGAAGGCACTGACTCAGTAATTCTACCTGAAGATTAGAACTTTGAGAAACTCTGGTACATGTGTCCAAGCAGACATTCCCAGTGATGTACAGTGTCGTACAGAAACCTAAGAAATAGATGAGTAAATTGTGCCATATTCATGTTAAAGAGTTGTGTACAACAGGTAAAAAGAATCCATTCTCATGTAGTATTAAAAAATATAATTTTTTAAAAATTATAATAGTTTTTAAAATTATTATTTATTAATTATAATTATGTATTTATTATTACTATTCATAAATAATTTTTAGAAAAGAAGTTGCCAGAAGATGCACAATATTTACACAGTGTGCCTAAATATTAACACATAAAATAATACACACATAATCTAGCAAAAGTATAAAACATAAATAGGAGTACATTACCACTCTACAATAACAGTTATTTCTGGGGTTAAAAAGAAAAAGTAAGATTTTGAATGAGAAAAGGTAGTTTCAAGTGTATGTTATATTTGATGTTTCAATAAATTTGGAGCAAATTTGATCTAACGTTCTATTTATTAAATCTAGATGATGAATTTTTAGGTTATTTTCTTTGCCTTTCTGATTTTTAGTAGGATCATTGTAAAAAATCTTAATTTAACAAAAACATTTCAAAGCTTAGTGTTAGCGGGGTTCAGAGTGTGGCCATGAATTTGTGTGGCTAAAATCCAGGTTTCACTGAAGGAAGGAGATAGAGCTGCTTGTGAAGAGATTGAGAGTAAGTAAAAGTGAATTTTCACTGGGAAGAGGGAGCCAGGGGCCATATAACACGCGAAGAGAGAAAGATGATATAGATTAAAAGATTCACGTTTTACTTGCATCTACTTCATATTTTTCTTCATCCTAAGTGGATGCAGGTGGGAATTGTCTTTAACACTGTTTGCTAATGTCATTTAATTGCCCAGTGCTACTCCCCTGAGCTCGTTCATTACATGTACATCTGCCCTTTGACTCAGTGGGGATCTCGACCCTCTTAACCTATATTGCATGCAGATAGCCTGCCCCATTCTAGACAGTTCACAATGCTCAGTTCCCTATGAACGCTCACATTCTTCAGCAAACCATCATCTCTCCATTATCCATGGAAGTCCATCAAATTCTTTGCCACTTTCCGCAAGCTAACCACAGTCCCCTACATCAAAACTCCCAGAGGCCCAGTGTCACTTTGCTCTTCACTGAGAAACTTCAACTGAAAAGGAATATTTCCTCCATATTCTCCCCGATCACTATATCCATGTACCTGCTTCCTCCTGCTCTTTGTCTCTCAAGACCCAGAAGGAAAGTGGACCTGCACCCAGTGTGCACTCAGCCTTGTTCTGTCTCCTCAGCTATATTGCTCCATCGACTCCCTCAGCTGCAGTGGTTTCTCTCTCCAGTATCTACCCCAGCATCAGCGCTTTCCCATTAGCTAACGAGCACATTACAGCCTTTCAGTCATTTGATGAGTGTTTTTCCATCTTATGACCCCTTCCAATGACCACCCCATTTAATATCTTTGTTCTTCTGTTCTCAGCCAGGCTTCTTTATAGAAACAAATGGCTGAACCCAAAATTATGTTTATTATATGTAAATGAATGTGTCTATCTTTTTAAAATCCCTCACTGTTTACCCATCACCTAATGGATGAAGTCCAAGTTCCTTTTCATGGGGAAAACCTCCAGGACAGAGAGTTCAGACAGTGAAAGGGAACCTCAGGCAAAAATATATATATACGTGTTTGTCAGAAGCTGAGGGTACAGTACAGCCAGGGGTAGGAAGAAATTTGCCTGGAGAGAAGTTTGGGTTTATGTTGTGGAGGATTTTGATCCAATGCAAGGACTTTATCGTTTCTTCATCAGGCACTGAGAATTAGTGTGGTGGCTGTGTGTTACACTAACCCTTTGTGGTAATAGATATATGCAACCTTTTGTGTAATGTAAACCTAGATATTTGGTCACACATTAAATCAGTGATGAACAAGGCAATATTTTGAATGACAATGTGGTGCAAGGAGACTACAAGGTGACAAAATAAAAAAGAGTTAATGAACATAAGAAAAGTAGCATCAGAGAAGGAGAAGTTGTTTGTATAATCAAAGAGGGAACTAGAGGAGACAGGTTTCTGTGCAAGGGGCTGAAGGATAGAGATCCGTTGTGTCGGATATCAGAAGGTTACCAGGGGAAAGACAGTTTCTGTTGAAATCCTGGAGGAAAAGATAAGAAGACCCTTTCACTCCCAGGGAAAGGAGCCAGGAGTTGCATCAACATGAATGCAAGAGGCATAGGAAGCCCACCTGCTCACTACAAAAGTCTTCCTGGGAAGTGTTTCTGCTCTGAGATACTTGTCACACGAGTGTGATGGTGCTGATATAGTTTTTCGTGGACAGAAGATGCCAAATATTCTCCTTGGCCTCAGGGGCAGCAGGCAGAAGACACATCTCCTGAGTGCTTTGAGACTCCCTGATGGTCCATCACTGCTTTCACAATGAGAAAATATAATTTTCTTTCTTTCCTTTGTTTTTGGCCTATGGCTGGTATGGGGATATGAACTCTTGCCTTTGGTGTCATCAACACCGCACTCGAACCGAGAGAGCTAATCTGCCAGGCTGAAATAACATAATTTTCTGAAGGGGCCTGTTACCATGACCTTTGATTGTGCATTTTAAGAAGAGATCTCTCTCTGTCTGTCTCTTTGTCTCTTTTCTCTCTCTCTGACTTTTTCTCATAGAACCTTGAGAACTTGGGTACTGCAGTCCGGCCAATGTTTGTGTCCTAGTTTTGCCACTAATTATCTGTGTCACTTTAGGCAATTCAATTCACCATTGTTTCATCTGATAAAGTGACATAATAATCTACTTACCTCTTGGGGTTTTGTGAGGGTCGGAGGAGACAATGTGTAGTGCAGTTGCTGGCTATCTACCCCTTGATTTTGCTGCCATAAAGACTTTCTTCTAATGTCTAAGCCCGACGTCTGGTGTCAGTTCAGATGCTGTCAAACAGGGTCCTGGCCCTGTGGCCTTCATTCCTCTTCCACAACTGCAAAGTTTACAGCCAGCTGGTCTAAGCTTCTGCTAGCATTCATTTTTGTGGGCAGGGATGCTGGAGAGTGGGTTCCTGTTCTTCTATTCCTGAGGCAGAGATGAGACAGCATTGAAATGATTTGGAAAGAGGACTCCCTGAGTTTCCCAAATGTGGAGCAGAAGTGGGTGAAGGAGGTGTCCTGCATGAAGCTTGGAGATGAGGAGTCTAGTTTCCTCCTTGAGGGAAACAAGGTGATTAACAGAACTGAGAAAATATGAAACCTTTCACCAGTTTATAAAGTGTCTTCTAACATGACTCCCTCAGGTCTTCATTCAAGCCAACATCAGAGTAATCATTGAAATACAACACACTCCTTCAGCTCTGTCCTGAGGGGACAGCTGGCTGTCAGGGGTAATGTGTCCCATAGTAATTTTCCAGAAGAAAGATTGAGTGAGAGTTCCCTGGAGAGTGTGTCTCTAGGGTCCAAGCTCTGGGCTGCCTTATTGCAGCATCTGAGTTAGAACCTGGGCCCCTCTCCTCTGCTGTTCAGCACAGACTTGCAACTGCCCCTTGGAACATGGAAGGCGATGGTACAATGAAGCTCCTGATCTTTCTTCAACACCACACTGAAGCCATTCAGGTGCTCAGTGTGGCAGAGAAGAAGAATTATATTTCCTTTTTTCTGTAGGATTTGACTGGAAGAGAATTAGGGTGGGATTTATATTTTCCTCTATCTGGCATGCTCATAGTTGGTCTCCTAATATTTTAGAGTCTTAAGAATGAAAAAGGTGTTGGTGTTCTCTAGTCCACTTTATGTGTGTGTCACTTTTATAATAGCTGTGATTAGTGATCTTAATTCTATGATTTAGCATCTCCTGTGGCAGGGAGGTCACTGTGATGATGAAGACTATGAGGTCTGGGTAGGTGAGTCCTGGATCTGCCACTTACTGGCTGTCTCTGACCTTGAGCAGTTATTTAACTTACTCATTTGCAGAGTAGGAACAGTAATGATACTAATAGCAACAGCAACATCTGCATAAAGTTATGACAATTCAGTGAATTAGTATCCAAAAAGTCCTTAAAACTAAAGCTGGCACATCGCACGTAGTAAAGGTTAACTGCTATTCTTCTAACAATCACACTAGTCATGCAATTGTTCGACAGCTATGAAAAATCTTTTTCAGACTCTGCACATGGCAGATGTTGACATCACTTTTGTTGAATTACATTTTCCTCTAGACATGTTTCAGGTGACACCACCCTTATTTGCTCTGTTCCTAATTGCCCTGTGTTCATATCATGCTCCAGCATCAAGGATGTGGATTTCCCAGACATAGATAAAATGATATCCCAGGAGGAATATTTTCTTCCTCGTAATCACATTTTGCCTTGGTGTCCATCTCTGAATCTCTTAGTACTTCCATGTTTTATTTTCTGGGTACCCATTTGGGGCAAGATGTTGTGGAATGACGTAGAAGAGTTCAGTCAGACAAGGAGGCTTTAACCCTCAAATATTTGCACATATTTCCTCTGGACAATGACTACAGCTTTCACTGGCTTATGAAAGGAATCTTGACCATCCGCTTTTCTGTCAAATTGAAAAACCTCTGGAGTATTTCTTTGGATGAGAGAGGCTAAATGTCATTGTCCATTGGCAATTGCAGGCTTGGTTAACCCCCTTTTCATTGAATGATTTTTGGGAAACAGGAATGACCTTTGAAATATATTTGCAGAATAAGGGTACAGGAGCAATACCTTAGGAGACAACTTAACTTAAAATCAGTTTAAGAAAGGGAACGAAAAAGTTCTGAAGTAATTGTTTTTATGTACTTAATACAATAAAAAGAAGACATAGTGTACAACTGAAAGAAATTGAGATGAAAACGAAATTGTCTTGAAAATAGCAGGCAGAATGAATGAGGAGCTGAAAAATGATCTCGGTTCTCAATTTAGCCCCCTCTGACAATTCAGAAAATAAATCAGTAACATGTTGGACAGAATTCAGATGTCCTTCTGGAAGGAAGATTAAAAGGAGAAACAGTTTAAAACAATAATATAAGAGAAATGTTGAGGATGCAGAGAATGTGGAACTCTTTCTAAAGGATATTAGTCATTCCACAGAAAGAAACTAGAACAGATAGGACAAGGCAACTGTTAGAGTTACAATAACAAGTCATATTACAGTGAGTCAAAAACTTGAGTTCAGATTGAAATCCTCACTTACTCTGGAGAATGTTAATGAAAATATTCTTACATGTATCTTATTGATAGCTTTGTATTTTAGTGACAGGAATATTTCTTCAGAATAGAAATTTAAGTGCCAGAGAATAATAGATAACCTAAAAAGGAACAGAAGTTCAAATTAGCTTCGGATTTCTCCTGACCCCAGTTCAAGAAAACTATCAGACTTCTAAGAGGAAAATGTTATAACTCATAATTCTATACTAAGGTTATATTTTTTGGACATATGTTTACAAAATTAAGTGAAAATACTGGAAATAATTTTTACAATAGCATTTTCTGGCAGAAATTTAAATATTGTGAATAACCTATATTGTACAACTCTGAATAATTTAACAAAGACCGTGAGTTTGAAGATTGGGAAGGAATGCAGGAAAGACACTTTCTAATTCTCATGTTACATAAAGAGGACTTAAGTTATTTTTTTTCCTCAATATTATAAGGAGAGAAATAAAGGTTTAAGTAGGTAAATTCTGCTATGAATTACTTATCCAGTATAGAATTAAAAAAATGAAGTGGAAGTCACTGTATCAAATCATACAACTGATCTACTTGATGTTATAGAAAAAGACACATATTCTCATATTTTTAGTTTAAAGAAGAAGTCTACTGGAGTCAGATATCTATATTACCTTTAAGTAGAAGCGAAGATGAGTTAAACTCCAAGGCTGTTACAGCTAACCTAGGAAGCAGGTACAGTACTAATTATACTTCTAAAAATCGCAGGTGTAAATTTGAAATTGTTATACAGATAATTCACTAAGTAATAATTGAGAACATCACTTTTACATGCCTGAAAGGCTCTTATGAAAATAAAGATTAAATTCCATAGGACAAAAAATGATCTCTGAAATGCAAATGTCCTAAAAAAAAACCCTTTTTTTCAAGGAGATTTATTTATTTATTTATTTAAACATAATTGTACATATGCGAGGGTTATAGCATTGAATATCAATACCTGTGTGCAATATGTGATGCTCAAATCAGGATAATTAGTATATTCAACTTTACACAACATAGTTATTTTTTGTGGCCCTTTTCCAGTCTCTCACTAACACCCCTCCTGCTCCCCTTTCCCACCTGTAGTAGTCTCAGTCCTGTTCTCTCCTTTTGAAAGTTCAGTGAATTACTGTGATTGTAGTATGTTTCTTTCTTTCTATAGTTATTTATTTATTTATTAGTCCTCACTAATAAGTGAGGACATGCAGTATTTCTCTTCCTGTGCCTAGCTTATTTCACTTAACATAAATTTCCCTAAACTCATCCATGTTGCTGTGAATAGCAGAATTTCATTATTTTTTATGGCTGAGTAGTATTCCATTGTGTATGTATACCACATTTTCCTTATCCAGTTGTCTCTTGATGGACATTGAGGTTGGTTCAAACTCTTGGCTATCATAAATAGAGCTGCAATAAACATGGGAGTGCAGGTAACCCTTCAACTTGATGATTTCCATTCCTTTGGGTATATACCTATACCTAGCAGTGGGTTGCTATATCGTACGGTAGTTCTATCTGTAGTTGTTTATGGAAACTCCATACTGTTTTCCATAATGGCTGCACTAATTTACAATCCCACCAACAGTGTAGAAGGGTTAGTTCCCCTATCTCTACATCTTTGTCAGCACTTGTAATTCTCTTTTTGATACCTGCCAGTCTAACGTGGGTGAGACGATATCTCACTGTGGTTTTTAATTGCATTTCCCTGATGCTTAGCGATGTTGAGCATTTTTTCATGTGTTTGAGGGCCAATTGTATATCTTCCTCTGAGAAAGGCCTATTTAGCTCTTTTTCCCATTTTTCAATTGGGTTACTTGATTTTGTTATAAAGTTGTTTCTGTTCCTTGTATATTCTGGATATTAATCCTTTGTTAGATGCATATTTTGCAAATATTTTCTCCCCCTCTGTTGGTTGTCTTTTAACTCTGTTAATTGTTTCTTTTGCTGTGCAGAAGCTGTTTAGTTTGATATAATCCCATTTGTTTATTTTTCCTTTGGTTGCCCGTGCTTTTGGGGTCATATTCATGAAGTCTGTGCCCAGTCCTATTTCCTGAAGTGTTTCTCCTATGTTTTCTTTAAGAAGTTTCATTGTTTCAGGGTGTGTATTTAGTTCTTTAATCCATTTTGAGTTGATTTTAGTATATGTTGATAGGTTTGGGCATAGTTTCATTCTCCCACAAATGGATATCCAGTTATCCCAGCACCATTTGCTGAAGAGGCAGTGTCTTCCCTAGTGTATAGAATGAGTTTGGGAGAATTGCCTCTTTTTCAGTCTTTTGGAATAGTTTGTAGAGAATTGGTGTCAATTCCTCTTTGGATGTTTGGTAGAATTCTGCTGTGAATTCATCTGGTCCTGGGCTTTTCTCTGTTGGGAGCCTTCTGATAACAGCTTCAATCTCCTTTATTGTTATTGGTCTGTTCAGATTTTCTATGTCATCTTGGCTCAGTTTTGGTAGTTTGTGTGTGTCCAGAAATTTCCATTTCGTCTAGATTTTCAAATTTGTTGGCATATTGTTGTTCATAGTAGTCTCTAATGATTCCTTGTATTTCCGAGGTATCAGTAGTAATATCACCTTTTTTATTTCTAATTTATGTTATTTGGGGCTTCTCTCTTCTTTTTTTAGTTAGCCATGCTAATTTGTCAATTTTACTTATCTTATCAAAAAACCAACTTTTTGATTCATTGCCCTTTTGTATCATTTTTTGGATTTCAATTTTCATTAAGGTCTGCTCTGATCTTAATGATTTCTTTCCATCTGCTAATTTTGGGTTTGGAGTGTTCTTCTTTTCCTACTTCTTTAAGGTGAAGTATTAGTTTGTTCACTTGCCGTCTTTCCATTCTTCTGAAGTAAGCATTTAATGTGATAAATTTCCCCCTTAATACTGCTTTTGCAGTATCCCGCAGGTTTTGGTATGATGTATCATTGTTTTCATTAGTTTCAATAAATGTTTTGATTTCCTGTTTAATTTCTTTTTATTTTTTTAAATTTATTTTTATTTTTATTTTTTTTAAATTTTATGTTGTCGATATACATTGTGGCTGATTAATGATCCCCATCACCAAAACCTCCCTCCCACCTCCCTCCCCACTACCCCCCAACAATGTCCTTTCTGTTTGCTTGTCGTATCAACTTCAAGTAATTGTGGTTGGTATATCTTCTTCCCCCGCACCCCCCGGTTTTTTTGTATGTGTGTGTGTGTGAATTTATATATTAATTTTCGGCTCCCACCAATAAGTGAGAACATGTGGTATTTCTCTTTCTGTGCCTGACTTGTTTCACTTAATATAATTCTCTCAAGGTCCATCCATGTTGCTGCAAATGCCAGTATTTCATTCGTTTTTATAGCTGAGTAGTATTCCATTGTGTAGATGTACCACATTTTCCGTATCCACTCATCTGATGATGGACATTTGGGCTGGTTCCAACTCTTGGCTATTGTAAAGAGTGCTGTGATGAACATTGGGGAACAGGTATACCTTCGACTTGATGATTTCCATTCCTCTGGGTATAGTCCCAACAGTGGGATAGCTGGGTCGTATGGTAGATCTATCTGCAATTGTTTGAGGAAACTCCATACCGTTTTCCATAGAGGCTGCACCATTTTGCAGTCCCATCAACAATGTATGAGAGTTCCTTTTTCTCCGCAAACTCGCCAGCATTTATCGTTCAGAGTCGTTTGGATTTTAGCCATCCTAACTGGGGTGAGATGGTATCTCAGTGTGGTTTTGAATTGCATTTCCCGGATGCTGAGTGATGTTGAGTATTTTTTCATATGTCTGTTGGCCATTTGTATGTCTTCCTTAGGGAAATGCCTACTTAGCTCTTTTGCCCATTTTTTAATTGGGTTGCTTGTTTTCTTCTTGTAAAGTTGTTTGAGTTCCTTATATATTCTGGATATTAATCCTTTGTCAGATGTATATTTTGCAAATATTTTCTCCCACTCTGTTGGTTGTCTTTTAACTCTTTTAATTGTTTCTTTTGCTGTGCAGAAGCTTTTTAGTTTGATATAATCCCATTTGTTTATTTTTCCTTTGGTTGCCCGTGCTTTTGGGGTCGTATTCATGAAGTCTGTGTCCAGTCCTATTTCCTGAAGTGTTTCTCGTATGTTTTCTTTAAGAAGTTTTATTGTAGATCTGGGTTCAAGATGGCGGCGGCTGCGGCGGCTGGCGCGGAGTAGCTGATGTGTAAAAGGCGGCCACTGGGCCTCAGGCAGCCGGGAAACTTGTGGACCTTCCTCTCACCATCTCTTAAGGGAGGACTACAGCTGCTGGCCGGTTGTGGGGGCTCAACGCCACTTTGCCCCCGGCAGGAGAGGCTGCCTCAGTTACAGGTAACAGCTTTGAAGTGTGGAGCAGGAAAAGAACTGATTCTTAGCTGCAAAAGTGAGTCTTGAAACAGGGAACACAGCGCCAGGGCTGCTGTGGATGCAGCCAGGATCCCGGAGGCCGGGGCTGCGCTGAAGGCGGCCAGCTGCCCTATTCAGGATTCGAGGTTTCAGGCCGGCATTAAAGAAGACTCCCGGGAGCGCCCGAGCCGCACCGCGACTGAACAGCCCGAGGCGGCAGCGCCGAGAACACGGAAGGTGACAAACCAGAGACAGAGAGCGAACACCCGACATGGCACAGCACTGTGAGTGATCCCTGGCACAGCTCTGTTCGGGGGGTGGATGCCCACGTGGCTCCCGCCTGCACCACAAGGCCACTCACCTCCCGGTGCTGCCTCCATTTTCCCAGGTGCGGGCAGCTCCGCCCTGCTCGGCCATCAGTGATCCCATTTGCTTGGCCTGGCGCGGGGCTTTCTGGAGCCTGCGGGCCGGCCTCCTCTCCCACTCCCTCCGGGGTTCTCTGGCACGGCTGGGGGCGTGGGGTGTCCCGACCAGTGTTGGGAGGGTAAGGAAGTACAGGCGGGCCGACTGTCACTCCACCACACCCTGGACTCTGGCCCCGGTAAACTTCCTGTTACTGGGAGGCAGATACCATCTCTGCGACCACCAGTTTGGAAAAAAGCCTAACGAATTTCTGGATTGGAATAGTGTGGTAGGAGAATTCCCAGGTCCGCTTGAACCTGCCGGAGAGCAGGCTGCAGGTGGGCACTAGACTCGGTTTATACCGGCGGGATACAAAGGTGAACAAGACCCCAGAAAGATCTACACAGTGCTACAAAGGCACCCAGAGAGACCGGTCGTCGGTGCCTAGCAGAAACCTGGTAGACTTCCTGGGCGAGGCGGTGCTGAGCAGGGTCTTGAAGGCCCAGCTGATAGACGAGGGGTGCAGAAGACACACCCCAGCCCAGCACAGTGTGCACAGAGGGGGGAGACGTGCGGCCAGGGAGGCGGAGACTCGACAGAAACCACACACCCGGTGGGGTCGCCACTGCAGGATCTAACAGCCTGGGCCAGAGCACACGGAACGGGGAGAAGTCCTGTACAGGAAGTGAAAGCTCAACAGAGATCACACACCCTGTGGTACGTGATCCACCAGCCCAGCAGAGTCCAAGCTGACCAGAAAGGTGGATCCCCAGAGAAGCCCAAGACCCGAGGCAACCACACACACAAGACACTAGAGGCCAACTGAGCAGTCATGGCGGGAGCCATACCAAATTGGCAACCACAGCAACATCCTAGTTAGTCATTAGTCTCAAACCGGTGGACTGTGAAACCCCCTGCCACAATGAATAAACACCAAAAAAAAGACACCAGAAATACAAAAAATCAAGAAAGTACACCACCAAAAGTTAATAAATCTCATACTCTAGATCCTATAGAACAAGAAGCCCTTGAAATAACTGACAAGGAATTTCGAGTGATAATTCTAAGGAAACTGAATGAGATACAAGAAAACTCAGCTAGACATCATGATGAAATGAGGAAAAGTATACAGGATCTGAAAGAGGAAATATACAAGGAAATCAATGTCCTGAAAAAAAATGTAGCAGAACTTGCTGAACTGAAGAAGTTATTCAGCAAAATAAAAAACACAATAGAGAGTTTAACCAGCAGGCTTGTCGAAGTTGAAGAGAGAACCTCTGAACTTGAAGTTGGGCTGTTTGAAATAACACAAGCAGACAAAAAGAAAGAAAAAAGAATCAAGGACATGGAAGTAAATCTGAGAGAGATATCAGACAACCTCAAGCGCTCAAATATCCGAGTCATGGGTATTCCAGAAGGGGAGGAAAACGGAGATTCCATTGAAAACATATTCAACAAAATAGTGGCAGAAAACTTCCCAGGTATAGGAAAAATCACAGATCTTCAGATCCAGGAAGCTAAACAATCTCCAAACGTATTCAACCCTAAAAGGCCTTCTCCAAGACATGTCATAGTCAAATTGGCAAAACTCAGAGACAAAGAGAGAATCTTAAAAGCTGCAAGAGAGAAGCGTCAAATCACCTATAAGGGAGCCCCAATCAGGCTAACATCAGACTTTTCATCACAAACCCTAAAAGCTAGAAAGGAATGGGATGATATTTTCAAAATACTAAAAGACAAAGATTGCCAGCCAAGAATACTCTACCCTGCAAGGCTATCCTTCCGAAATGAGGGGCAAATAGTGTATTTCTCAGAGAAACAAAAACTGCGGGAGTTCACTACCACACGACCACCCTTACAAGAAATCCTCAAGGGAGTACTGGGTTTGGTTCCTGAAAAATAACTACCATTGCCATGAAAACCCAAGAAAAATCTAATCCCGGTAGTACAATAAAAATGGCATTCATGAAGAGAAAACAAGCTAACAAAAACACTATCTACAACCTAAGGAACCAACAAACAAAGAAACCAAACAGTAAATCAGAAAGCAAGGAACAAAAGACACCTAAGACAACCAAACAACCAATAAAATGCTAGGAATAAATCAACACCTTTCAATAACAACTCTTAATGTTAAAGGCATAAATTCCCCAATTAAAAGACACAGACTGGCTGACTGGATCAAAAAGCAGGACCCAACTATATGCTGCCTACAAGAGACCCACCTCACCCATAAAGATTCACACAGACTAAGAGTGTAAGGATGGAAAAAGATTTACCATGCAAACAGAAAAGAAAAACGAGCTGGAGTAGCTATTCTTATATCTAACAAAATAGACTTTAAACTAAAAACCATAAAAAGAGACAATGAGGGACACTACTTAATGATAAAAGGACTGATCCATCAAGAAGACATAACAATCATAAATATGTACGCACCCAATGTTGGAGCAGCCAGATTTATAAAACAAACTCTATTAGACCTAAAGAAGGAAATAGGCACTAATACCATAATAGCAGGGGACCTGAACACTCCACTGTCAATATTAGACAGATCATCTAGGCAAAGAATCAGTAGAGAAACACAAGATCTAAACAAGACTCTAGACCAATTGGAATTGGCAGATATCTACAGAACATTCCACCCAACAACCTCAGAATATTCATTCTTCTCATCAGCACATGGATCATTCTCCAGGATAGATCACATATTAGGTCACAAATCAAGTCTCCATAAATTCAAAAAAATTGGAACTATCCCATGTATCTTCTCAGACCACAATGGATTAAAACTAGAAATCAATAACAAACAAAACTCTGGAAACTATACAAACACATGGAAATTAAACAGCATTCTACTTAATGACATATGGGTCCAAGAAGAAATCAAGCAGGAAATCAAAAAATTTATTGAAACTAATGAAAACAATGATACATCATACCAAAACCTGTGGGATACTGCAAAAGCAGTATTGAGGGGAAAATTTATTGCATTAAACGCTCACTTCAGAAGAATAGAAAGATGGCAAGTGAACAACCTAACACTTCACCTTAAAGAACTAGAAAAACAAGAACAATCCAAACCTAAAGTTAGCAGACGGAAAGAAATCATTAAGATCAGAGCAGAACTGAATGAAATTGAAAACCAAAAAACAATTCAAAAGATCAACGAATCAAAAAGTTGGTTTTTTGAAAAGATAAATAAAATTGACAAACCATTAGCATGGCTAACAAAAAAAAAAGAAGAGAGAAGACTCAAATAACAAAAATTAGAAATGAAAAAGGCGATATTACAACTGATTCATCTGAAATACAAGGAATCATTCGAGACTACTCTAAACAACTATATGCCAACAAATTTGAAAATCTGGAGGAAATGGATAAATTTCTGGACACACACAAGCTCCCAAAACTGAACCGTGAAGACGTAGAAAATTTGAACAGACCAATAACAATAAAGGAGATTGAAGCTGTTATCAGAAGGCTCCCAACAAAGAAAAGCCCAGGACCAGATGGATTCACAGCAGAATTTTACCAAACATTCAAAGAGGAATTGACACCGATTCTTTACAAACTATTCCAAAAGATTGAAACAGACGCAAATCTCCCAAACTCATTCTTTGAAGCAAACATCATCCTGATACCAAAACCAGGTAAAGATATAACCAAAAAAGAAAACTACAGGCCGATATCCTTGATGAATATAGATGCAAAAATCCTCACTAAAATACTAGCAAACAGAATACAGCAACACATACGTAAAATTATTCATCACGATCAAGTGGGATTCATCCCAGGGATGCAAGATTGAACCAACATACGCAAATCAATAAATGTGATACACCATATTAATAAACTCAAACACAAGGACCATATGATCATCTCTATAGATGCTGAAAAAGCATTTGATAAAGTTCAGCACTCATTCATGACAAAGACCCTCTATAAGTTAGGTATAGAGGGAAAGTATCTCACCATAATTAAAGCCATATATGCCAAACCCACTGCCAATATCATCCTGAATGGGGAAAAGCTGAAAGCTTTTCCTTTAAGAACAGGAACTAGACAAGGATGCCCACTCTCACCACTCCTATTCAACATAGTGTTGGAAGTACTAGCCAGAGCAATCAGAGAAGAGAAGGAAATAAAGGGCATTCAGATTGGAAAAGATGAAGTCAAACTGTCCCTGTTTGCAGATGACATGATCCTATATATCGAACAGCCTAAAACCTCTACAAAAAAACTGCTGGAATTGATAAATGATTTCAGCACAGTAGCAGGATACAAAATCAACACACAAAAATCAGTAGCATTTCTTTTCTCCAATAGTGAACATGCAGAAAGAGAAATCAAGAAAGCCTGCCCATTTACAATAGCCACCAAAAAAATAAAATACTTAGGAATTGAGTTAACCAAGGATGTGAAAAATCTCTCTAATGAGAACTACAAACCACTGCTGAGAGAAATTAGAGAGGATACAAGAAGATGGAAAGATATCCCATGCTCTTGGATTGGAAGAATCAACATAGTGAAAATGTCCATACTACCCAAAGTGATATACAAATTCAATGCAATTCCCATCAAAATTCCAAAGACATTTTTCTCAGAAATGGAATAAACTATCCAGACATTTATATGGAAGAATAAAAGACCACGCATAGCCAAAGCAATGCTGAGCAAAAAAAATAAAGCTGGAGGCATAACACTACCTGACTTTAAGCTAAACTACAAAGCTATAATAACCAAAACAGTATGGTACTGGCATAAAAACAGACACACTGACCAATGGAATAGAATAGACAATCCAGAAATCAACCCACACACTTACTGTCAGCTGATCTTTGAAAAAGGCACCAAGCCTATCCACTGGGGAAGGGACTGCCTCTTCAGCAAATGGTGCTGGGATAACTGGATATCCATATGCAGGAGAATGAAACTAGATCCATACCTCTCACCGTATACTAAAACAACTCAAAATGGATTAAGGATTTAAATATACACCCTGAAACAATAAAACTTCTTAAAGAAAACATAGGAGAAACACTGCAGGAAATAGGACTGGGCACAGACTTCATGAATACGACCCCAAAAGCACGGGCAACCAAAGGAAAAATAAACAAATGGGATTATATCAAACTAAAAAGCTTCTGCACAGCAAAAGAAACAATTAAAAGAGTTAAAAGACAACCAACAGAGTGGGAGAAAATATTTGCAAAATATATATCTGACAAAGGATTAATATCCAGAATATATAAGGAACTCAAACAACTGTACAAGAAGAAAACAAGCAACCCAATTAAAAAAGGGGCAAAAGAGCTAAGTAGGCATTTCTCTAAGGAAGATATACAAATGGCCAACAGACATATGAAAAAATGCTCAACATCACTCAGCATCCAGGAAATGCAAATCAAAACCACATTGAGATACCATCTAACCCCAGTTAGGATGGCTAAAATCCAAAAGACTATGAACGATAAATGCTGACGAGGCTGCGGAGAAAAAGGAACTCTCATACATTGTTGGTGGGACTGCAAAATGGTGCAGCCTCTATGGAAAATGGTATGGAGGTTCCTCAAACAATTGCAGATAGATCTACCATACGACCCAGCTATCCCACTATTGGGAATATACCCAGAGGAATGGAAATCATCAAGTCGAAGGTATACCTGTTTCCCAATGTTTATCGCAGGACTCATTACAATGGCCAAGAGTTGGAACCAGCCCAAATGCCCATCATCGGATGAGTGGATACGGAAAATGTGGTATATCTACACAATGGAATACTACTCAGCTATAAAAGCGAATGAAATACTGCCATTTGCAACAACATGGATGGACCTTGAGAGAATTATATTAAGTGAAACAAGTCAGGCACAGAAAGAGAAATACCACATGTTCTCACTTATTGGTGGGAACTAAAAATTAATATATAAATTCATACACACACACACACACACACACACACACACACAAACGGGGGGGGAAGAAGATATAACAACTACAATTATTTGAAGTTGATAGGACAAGCAAACAGAAAGGACATTGTTGGGGGGTGGGGGGGAGGGAGAAGGGAGGGAGGTTTTGGTGATGGGGAGCAATAATCAGCCACAATGTATATCGACAAAATAAAATTAAAAAAAAAAAAAAAAGATCAGAGCAGAACTGAATGAAATTGAAAACCAAAAAACAATTCCAAAGATCAACGAATCAAAAAGTTGGTTTTTTGAAAAGATAAATAAAATAGACAAACCATTAGCATGGCTAACAAAAAAAAGAAGAGACAAGACTCAAATAACAAAAATTAGAAATGAAAAAGGCGATATTACAACTGATTCATCTGAAATACAAGGAATCATTCGAGACTACTCTAAACAACTATACGCCAACAAATTTGAAAATCTGGAGGAAATGGATAAATTTCTGGACACACACAAGCTCCCAAAACTGAACCGTGAAGACGTAGAAAATTTGAACAGACCAATAACAATAAAGGAGATTGAAGCTGTTATCAGAAGGCTCCCAACAAAGAAAAGCCCAGGACCGGATGGATTCACAGAAGAATTTTACCAAACATTCAAAGAGGAATTGACACCGATTCTTTACAAACTATTCCAAAAGATTGAAACAGACGCAAATCTCCCAAACTCATTCTATGAAGCAAACATCATCCTGATACCAAATCCAGGTAAAGATATAACCAAAAAAGAAAACTACAGGCCGATATCCTTGATGAATATAGATGCAAAAATCCTCACTAAAATACTAGCAAACAGAATACAGCAACACATATGAAAAATTATTCATCACGATCAAGTGGGATTCATCCCTGGGATGCGAGGTTGGTTCAACATACGCAAATCAATAAATGTGATACACCATATTAATAAACTCAAACACAAGGACCATATGATCATCTCTATAGATGCTGAGAAAGCATTTGATAAAGTTCAGCACTCATTCATGACAAAGACCCTCTATAAGTTAGGTATAGAGGGAAAGTATCTCACCATAATTAAAGCCATATATGCCAAACCCACTGCCAATATCATCCTGAATGGGGAAAAGCTGAAAGCTTTTCCTTTAAGAACAGGAACTAGACAAGGATGCCCACTCTCACCACTCCTATTCAACATAGTGTTGGAAGTACTAGCCAGAGCAATCAGAGAAGAGAAGGAAATAAAGGGCATTCAGATTGGAAAAGATGAAGTCAAACTGTCCCTGTTTGCAGATGACATGATCCTATATATCGAACAGCCTAAAACCTCTACAAAAAAACTGTTGGAATTGATAAATGATTTCAGCACAGTAGCAGGATACAAAATCAACACACAAAAATCAGTAGCATTTCTTTTCTCCAATAGTGAACATGCAAAAGGAGAAATCAAGAAAGCCTGCCCATATACAATAGCCAGCAAAAAAATAAAATACTTAGGAATTGAGTTAACCAAGGATGTGAAAAATCTCTCTAATGAGAACTACAAACCACTGCTGAGAGAAATTAGAGAGGATACAAGAAGATGGAAAGATATTCCATGCTCTTGGATTGGAAGAATCAACATAGTGAAAATGTCCATACTACCCAAAGTGATATACAAATTCAACGCAATCCCCATCACAATTCCAAAGACTTTTTTCTCAGAAATGGAAAAAACTATTCAGACATTTATATGGAACAATAAAAGACCACGAATAGCCAAAGCAATGCTGAGCAAAAAAAATAAAGCTGGAGGCATAACACTACCTGACTTTAAGCTAAACTACAAAGCTATAATAACCAAAACAGTATGGTACTGGCATAAAAACAGACACACTGACCAATGGAATAGAATAGAGAATCCAGAAATCAACCCACTCACTTACTGCCATCTGATCTTTGACAAAGGCACCAAGCCTATTCACTGGGGAAGGGACTGCCTCTTCAGCAAGTGGTGCTGGGATAACTGGATATCCATATGCAGGAGAATGAAACTAGATCCATACCTCTCACCGTATACTAAAATCAACTCAAAATGGATTAAGGATTTAAATATACACCCTGAGACAATAAAACTTCTTAAAGAAAACATACGAGAAACACTTCAGGAAATAGGACTGGGCACAGACTTCATGAATACGACCCCAAAAGCACGGGCAACCAAAGGAAAAATAAACAAATGGGATTATATCAAACTAAAAAGCTTCTGCACAGCAAAAGAAACAATTAAAAGAGTTAAAAGACAACCAACAGAGTGGGAGAAAATATTTCCAAAATATACATCTGTCAAAAGATTAATATCCAGAATATATAAGGAACTCAAACAACTTTACAAGAAGACAACAAGCAACCCAATTAAAAAATGGGCAAAAGAGCTAAGTAGGCATTTCTCTAAGGAAGATATACAAATGGCCAACAGACATATGAAAAAATGCTCAACATCACTCAGCATCCGGGAAATGCAAATCAAAACCACATTGAGATACCAACTAACCCCAGTTAGGATGGCTAAAATCCAAAAGACTATGAACAATAAATGCTGGCGAGGCTGCGGAGAAAAAGGAACTCTCATACAATGTTGGTGGGACTGCAAAATGGTGCAGCCTCTATGGAAAATGGTATGGAGGTTCCTTAAAAAATTGCAAATAGATCTACCATACGACCCAGCCATCCCACTGTTGGGAATATACCCAGAGGAATGGAAATCATCAAGTCGAAGGTATACCTGTTCCCCAATGTTCATCGCAGCACTCTTTACAATAGCCAAGAGTTGGAACCAGCCCAAATGCCCATCATCAGATGAGTGGATACGGAAAATGTGGTACATCTACACAATGGAATACTACTCAGCTATAAAAACGAATGAAATACTGCCATTTGCAACAACATGGATGGACCTCGAGAGAATTATATTAAGTGAAACAAGTCAGGCACAGAAAGAGAAATACCACATGTTCTCACTTATTGGAGGGAGCTAAAAATTAATATATAAATTCACACACACACACACACACACACACCCACACACACACACACACACACACACACAAACCGGGGGGTGGAAGAAGGTATAACAACCACAATTATTTGAAGTTGATATGACAAGCAAACAGAAAGGACATTGTTGGGGGGGAGGGGGGGAGGGAGAAGGGAGGGAGGTTTTGGTGATGGGGAGCAATAATCAGCTACAATGTATGTCGACAAAATAAAATTAAAAAAAAAAAAAAGAAGTTTTATTGTTTCAGGGTGTATATTTAAATCCTTAATCCATTTTGAGTTGATTTTAGTATATGGTGAGAAGTATGGATCTAGTTTCATTCTCCTGCATATGGATATCCAGTTATCCCAGCACCATTTGCTGAAGAGGCAGTCCCTTCCCCAGTGGATAGGCTTGGTGCCTTTGTCAAAGATCAGATGGCAGTAATTGTGTGGCTTGATTTCTGCATTTTCTATTCTGTTCCATTGGTCAGTGTGTCTGTTTTTATGCCAGTACCATACTGTTTTGGTTATTATAGCTTTGTAGTTTAGCTTAAAGTCCGGTAGTGTTATGCCTCCAGCTTTAGTTTTTTTGCTCAGCATTGCTTTGGCTATGCGTGGTCTTTTATTATTCCATATAAATGTCTGGATAGTTTTTTCCATTTCTGAGAAAAATGTCTTTGGAATTGTGATGGAGATTGCATTGAATTTGTATATATCTTTTGGTAGTATGGACATTTTCACTATGTTGATTCTTCCAATCCAAGAGCATGGGATATCTTTCCATCTTCTTGTATTCTCTCTAATTTCTCTCAGCAGTGGTTTGTACTTCTCATTAGAGAGATTTTTCACCTCCTTGGTTAACTCAATTGCTAAGTATTTTATTTTTTTGGTGGCTATTGTAAATGGGCAGGCTTTCTTGATTTCTTGTTCTGCATGTTCACTATTGGAGAAAAGAAATGCTACTGATTTTTGTGTGTTGATTTTGTATCCTGCTACTGTGCTAAAATCATTTATCAATTCCAAGAGGTTTTTTTGTAGAGGTTTTAGGCTGTTCGATATATAGGATCATGTCATATGCAAACAGGGACAGTTTGACTTCATCTTTTCCAATCTGAATGCCCTTTATTGCCTTCTCTTCTCTGATTGCTCTGGCTAGTACTTCCAACACTATGTTGAATAGGAGTGGTGAGAGTGGGCATCCTTGTCTAGTTCCTGTTCTTAAAGGAAAAGCTTTCAGCTTTTCCCCATTCAGGATGACATTGGCAGTGGTTTTGTCATATATGGCTTTAATTATGTTGAGATACTTTCCCTCTATACCTAACTTATAGAGGGTCTTTGTCATGAATGAGTGTTGAACTTTATAAAATGCTTTTTCAGCATCTATAGAGATGATCATATGGTCCTTGTGTTTGAGTTTATTAATATGGTGTATCACATTTATTGATTTGCGTATGTTGAACCAACCTTGCATCCCTGGGATGAATCCCACTTGATCGTGGTAAATAATTTTACGTATGTGTTGCTGTATTCTGTTTGCTAGTATTTTAGTGAGGATTTTTGCATCTATATTCATCAAGGATATCGGCCTGTAGTTTTCTTTTTTGGTTATATCTTTACCTGGTTTTGGTATCAGGATGATGTTTGCTTCATAGAATGAGTTTGGGAGATTTGCGTCTGTTTCAATCTTTTGGAATAGTTTGTAAAGAATCGGTGTCAATTCCTCTTTAAATGTTTGGTAGAATTCTGCTGTGAATCCATCTGGTCCTGGGCTTTTCTTTGTTGGGATCCTTCTGATAACAGCTTCAATCTCCTTTGTTGTTATTGGTCTGTTCAAATTTTCTACGTCTTCATGGTTCAGTTTTGGGAGCTTGTGTGGGTCCAGAAATTTATCCATTTCCTCCAGATTTTCAAATTTGTTGGCGTATAGTTGTTTATAGTAGTCGCGAATGATTCCTTGTATTTCAGATGAATCAGTTGTGATATCACCTTTTTCATTTCTAATTTTTGTTATTTGAGTCTTCTCTCTTCTTTTTTTTGTTAGCCATGCTAATGGTTTGTCAATTTTATTTATCTTTTCAGAAAACCAACTTTTTGATTCATTGATCTTTTGAATTGTTTTTTTGGGTTTCAATTTCATTCAGTTCTGCTCTGATCTTAATGATTTCTTTCCGTCTGCTAACTTTAGGTTTGGATTGTACTTGTGTTTCTAGTTCTTTAAGGTGAAGTGTTAGGTTGTTCACTTGCCATCTTTCCATTCTTCTGAGGTGAGCATTTAATGCAATAAATTTCCCCCTTAATACTGCTTTTGCAGTATCCCACAGGTTTTGGTATGATATATCATTGTTTTCATTAGTTTCAATAAATTTTTTGATTTCCTGCTTGATTTCTTCTTGGACCCATATGTCATTAAGTAGAATGCTGTTTAATTTCCATGTGTTTGTATAGTTTCCAGAGTTTTGTTTGTTATTGATTTCTAGTTTTAATCCATTGTGGTCTGAGAAAATACATGGGATAATTCCAATTTTTTTGAATTTATGGAGACTTGATTTGTGACCTAATATGTGATCTATCCTGGAGAATGATCCATGTGCTGATGAGAAGAATGAATATTCTGAGGTTGTTGGGTGGAATGTTCTGTAGATATCCGCCAATTCCAATTGGTCTAGAGTATTGTTTAGATCTTGTGTTTCTCTACTGATTCTTTGCCTAGATGATCTGTCTAATATTGACAGTGGGGTGTTCAGGTCCCCTGCTATTATGGTATTAGTATCTGTTTCCTTCTTTAGGTCTAATAGAGTTTGTTTTATAAATCTGGCTGCTCCAACATTGGGTGCGTACATATTTATGATTGTTATGTCTTCTTGATAGATCAGTCCTTTTATCATTAAGTAGTGCCCCTCATTGTCTCTCTTTATGGTTTTAGTTTAAAGTCTGTTTTGTCAGATATAAGAATAGCTACTCCAGCTCATTTTTCTTTTCTGTTTGCATGGTAAGTCTTTTTCCATCCTTTCACTCTTAGTCTATGTGAGTCTTTATGGGTGAGGTGGGTCTCTTGTAGACAGCATATAGTTGGGTCCTCCTTTTTAATCCAGTCCACCAGTCTGTGTCTTTTGATTGGAGAATTTAAGCCTTTAACATTAAGAGTTGTTATTGAAAGGTGTTGATTTATTCCTAGCATTTTATTGGTTGTTTGGTTGTCCTAGGTGTCTTTTGTTCCTTGCTTTCTGATTTACTGTTTGGTTTCTGTGTTTGTTGGTTCCTTAGGTTGTAGATAGCATTTTTGTTTGATTGTTTTCTCTTCATGAATGCCATTTTTATTATACTAGTGGGTTTTGATTTTTCTTGTGTTTTCATGGCAATGGTAGTTATTTTTCAGGAACCAAACCCAGTATTCCCTTGAGTATTTCTTGTAAGGGTGGTCGTGTGGTAGTGAACTCCCGCAGTTTTTGTTTGTCTGAGAAATATACTATTTGCCTTTCATTTCGGAAGGATAGCCTTGCAGGGTAGAGTATTCTTGGCTGGCAATCTTTGTCTTTTAGTATTTTGAAAATATCATCCCATTCCTTTCTAGCTTTTAGGGTTTGTGATGAAAAGTCTGATGTTAGCCTGATTGGGGCTCCCTTATAGGTGATTTGACGCTTCTCTCTTGCTGCTTTTAAGATTCTCTCTTTGTCTTTGAGTTTTGCCAATTTGACTATAACACGTCTTGGAGAAGACCTTTTTGGGTTGAATACGTTTGGAGATCGTTGAGCTTCCTGGATCTGAAGATCTGTGATTTTTCCTATACCTGGGAAGTTTTCTACCTCTATTTTGTTGAATATGTTTTCAATGCAGTCTCTGTTTTCCTCCCCTTATGGAATACCCATGAATCGGATATTTTAGCATTTATGGTTGTCTGATATCTGTCTCAGATTTTCTTCAATGTCTTTGATTCTTTTTTTTTGTCTGCTTCCGCTATTTCAAACAGCCCATCTTCGAGTTCAGAGGTTCTCTCTTCAACTTCGACAAGCCTGCTGGTTAAATTCTCCGTTGTGTTTTTTATTTCGCTGAATAACTTCTTCAGTTTGGCAAGTTCTGCTACATTTTTTTTCAGGACATTGATTTCCTTGTACATTTCCTCTTTCAGATCATGTATACTTTTCCTTGTTTCCTCATGATGTCTAGCTGAGTTTTATTGTATCTCATTCAGTTTCCTTAGAATTATCACTCGAAATTCCTTGTCTGTCATTTCAAGGGCTTCTTGTTCTATAGGATCTAGAGTTTGAGATTTATTAACTTTTGGTGGTGTACTTTCTTGATCTTTTGTATTTCTGGTATCTTTTTTTTTGATGTTTATTCATTGTGGCAGGGGGTTTCACAGTCCACCAGTTTGCCACTATTGGCTAACTAAGGTGTTGCTGTGGTTGCCAATTTGGTATGGTTACCTCCGTAACTGCTCAGTTGGCCTCTAGTGCCTTATGTGTGTGGTTGTCTTGGGTCTTGGGTGTCTCCAGTGAGCCACCTTTCTGGTCAGCTTGGACTCTACTGGGCTGCTGGATCACGGGGCATTACCGCAGGGTGTTTGGTCTCTGCTGAGCTTCCACTTCCTGTGCTGGATTTCTCCCTGTTCCGTATGCTTGGGCATGGGCTGCTGGGATGCACTGAGGCACCACAGAGCATGTGGTCTCTGCAGAGCTTCCCTTTCCCATACCATATGTCTCCCTGCTCTGTGTGCACTAGGCCAGGCTTGGGATGGAGCCAGGTGGCGGCAGTGAATCCTACCTGCTGCTAGATCACCCGGCGGTGGCCCTCCCATAGGGTGTGTGGACTCTATGGAGCTTCTATCTCCCTTGCTGGACGTCTCTGTGCTCCATGCACATTGGGCCGGGCTGCTGGTTCGCATGGCAGCAGTGTGGTCCCCGTGGAGTTCCCGCCTCCCCTGCCAGACATCTCCCTTCTCCAAGCACACTAGGCAGGGATGGGGATGGAGCTGGGTGCCTGCGGTGAAGCCTACCTGTTGGATCACGCAGTGGCAGCCCCACAGGGTGTGTGGTTTCTGCCGAGTCTCCCCCTCCCTAGCCTGATGTCTTCCCACTTTGTGCACACTGGGCTGGGCTGGGAATGGAGCTGGGTGGCAGTATTGAAGCCTACCTGCTGGATATCACAGTGGCAGCCCTGCAGGGTGTGTGTTTTCTGCTGAGTCTCCACCTCCCTAGCTGGACGTCTCCTTGCTCTGTGCACACTGGGCTGGACTACAGGCTCTTGCAGTGGCGGCCCACAGGGTGTGTGTTTTCTGCCGAGTCTCCACCTCCCTAGCCAGACGTCTCCCCACTCTGTGTGCACTGGACTGGGCTGCTGGATGTCGGAGTGGTGGCCCCCCAGGGTGTGTGTTTTCTGCCGAGTCTCCACCTCCCTAGCTGGACGTCTCCCTGCTCTGAGCACACTTGCCTGGGCTTGCCTTGAAAGTAGAAACCAAGTCTAGTTCATTCGGCATTAAATCATCTACCATAGTGCTTTGCAGGAAGACAGGCTCAATAAATGTCTTGCCGCTCTCATGGCTGAGGTGTGAGGCATGGGCCCTGAGTAGGTGGGATGGTAGGTCCTTCATTTATATCTTCACTTTGTCTTGTCTAGTTTGCTCTGTGAGATGCCTAATTAAAGTAGTCCTGTCACTCTGCATTCCTCCCTTACTGTGCTCTATTTATCCAATCTTTGATTCAAGGAAAAAATCTTATCATTGCATAATGCAGGACTTTTATTTATTAGCCATCTATCTATCTATCTATCTATCTATCTATCTATCTATCTATCTATCTATCTATCTATCTATCTATCTATCTATCTATCTATCTATCTATCTATCTAAATATCTATCTATCTATCTATCTATCTATCTATCTAAATATCTATCTATCTATCTATCTATCTATCTATCTATCTATCTATCTATCTATCTATCTATCTATCTATCCATCCATCCATCCATCTATCTATCTATCTAAATATCTATCTATCCATCTATCTATCTATCTATCTATCTATCTATCTATCTATCTATCTATCTATCTATCATCTATCACCTTCTATCATCTGTCATCTCTCTATGTATTTATACAGGATAAGATAACAAGCACCCTTTGATTAAGCACCTAACCTGAAAATTAGGACTTCAGTACTAACCTCTATCAACTACATGGTCTCCTCACTTCAATTCCCTCGAGTCTCTTCTCTTACATATCCTCTCATCTTAAGTCCTGTGCTCCTCTTTCCCTTAATTCTGTTTTGAATGAACCCACATTGCATGTATACCCTTTCCCAAAAGGTGTATTTTTTGGTCATTTTAGTTTTAAGTTTTTAAACTTAGTATTATGTTAATGAGATCAATCAACTTGTAGCATGTCTCTGTGGACCATTTAGAAAAAAAGGGACTCATCTACGGGCTTGGGTGACTAATCCCATTTACCAAGCACTTAATAGTCAAACAATGAATCGATATTTGAAGAGTGATTTATGGACTTCAAAGCATGAGCTATTGTGATCCTCCCAGCTTGTGAACTGTACTCTGCTAGTCAGTAGCATAGCTGGGGCACGGTCCCATTAGTCCTGTGCTGGTGCTCTGCCAAAAGGAACAGAAATGTGTAAAATTTGGTACTCTCAATAAAATATCTCAATCTCATCCATCTGTTATAAGACTTCTGAGAGGATAAATTTTCTGGCTGAAAAGATCACAGATGGCTTCTTGGATGGGATGACATTGGGGGTGGATTTTCGGGTGTGTATTGCAGTCTCCAGTGTATGTCCTCACATTGGTTATGAGAAGATTCTCTTGCTGAAGAGTTTCCGCAGGGCAGCCTTCATGTCCCGGTTTCTCAGACTATAGATGAAAGGGTTTAACATCAGGGTCACTGCGATGTACATCACAGTTATCACTGCATCCTTTAGGCTATAAGTTGTGAGAGGGCGGAAATACATGCCCATGACTGTCCCGTAGTACAAAGAGACAACTGTGAGGTGGGAACCACAGGTGGAGAAGGCTTTGAGCACACCCTTAGTGGAGGGAACCCGTAAGACCGTGGAGAAGACCCGAACATAGGAGATAATGATGAATAGCAATGGCATGCAGAAAACGCTAACCCCGAGGTACATCATCTTCACATTAAAGTGGATGTCAGAACAGGACAGCTTGAGCAAAGAGGCAATGTCACAGTAGAAGTTGGTCACTTCCTGATTGTCACAAAAGGACAGACTAGCTGTGAGCAGAGTGTGGGGGAGGGAATTGGAAATTCCAATCACCCAGGACCCAACAACTAGCAGAACACAGGACTTTGGACTCACTATTGTTGTGTAGTGAAGTGGGTGGCTGATGGCCACAGCACGATCATATGCCATCACAGCCAAAATGTAGCTGTCTGTGTTAGCCAAGGCTATCATGAAGTTCATCTGTGTTAGGCAACCCCCAAAGGAGATGGACTTGCTACCCGAGAGATGGTTAGCCAGCATCTTAGGGACGGTTACAGATGAGAAGAAGACGTCCACCAAGGAGAGGTTGGCAAGGAAAAAATACATGGGGATGTGAAGGCGAACGTCAGAGTGAATGGCCCAGATGATGAGCAGGTTTCCAATCAATGTGACGGGGTAAATGACCAGGAAGAGGATGAAGAAGAAATATTCTTGTTCCTGCTGACCAGTTATTCCCAGGAGGATGAAATCCAAGGTAGAGGACTGGTTTCCTTCCCTCATGGCTTCTTAAGCATGAAAGTGAAGAGGAATTCAGAATTATTAGTGCAGTTCCTATGTGCAATTATCTTCCTTATCCATCCCTTTTGACTGACATGATCAATTGTGTCTATCCTTGGATTTACAAAATCCACAGATAGCCAATATGTGGGGGGGATGGGATCTCTGTGTGTCAGTGAAGCTAGATGACAATTAGCCCTGGACACTAATATTTAAGAAGCGAGCGATCTGACTATCAGAGGTGACTATCCTCTCCAACCCCTGCACCACCACTGAGACAGCTAGCATTTAATCATTTAATAAATAAATTGTATATTCTATGCCCTTGACACTTTCTTAGGCTTTGTGGAAAAATCATGAATGCATGAAAGGACAGTTTATTCATCTGTTTGTTTAATGAATTGACAGGGTCTGCTGTCAAGGACATTACAACTTCATGGAAATGCCAGAAAAACACACTAATTTAATTACACAGGATAAGGAATGGAGAGTATTTTGGAATATTTGAAAAAACAATCCAGTGCAAAGAATGTGCCAGTACAGTAGCACGCTGGAGAATTAGAAATTAAACTCTGAGGGAGCCCTGAGCCCAGAACCCAAGAAGTAACAGGTGTTTATACTGCTATCAGAAGCTTGTAAGTGATAATGAATAAATACTGGGGTTCGAACCTAGCAACAGGCTCAGTGGATTTCCTCCTCAGGTATCTCATTTTCAATACAGACTTTCACCATCTCCTTTGACAGGATTTATTTCTTTTCCAAACACTTAAATATATGTAATCATAATGTGTTTTTTCATATCATCTCTTCCTTTTTTTTTTCACTTCTTTTGGTGACATCTAACTCCTTAGTGGCTCCAACTACTGATTAGTAGACTCTCAGGTCTATAGCTACAGGCTTAATCTCTTTTCCCCATATTTCTTTGTTCAGTAATCTTTCCACCACAGTTGACCAATTCCCATATTCTACACATCAACCAAGTAGATTGCAAAGTTTTTTGAGGAAACTTTTCTACATATCTCATCTATTTTTTAACTCTTCCAGAGAGAACATTGAGGAATATTGCTCATTGTTTTAATCAATATGTTTGTATTCAATATTACTTGAGTTAAATCGAGGTTCAATTTATGAGTTATCTTCATGGGTTCCCCACATGTGGGATGTTCACAGGCATCCAGTTTATCCTTCACTTCTACATCTAATCTTGCTGATTTTCATTTAAATAATTATTAGATAAATGAATATTTCTACTTATTCTTTCAATACTTTGGCTTAGACTATTACTACCTTCTACCTGAAATATTGTATTACTCCCTTTAGTGCTTGACTACAGGTTTTCTCCATTTTAATCAATCTTGCATTCTCAGGCCTACTAACTGTGGCAGAGACTTCTAGCAGATAAGCAAAATCCATGTAATTCTCATCTTTGTGGACATCCCACTAGACTATATTTTCAAGTCACCAACTCCCTGTAGTGAGGTGTGGTTTGTGACTGAGTTCTACCCAATCCAGTTCTGTGTTCTAGTCCTATTCTTCCCTTGCATAATCTTTTCCCTTTTACCAGCAGGACATAAATGGCAAGGAAGCTAAATGGGACAGTGAAGTCACATGGTAGAATGAGTCTTATCTCTATTTCTCCACATGCAAGAAAGATACCCACCACCAAGATGACCACTGGGACTGTTACATAGGAGATAAACTTTTTTTTTGTCTGAACAGTTACATATTTTGTGATCTGTTACTGTGGTCCAGGATATCCTAAGTAATTCAAATTCACTAATTTTTCTAAAGAGAACTCTATTCGATTATTACTTGAATCTATATTTAATTCAATAACCAATTATTATCTCCTATATTATACATCAGAATTATATGCTAGACCCAGGGGATGCAGGTTCAATTATATTTTTCCCAGTTATGATGTGCTTTTTCATCTCAGCATCTGAAGGAATTTGGTTTTCTTTCTCATAATGCCTTTTCTCATCCTCACATAGAATCATAATATCTCAGGGTTCAGAGAGTTTCGTAAGTCTTAGATTCTATGGATAGTTCATTTGGTATAGAGGTGTAAGATTTCAGGGGAGGATTCTTGGCAACACAGCAGACTAAGCTGATGTTCACAGGTTTCATTCTTATTAAAACACATAGAAATTCTACATTATATTTTATAATATATGTTTCATTATAAATGTAAAATTAAAAAATTACAAGTAGTCAAATCTAGAAGAAAATAATTGGAATGCCTAGGTATGACAAAAAAAACTTCAAAGGTAGTGTTGTAAGCCATAGCAGATGCTATGGTGGCATCTTGGGGTTTCCAAATAGGAATTAGATACTAATAGCTGGAGTCTGAGGTGTTAACATTTCCTTGTACAAGAGATTGGCCATGGATTGGTATAAAATATGGATCTCAATTTGAATCCCTGCATAAAACACTTGAAGTGTTATTCTATTTGTGGAAAAAAATTGTAGAAAAACTTTGCCATATAAAAATTTGAAAGAAAAGAATAAAATGGGTAGAATTCATAGAAAATATTGTTTTCCACAAAGAAATCTCAGGGTATCTCAAAATAAACTGAGTCTTCAGCACGTTCGTTGGATATAAATCACCACTGAAATACCAATACTGTTCTGATATATTAGCAATAATAAACTAGAAATTAGAATTTTTAAAAAAGAATCCCATTCACAATAGCAACAATAGAAATTTTAAGTAAACTTCAAGTAATTCAAACAAAGGAGGTATAATATTGAATTTAAAAACTGTAAACATTACTGAATGACAGAAAAGAATAGCTACAAAAATAAAGATATAAACAACATTAATAGAGACAATATGGTAAAAATTTCAATTTTCCAATTAATTTATAAATTTGTTGCAATCCCTATCAAAATATCATAGGTTACTTTTAAACTTACTAACCCAATTCAAAAATCCATGTAGACAAATAAAGAGCTCTGAAGACCAAAGACAATATGAGGAAAAAGAACAAGAGGGCAGAATTGCCCTATCATGCATGAAAAAAATTTACTCTGATAATTCAGGCATAGGGACTGACAAAGAGATCTATATAATATACAAGAAAGCCTAGGAAGAGATCAAGCATTTATTAGTAATTTGATACATACCATGGGTTGGTTTAGAAATAGGCAGGGAAACTGCACAGTGACCTTGGAGGGAAACATGCCATTCTGTGCCCTGCAGGCAAGCCTGCTCACTTAAGTCTCTCTGGAGATCTAGAATTGCCCTGTAAATATGCTTCATTCTGTCTCAGCTGTGGTCTGAAAGCCCTTATTCCTGCCAAGGGAACTGCCAGAAGACTTACCTGTCTGTGCCTTCAGAGACAGGTGTGCAGACATCAGTATCAACAGTGGACTTTGAAGCAGCCCTATGACTCAGATCCAACCCTGCATGCCAAGGGAACTTCTCAGTGACCTAGTGGGAGCCTTCCCATGGACCCAGAAAAAGTAACACCCATCCATGCACCTGGTAAGAGACGCACTGTCTGTGGAACCTGCACCAGCCCTACTAACCAAGGTCTTGGAGGTAATCCAGCACACACAGGAACTAGACTCAATCCACATCCATGTGACCCCCTTGTAACAGGCTCACTAACTGTGAACCTAACTGTGGACTCAACAGCAGCCATGTGAACCAGCTCCTTCCCTCCCCAACTGCATTACTGGAGGCAATCTCATCAGCCCATGGACCCCACAGAAGAAGGCCTTTATCTGCCAAAACCAGTCTGTAAAGACTGGAAGAGGTGTTTTTTCCTTCTAATGTACCAACACCAAAGAAAATCTATTAGATAACAAAGAGTTAGGCAAACATGACACCATCAAGGAAACTAATTATGTTCCAGTAATTGACACCAACAAAATGGAGATCTACAAATTGTGTGAAAAATAATTAAAAATAATCATCTTGATGAAGTTCAATTAGATGCAAGATAACACAGCTAGACAACTAAACAGTATTAGAAACACTGCATAAACAAAATGAGAAGTTTAACAAAGAAATAGAAATCCCCTCACCAAAACCAAAAAACCAGAAAATTTAGAGCTAAAGAATAAAATGACAGAATTGGAAAAGTCAATAGAGAGCTTTAGCAGCATACTCTATCATGCAGAAGAAAGAAGTGGTGAGCTCAAAGACTGATTATTTGAAATTAATGAATTAGTGGAACAACAACAAGAATAAAAAATAGTGAATAAAGCATAAGGGACCATTAGACACCATCAAGCATACAGATGTATGAAACACTGAAGACACAGAAGGAGAAGAGAGAGATAGAAGGGAAGAAAGCTTATTTGGAGAAATATTGGCTAAAGACTTCCCAAATCTTGGGAGTGATATGGACACTCATTCATGTAGCTCAAAAGATTCCAAGCAAAGTCAACCCAAAGAAGAATATTTCAAAACACATTACAATTAAATTGTTAAAAGTCAAAGACAAAGAGAAGATTTATAATGCATCATGAGAAAAGAGACTTATCTCGTATAAGGAACCCCCCATAAGGCTATTAGTGGATTTCTGACAGAAATCTTGCAAGCCAGGGGAAATGGGATAATATATTCAAAATGTTGAAAGAAAAAAAACTCCAACCAAGAATACTATACTCAGCAAACCTGTCCTTCAAAAATGAAGGGGATATAAAGACATTCCCAGACAAAGAAAAGCTGAAGGAGTTTGTCACCACAAGTCTTATCTTATGGGAAATGCTAAAAGGAATTCTTCAAGTTGAAATGAAGGTATGCTAAGTAACAGCATGAAAATGTATAAAAATATAAGACTCAGTGGTAGAGTTAAATATGTTTTCAAATTCATATAACTATAAATGTGGTGTGTAAATCATTATATATAATTCTAGTATAAAAATTAAAAGGTAAAAGTATTAAATTATCTATTGCTAGTGGATAATTTGTTAGTGGATACACAATATAAAAAGATGTAAAATGTGACATTGATAGCATAAAATATATGCGGTGGGGATGTTGGAAGAAGCAAAAGTGTAGAGTTTCTGTATGAAATTGAAGTTAAGTTGTCAGAATGTCGTACCTATAAAATATTTTATATAAGCTACATAGTAACTAGAAACAAAACAAAACAAAACAACAAAAACCCCCAAATATTTAGTAGATATGCAAAAAATAAAGTGAAAGGGATCAACAAGTACCCTTATAAAAATCAACAAACCTTAAAGGAAGAAAGCAAGAGAGGGAGAAAGGAACAGCAGGACTACAAAATAGTCAGAAAAAAAAATAACAAAATGGCAATAGTGAGTCCTTACTTGTTAATAATTACTTTAAATGTAAATAGATTAAATTCACTGATTAAAAGACACAAAATGGCAAATGTATAAAAAAAGATCTAATATATGCTGCATATAAGAGACTCATTTTAGTCTTAAGGGCACACATAGGGTGAAAGGAGAGGGATGAAAAAGGTATCTCACACAAATGGTAACTAAAGGAGAGTAGATACAGCTATTCTTATATCAGACAAAATAGACTTTAAGTCAAAGTTTGTCTAAAGACACAAAGAAGGTCACTATATTAATAATAAATGGATGAATTCATCAAACGGTTACAATAAATCTAAATATATAAAAACTCAATATTGGGGTACCTAAATATACAAATCAAATATTACCAGAACTGAGGGGAGGAATAGACAGCAATAAAATAATAGTAAGGGACTTCAATACCCCTCTCTCAGCAATGGGTAGGTTATCAATACAGAAGATTAATAAGGAAACAGTGGACTTGAATAAAACTATAGACCAAATGGACCTAAGAAACATATGTGGAACATTCCATCCAACAGCAGCAGAATACACATTCTTTTCAAGCAATACCTGGTGTATTCCAGGATAGTTCATATGTTGGACCACAAAACACATCTTAACAAATTTCAGATTAAAATCATATCAAGTATTTTTTCTGATTACAATGTTATAAAGCTAGAAATTAATAATAGGAGAAATTTCAGAAAATTTACAAATATGTGGAAATCAAACATGATGCTTCTAAACAACCAATGGGCTAAAGAAGAATCTTAAAGGGAAATTTTAAAATATTTTGACAAATGAAAATGAAAACACAATATACCGCATCTTCTGGGATACAGTAAAAGCAGTTCCAAGAGGGAAGTTTATACCAATAAATGCCTACAACAAAGAAGAAGAAAGATTGCAAAAAAACAACCTGAGATTATATACCTCAAGGAACTAGGAAAAAAAGAACTAAATAAGCGCAAAGTCAACAAAAGGAAGGAAAATAATAAAGGTCAGACATAAATAGATGAAATGGAGACTAAAAAACCAATATAAAAAAAATCAGTAAAACTAAGAGTTTACTCTGCCTTTAGCTGAGTAAGAAAAAAAAGAGAGAGGACTCAAGTAAAGAAAATCAGAAGTGAAAGAGGAGACATTATAACTGATACTAGAGAAATACAAAGGATCATAAGAAACTACTATGAACAATTACATATCAAAAAATTGGACAATCTAGAAGAAATGGATACATTCTCAGGAAAAAAAAAAAACAACCAAGACTGAATCATGAAGAAACAGAGTCTGAACAAACCAATAACAAGTAAGGAGATTTAATCACCTATCAAAACCTCCCAACAAACAAAATCCCAGAACCAGATAGCTGAATAGGTGAATTTTGCCAAGTATTTAAAAAATCAATGCCAATAATTCTCAAACTCTTACAGAAAATTGAAGCAGAGGGAAAACTTCCAAACTCATTTTACAAGGCCAGCATTACCCTCATACCAAAGCCAGACAAGGGTACCACCAGAAAAAACATTTACAAGCCAATATCCCTGATGAACATAAATGCAAATTCCTTCACAAAATACTAGCAAACTAAATTCAACAGCACATTGAAAAAATCATATGGCATAACCAACTGGTGTTTATCCCTGGGATGCAAGGATGGTTCAACATTGGCAAATCAATAACTGTGATACGCCACACAGAGTAAAAGAAAAAATGAAATGAGCATCTCAACAGATGCAGAAAAAACATTTGGCAAGATTCAACGTACTTTTATGAAAAAAAAAAAAAGGTATAGAATACATTTAACTTCAACATAATAAAGGCCATACACCACAAGTCCACAGCTAACATCATACTTAACAATGAAAAACTAAAAGCTTTTCATCTAACATCAGAAGAAAGACAAGTGTGCCCTCTCTTGCCATTTCTCTTCAGCATAGTACTGGAAGTCCTAAAAGAGCAATTAAGCATATTGAGCTCAATATTGTTAAAATGTTCATATGCAAAGCGATTTATAAATTTGATGCAGTTCCTATCAAGATTCCAGTGGAATTTTTCACAGAAATAATAAAAAACAATTCCAATATGCTTTTGGAAATACAAATGACCTCAAGTAGCCAAAGTGATGTGAAGAAGAACAAAGCTGGAGGCATTACAATCCAGGATTCAAAACTGTATTTAGAAAGACATATGGTGCTGGCATAAAAAGAAACACACAGACTTTTGGAAGAGAATAGAGATTTCAGAAATGCATGGTGAAATAATCTTTGACAAAGGTGCCAAAATGCACAATGGGCAAATCATAGTCTCTTTAGTAAATGGTTTGGAGAAACCTAGATATCCACATGCAAGAGAATGAAATGGAATCACTGTCTCACACTCACACTCACAAATTAACTCAAAATGGATTAAGAAATTAAATGTAAGATATGAAATGAAAAAAACTGAAACAAGTAGGGAAAAAGCTCCTTGGCACTGGCCTTGGCAATGAGTTTTTGAAAATGACACCAAGAGAACAGGCAACCAAAGCAAAAATAAGCAAGTGGGACTACATCAAGCTAAAAAGCTCTGCACACTAAAAGAAAGAAACAATGTAGTGAAAACATAACCTATGGAATGTGAGAAAACATTTGCAAACTATATCGCTGATAATGGGTTAATATCCAAAATTTATAAGGAATTCATACAACTCAATACCAAAAGAACAAATAACATGATTTAAAAACGGGCAATTGATCTGAATAGACAGCTCTCTGAAAAAGGTATAAAATGCCCAACAGTTGTAAGAAAAAAGTTACTCAACATCAGCAATTATTAAGGAAGTGCAAAGTAAAACCACAATGAGATACCATGTCATGCCTGTTAAGATGGCTATTATTAAAAAGACAAGCGATAACAAGTGTTAGCAAGAATGTGGAAAAAAGGGAACTCTTGTACATTGTTGATGGGATGGTAAATTGGTACAGCCATTATGGAAAACATTACTGAGTTTATGGGGGAAAAAAGAAAATAGAAATACTCTATGATACAGCATCCCCAATTATGAGTTTATATTTAAAGGAAATGAAATGAAAATCTCAAAGAGATATCTGCACCCTCAGGTTCATTGCAGTATTATTCACAATAGCTAAGATATGGAAGCAAGCTAAGTGTTTCAATGGATAAATGGATAGTGAAAATGTGGGATACATACACAGTAGAATGTTATTCAGCCATAGAAAGGAAATCCTGCCATTTGTGACAACATGAATAAACCTGGAGTATAAAATACTAAGTGTAATAAGCCAACACAGAGAGACAAATCCTGTGTGATCTCACTTATACGTGGAATCTAAAACAGTGCAACTCCTAGAAGCAAAGAGTAGAATGGTGGTTGCCAGGGACTGGGGGGTGAGGAAAAGAGATGTCGGTCAAAAGGTACAAACTTTCAGTTGTAATATGAATAATTTCTGGGGATGTATGTACAGCATGGTGACTATATTTAATAATACTGTACTGTTTACTTGATATTTGATAAGAGAGCATATTTCAAGTGTTTTCACCACAGACACACACATGCACACATACACAAATGGTAACTGACAGATGTGTTAGTCATTGTACACTAGATTCGTATACCAAATCATTATGTTGTGCACTTTGAATATGTACAATTTTTATTTGTTGAAATAGGCAGAGAACAGTTGGGCTGACCATCTAGTAAAGAGTGATTTTATAATTGAACACTCATCTATAAAAAAATACAGAAAAATAATTCCTAAAGATTCATTGTTAAAAGCAAAACCTCACACACTTTAGAATAAATGATGCTTATATCAGGTTCAGAACTGATTTCTTAAACCAGGCACAAAATGCACAAAACGTAGGAGAAAATACTGTAAAATTTAAGTACATTAAATTTAAAATAGTTGTGTGAAAAAGATATCATAAAGAAAAGAGAAAGATAAGTCATGGACTGGCAGAGGTCTCTGCTGTACAAATATTCAATGAAAAATTAGTGTTCAGAATATGAATGAGTGCTACAAATAACAACAAAAATACCAAAAGTCTCGTAGAAAACAATGGGAAACAGACTTGAATAGGCAAGTTATAGAAGAGGAAACTGGCATGGACGATACTCCCCCAAAAGATGTGCAACTAAAAAAAATTCAGTTTAACATCCTTCATCTCAAACTAAGCATAAAGAATGACAATTTAAGTGTTTGGGAAGAAATGAAAAAAAAAAGTTAAGGAAGAAATGAAAAAAGTCAAATTAAGTAAATTAAATTAGTAAGGTAATTCAAAATTACCATTTGGAAAACTATTATGTCTTTTTAAGTATAGCTGAAAATCCTTACACCTCTAGCTGACTCAGTAAGTCTACTTCAAGATCAGAACCTTAGAAACTCTAGCACACGTGTCCAAGAAGACAAGTGGACATTCTGAGTGATGTATACTGTTGTACAGAAACCTCAGAAATGGATAAGGAAATTGTGCCATGTCATTGTTAAACAGTTCTGTAAAACAGTTAAAATGAATGCATTCTCATGTAATACGATGAAAAAATGGTGCAGGAAGATATATGGCCTACCACATGATGTGTGAAAATATTAAATTAAAATAATGCGCACATATCTAGAAAAGGCATAATCATAAATGGGAGTATACTATCACTCTATAATAACAGTTATCTCTGGGGTGAAATGGAAAAAGTAAGATTTGGGATGGGAAAAAAGAGTTTCAAGTGTATCTGTAATGGTTATTTCTTAAAATTTGGAGCAAATATGATCTAATGTCCCATTTGTCAAGTCTAGATGATGAACTTTTATTTTATTCTCTTTGCCTTTCTGATTTTTAACAGCATTATAATAACATTTTTAATTTTATGTAAAGATTTCAAAGGCTTGGTGTTAGCGGGGTTCAGAGTGTGGCCATGAATCTGTGTGGCTAAAATCCGTGTTTCACTGAAGTTAGGAGATAGAGCGTTGCTTGTGAAGAGATTGAGAGTAAGTGAAAGTTAATTTACACTGGAAAGACAGTGCCGGGGGCTATATATCATGTTAAGAGAGAAAGATGTTATGTAAGAAAGGATTCGGGTTAGAGGAAGAAAAGTACTAAGCGAATTTAAGTAGGAATTGTCTTTAACACTTTTTGCTAATATTATTTAATTGCCCATGGTACTCCTCCCAGCTCATTCATTTTGTGTACGCCTCCTCTTTGACCAGATCAGTGGTGATCTCCAGCTTCTTAATCTTTATTTTGCATGTCAGGTAGCCTGCCCAGTTCTAACACTTTCATCCCTCCCCAGCCTGCATTTCCTGGTCATGCACACATCCACCAAAACCTTGCCCCTGCAAAAATATGTCCATATTTTCACTTCTTTCTTCCTAGATAGTCAGAAGATAGTGGAGAAGTCATACAAAGCTGGGGCTAGAATTCTTGATACCCAATTCCATGTGGACACGCATTCTTCAGCGAGCCTCCCTCTCTCCATTATCCATGGAAGTCCATCAAATTCTTTGCCACTTTCCCCAAGCTAACCACAGTCCCCTACATCAAAACTCCCAGAGACCCAGTGTCACTTTGCTCTTCACCGAGAAACTTAAACTGAAAAGAAATATTTCCTCCATATTCTCCCCTGATCATTATTTCCATGTACCTGCTTCCTCCTGCTCTTTGTCTCTCAAGACCCAGAAAGAAAGTGGACCTGCACCCAGTGTGCACTCAGCCTTGTTCTGTCTCCTCAGCTATATTGCTGCATCGACTCCCTCATCTGCAGTGGTTTCTCTCTCCAGTATCTACCCAACATCAGCTCTTTTCCATTAACTGGCAAACAAATTACAGCCTCTTTAGTCTGTATTCAATGAATCTTTCTCCATCTGGACCCAAAACATTGCTCTCTATTCACTTGGTACTAGGAATTAGTGTGGTGGCTATGTGTTGCACTAACCCTTTCTGGTAGTAAATATGTGCAAACTTTTGTGTAATGTAAACTTAAGTATTTGGTCATACAAATTAAATGAGTGATCAACAGGGCAACATTTTGAATGACAATCTGGTACAAGGGCAACTATATGGTGATAAAACAAAAAAAGAGGTAAAGAACTTGAATCAGAGAAGGAGAAGTTGTTGGTATAATCAATGAGGGAACTAGAGGAGAGAGGTTTCTGAGCAAGGGGCTGAAGGATAGAGATCCACAGTGCCAGATGTCAGAAGGTTAGCAGGGGAAAGACGATTTCTACTGAAACCCTGGAGGAAGAAATAAAAAGACCCGGTAAAAAGACTCTTGCACCCCCAGAGAGAAGAGCCAGGCGTTCATCAACATGAGTGCAAGAGGTGTAGTAAGACCACCCTGATCACTACAATACTCTCCTGGGAAGTGATTGTGCTCCAAGGTATCTGTCACATGAGTGTGATGGGCTGATACAGTTCTTCATGGACAGAAGGGCCAAATACTTCCCCTTGGCATCAGAGGTAGCAGACAAAAGACACATCTCCGGAGTCCTTTAGACTCGCTGATATTTCCACTCGTCAGTGCCTTTGACAATGAAATAATGTGATTTTCTAAAGGGGCCTGTTAGCATGCACCTTTGAATGTGGGAGTGGAAGGTGTCTTTGTAGCTCCTCTCTAAGACAGTGTGCTTCTTCCAGTACATTTGCGTACACACACACACACACACACACACACACACACACACACACACACACACACACACACACACACACACACACACACACACACACACACACATATTCTCATTTCAGAAGGTGGCAAGAGCTGAACACCGTGATAACCAAATTAGAATTACTGCAGTCTGACTCTATTTTCATGGACAAGAGCTCAGGAAGAAGCATTTTCACAAGAGACCTCTCTCTGTCTCTCTGTCTCTGTCTCTCTGCCTCTCTTTGCCTCTTTCTCTCTCTGCCTTTTTCCCATATAACCTTGAGAACTTGGGTACTGCAGTCAGGCCAATATTTGTGTCCTAGTTTTGCCACTACTTCTCTGTGTCACTTTAGGCAATTCAATTGACCATTGTTTCATCTGATGAAGTGACATAATAATCTACTTACCTCTTGGGGTTTTGTGAGGGTCGGAGGAGACAATGTGTAGTGCAGTTGCTGGCTATCTACCCCTCGATGCCGCTGCCATGAAGACTTTCTTCTAATGTCTAAGCCCTACCTGTGGTGTCAGTTCAGATGCTGTCAAGTGAGGTCCTAGCCCTGTGGTCTTCCTTCCTCTTCCACAGCTGGGAAGTTTACAGCCAGCTGGTCTAAGCGTCTGCTAGCATTCATTTTGGGGGGCAGGTATGCTGGAGAGCTGGTTCCTCAGGCACAAAGGAGACAGTATTGGAGTGGTTTTGAAAGAGTAGTCCCCAAGTTTCCCAAATGTGGAGCAGAAGGGGTGGGAAGGAGGTGTCCTGCGCGAAGCTTGGAGGTGAGGAGTCTAGTTTCCTCCTCAAGGAAGCACTGTGGGTCACAGCATTGAGAAAATTTGAAATCATTCACCAGTTTGTAAAGTGTCCTCTAACATGACTCCGTCAGGTCTTCATTCAGGCCAAAGTCAGAGTAATAGCTGAGACTCAACACACTCCTTCAGCTGTGTCCTGAGGGGACAGCCGGCTCTCAAGGGTAATCTCTCCCAGAGTTCTTTTCTGGTAGAGAATTTGAGTGCCAGTTTCCTGGAGAGTGTGTCTCCAGGGCCCAACCTCTGGGCTGCCTTATTCCAGCATCTTAGTTAGAACATGGGCCCCTCTCCTCTCCTGTCTGTCACAAATTTGGAATCACCCCTTGGGACATGCAAGGACTGTGTACAGTGGAGTTCCTGATCTTTCTTCAAGTCCACGCTGAAGACTTTTAGGTGTTAGGTGTGGCATAGAAAAATTATATTTCGTCTTTTCTCTAGAATTCGACTTAAGGAGGGTTAGGGTAGGAATTACACTTTATCTAGCATATTGATGGGTCTCCTAATTTTTCAGGTTGTTAGGACTGAAGAGGATGTAGGCGTTCTCTAGTCCACTTTATGTATGTGTCACTTTTTGAACAGCTGATTAATGATCATGATTTTATGATTTAGCACCGCCTGTGGCAGAGAGGTCACTACCTTCTGTACTGGACTATGAGCTCTGGCTGGGTTTGAATTCTGGATCTGCCACTTATTGGCTGTATCTGACCTCGGACTTTTACTTAATTTGCTTATTTAAAAAATGGGAATAATAATAATAACATACTCATAAGTTATTATGAGAATCAAGTGAATAATATCTGAAAAGTCCTTAAGGCGTATAGTTAGCACCTAGTAGAGGTTCACTGCTGTTTTACTTACAGACGCTAGTCCTGTAATTTCTGGACAACTCTCTGGGAGTTCCAGAGTTCTCGGCATTGACCGTGCATGCGCAAATGTCAGAGGCCTGATTAGTAGTCATGATTCTATGATTTAGCACCTCCTGGGGCAGAGAGGTCACTGCGTTCTGTAAAGGACTATGACGAAGACTATGAACTCTGGCTGGGTTGGATTCTGCTTCTTCTACCTTCCATTTTTCTGGAACTGCCAGGCTGTCTTAGGGAGTCTCATCCTCACTGTTGGAGGGAATCAGTCTCCCTAAGAGACAAGTCTTCCAATAACAGCACCTGTGCCAAGTGCTCACAAGCTGATGGTGATCCCCCTGCAGACTCACCCTACCACCCCTCGTTGACATTGAGTTAGTTTTCAAAAAGCCCTTATGGGGAGGTACAAGGTTTGCTCCTGGGGCAGATATCCTATATACAGGTAGAGCTACAGGGCGTTTTCGATTTATGTCAGCAGGAGTTGAGGAGCATGTGTGGGAGTGAATTGTAAGGGTGTATACTGAATTCCTATACTTTTATGTTGCCTTGGCATCCATTGTGAATACAGGCTTAACTTTCTTATACCAGAAGCAGGGCTTAGTCATACTTCACAGTTTCTGTTCTCTACCTCTCCCAGTTCCTAAATGCGGTCAATCCATTTATCTGTTTTATAAAGTCTCCTGGTGACCACCTTCCTCTGAGACATTCTCCTTCAAGTACAGTCTACTTGATTCACCCCACGGACCCCCACACCCTGTAGGGCCTATGCAGATATGCTGCAGCAACCATATTCAGTCATGGTGTGACCCCACGGAATGTGTGCCTGATTGCTCTAAGTCCACCGAATAGAACTGCCTGTGGGAAACCTGCTTGGGTGATGCCCTGGATCTCAATAAAGGCCTCAGCCCATAGGTGCGTCTCTCTCTGGCATGTCGAGTGCATTGCCCCTGTGACCTTCCAGGGGCCCTCATTGGTACCCCTCTTCTTCCAAGGACCTGTAGTTAATAAACTGTTTCTGTTATTTCATTTTGTTTTAAAAAATGTTTTATATTTATTTATTTTTTTATTGAAGTATAATTGATTATCTATATTCTTGGGGTACAAAGTGGACTATCAATAGTTGCATACAATATATGATGGTCAAATCAGGATAGTTAGCTTATTCGTCATTACAATATGTAGTCGTTCTTTGTGTTTGTTAACCGATTTCTCATTAACCCCCCTCCCTCTTCCCCTTCCCTCCCCTTTTCCACTTCTAGCAACCACAGTTCTGTTCTCTCCTTCTAAAAGTTCTATGTATTATTGCCTTTGTTGTTTGTTTCTTTCTCTCACTTTCTTTCTTTATTGACTATTTGTTTATTTATTAATTCAGCTACCAGTTATGAGTGGGGATATGTGGAATTTCTCTATCAGCAACTGGGTTGTTTCATTTAACTTCCATTGATGGACATTTAAGTTAGTTCCATATCTTGGCTACTGTAAATAGAACTGTGATAAACATGGGAGTGAAACTATCCCTTCAACGTGATGATTTCCATTCCTTTGGGTATATACTCGGTAGCCACATTGCTGGATTGTGTGGTAGTTCTATCTGTGGTTGTTTAAGGAGCCCCCACACTTCACTTTCTCCACATCCTCTTTGGCATTTGTTATTCTCCTTTCAATTATAGCCAGTCTAACTAGGGTGAGATGATATCTCAGTGTGTTTTTTTAAAAATTTTACTTCTCAAAATACATTGTAGTTGATTTTCATGCCCCTTTACCCACTCCCGTTCCTCTCCACTCCCCACACCATCACATCTGGTCACTTGACTTAAATAGTTCAAAGAATTTTTCTGGTTATTCCGTCTTCTTCCACCCCCACCCTTGATTCATTTGTGTGTTTATTTATTTATTTATTTATTTTTAGCTCCCACAAATAAGTGAGAACATGTGATATCTCGCTTTCTGTGCCTGACTTGTTTCACTTAATATAATTTTCTCTAAGTCCATGCATGTTGTTGCAAATGGCAGTATTTCATTCTTTGTTATAGCAGAGGAGTATTCCATTGTGTAGATGTACCACAGTTTCCTTATCCAGTCATCCGATGATGGACATTTGGGCTGGTTCCAACTCTTGGCTATTGTAAATAGAGCTGCAATAAACATTGGAACACAGGTATCCCTTCGGCATGAAGATTTCTATTCCTCTGGCTGTATTTCCAATAGTGAAATAGCTGAGTCATATGGTAGATCTACCTGCAATTGTTTGAGGAACCTCCATACCATTTTCCATAAAGTCTGCACCAATTTGCAGCCCCACCAACAGTGTATGAGAGTTCCTTTTTCTCCGCAACCTCTCCAGCACTTATCATTCTCAGTCTTTTGGATGTTAGCGATCCTAACTGGAGTGAGAGGGTATCTCAAAGTGGTCTTGATTTGCATTTCCCAGATGCTGAGTGAGGTTGAGCATTCTTTCATGTGTCTGTTGGCCATTTGTATATCTTCCTTTGAGAAATGCCTATTCAGCTCCTTTGCCTATTTTTTAATTGGGTTTTTTTTTTCTGTAAAGTTGTTTGAATTCCTTGTATATTCTGGATATGAATCCTTTGTCAGATGTATATTTTGTGAATATTTTCTCTCACTTTGTTGGTTGTCTTTTTACTCTGTTGATTGTTTCTTTTGCTGTGCAGAAGCTTTTTAGTTTGATATAATCCCATTTGTTTATTTTACCTTTAGGTGCCTGTGCTGTTTGGGTCCTATTCATGAAATCTGTACCCACTCCTACTTCCTGGAGTGTTTCCTCTGTGTTTTCTTTAAGGGGGCTTATTGTTTCAGGATGTATATTTAATTCTGTGATCCATTTTGAGTTATTTTGGTATATGGTGAAAGGTACAGGTCTAGTTTCATTCTTCTACATATGAGTATCCAATTCTTCCAGCACCACTTGTTGAAAAGGCAGTCTCTTCCCCAGTATGTAGATTTGCTGCCTTTGTCATATATCAGATGACTGTAGGCATATGGATTGATTTCTGCGTTTTCTATTCTATTCCATTGATCTATGTGTCTATTTTTATGCTAGCACCATGCTGTTTTGGTTATTAAAGCTTTGTAATATACTTTAAAGTCAGGTATTGTAATGCCTCCAGTTTTATATTTTTTTACTCAGGATTGCTTTGGCTATGTGTGGTCTTCTGTTGTTCTGTTTAAATGTCTGGATAGCTTTTCCCATCTCAGAGAAAAATGTCATTGGAATTTTGATGGGCATTGCATTGAATCTGTAGATCACTTTGGGTAACATGGACATTTTCAAATGTTAATTCTTTCAATCCAAGAGCAAGGGATATCTTTCCATCCTCTTTAATTTCTCTCAACAGTAGTTTGTAGTTCTCTTCGTAGAGATTTTTCACATTCTTGGTAAGCTTTATTACTAAGTATTTTATTTTTTTTGGTGGCTACTGCAAATGGGCTAGCTTTCTTGATTTCTTTTTCTGCATGTTTACTGTTGGAGTATAGAAATACTACTGATTTTAGTGTGTTGATTTTGTATCCTGCAACTGTGCTGAAATCATTTATCAACTCTAGGAGTCTTTTTAATAGAGGCTTTAGGCTGTTGAATATATAGGATCATATCATCTGCAAAAGGGGACAGCTTGACTTCATCCTTTCCAATCTGGATGCCCTTTATTTCCTTCTCTTCTCTGATTGCTCTGGCTGGTACTTCCAACACTATCTCGAATAGGAGTGGTGAGAGTGGGCATCCTTGTCTAGTTCCTGTTTTTAAGGGAAAAGTTTACAGCTTTTCCCTGTTCAGGATGATGTTGGCAGTGGGCTTATCGTATATGGCTTTAATTGTGTTGAGATACTTTCCGTCTATGCCTAACTTGTAGAGAGTCTTTATCATGAAAGAATGTTGAATTTTATCAAATGCTTTTTCAGCATCAATAGAGATGATCATGTGGTTTTTGTCTTTGCTTTTATACACGTGGTGTATCACATTTATTGATTTGCACATGTTGAACCAACCTTGCATTCCCGGGAAGAATCCCACTTGATCATGGTGTATAATCTTGTGTATGTGTTGCTGTATTCTGTTAGCTAGTAATTTATTGAGGATTTTTGCATCTATATTCATCAAGGATATTGGCCTGTAGTTTTCTATCTTTGATGCATCTTTGTCTGGTTTTAGTAGCAGGGTGATGTTTGCCTCATAGAATGAGTTTGGGAGAATGGCCTCTGTTTCAATCTTTTGGAACAGTTTGTAGAGAATTGGTATCAGTTCCTCTTTGAAGGTTTGGTAGAACTCTGCAGTGAACCCATCTGGTCCTGGGCTTTTCTTTGTTGGGAGCCTTCTGATAACAGCTTCAATCTCTTTATTGTTATTAGTCTTTTCAGATTTTCTATATCTTCTTGCCTCAGTTTTGGTAGTTTGTATGCATCCAGAAATTTATCCATTTCCTCCAGATTTTCATATTTGTCAGCATATAGTTGTTTATAGTAGTCTCTAATGATTCCTTGTGTTTCTGAGGTATCAGTTGTAATATCACCTTTTTCATTCTAATTTTAGTTATTTGGGTCTTCTCCTTTTCTTTGTTAATCTTGCTAAGGGTTTGTTGATTTTATTTATCTTTTCAAAAACCCAACTTTTTATTTCATTGATCTTTTGTATTGTGTTTTGGGTTTCAATTTCATTAAGTTCTGCTCTGATCTTAATGATTTCTTTCCATCTACTAACTTTAGGTTTGGATTGTTCTTATTTTTCTAGATCTTTAAGGTGAAGTGTTAGGTTATTTATTTGCCATCTTTCCATTCTTCTGAAGTAAGCATTTAATGTGATAAATTTCCCCCATAATACTGCTTTTGCAGTATCCCACAGTTTTTGGTATGATGTGTCATTATTTTCATTAGTTTCAAGAAATCTTTTGATTTCCTGTTTAATTTCTTCTTGGACCCATATGTCATTAAGTAGAATGTTGTTTAATTACCATGTGTTTGTATAGTTTTCAGAGTTTTGTTTTTTATTGATTTCTAATTTTAATCCATTGTGATCAGAAAAAATACATGGAATAATTCCAATTTTTTTGAATTTGTTGAGACTTGCTTTGTGCCCTAGCATGTGGTCTATCCTGGAGAATGTTCCATGTGCTGATGAGAAGGATGAATATTCTGAGGATGTTGGATGGAATTTTCTGTATGTCTCTGCCAAGTTCAATTGGTCTAAAGTATTGTTTAGATCTTGCATTTCTCTGTTGATTTTTTGCCTAGATGATCTGTCCAATGATGAGAGTGGGGTGTTCAGGTCCCCGGCTATTAAGGTGTTAGTGTCTATCTCTTTCTTTAGATCTAATAGTGTTTGCTTTGTAAATCTGGCTGCTCTGACATTAGGTGCATATATATTTATGATTGTTATGTCTTCTTGATGGATAGATCCTTTTATCATTATATAGTGGTCTTCTTCATCTCTTTTTATGGTTTTTGGTTTAAAGTCTATTTTATCTGATATAAGAATAGCTACTCCATGTTGATTTTCATTTCTATTTTTGTGATATATCTTTTCCATCCTTTCAGTCTTAGTCTATTTTTGTCTTTATAGGTCAAGTGAGTCTCTTGAATACAGCATATTGTTAGGTCCATCTTTTTAATCCAGTCAGTCAGTCTGTGTCTTTTGAATGGGGAATTTAATCCCTTTACATTTAGAGTTATTATTGAAAAGTGTTGATTGAAAGGTCATGAGTAAAACACCTAGTATTTTACTAATTTTTGTTTAGATGTCTTAAGTACCTTTTGTTCCTTTTTTTCTAATTTTCTGTTTGTCTTCTCTATTTGTCGGTTTCTTGGGGGTGATAGATAAGCTATTTTTTTTGTCTTTTGTGAGCATTTTTGTTTTGCTGATAGATATTGTTCTTTCTCGCATATTCATGGCAGGGAGGGATGTTTTTGTGGTATCAAACCCAGTACTTCCTTGAGAATTTCTTGTAGGGCTGGTCATGTGGTAGCAAACTCCTGCAGTTTTTGTCTGAGAAATATACTATTTGCCCTTCATTTCAGAAGAATAGCCTTGCTGGGTAAAGTATTCTTGGCTGACAATTTTTGTCCTTTAGTGCTTTGAATATTTCATCCCATTCTTTTCTGGCTTTTAGGGTTTCTGATGAAAAGTCTGATGTTATTCTGATTGGGGATCCTTTCTAGGTGATTTGCTGCTTCTCTCTTGCAGTTTTTAAGATTCTCTCTTTGTCTTTGAGTTTTGCCAGTTTCATTATCACATGTTTTGGGGAGGACCTTTTAGGGCTGAATGTGTTTGGTGATCTTTGGCTTCCTGAATCTGGAGATCTGTGACTTTCCCTGGACCTGGGAAGTTTTCTGCTATTATTTCATTGAATATGTTCTCAATGCCATTTCCTTTTTCTTCCCCTTCTGGAATACCTGTGATTTGGATATTTGAGTGCTTAAGGTTGTCATTTGTCTCTCTTGGATTTTCTTCAATTTTTTAAATTCTTTTTTCTGATCTGCCTGTGTTAATTCAAACAGCCTATCTTCAGTGTCAGAAATTCTCTCTTCTGTTTGTTTAAGTCTGCTGGTTAAACTCTCTGTTGTGTTTTTTATTTCATTGAATGAATCCTTCAGCTCCACGAGCTCAGCTACATTCTTTTTCAAGGCATTGATTTCTTTGTACATTTCTTCCTTCATATCCTGGATACTTTTTCTCACTTCATTGTGTTGTCTAACTAAGTTCTTTTATATCTCATTTAGTTTCCTTAGAATAGTTACTCTAAATTCCTTGTCTGTCATTTCAAAGACTTCCTGTTCTACAGGATCTAGGGCTTCAGAGTTATTATTTTCCTTTGTTGGTGGTATACTTTCTTGATTTTTCATATTTCTTGTATCTTTCCTTTGGTGTTTTGTCATTGTGGCCGGGGGTATCTCAGTCCACTCATTTCACCCTGATGTTTGGCTTGGATCTTGAAGGGACTGCCATTTCTGGGCAGCAGGAACTAGCCTGGGCCAGAAGTCCCACCCCACCTGTCTTCTCTGGCTTGGTTGGCTTGGGGTGTGGGGTCTGTGAGCCTCCTAGGATGCTCCCAGATGCGGGGACCAGCCTGGGTCAGAAGTCCCACCCTGCCCGCCTTCTCCAGCTGAGCTGGCTTGGGGTGTGGGAACTCTGAGCCTCTTAAGTCACTCCCAGTGGTGGGAACCAGCCTGGGCTGGAAGTCCTGCCCCACCTGCCTTCCCTGGGATGTGGGATCCCTGAGGCTGTTAAGTCTCTCTCGGCAGTGGAGGCCAGCCTGGGCTGGAGGTCCAGGACAACCTGTCTTCTCCAGCGTGGCTGGCTCAGGGTGTGGGGGCCCACCAGTCTCTTAAGTCCCACCCATGGCAGGGACTGGCCTGGGCCGGAAGTCCCACCCTGTCTACCTTCTCTGGCCCAGCAGGCTCAGGACATGTGGGCCCAGAAGTTCTAAAGTCTCTCTACACAACGGGGAGCAACTTGAACTGAGCTCCCGTGGTGCGCAGCTCCTGTCTGCTCCAGTGCAGATCTTGGGTCCTCCATCACTGCTCCTCAATAGCTGTAGATTGGTCCCTGTGGGAGAGAGCAACACTAGGGACTGACTACTCTGCCATCTTGACCGGAAATCTCAGTGTGGTTTTGATTTGCATTTCCCTGATGGTTAGTGATGTTGAGCATTTTGTCATGTGTCTGTTGGCCATTTGTGTATCTTCCTTTGAGAAATGCCTATTCAGTTCCTTTGCCCATTTTTTAATTGGATTATTTGTTTGTTTACTGTGAAGCTGCTTGAGTTCTTTGTATATTCCAGATATTAATCCCTTGTCAGATGTATAGTTTTCAAATATTTTCTCCCACTCTGTAGGTTGTCTTTTCACTCTGTTTGCTGTTTCTTTTGCCATGCAGAAGATTTTTAGTTTGATATAATCCCATTTGTTTATTTTTTCTTTTGTTGCCTGTACTTTTGGGGTCTTATTCATAAAGTCTTTGCCCAGTCCTACTTCCTCTACTTCCTGAAGCATTTCCCCTGTGTTTTCTTTTAGGATTTTTATAGTTTCAGGATGTAGGACTAGGCAAAGGCTTTATGAATGTGACCCCAAAAGCACAAGCAACAGCATTTGACAGAGTGCTAATGTTTAGAATATATGTAGAACTCAAACAACTCCATAGTAAAAAAATAAATAGCCTATTTAAAAAATGGGCAGGAGAGGTCAATAGACATTTCTCAAAAGAAGACATGCTAGTGGCCAATGAGTATATGAAGATATGCTCGATATCACTAATCATCACGGAAGTGTAAATCAAAACCACAATGAGGTACCATCTAATCCCAGTTAGACTGGCTGTTATCAAAAAGACAGGAAATAAGTGCTGGTGAGGATGTGGAGAAAGGGGAACAATACACTGCTGGTGGGATTGTAAATTAGCACAGCCATTAGGGAAAACAGTATGGAGGTCATGTCAAAGGGATACCTGCACTCCCATGTTTATTGCAGCTCTATTTACAATAGCCAAGAGTTGGAACCAACCTAAATGTCCATTGACAGATGACTGGATAAGGAAAATGTGGTACATATATTAAACGGAATACTACTCAGCCATAAGAAAGAAATTCCGACATTTGCTGAGTTTTGTTTTTTGATTTTGTTACCTGCAACTTTACTGAATTTATGTTAGTTCTAACAGTTATTGCTTTGAATTTTTAGGGTTTTCTGCATATATGATCATGTCATCTGGAAACAAATAATTTGACTTCTATTTCTGCTTAAATGTCCTTCTTCCTTTCTTCCTCTTTCCTTCCTTTCTTCCTCCCTCTTTCCCTTCCTTCCTTTCTTTTTTTTTCAAATTGCTATAGCTTTGACTTCCAGTACTATGTTGAATAGAAGTGGTAAGAGTGGGCATCCTCGCCTTGTACCAGAACTTAGAGAAAAAGCTCTCAGTTTTTCCTCTTTGATTATGATGTTAACTGTTGACTTCTCATATATGGCCTTTACTGTATTGAGGTAAGTTCCTTCTATACTCATTTGGTTAAAGGTTTTTATCATAAAAAAATGTTGAATTTTGTGAAAAGTTTCCTCTGCTTCTATTGAGATGATCATATCTCAATGATCATATTTCTTTCATTTTTAAAATTCATTCTCTCTTTTTTTTTTTTTTTTTGGCTTTTTTGTGGCCGGCGCTCAGCCAGTGAGTGCACTGGCCAGTCCTATATAGGATCCGAACCCACGGCGGGAGCGTCGCTGCGCTCTCAGTGCCCCACTCTCCCGAGTGCGCCACGGGCTCGGCCCTAAAATTCATTCTCTTAATGATTTTTTTTTCATTCTCTTAATGTGGTATATCATATTGATTGATTCGCCTATGTTGAACCATTTTTGCATCCCACGGAAAAGTCCCACTTGATTATGGTGAATAATGTGCTGTTGAGTTGGGTTTGCTAGTATTTCACTGAGGATTTTTACACCTGTATTCAACAGGGATTTTGACATGCAGCACCCACTCCAGGTGGGTGCAGCAGCAGCTGTGTCTCCAAGGGTAGGGGGTGCAGTGACTTGGGCTCTGGGCGGCTCTGTCAGCTGGAATCAGCATTGGCAAAGACTGTGGAGGTTTCGGTGGGGAAGGATGCTGCTGTCCAAGGTGGGTGAGGACTGCTGGTCTGAGATGGAGAAAGCTGCTGGGGTCCTCCTGTTTTTCTTTTCTCTCCTGGGGGAAACTGCTGCTGAGGGAATCCCTCTCGGCTTCAAGCTTTTCCAGCCCTGGGGGATGGGTTGATGTCAGAAAATGTTTCACATTCTTTTCTACATCACCGTCCTTGGTTTCTGTGCTCCACTGTTTTGCTGAAGCTTCTTAATTGTACTCTGAAACTCTCCCAGATCTATCTTTATCCACTAGTAGTTGTTAAATCATTGTGTTTGTAGGGGAAGGAAGGCTGGGACCTCCTAGACACCAGCTTGCTGATGTTGCTGCACAATGCCCAGATTGGATTTTGTCTGTTATTTTCTCATAGGTATATTGAAGTTATGCAATTTTTGGCAGGAGTACCACAGAAATGATGTTATGTCCTACTCAGTGCATCATATCAGAAGGCCCATGATTTGTTCCAACATTGTTGATGCTAACCTTGACCACTGGAAGAGGTGATATATAAGGTCTGTGTACTGAAGATATACAACTTTTCCTTTGTAATGAATAAATACCCTGCAACAATTGTTACTGTGATGTTTGCCAAATGTTCATTTTTCTAATTCCATCATGTCTTTTAAATCTATTAGTTGAAACTATATCTCAAAAAAATTTTTGTTCTTATTCATTCATTCATTTGTTCATCACTCATTCATTTACTAATCCATTTATATCAGTATGATATACTTCTTTTAATTTTATTCTGACTTATAATTCATTACTACATTTATTTTCTTCCCCTATTGTACCAAACTTGGTCAATGGGAGCCCTTCAAGTTGGTTTTTCTGTCTTTTGGCAAGCTTACATCATTCTTTGGGCACTTTCTGCCTTTCTGACATCAAAAAATGTCCCAGTCTCATCTTTTCTTTTCCCTGCCCCAAACTGAAATTAGTACATTTTTCAAAGAAGACTTTATTTCTCTTGGAAGAGATTTGGGTGATGGATGTGCTCATTGCTATTAATGTGTCATTGCTTCTAGGTCATCTCAATGGACAGAGCCAAGAAATATATGTATAAATATGCACACACATAGATACACACACCTCTATATTTATCTATCTGTCTGTTTATTTATCTATCCATCCATGCATCTGTTGTCTACCTACCTATCTATCTATCTTCTTCAAAACTTTAAGCTTACACCTGTAACTCCAATTCCAGGGCAACACCACAGGGTTCATTCTAGCCTTTCCCCTTTCCATATTTGTAACTCCCTTCTGCAACAGTAAGCAACCTGGCTCTTATTATCCACATTATAGTTACTTATTTGCTCAGTCTTAGAATACAAATAAAGTAGTTTCAGAATTACTGACTAACCCATACCACTGCAAAAACCAAACCAAGAACAAGAGTACAATATATTTTTTACAGTTAAAGTTGTCTTTATTCTGAACACATATAGTCAAATTAACACATTCAGGAGTTCCTTGGATTAGTTCTCAATCCACTTTTCAGTGTAGCTTTGTCATTCATTTGAAATACAGCGAGGTTTGTTTGTTTCTGGTAGCATCTGTTTTGGTTGGTTTTCTCCTATCCTTGATTTTATATGCATATCTGTATCTATATCTATACGTACGTTTATGTAACTCAGTCTACCTGCTTAAATGGTATGTTTTATAATCTTTTAAGACAGTCTCTCCCCCTGCCTCCCACTGTCTGTCAAATGAGTCACATGACCACACTGACAGGGGGCAGGAAGAATTAACCTAAGTAATTATTGCACACAGTATTTTGACTGTATACCATCATACTAGTAATTATTCATACTAATACTAAATGAACTGTAAAGAAATACACTCTAGTTATTTGTTTTGCACAGTGGTATAAGTTAGAAATTCTGAGACAACTTTATGTATATTCCAAAATTGAGGGTTTTTTTTCTAGCGCTTTTCTGTAGGAAGAACAAGGAAAGCAGTGGCCACAGAGGTGCTGGTGGGTGGGGCTTGCTGAATCTAAGCTCTAATCACAATTGCAGCAGCTGCACTTAGAGGACCGATGCTGGACACCCGCTCTGGGGGAGGGCAACAGCGGTGGCCCAGGAACCCACATTCATGGAGAGTTTGCAGGTGGAGCAGCAACATGTCCAGAGCCTGAAGTTTTCTGACATCCACTGTCCCTGGTGCCCCTTGTCCCAAACTTCTTCTGGCTAGAGGCTCACAAACCACCACTGTGTCTCAGTTCTTGTCCTTTCGATTTCCTACCAAGCTTAGGATGACCTTTATTAAAGACTCAGAAAAAAGTCTGCACTGAAATGAGAATGACAATGACTTTGCATGTTTTCTACCGTCTCAATGGGTGATTCTCTTCACACAAGACGTCCTAATTTTAGCAGAGGCCTTTTGTGACTTAATTAAAGTTCTGTCATTGCTAATGTCAAAGAATATATTTTTGGATAGATGGAGTGGACTCTCTAGTTTGCCCCAAGAGACAGGTATTTAATAACTTCTCATGAAAGCAATCCCAGTATTGTAGGACCACATCCTTCCTCTTCTAAGAAATTCTCTTGAGGGGATGAATGGGGGGGCATGGGAAATTACAAAGCTCCAGTCTCCCACAGAACCCCCAAGAGTACTCACACTGAGGCTACCTGAGAAATAAATAGATAGGACAAGTCCCTTTATAGCCCAGGGCTGGGGACATGGGGTTATTCCAGAGGTATTGCTGTTAATGAACAGAAATTCCCCTATCTGCAGTCCTGGTGAAGTTGGCATGTAGGAAAGTCCTGCTGCAGCAGAGACAGACAGGCAACCTGGCCATGAGCCTGTGATCATAGTCTCTCTCCAGGTAAGGACAGCCTTTGAGCTCTTGGACAGTATTTTCATGTTAATTTCCAACTAAGTAGAGGACTGAAGAAGCAGCAACAGGTCATTGTGGTGGTGACTGAGAGGAACGCAGGGAGGAAGGTAAGCCTCACAGCTGAGGTGGGACACAGGGCCTGAGGCAGGCCCTGTTCACCACAGCAAACACGGACCGAGCATGTCCCCAATGCTGCGAGGAATGTGAAGGTAAGTAAGGCATTGTCCCCATCTCTGAAGAGTCTCAGTCAAGAACAGAAGAAAATTCTAAGCATTTGATAATGAAAGTATAATGAAATCTTTACACTTGCACTGTTTGGGAGGAAAGATGATATAAGTCTAAAAGCCTTTTCGAACAGAAGACAAGAGATTTCCAAGGCAGTCTATGGCAGCCACCAGAGGAGGGGTATAGAAACCAGGTGGTGGGGGACAGCAGACAAAAGAGTACCCTGCAGGCTGGTGCGGTAGGGACGGTTCCACAAACAAGGTGTGATTTAGAGCCAGCCCTCTATGCAGGTGGACCAGCTGGTGAAAAAAGCATTTTCCCTCACACAGAAGAAATCCCAGATGGATCTTTTAGGATGGCTGTGAGTTCCATACTCTGTCCACGTAGGGACACTCAGAAAGCTGGGCACTCTTAAAAAAGAGGGTCTGTGCTTTAACTGAAAAATTCCTTCCTATGGGACCAATCCTTTACATTAGGGGGTCCCAGGTTTGGGTGGGAATGGAGCATGTCTGCTTATCACTTGTTCTGCATCAGGGCAGACTATAATGGGCCATTGCACTGAGTTGCACACAGTACAGAGTTCTAGATTTCTTGGAATATATGGTCAATGGAATCCACCCACCCTGCCACACACACCCACAAATTCAGGGAAACTAGCTTTTCTTACTTTTACTTCCATGTGTCTCAGTTTTATGATGGTAAAACAGATGGTAAATTTGACGAGTTACGCATCTCCGTGTTCATGCCTTCCTTCACTCAGGCACTGAATGTTTATTGGTCATCTCTTTTGTGCCAGGTATTATCTTAGGTGTTGGGGAATTACAGTGGTAAACAGGACACACAGGGCCCAACTTACTGAAGCTTTCATCTGGTGGTAAAGCTGGACTTACTCAAGTAAGTAGCAGAATTTATAGAATGTTGAAATAGGGGCAGTGAAGGTGTATGTCAGACAGAAGACCCAACAAGATGAGGAAAGTATGCAAATGCCTCTTTGGGATGTTTATATTGTGACCCAAAGGATGAGTAGGAAGGGGGTTGGCAGCGGTGGAGCAGAGTGCTCAAGGCAGAAGGAAGAGTAAATGCGAACATTCAGATGTGAAGTTCAACATTCAACTGTGTGTTCAAGTAATTGAAAAATATCACATTTGGCTCTGACAGAGCAGACACAGCATCAGATTGATGACAACGTGGATAGGAGCAGTCACAGGGAGACCATCAGGGTCAGGCTGGCACTGAGGAAAGGAACTCAGGAGACACAGGGAATGATCTGTTGGGCCAGCAAGTGAATCAGAATGGACAACAGGTGGCCAGAGGAAGCTATTTGTGTCCAAATGCAGGCTCTCCATGGCCATTGTCCTTTCCAAAGCACACCGTACCAATGCAGGGCATCTGGAGTCAGAAGAGGAAAGATGAGATCAGATTCTGCTGTTGATCAGTGTGTGACCTTGGGGCAGCTGACTCAGCCTTTCTGAGCCTCAGTTTCCTCACTTAGCACAGGCTGACAGCAAGGTCTATCTCCAGTGACTCTGGGGGTATCTAAAAAATTCCAGGTCAGGGCCCCTAGAAGGACTCACTGAATGAAGTTCCCTTCCCTTTAACATCATCCCCCCCGCCCCCAGGGAGGCTCTGCTGGAGACATGTTCTGTTAAGTTTTCCTTCACAGGAAATGCTCCTTTACCTGGGGTGGGTGAGGTTCTTGCTCTGAGCCTGTACTCTCAGGTCTGGCAGAGCCAGGCTTCTTGCTCAGTAGTTTGAATCCTTAGTCCAGGTGAGGGCACATGGCCCTCAGAGGTTACTCTCACTCTGAAGTTTCTGTCCAGCCCCTGAGATCCAGTGCCTCCTGTCCTTGCTGCTCAAGGAGGTGCTCGTCTCTCCTCACCTCTCTGCTCCTGTCTGTTGCTGGCAGCTTGTGGAACATGGTCCCTTCCCTGCAGCTCTTTCCCCTGCACCGTCTCTGGATGGACTCGTCCCAGAGACTCTGAGTTTCCCAGGAGTCCTCACCACTGAAAGGAGTCTGTCCCCTTCAGGAGAGCTTACCTATAATGCCTCAAACTTCCTTACCTGTAATGTCTCTCCCTCCTCCCTTCTGTTAAAAGAATGAGAGCGCTGGACTTGAATGAGGTGCTGTGGGCATCCACTAATTCAGTTTTCGTTTTCACCAGGAATCCTCTCACCAGCATCCCGGGAGAGGCTGTTTTGCCTGTTGAGGGTGCACTGATCAGCAGCTCCCCGACAACAGAGCATCCTGCACCAATTCAGATCAGGTTCCCATTTTACCTTGTGACTCTGGAAGTCTGGCCACTTCTTAGTACTGTCCAGATGTGCTTTTAAAATACTTTTTAGTTAATATTATATTATATGCATTTACTTGTATTATTACATGTTCCTCAAAACAGGATTTTAACGATGCATGTTTTCTCCTCCTATCAATGCAGACATCCTCTCACCCCCCTCTCCTCTCCTCTCTAGCCACTCTGAGCCACTCGAAGTGCTCTGAGATTACCATGATTCATTTTGCCTCAGCTCAGATATAACATCCTGTAGAAAATGCTCCTTGACCAAGGAAACTGAATTAAATGTCCCTCCAGTTTTGGGGATACATTCTTGTGTCGCTATGGCATGCTGTACATCTCTGCATTGCAATTTCACAGGTTTGTATTGTGTTTCTACTCTGCCTCCATACTGTTTGAGGCAATGATGATACAGTAGTGAACGAGCAGGAAAAGGAACTTACTTCCTTGGAGGACAAAAAGACAGTGAACAAGTGAACACAAGTGACAATCTTAGCATGTAGAGAGTGCCGTGAAGTTATCGAGCATACCATACCGTTTGATAGACAGACAGTAACCGGTATGTGAAGTGGCTTCTTTAAATAAAGAAGTCAAGAAAGGACTCTGAGGAGAAGACATTTGAGCTGAGACTTAAAAGCTGAGAGTCATTAATAATTTAATTGGAATTGGATTCTCTTTATATTTTGATTTGGGCAAGGTTAGAATTTTGATGATAGATTTTTCCCAGCCTAGAACATGGTGTGTCTTTTCTAGTTTTCTTATCTTGCTGATTTTCTTCATACCATTTTATAGTCTTCTTTTTATAGGTCTTATGCTTTACTTGTTGCACTTATTTTTAAGAATTTTATAGATTTTCTTGTTATTGTTGCTGCTGGGATTTTGTTTTTCAATTTCTGTTCCTAGCTTGTGGTTGCTAAAATTGAGAAAATCTGTTTTTATGTGTACCTTTTATATCCAGCCTTCTTGTGGAAACAATCTCTATTCCCAGATATTTGCAGTGTTCCTGGCATGTAGTTCACACTTAATATATATTTGCTGAATGAGTGAAAGTCATACTGTTAGTACTGAAAGTGGCATCTGCTCTTGCCTCATGGCAGAGCTCCTCTTTGGGGAGAGAGACAGCTTTAAGTTCACCCAGAAAGTGGGAGGTAGAAATCAACCTGATGTAGTTGAAGACAAGAGCCCAAGTTTTAGGGTTTCAGAGAACTGGGCTTGAGTCTTGATCCTACCACTTAAAGACTGTGTAAATTAGGCAAGTCATTTTTATTTTATTTTATTTATTGAATCAAAACTGATTATACATATTTGGGGGGTTCAACATTGACATATGTTGATCAAATTAATATTACTAGGATATATATTGTTACAAATCGTAATTATTCTTTATGCCCCTTGTCCAATCTCTATCCATCCCCATCTCCCTCCTCCTGCCCCCCTCTCTAATTACCTTAGATTTCTTCTCTCCTTCTGAAAGAATAATGGTTACTCTGTTAATTTGTTGCCTAGATGATCTGTCCAATGCTGAGAGGTGTGATCAGGTCTCTCAATATTATCTTAGAGCAGATGCTTCTTCTATCACTCTGAAATGGAATTTGTAGAGAGAGACATCCTCTTCTTTCTTTATCTCTGCTGGTGACTCTCCTTTTGTCAGTGCACTCCAGTGGTTGGCAGACCATCTGCATGGTGATTGTGGTATCTAGCCACTTTCACAGCAGCCATGGTTATTTTGGTGGCTGTGGTGGGCCACCCTTATGGAGGTGATGTTTTTGTTATGCTCCTTGGTGCTGGCAGTGTACCTGGTTGTGGGGTGTGTCTAGTCCCCGGCTCCATGTCTTGGGTCACTGGGGAGGCCCTGATGTGCTGGTGCAGTATGCCTGGTTGTGGGGGGGTGTCCAGTCCCTTTCTCCATGCCTCGGGTCACTGGGTGGGCCCCGAGGCACTGGCACAGTGTGCCTCGTTGTGGGAGTGGGGTCCATCCCTGGCTCCAAGCCTCTGGCTCCTAGGCAGGCCCCAAGGTGCTGGTGGTGTCCTGGGCTGGAACTAATTTTTTGTCCTTTGCTTACTTCTAAAATGGGGGAACTTCCTGTGAGAACCAGTACTAGAGCTGTGTGGTTGAATAAATTGCTGCTTTGCTGCTGTCTCCCTAGGGAAGGCTTTTTGTGCAGCTCAGGATTTAATGGTTGACCTTCTAGATACTTCCAGCTCTCCAGAGACTTGGTGCACCTGGGTTGTGTAGAAACTCTGATCTGGGCCTGAGTTTTTTCATCAAACTACACTCCATGCAATTCTGCATTTCCGACCAGTCTCCTCTGAGCGGTCCTGTGCTGATTGGGGGGCAGATCGGCTGTCCTTGCTGTGCCCCAGTGTTCTCCCAGTGGGCCTGTCTCCCCCACCGTCTGTGCTCCAAACACTTTCGATGGGACAGGCCGTGCACTGGTCCCTTGCAATGACTCACTGGCCTCTGAGTGGCTCCCTTTTTTCAGTTGTTCTGGCTCCTGGCTCCTGCATGGGCCCACAGGAACCCTCTTAGTGGTCTTGCTGTCTTGGGGGCCACCAAGGCTCTCTTCTCCCCTGCCACCTCCAAGTAACTCCATCTGAAGGGCACAGCTGCAGCTTCTGCCAGCTCCTGCTCCATGCGCTCATCAGCTCCAGCCTTAAAGCATCCGCAGCCCGAAATGCTGAGAGCAGGTTTTTTTTTTTTCTCTCATCTTGGTTTCATCCACCTTCATGAGTTCCGTAGGTCTCTCTCCTCTTCCCTTGAGCTCCAGTGGCTCCAACTTGGCTGATGTTACATTTTTGTAGTTGTAAATTGGTTGACTTGTGGGAGAGAGTGACGCTGGGAACCATCTATTCTGCCATCTTGACCGGAACTCCCTAGGCAAGTAATTTTTAAGTAACTTCTCTGAACATCAATTTCCTCACATGCAAATGGAGATAGTAAATAGTTTCTTTCTTACTGTGTATCAAGAAGGTGAAATAAGATAATACAGGTAAGGAACTTTGGAAAGCATCCTGGACAATAAGCTCTCAATATATGTTGATTAATATTGAGTAGAGATTGATGAATATTTATCTTTGAAATTTAACATTCCAGGATTTGTACATTTACAGGTCTTTTATCCTTTGATGATTATATGCAGAATTCTGAGAACCATTTTGATTTCCAAATGCAGGACTCATTTTAGTACAAAATGAGTCAGGCTCTAAAATTTTGATTTGTTCCTTCCTTTGGGGTTTCTCAAAATTTTGAATAGGATCCTGGTCCTATATTTCCTATAACTATCATTTCTTTTCACATTGCTTTTATCTCTTTGTCTCTTTCATCTGAAATTTTTGAGAAAATCTTAAGTTTGTACTCTACAAAATGGATGATCATTTCTGCAGCATTCATGTTAATATTATCCACACACTATGTTGGTTTTATAGATTAACATTTTAATGCTGAATCAATTTAAAGTAGATTATAATTATTATGGCATTACAGTCCTGCATATTCAGCCTACATCTCTAAAAAACCCTTGTCCACTTGCCCAAAAGAGCATTTCCACACCAACCCAGTTAATAATAATTCTTTATTATTGTGTATTACTGATCCATATTCAAGTTTCTTCAGTTATCCCCAAAACTGTTCTTAGCCTTTGATCCACTCTGAGTTAATTTTATATATGGTTTGAGGTAGGGGATTTCAATTCATTCTTTGGTGTGTGGATATTCAGTTGTCCCAGCACCATTTGCTGAAAAGACCAATGAACTGCTTTTTTTCTTAAACTTTGTTTTCTGATTTCTTATTCAATTTTTGCTTTAAATTTTTTCCTTCCTGTCCTTTCCTTCCTTCCTTCAGTTTATCTCTGTTGTCCTTTTTGTGTTTGATGTTTAAATTATATATTTTATCTTTATTGTTTTTCATATGAGTATCTAAGGCAATGAATTTTCTTTTGATTATTATGTTAACAATATTCTGTGGATTCTGATATGTAACATTATTATTGTTGCTGATATTTTCTAAAAATTCTGAAGTTTAGATCTTTATGTCTCTTTTGGACCCAAGTGTTATTGAATAAAGATATTTAAATATTTTTTTCCAGGTTGAAAGCCCATTTTCATTTTTTCTGTAATTAATTTTTATTGTGTTTTTGTCAGAGATCATTAGTTGAATTATTGCCACTTTTTAGAATTTATTTGAAGTTTTATCTTTGGATTTATATACTGTATTTTTTCTATATGTTCAATATGAACTTGAAAGTGATGTACATTCATTATTATTATTGTAACACAGTGATACACATACATTGCATACACACACACATATTCACACGTCTAATTTTGTTTTGTATTCTCTATACTTACTTTTTAATCACTAGATCTGACTCGGATTGACAAAAGTTTACTTAAGTTTTTTTATTAATGTGCTTATATTTTTTCTTGTGTCTTCTATAGTTCAAGAAACTATCTGCTGTTTTATTTGGTGCTCAGATATGAGAGATATTAGATTTTTTTAGAATCTCATTGTGAATGGAGATTTTATTATTGTAAAGCAGTCTGCATATTGCTTAATGCTTTCTGTCCTGAGTTCTGCCTTTGCTGACATAAAGATCATGTCCTTTTGTTCACATTAGCCTCCTATGTGCCCATCATTTCATTTTCAACCATTCTGAATTACGTTATTTTAGCTATTTTTCTTATATACAGAATAGAAGTGGATTTTGCTTTGTGAGTTAATTTAAAATATTTTTCTTTTAAAAAGTGCATTAAGCATTTACATTTATTAAGATAACTGATATATTAGGCCTAGGTCTGTCATATTATTTAATGCCCTTTAGTATTTGGTCTGTAGTTCTCTCTCTGGTCATAGGAAGTTTTCCATTATGCTAACACCTTAGCGTAGCACCTTTAGTCCCCTCTTTGTTTAAGCAATATATTTTGTTTCTTAGTATAAACAATAATAAATTTAACTTGTAACTTTTCTTCTTGCCACCCTTTCCTCTTTTGCACCATCCAATATTACTATTTTATAAATAGTATTATCTTTCTTAGTTTATCTTTGTCTTATTAAATGGTCTAAACTTCTGTTATTTGACTTATCTGCTTAATATGATATTCCTTTTCTCCTAAGCATTCCCAATAGATAATCAGGAACTTATTATACTTTCTACTTTCTTCCTCCTTCTGCCATTTATTGGTTAGTTATTTCCACATTATTAGCATATATTACATTTATATACTATTATGTCGCCTTTAGCCCCACATTCTGGTCTTAGTTCTATAGCAAATATATATTCAGTGCTTTCCTAGTCTTTTTGCTGAGGTTACTCCAACCTTTTCTTGATTACGTGAAGCTCATCTTCTAGTAGATTCCTGAGGAAGTGCTCATGGAAATAATAATCCCAGAGTTTCTTGATGTTCAAAACTCTTTGCTTGTATCCCTTATACTTAAAGTACAGATTGGCTGGTAGAAAATTCTAGTTTCTTGTAGGTATTCTTTTATTATCTTCTGGCATTGAATGTTGCTATCAAGACTGATTTTGACCTGATTCTTTTCTTTAAGTTTTTTTTTTTTTTTTTTTGGTGGCGAAGGAGGAGCTGTTTACCTAAAGGATTCTTTGTTTATTTTAAAGGTCTAATAGGGCCCAGCCCGTGGCGCACTCAGTAGAGCGCGGCGCTGGGAGTGCGGCGACGCTCCTGCCGTGGGTTCGGATCCTATATAGGAATGACTGGTGCACTCACTGGCTGAACGCCCGTCACGAAAATGACAAAAAAAAAAAAAAAAAGGTCTAATAATTTTGCTGAGTTATTTTTAAAATTGATTATTTTTTTTTTTTTACCAATTTTCCCAGGTATAAAATATGACTTTTCAATATGTAGAGTAAGGACACATTTTATTTCTGGGAAATTTATTTAAATTATAATTTAAATATTCTTCCATTCCAAAGTTTAGTTTTCCTATACTGGATCTCCTTGGTCCGTCTTCTATCCATTTCTTTTTCTCTAACTCTTTTACCTCATTCTTTCTTTTTGTTTCTTCTGCCTTTCTGATTTCTATCCTTTAATTCTCTCCTGAAGATTTCTGTATTGTCCATTTTCCCTTAACATCTTTGTAATTTAGTCTTCATTGAAGAAATGACTTTTTCTTTAATTTCGTTTTATATTTTTTTCAATTCCTATTTCCCATTCTTCTTGTGGTCTGGACATATCTTCTCTGAGTTTCTTTATTCACCTTTGTGTTATTCTTTCACAAATCTAATTGTTTCATTAGATTCTGAAGATCTTGAAGATACATTGTATTAGAATTTTTCTCAACAGGGACAATTTGCTTGTGAGTTCTCTGCTGATGAAAAGCTTGGATTTTCAGGCTTTCTTTTTTATGATATTTCTGTATAGGTCCAGAAATTTAACCATCAGTTATTATTCACACTTGAACACTTTGCCTTTTTCTGGATCAGAGGTTTAGCAAGATTGAGTAACTTGCTCAAATTCTCAATTCAAAGACTCCTTCTGTTGCTACAATGATGGAGGTTGCTTTATTGAGTGATGTTCCTCTGTACAATTCCCTCACCTGTTTTCTTCACGTTGTCCAGCATTATATCTTGCCTTGTTTTCTCACTCAGAGTAAAGTCCTCTTTTTCTAGGCAGGAATATTAGCTGAGGACGTGTAGATTCTGCCATTCTCCATTATTGCCTGCTGTACTCACCTGCTTTGCTACCTGGCCTTGGCTTTCCACATTGACTGTGCTGATTCAGGGTGTTTACATGCATTCATTTCCAAGCTGGGGAAATGGGAAAATCAGGATCTAGGTGATCATGGCTTAGTCTCAAATAAGTAATTCACATACGAATTATTCCACTGTATCCTTTTTAACCTAGTTTCCTTTGCATCTTTTTATTCTTTCTTTGCAAATGCATACTTTTGCATCACTTGAAAGGATCCGGGCAGCTTCTAAAAGTTTTATCTGTTGTTTGATAAAATTAAGTTTATAGCTTTTCCCTGTCACTGAGTCCTCACCACCCATCCATAATTAACACTCCACTCCATCCATCCCAATGGTGTTTATGCAGATAAAATATACAGAATGCACTTCCCCTTGTACTAAAGAGAAGTCAAGATGCAAGTACAACAGGTGAGAAGACTGATAAATGTTTGCAGAATTGAACTGAATTAAATGGACTTAAACTCATGTTTCACTGTGTATTCAGTGACAGAAAAGTGTCAGTGAAACAACAAAGAAGAAAGTGTGTGTGTGCATGTGTGTGTTTGTGCGTGTGCATGTACATCCAACCAAATTCTGAGATTTTGGTGAGTGGAGGTTATGATTTCTTCAGGCACGTTTCACTGACACCATGAAGGGTAATCTGTGTATAGCAGGTCTTGACTAAATAGTTGTTTGAATATTGAATCGGTTTCTGAAAAAATGGATAATAGGAAACTGTGTTTTCAAAATATTGACTTTTGGAGCCATAAATCAGAAAAGGTACAGTCTGGGGTCTGACCGTGGTTTCAAGGTGGTTGAATGGGTGGGAAACTTTAAATCAAGATTTTGTAAGATTTTAATATAGGCAATTATGTCCATTCCATTAGATTAAAAATTCTCTGAGATTAGGGATTATTACTGTCTTATTTACCTAGCACTGTACTAGTCCAGAGTCGGTTCTTAATACCTATAGAATTGAATGACTGGAAATGTCCTGACTCCCCTGAGGGTACAGCTAAAGAAAAAGAAAGTACAACTAAGGAAATTTGGGACAAAAAAGAGTGTACAGAAGTCCAACAATAAATCTATTTTAATTATCTTAAATTTTGTCTCCCACACCTTCTACCATAATGCGTTTAGTAGGTTTCAATAAAAACCTACAGTGCACATAGCAGATGGTCAGTACAAGCATGTTGTCAATCATTCTTTTCTAGAGTTCAGAGAATGGCATGCTCAGCAATCATCTAAAGTGAAATATTTTTACAGAATCTTAATGGGGATCACTCAAGATCTTTTTCTCTGACCTCTGGGCTCATGGAAGGAGGGAATCAGACCGACAGCTTCGAATTCCTCCTCTGGGGACTCTCAGCGCAGCCAGAGCAGCAGCACTTCCTCTTCCTGTTGTTCCTGTGGATGTATGTGGTCACTGTGGCTGGGAACCTGCTCATTATCCTGGCCATTGGCGCTGACACCCATCTCCACACCCCCATGTACTTCTTCCTCGCCAGTCTGTCCTGTGCAGACATCCTTTTCACCTCCACCACTGTGCCTAAAGCCCTGGCCAACATCCAGACCCAGAACAGGTCCATTTCCTACGCAGGATGCCTGGCTCAGCTCTACTTCTTCTTGACATTTGGGGACATGGACATCTTTCTCCTGGCCACAATGGCCTACGACCGCTACGTGGCCATTTGCCACCCTCTCCACTACACGGTGATCATGAGCCTCCGGCGCTGCATTCTCATGGTGGCTGTCTGCTGGACCCTCACAAGTCTCGTTGCCATGACTCACACCTTCCTCATGCTCCGGCTTTCCTTCTGCTCTAAGAAGATCATTCCTGACTTCTTCTGTGATCTGGGACCCCTGATGAAGGTGTCTTGCTCAGACACCCACATAAATGAGCTTGTGCTCATCTTCTTGGGGGGCGCAGTAATTTTAATCCCCTTCATACTCATTCTGGTCTCTTATATCCACATTGTGTCAGCCATCCTCAGAGTCCGCTCTGCTCAGGGAAGGCTCAAGGCCTTCTCAACCTGTGGGTCCCACCTCGCTGTTGTTGCCCTGTTCTTTGGGACGGTGATCAGGGCTTATCTGTGCCCCTCGTCTTCTTCCTTCAACTCAGTAGAGGAAGATACAGCAGCTGCGGTCATGTACACAGTGGTGACTCCTCTACTGAACCCCTTCATTTACAGCCTGCGGAATAAGGATATGAAGGGTGCACTGGTCAGACTTCTCAGGGGCAAAGTCTCCTGCTTGTGGGGCTAGTGACTTTGCAAACTGAAGGTGTCCCCGTTCCTCTCTGGTGAGGGGCTTCACAGAAATTTCTACCTCAAGGGTCTCATTTCAGAATCTTCAATGTGCCTAATCACCACCCCCCTCTTTGACTCCCCAGTACGAGTGTGGAATTGTTGAGGAAAATCAAGATTTTTCTTTGTGCTTGTTAATCTGTTAAGACTTGCTTATTTGCTCATTTATTTTACTTATGTTCATTTATTTGACTGTGCAGCCTTTTTTGCTAGTTTGTCAAAATTTGATCAGTGAGGTCATGGAAGGGGGATTAATGATAAAATATTAACAAGTGAAGTCAATATCAGATGGCAAAGAGTTTACCCCTTTAAGTGAACAAGTATATATTTTCCTATAAGAATAGAAAATTATAAGACATTTATTGCCTTAAGGTTATGAATCAAAAATATTTGCATATATTAGAACAAAGCTTTCAATAATATATATGTGATCTATGTTATTTTTAGGAAAAAGAGTTACAAGCAATTTATAATGAGAAGATATAATAAGTAAATTTAAGTTAAATACGGTCACTATTAGGTGTTCCCTAATCTTCCTCATCTGTATAAGTCATGGCTGATTGTGAATGTTATGTTTGTGTATCTGCCTACGGCCCATGTAGTACTGGAATTCCTGCCATTTTAAGAGTCCAGCCACCTTTAGGAGTTTGGAAAAGATGCTGGTTGAGCACATACACATTTTTGCCTCCTTGTGCTGAGTAGCAACGTCCCAATCCATGAGGGGCATGGCAGTCAGTAGCAGTGATATAGTCCAGGAGGCAGGCGATGCCTTCAGAAAGGAGTTAGTCAAGAGAACCTGAAGACGTGCACAAGGTTTGTGTTCAATGCAATCCATGCATTATGTTACTCAGATGAGTTTGGAGTTTCCCATTTTATTCAGCTCACATCCTATAGTATGGGGGCCTCCATATGTTGCTGTTAAAATAAGATCAGCCTCATTTCTTTCTAAATGGGGTGGGTATATATTTTATAATTCAGAATTCTCTTCAAGGTAGTGGTCAGTTATGAGCTGGAAAGATTTAAGTATAAGTGTAGTGAAGCAAGATATAGTCTCCACTGCTGTAGCTTGTCCCAAGGATATGAATGAAGATTGTCATCTCCACTGTCCACTACACATTCTATATTTCCTTCACCTAGGCTATCACTTTAGCAGGTCTTTCTTGATGCTTGGTAGGATAACTTAGACTTGCATTCATGAAGGATTGCGTTCTTAGTTATTCTGCTCTTTTTGCAATATAGTGACTGAAATTGCTCACTGCTAATAATATTAATTGTTCGCTTATTATTGTTCATGTTAGTACTAAGAGATAGCTAAGTGAATTCCCTAGGTTTAAGATATATCATTTCCTGTCCCAATTGAGTAATAGCAACCATAAATCTTCATGGTAATCAATATCAAATTATTCCAGTTAGAAAAGTGACTCCTATCTACTGCATAAGGAGTATAAAATGGTCAGAGAGTAATCACAACTTCTATTTTAGTAGATTACTTAATGGAGACAAGTTTTCTACACTCCACTCGAAATAGAAAAATGATGAAAACAGTAGAACGTGAAAAGTTATATATATATAATGTAATACCTAGTGAAACCACTAAAAAAGGTATACAAAGGGATGCACTCAAAAACACTACAGATAAATAAAATGTTTAAATAACTCATAAAAAGGCAGGAAAAAGAAATCAGAGAAATGAGAAACAGAGAAAACAAATATAAACAAAAAAGACGGCAGACTTAAGTATGAACATAAAAATAATTACATTGATGTAAATGGTCTAACTACACTAATTGAAAGACAGAGATTGGCAGAGTGGATTCAAAATAAACGTTACCCAACTATATGCTGTCCACAAGAAACTCATTTTATTTATTTTTAAAAAAAAATTTGTTATTTATTATTAGCATATCCATTCTCACAAATCATGATATTTCTTTATGCCCTTTACCTGACCTATCACTTCCCAAACCCTCTTCCTCCCTCCCCACCAACTCTAGTATCCTTAGCTTTGCTCTCTTCTTCTGAAAGTTCAACAAGGTCTTTCCCTTCATTCTTTCTTTCCTTCATTCTTTCCTCCCTCCCTCCCGTCTTCCCTTCCCTCCTTCCTAGCAGCCAGTTATGAGTGAGAACAAGTTGTATTTCTCTTCCTTTGCCTGGCTTATTTCACTCAATATAATTTTGTCTAGACTCATCCGTGCTGCTGCAAATGGTAGAATTTCATTCTTTTTTATGGCTGAGTAGTATTCCATTGCGTAGATGTACCACATTTTCCTTATTCAGTCATTCATCAGTGGACACTTAGATTGGTTCCATGTCTTGGCTATTGTAAATAAAGCTTCAATGAACATGGGAGTGCACGTATCCCTTTAACATGATGATTTCCATTCCTTTGGATGTATATCCAGTAGTGGGATTGCTGGATCATATGGTAGTTCTATCTGTAGTTATTTGAGGAATCTCCATAGTGCTTTCCATAATAGCTGTGGTAGTTTACAGTCCCACCAATAGTGCAGAAGAGTTCCCCTTTCCCTGCATCCTCACCAGTGCTTGTTATTCTCGGTCTTTTTAATAATGGCCAGTCTAACTAGGGTGAGAAGATATCTCAATGTGGTTTTTATTTGCCTTTTTCTGATGACTAGTGATGCAGAGCATTTTCTCATGTACCTGTTGACCATTTGTATGTCTTCCTTTGAAAAATGTCTATTCATCTCCTTTGCCCAGTTTTAAATTGGATTATTGGTTTTTTACTGTACAGTTGTTTGAATTCTTTGGATATCCTGGATATTAATCCCTTGTTAGATGTATAGTATGCAAATATTTTCTCCCATTCTGTAGGTTGTCTTTCTGCTCTGTTGATTGTTTCCTTTGCTGTGCAGAAGATTTTCAGTTTGATATAATTCCACTTACTTATTTTTTTCTTTTGTTACTTGTGCTTTTGCAGTCTTATTCATAAAGTCTATGTCCAGTCCTACCTCCTGGAGGGTTTCTCCTATGTTTTCCTTTAGTAATTTTATGGTTTGTGGTCTTAAATATAGGTCTTTAATCCATTTGGAGTTGATTTTGGTATATAGTGATTCTGGTATACAGTGAGAGGTACAGGTCCAGTTTCATTTTTCTGCATATGGATGTCCAATTTTCCCAGCACCATTTATTGAAGAGACAGTCTTTTCCCCAATGTACGTTCTTGCTGACTTTTGAAAGATCAGTTGGCTATAAGTATGTGGGTTGATTCCCAGGTTTTGTATTCTGTTTCATTGATCTGAGTGTCTGTATTTATGCCAGTACCATGCTGTTTTGGATACAATAGCTTGGTAATATAATTTGAAGTCAGGAAGTGTTATGTCTCTGGCTTAATTTATTTTTTGCTCAGGATTGCTTTGGCTATTTGGAGTCTTTTGTTGCTCCATATGAATGTTAGGGTGTAGTTTTTTCTATTTCTGTGAAAAATGTCATAGGTATTTTGATGGGGATTACATTGAATCTGTAGATTGCTTTGGGTAGAATGGACATTTTCAAGATGTTAATTCTTCCCATCCAAGAGCATGGTGTGTCTTTCCACCTTGCTGTGTCCTCTTTAATTTCCTTCAGTTGTAAGAAACTCACTTTAAACATTCAAATATAGCAACTTAAGCAGGCTGAAAGTAAAAGGATGGAGACGACGTATTATGAAAACATTAATGAAAAGAAAGAGAAGTGACTGTATCAATTTCACATAAAGTAGATTTCAGAGCAAAGAAAATTATCAGAGACAGGGAAGTATATCATATAATAATAAAAGGTTCAATCTACCAAGAAGACATACCAATTCTAAATGTGTATTCATCATACAACTGGGACATAAAATGTGTGAAGAAAAAAATTATAGAACTTAAAGGAGACGTAGATGAATCCACAATTGTAGCTGCAGATTTCAAAATCTCTCTCAACTATTGATAGAACAACTAGATAGAAGACCAGTAAGAATATAGCATAATTCTACCACAGAAATAATCAACAGAATCTATTTGACATCTATACACCATTATCTTCAATAATAGCAGAACAAACATTATTTTCAAGTGCCCACAGAACATATACCAATATAGATCCTATCCTGGGCCATAAAACAAACCTCAACAAATTTAAAATCACACAGAGTGTATTCTCTGACCACAGTGAATTCAAACTAGAAGTCAATAACAGAAAGATAACAGGAAAATCTCCAGGCTCTTGAAAACTAAACAACACATTTTAAAATAATTTATAAAGAAGTTTCAAATGTAATAGAAACTTCATTGAACTGAATTAAAATCAAATTAAAATGCAACATATCAAAATTTGTGGGACACAACTAAAATAGTGATGAAGGGAAAATTTATAGCACTAAATACATACATTAGAAAAGACAAAAGTCCTGGAGAATGTTCCATGTGTTGATGAGAAGAATGTATAATCTGTAGTTGTTGGATAAAATGTTCTGTAGATATTTGCCAAGACCAGTTGTTTAAAGTGTAGTTTAAGTCCTGTGTTTCTCTGTTGATTTGTTGCCTAGATGATCTGTCCAATGTTGAGAGAGGAGTGTTGTGGTCCCCAGCTATTATTGTATTGGGGTCTATCTCTTTAGGTCTAGTAGTGTTTGCTTTATAGATGTGGGTGCTCCAATATTGGGTTCATATGTGTTTACAATTGTTATATCTTCTTCCTGGATAGATCCCTTCATTGTTGTGATATAACAATCTATGACCACTGCAGTAGCCTGGGGCTCATAGGGAGGGAGCAGTTTCAAGTGTGTGTTCCTGGGTCAATTCAGTTGCATGTTCCCCCAGAAGTTCCTTATACTGGTGCACGGCTACAGAGGCCACCCCAAGAGGGGCATTTGGGTTCTCCTCCCCCTTCTCATGACTATAAGAATTGTATGGCCATCCTTCCCCTATCCTGCCTCTGGTGACCTCTATTCTGTTCTCTTCTTTTGAAAGTTCACCATATTATTATGATTGTATCTTTCTTTCCTATTTTATTTTATTTTTTAGCTCCTACTTCTAAGTGAGGACATGTGGTATTTCTCTTTTTGTGCCTGGCTTATTTCACTTAACATAATTTTCTCTTAGTTCATCTATGTTGCTGTGAATGGCAGTATTTCATTCTTTTTATGGCATAGTAGTATTCCATTGAGTATATATACCACAATTTCCTTATCTGGGCATCTGAAGATGGACGTTCAGGTTGGTGCCAACTCTTGGCTATTGTAAATAGAGCCGCAATAAACATGGGAGTACAGGTACCCCTTCTACGTGATGATTTCCATTCTTTTGGGAATATACCCAGCAGTGGGATTACTGGATCATATGGCAGTTTTATCTGTAGTTGTTTGAGGAACCTCTATACCATTTGGCATAATGGCTGCACCAACATACAGTCACACCAACAGCATAGGAAGATTGCTCTTTCTCTGCATCCCTACCAGCATTTGTTATTTTGTCCTTTTGATAGTAGCAAGTCTAACTTGGGTGAAATATCTCAATGTGGTTTTGATTTGCATTTCCCTGATGCTTAGTGATATTGAGCATTTTTTCATGTGTCTATCAGCCATTCATATATCTTCCTTTGAGAAATGCCTATTCAGCACCTTTGCCCATTTTTTAATTGGGTTTTTTTATATACTATTAAGTCGCTTGAGGTTCTTATATGTTCTGGATATCAATCCTTTGTTGCATGTATAGCTTGCAAGTATTTTCTCACACTCTGTAGATTGCCTTTTTGCTCTGTTTCTTTTCCTATGAAGAAGCTTTTTAGTTTGATATAATCCCATTTGTTTATTTTTCCTTTTGATGACTGTGCTTTTGGGGTCATATTCAAAAGGTCTTTGCCCAGTCCTACTTCCTGAAGTCTTTCCCCTATGTTTTCTTTTAGGAGTTTTATATTTTCAGAATGTATATTTAATTCCTTTATATTTAATTCATTTTGGTTTGATTTTGGTATACAGCAAGAGTATGGGTCTAATTTTATTATTCTACTTATTGATGTCCAGTTTTCCCAACACCACGTGTAAAAGAGGCAGTCTTTTCTCAATGCATGTTCTTGGAGTCTTTGTCGAAGATCAGTTGGCTGTAAGTACATGGGATGATTTCTGGGTTCTCTATTCTTTTCCATTGGTCTGAGTGTCTGTTTTTATGCCAGTACCATGCTATTTTGGTTACTGTTGCTTTGTAGTATAATTTGAAGTCAGGTAGTGTTATGCCTCTGGATTTATTATTTTTTTTTGCTCAGGATTGCTTTGGCTATTTGGGGTCTTTTGTTGTTCCATGTGAATGTTAGCATTATTTTTTACATTTCTGTGAAGAAAGTCATTGGTGTTTTGATAGGGATTGCACTGAATCTGTAGATTGTTTTGAGTAGTATGGACATTTTCACAATGTTAATTCTTCCAATCCAAGAGCATGGGATGTCTTTCCATCTTTTTGTGTCCTCTTTAATTTCTTTCAACATTGATTTGTAGTTTTTGTTGAGAGATCATTTTCTTTTTCTAAACTTATTTTTTTTAAAAAATTTTTTGAAAAGTTTACTTTATTTAATTAATTAATTAATTTTAATTTTTAAAAAATGTTTTGTTTTGTTTTTATTGGTTATGAATATTCATGGGTTACAAAGCAAGTTGTCACCACTTGTTCCTAAGATGTGATGGCCAGATCCATACTGGCAGCATGTCCATTACCATAAATTATGATTATACCCTATGTTCTCCACCCAATTATCCCCTTGGTTATCCGCAAACTTCCTCACCATCTCCCTTTCCCCTCTCCACTTTGTATCCCTAGGTATGTTCTCTCTCTCTGCAAGTCCAGCACACCACTGTGGTCTTTCTTTCCTTTCTTCTTTATCTCTTAGCTCCCACTTATGAGAGAGTACATACAGTATTTTTCCCTCTGTGCTTTGCTTATTTCACTGTTGAGAGATCTTTTAACTTCATTAAATTTATTCCTAAGTATTTTATTTTTTGGTGACTATTGTAAATGGGTTTGCTTTCTTGATTTCCTTTTCTGCTAGTTCATTGTTGGAGTATAAAATTCTACTAGTGTTTGTGCATTGATTTTGTATCCTGCAATATTACTGACATCATTTATCAACTCTAAGAGTTTTTTTGTAGAGTCTTTAGGCTTTTCTATATATAGGATTGTGTCACCTGCAAGGAGGGACAGTTTCACTTCATCTTTCTCAATCTAGATGCTGTGTATTTCTTTCTCTTGCCTGATTTCTCTGGCTAGTACTTCCAATACTATGTTGAATAGGAGTGGTGAGAGTGGGCATCCTTGTGCCCATTGCTAAGGGAAAAGCTTTCAACTTTTCACCATTGAGGATGATATTGGTGGTGAGTTTGTCATATATGGCTTTTATTGTGTTCAGATACTTTCCTTCTTACTTTGTTGAGAGTCTTTATCATAAAGGTACATTGAATTTTATCACATGCTTTTTCTCTACCTATTAATATACTCATATGATATTTGACCTTGATTTTGTTGATGTGGTGTATCACATTTATTGACTTCCATGTGTTGAACCATCCTTGCATCCCTTGGATGAATCCCACTTGATTGTGGAGTATAATTTTTTTGATGTGTTACTGCATTCTATTTGCTAATATTTTATTGAGGATTTTTGTGTCTATGTTCATCAAAGATATCGGCTTGTAGTTTTCTTTTTGTTGTATCTTTGTATCTAGGGTGGTGTTGATCTCCTAGAATGAGTTTGGGAGAATGGCCTCTGTTTCAATTTTTTGGAAAGCTTGAAGAGAATTGGTATTAATTCCCCTTTAAATGTTTGGTAGGATTCAGCAGTGCAACCATCCAGTCCTGGGCTTTACTTTGTTGGGAGACTGCTGATTATTGCTTCAATCTCATTGCTTTTTACTAGACTGTTCAGGTTTTCCATGACTTCTTAGTTCAGTCTTGGTAGTTTGTATGTGTCCAGAAATTTGTCCATTTCCTCCAAGTTTTCAAATTTGTTGGCATACAGTTGTTTGTAATAATCTCTAATGATTCTTTTTATTTCTCTGGTATCTGCTTTAATGTCTCCTTTTTCATTTCTAATTTTTGTTATTTGAGTCTTTTCTCTCTCTCTCTCTCTCTCTGTTTTTTAGTTAGCCTTGCTAATGGTTTGTCTATTTTGTTTATCTTCTTGAAAAAACAATGTTTTGTTTTACTGAACTTTTACATTTTTTTTCCTTCTACTTCATTTAGTTCTGCTCTGGTCTTATTTATTTTCATCTACTAATTTTGGTATTGGATCATTCTTGGTGTTCTAGTGCTTGGAGATGTAGCAATAGGTTGTTTACTTGAAATCTTTCTGTTCTTTTGATGTAAGCATTTACTGCAATAAACTTTCCTGTTAGTGCTGCCTTTTTGGTATCCCACAGGTTTTGGTATGATGTGTCTTTAATTTCATTAGTTTCAAGAATTAAAAAAAAAATTTTGAATTAAAACAGGTGCTGACAACCAGGTGCTATAATGAATGTAGACAAAGAAGTTTCAAAGCAGACACTAGGCATGTAGATTCTGCTTGCAAAATAAGTTTTAAACATAATTAAATCAGTGAGATAAATATTATAATAAATATAAATACTTGACTCTCTGGTCTAATAGCAATAATTTTAATCACACTGAAGTAAAGTTCTTAACTGGCAGCATCATCTTTTAAGACTATTCTTATAAACTGATGTGTTAGAAATGTCAAAATCATGATATCTTTTTAAAAACATAAAAATTGCAGCAATAATTAACCATGCCCCCTGACTAGGATATGTCCTCTGAGGGGCACCTTGCCCTGAACTCATTCAAAGTAGTGATAGGCAGTAGACAGTTTATCTTCTTTGTAACATACAAAGTACAGCCCAATTTTCCATTGTTTTTATTAATAGCTCTTTTTTTTGTTTGTTTCCAAATGATAGCATCATATCTAATAAGTTTGTTAAGTCCACTTACTATTACAGAAATTGTGACATGCCTCACCAGGAAGTCTTGACCCAACTTCTCAGCCTCACCATTCCAGGAAATGATCACTGTTATAAAAAGATCGGATGAAACATTTCTTTCTAGCTTACCCTGTTTGCCCCACTTTAACATCAAACTCCATAGGAGCATATGCAATTTTCTAGTTGGGCATCAAAGACTTGAAGATCATCTCACTGCTATAGGCATCTTGGCTGAGGGCATCATTCCCATACAACCCCCACTTCAAGCCCATTCTGAAACAATTCTCCAGAAATTCTATTTCCTCACAATTCTCCTTCTTTTTCTTCTATTTATTCATGGGATAAATGATGAGTTTAAAAACTGGGCTCTACATCATTAGCTGTATGGCCTTGAGCAAGTAACAAAACCATTTCCTCATCGTGAAATGGAGACATGTTTACTACGATCGTAAAGAACGTGTAGCACAGCACGGACTTCAGATTTGAATTTTTCTTCTGAGTCAAAAGGGAGAAATAGAATTTACACATTGAAGGAATAAACCTCAATCAGACAGGGTTTGTGCCATATATTTTTGTTTTCTAAAAGAAGTAAATAGACCTTCCTTGGAGAAACAAAGAATCTTGACAGTATGCATTTCACTGTATCCTCTAGCTGGGACTATTATGGTGTAATTTTTAATCACAAGCACAATCACAGTCCACAGGTACATGGACAAGTCTGTGATGGTGTCAGTTCTATTTATGACAAAATATCAGTTGACCAATGCATTGTTATTATCGATGGGGTTTGGGAATGATGGTCAGAGTGGTAAGCCTCATCCATCAGCAAACGTCCACGAGTAGAACCTTAGTCCAATAAGGTATACAGTTTTTTACAGACATGAGGCCTAAAATCCAGAATATGAACATTACTAAAAGAACCCTGAAAAGTTCTGGCAACTTTTTACAAGTTCACCATGATCACAATTTTTGTTGGTCATTCCATCTCTGTTTGAATGTAGTTATAAATAATAAAACCTTTTAAACATGGAAGGGTTGTATGTAATAGTTTCAGGGAAGCAAAAAAGAAATGAACTTAGCATCCATTTCCCTGGCTTACCTTGGAGGGGAAGACACACATACACGCAAAGTAGGCAGCATTATCCTTAGATAGGAAAGGATACCATCTCAGTGTCTCCATCTGATATGCAGAATAGAGCTCAGGCTGGGCCACCTTGGGACTGAGAATGACTCTCGAATCCAAGAAAAGGCCCAAGTTCTTCCATGCCATGGTGGGAGATGAAAAGTTATTAGAGTAGAAATCTTGTCAGGAAGACTTTAGAAAGAAAGATAAAGAGAAGGAAAAGAAAAAGAATAAAAGGAAGGAAATGAGGAGGTCCAGGAAGAGGGGAAATAAATCCTAACAATGGGGGCAGAGACTGAGGCAGCACCACTGGTTCTGCTCAGCTTATAATTCTCTTCAGGATTTTCTTCAAAGCAAGTCTGACATCCTTGTTCCTGAGGCTGTAAATGAGGGGGTTCAGTACGGGCACCACGTTGGTGTAAAACATGGAGAAAATTTCTTCTGGCCTATGGACACAGCAGAAGACGGCTTGACATGAGTGAGCAGCCCAATACCACAGAACAGGCCAGCAGTTACTTTGTGGGAGCCACAGGTGCTCACGGCTTTGGACCAGCCCTTAGCTGATGACACATGAAGGATGTTGAAAAGAATCAAAGCATAAGAGATAAAGTCAGTCAGGCCAGATACTATGACAACTGTGCCCACAATAACAGAAACCACCAGTTCATTGGCATAGGTGCTGCTTCAGGAGACCTGGACAAGGGGGAAGATGTCACACATATAATTGTTGACAATGCTGGAACCACATATCATACTACCTGTGTGGACCATGGCCCCAGCAAACCCCATCACGCATGATCCAGACATCAACAGAGAACAGATTCTAGGGGACATGGCCACCACGTACAGCAGGGGCTTACAGATGGTCACATAGTGGTCATAGGCCATGGCTGTCAGCACGTAGCGCTCAGCATTGACAAAAAAGCAGAAGAAAAATAGCTGAGTCTTGCATCCTGTGAAGGAGATGATGTTTCTCTATGAAATAAAACTCATCAGCACTTTGGGGGTAAAGACAAACAACAGAGACCAAATGAAGGACAGATAGAAGAGGGAAAGTACATGGGGGTGTGGAGGTGTGAATTCAGGCAAATTAGATTAATTAAGCTCAAGTTTCCCAACACAGCAACCGTATAGTTCACCAAGAACAGAAAAAACAGGGGCAGTCGGAGTCAGATTGGTCTGTTAATCCCGTAAGAATAAAATCCGTCATGGAAGAGTCATTTTCCACAGCCACTCACTTCACAGATGTGATCTGTAGGGACAGGGGTAGAAGGAGACATTAACAATGGACCCTCACTCTTCATCCCCAGAGGGAGGCTGGGGATCTGCTGGGTTTTAACCTCAGGGCTGTCTGAAGACTCACAGCAAAGCATCCAAGGGGCAAGAATTCCTGTGGTGATTCCTGAGGATTCACATTCCCACCTTTTCCCACCTTTTCCCCACCCGTGTTGTGTGCCTCTGTCCGGGGAGAATGCCGGTAGACCTCGCAATGTCTCTGCACATGGTTTCTTCCCTCCTCCTCAGTCTTCACTAAGGATTAAGGCTCAAAAGGGCAATATGTAGACAGTGCTCCCCCAGAACCCCTGACATACACAGTTTGGGGTTTGAAAGGAAATTGTCAAGACAAAGGTGATTTCACACTCACCTCCCTTCCCTGGGGGGCTGCCTGCTGCTGCCCCTTAAGAGCCCTTACTCTCCACTGTCCTGAGGAAATCAAAGTTCCTGACGGTGAAGGAGGATGCTGTTCCTGTGCCAACAGCAGAGACCTCCGTCTTTGACGTGCTAGAGGAGGTATTCTGGGGAATATGCCATCATTTCTACTTGACTATTTTCGCAGAAGTTTCTCCTCACTTGCAAGGAGGAAAACAACAACCTTATATGAGACAGCTAAACAGTCAGCTGACTTGAATGGGTGTAGTGGGTTAGAAATCTAGATTCTCCTGTGATCTTAGAATAGGATTTTTAGGTAATGCATGCATGGGGCTAGAGTCCTCGCGTAGAGGACAATAGTCCACAGATAAGTTTGGCAAAAGCCGTCTCATCAATTCTAATCACTGTTCAGGGATGGGACTGTGTACTTTGACTATTTTAGGTCGTTGGTTTTGATTCTGGCTCAAAGGACTATTGACTATTTAACCTACTGATTGTTTTTAAGATATGTTAAGGAAACTGCTTGAATGCTGTTTAAATATGCTAAGGAAATTGCTGTAGGAAGTATGTGGAAAAGAAAATGTTCCCTAAGGACAAGCTGTTTGTTGGTGAATTAACCTAGCTTTTTACAACTTACATTCTGGAATGTCACATTGTTAATTTTACCGCAATTACTAGTTTTAGTTGTTTAAAGCTATACTTAGCCATAATTCACTTCTGTAACATGGCCTGTTTTCATGTCCTTCTTTGATGATTGTATCAACTGATTTTTCTTGGGAAACTTCCTTGTCTTGTCAATAAAAAGAAAGGCTGATTTTGAATTGCGGCTGCTCTCCTGATGGGCAGCAATCCCTCCAGGCCTCGTTCATGTTACTTTAAGTGATTCTTTCTTTTTTTCATCTTGGTTACACAAATGGGAATCTATTTCATGCCCCACAATTCTGGGAAAATTGATTAGAAGCACAGAAAAGTATTTTCTTTGTTATTATTTCCTTCCGAGTTTGATGAGCCCCTCTTGAGGGTAGAAATAACTGAGCCTGTGTTCACATTCTGTGTCACAGACCTACCACTGGATCCTTTGGGACAGAATGTTCTGTTCAGTTGATAATTTCACATCAGGAAATCCTAATCCCCAGTGCAGAGTTGTGACTGTCTCTCTTTTTCACTCATTATTCTTCATCATCCCCTGGAGTCTGTGCACAATTCTACAAGGGGAAGGTCCAGGGTCATAGTCACTTGCCATTTCTGCTACTTTTCTACAAGCCTCTGGGATTGCATTAGTAAAATATTAGGTCATAGCTTTAACACTATACATGTGTGTGGATTTCACCTCAATAAAGAGATGTAGTGGTTGACAGAATGAGAGTGGGCTCTCAAGTCAGACTGACTTTAAAATCAGACTTCTTAAGTTTCCAGCTATGAGACTGTGAAAGAACTTCTCTGACACTTGTATCTACTATACTTGTATATTTGTATCTATCTATGTCTATGCATGTCTACAAAATGAGGCTAGTAAAAGAGCTCTTTAATAGGGCTGTTGTGGGATTCAATGAGTTAATTCACATACAGTATGAGAAATGTGCCTGACACAGCAAAAGAGCCTGATAGGTGTTAGTATCCCTTATCCTGGTCCTCATTTATATTCATATAAATCAGGGTTTTTCAATCTTGGCACTATTGAGGTTATAAATGAAATATTTTTGTTGTTGTTTTTGGGCTGTTTTTTGAAGTATGTGGCAACTTTCCCTCAAATATTCATGTAGTCTCTTAATTTAGAGACTCCACCTTACTTTAATGAATAAACCTTTAATCTTTTAGTGGGTGTAAAGGAAAGCAGTCATCTGGCTGCATAGACAGGTAGAAGGGAACTGAAGATCCAATTACTTCTTAAACAAACTTTCAAGCATTTCATTTATTCTGTCCCCACTTTCACTTCTTCCAAAGATACCTGGTACCACAAAATTCTGAGCACATGAGAGATAGTACGGTGTGAATTGGTTTCCCTAGTTTTATCTTCATGTCAGATGTCATGAGTACGCCAAATGAGATACTGCTCATTTATCTACTTTCTGACTTCCAAAATGTTGTGGTGGTTGTGATTCTCCTGGGGTTTTTGTTTTTTTGTTTTGTCCTTGTGAGTTAATGCCATTTTTAAACTCCCTTTTCTGTCATGTTAGTGACTTGCAGGAAGGAGTAGAGGAATGTGTTGACATTAAGTGTGCCATCTTTAACCTGAGTCTGCTGGCTGCATGTTTAGGGCAACAACGAAGAGCACACTAAGCCCCCAGGAGACTGAAGACTGGAGGTTAAAGCTCTCAGGTTTTGAGCAGCTCTATGTTACATGGTGCATGAGGCCTAAAACCCCAGAACAATCTCTCTCTTTATTTTAGAGTTATTACTGATTTATTTCATCCAATTAATTTTTTTATTTTTTGAATTTGGGCTGCAAGGCACTGTAAACACAAACAGAATGAGATATAGACCTTGCCTCTAGGATTCCTCAGTCCAGTTGGTGAGATAACCAAGGAAACTGAAACTCACACAACATTAATTATGAGATAGTAGCTGCTGTCCAGCTTCTGACTATACACCTAAGTGAGTGCAGCAAGTCAAGCAATTTGCCTGTGCTTCTCAGCCATCTGCGGGCCTTCCTTTAGGATGTGTCTTCCAAATCACATGCCCATGTATTAAATGGTCTTTTTATTATTTATATATCTTTTAATTATTGAGTTGTTATATATTCCAGACATGATACCTTTATCTGGTAGATCCCTTACACATACTCTTCCACCTGTGGCTTGCCTATGAATAGTTTTTTCCTAAATGGATGTTCTCATTTTAATAAAGTTTATTTCATTTTTTCTTTTGGTTTTAGTGATTTTTAAAATATGTCTAAGGAATTTATGTTTACACCAACATAATTTTCTATGTTTTCTTTTTAGAAGATTTATAGTTTAAGCTTTTTTTTCTGTGTACGGTTTTTTCTGACAATTTTGGGTTCTTTTGTGAGGTAGAGGTTTCATTGTTTTCCTTATGGATAAGTAGTATTTCCAACATCAGTTGCTTAAAAGTTGTTTCTTTCCCTATGGAATTACTTTGTAGCTTGGTTAACAGTCAACGAGGATCTGTTTCTGAATTTTCTATTCTATCTCATGGATTTATTTGCCTATTCTTATAACAAAACCAATCCATCTTAATTATCATAGCCTTATACCAATTTTCAAAATTAGTTATATATGTCCTTTTTGTCATTTAGGGACCCCTAAAAAGGAGATGCCAAGAAATGATCAGACACGAAAGACATTTATTGTGGTAAGTGTGAAGGATAAAATGGGAGGGAGCAGGGGTCAGTGCTGAAGTCCTCAGCCCAGGATGAAAGTTCAACACCTAAGAAAGGAGAGAGAAATGGAAGGATCGCACAGGAAAATCTCAGATTACAGTGCAGTTCTAAGAAGTCCTGGTCAGGATGATAAGAGGTCTCTAAGCAAAGACTGCCTATCAGGAGAGACCTATGTTAGACAGAAATGGACCACTCTAGTAAGTCCCACCCACCATGCTACATTATTGGCTGAGGGCACCTTAGGATAGGCATAAACTCTGACCAGTTGTGCTGAAGGATCCAAAGGTGTATCAGCAATAAACTATGCTCCCCACAGCTGGTTCTCCTGGAGGGGAGCTGAGCAGTACTTCTCTAAGGCTGCCAGAGTCCACCTCCAAAAAAGTAAATAAAGCCTCAAAGTTTTTGTGATTTATTATTGTTGCTATTTATTATATGTTTTTAATTACTACTTATCATAGTAAATTTATTATTGGTGTTGTCCAAATAAGACACTCCATTTCAACAAATATTTCTTGATCTCACAATATATCTGACATTCTAAATAAACAAATGAGAAAAGCATTGGGGAAATTGTAGGAAATAGCCTCCTACACTAAATATGTTTTATACCTTATTGTTGAGACAAAGCTAAGTAAGCTCACAAAACATTTGCAGGAATATACTTTATCACCATTAATATACAATTTTTTCATGATAAACCTCATTGGATAAGTAAAACATTGTCTAAAATATTTCTACTAACTTAATATGCAACATTTTCCTACAAGTGAAAAAAACATTTACAGTAAGAACTATGAAGTGGTGGACTAATGGATACAAAACTGTGCTATCTACCTAAGCGAATCATTGTGTAGTATATGCATGTATTGAAACAACACATCATACCCCACAAATATGTAAACATAAATATTAAAATTAAAAAAATGAAACCATTTTAGATAATAATGAATGCATGTTTTATAATGCAAACCACACTTTCTCTTTGTTGAAATTCTGAGATACACGTGTATTATTTCTCCAATTATCCTCTGTTGATGCTGTCTTTGGCAATAAAAGGTGGAGTTATACATATTCTCTTCAATATCAAATGTACTGGGCTGACAGAAGTTCTCAGAAGGAGGTGGCCTGTGGTACAGATTTTTCCATTTTCAAAGGGAACAGGAAAAGTCAGAATAATAAAAGAAAAAGTGGTCCTTAGAACAAAAGCACAAAAATCAAGGGGATCTGATTTTGCTTTAAGCTATATACAGCATGTAATGAGATGTTTTATCAAATCCTGCTGCCTATGCGAGTAACAATATTGATAAAAAATAAGAATGTTTCTATCATAATTATCACGTCTGTAAGAAAGCTATAATTTTAACTTTTTGTAACTTACAAAATTCACCATATTTGTCCTGATTTGGAATAGCCCAGGAGAAAAAGAGGGTAAAAAACAGGAATAATGAACAGCCTTTTCAATAAATGGTGCTGGGAGGACAGGATAGCTACATGCAGAAGAATGAAACTAGACCCCTGTTTCTCACCACTTACAAACATCAACTCAAAGTGTGTTAAAGACGTAAATGTAAGACCCCAAACTATGACATTACTAGGAAAAAAACATAAGGAAATGCTTCGCGACATTGGTCTGGGCAAGTATTCTTTGAATAAGTCTTTAAAAGCAGAAGCAACAAAAGCAAAAACAGGCAAATGGGATTACATCAAACTATAAAGCTTCTGCACAGCAAAGGAAACAATCAATAGAGTGAAGAGGCGACTTGCAAAATGGGAGAAGATATTTGCAAACTATGCATCCCACAAGGGGCTAATTTCCACACTATACAAGAAACTCAAACAACTCAGTAGCAAAAACAAAAAGCAAAGCAAAAAAACAAAACAAAACAAAACAAATGATGCAATTTAAAAATGAGAAACTATCTGAATCAACATTTTTCAAAAGAAGACATACAAATGGCCAACAGGTACATAAAAAATGTTTAATATCACTAATCATGAGGGAAATACAAATCAAAACCACAACAAGATATCATCACACCCCAGCCAGAATGGCTATTATCAAAAAGACAAAAAATAATAAAATGCTGGGAAGGATACAGAGAAAGGGAAACTCATATACGCTGTTGGAAGGAATGTAAATTAGTACAAGCTTGATGGAAAACGGTATAAACATTTCTCAAAATATTAAAAATAGAACTACCATTTGATCCAGCAATCCCAATACTGGGAATATATCCAAAGGAAAAGAAGTCAGTATGTCGAAGAGATGTCTGCACACCCATGCTTATTGCAGCACTAGCCACAACAGCCAAGATATGGAATCAATTTAAGTATCCATCAACAGATGAATGGATAAATAAAATGTGATACATTTACACAAGGAGATACTATTCAGCCATAAAAAAGAATGAAATCCTATCACTTGGAGCAGCACAGATGAGCCTGGAGGACATTGTGTTGTGTGAAATAAGCCAGGAACAGACAGACAAACACCGCATGATCTCACTCACATGTGGAATGTAAAAAAGTTGATCTCAAAGAAATAAAGAGTAGAATAGTGGTTAGCAGAGGCTGGGAAGAGTAAGGGGGCTAGGAGGATGAGAAGCTGGTCAATAGATACAAAATTACAGTTAGATAGGAGGAATAAGTTCTAGTGTTCTGTTACCCAGTAGGGTGACTTTAGTTAACAATAATATATGGTATATTTCAAAATAGCAAGAAGAGAGGATTTTGAATGTTATGACAACAAAGAAATGATAAACAACTGAGGTGATGAATATGCCAATTACCCTAATTTTATTATTATACATTGTGTGCATGTACAGAAACATCACACCACTATACCCCATAAATCTGTAAAATTGTGACAATTATAAATAAGTAAATACATTTTTAAAAAAAGAAATGATAGCACTTTTAAATATATACATTTACATATGAGTCTGGGGCCAAAATAAAGGTGGCATGAAAGTTTAAGAACAAAAGGAAAACACTAGTGTATATGTTCCTTTTATAAACATACTATTAGTTATTCAGTAAACTTGTGAGAAATGTCAGAGATCAGAGATTCAGAAACAAAAAATGTGACAAGATTAGCTATAAGAGAAGTGATAATACTTCTACAAAGTCTCTTTATGGAATACATAAATAAAATTTGAGGTCCCTCAACTTTTTTACATTATTACTGCTTAGAATTAGAATACGTTTCTCCGCCAAATTTTACTTAGGGCTTTCCTCAGTGCAACTTTGACATCCTTATTCCTCAAACTGTAAATCAGGGGATTGAGCATGGGCCCCACATTAGTATAGAAAACAGAAAAAACTTTCCCCTGGTCCAGTGTATCAGGAGAAGAACATTTAAAATACGTGAATGCAGCTGACCCAAAGAAAAGAGAAAGAGCAATGATGTGAGAGCTACAAGTACTGAAGGCTTTTGATCTTCCTTGAGTGGATTTGACATGAAGAATGCTAGTGAAGATGCAAATGTAAGAAATTAGGATGGTAAAACTGGGTACTATGATATTAATACCCACAACAATAAGAACTACAACCTTGTTGATGTGGGTACTGGTGCAAGAAAGTTGGAGGAGGGGGGGTATGTCACACACGTAATGGTTGATGATGTTGGCATTGCAGAAGGTTAGTCTAAGCATGCACCCTGTGTGGGCAGTGGCTCCACCAAATCCCATCACATATGCAGCAAAAGACAGCACAGAACAGACCTGAGGGGACATGGTGACCTTATACAACAATGGATTACAGATGGCCACATAGCGATCATAGGCCATTGAGGTCAACATATAGCATTCAGAGATGACAAAGAAGAGAAAGAAAAACAGCTGAGTCATGCACCTGCCATAGGAGATGATATTCTTCTTTGATACAAAGTTCATCAGCATTTTGGGAGTGAAAACAGAAGAGTAACAAAAATCAATGAAGGAGAGGTTGAAGAGAAAATAGTACATGGGGGTGTGGAGATGAGAATTTAGACTAATAAGAGTGATCAAGCCAAGGTTGCCCACTATAGTAACAAGGTAGATCATTACAAAGAGGCAAAGAAGGGGCTGCTGGAGCTCTGGACGATCTGTTAATCCAGCAAAAATAAATTCAGTCACTAAGGAGTCGTTTCTAGCCAGCATTCTCATCTCCAAAAGTCTGTGGGGACAGAAGAAAATTCCGTTAATAGAGAACTCAGCTCTCTGCTTACAAACTCTCATCCATGAAAATGGGACTTGGACTGGCAGAATTCATGTAAGTTTTCCTTTGTTTCATGAGGTTTGAATGCCACAACCACTCCTCAACATTTCAGTCACTCTGTCTTTTGTCTGCATGTGCTGAATGTGATAATTTTTTCTGTCCTTACTAGAAGATAGGTGGAATAGCTGGGTACAAATCTACCTGCTGATGAGCTTGGGGTGCAGAGAATATCTCCCATCTCTCCATTTCATTCATCTGGCCCTTCAATTCCTAGTTTCTACTCATACTTCCACTCTTTTACTAGACACCTCAGTTCCCCTGTGATAACCATCAAGTGAGAGAGTGTTCCTTTAGGGCAGAGACCATACTAACATTCTGCTTCCTAAAGGGAGTCCCTCTTAGTGTATAGGGTTTCCAGATCTTACTACAAGAATTCATGAAGTCAACAATTGATAACAGGTATTGAGTAGACCCTTGGTAGCCTAAGATTTATTATTACCATATACCCAGTGTTCTAGACATTTCTTCTCTATTCCATCCTAGCTAGACACAGGATGAAGAAAGGAAGGTGAATGTGCCTTCACAGGTCTTTGTATGAAAGTATGAGGAAGGAATATAATTAATTTGGGTGCTGGTTATATAGTTGTTAAGTTTGTAAAAATTTACCAAACTGTACTCATATTCTTATGACATGTAAACTCTTATACATATATACACACACACATATATATATGTTACACATCAATAATTTTTTTTTAAGAAAGAGACAGACCTTCTGTCTTCCCCCTGATGTCACTGCTGTGTTCTGGGTGTGTCACCAGGAGTTGCTGTAGCTGTCTTGCCACTGGACTGAGGATGAAGCCAACACAGAAAGGATGAGATGAAATGAAGGCAGTAGAGTCAGAGCCCCATACTGCTGAGTTTCTTGTTATTCAATATAATACTTTCTCACATTTTTCATCAACATACAGAGTGAAAGAGAAAAATAGAAATTTGATTAACTCACCCTCCTTCCACTTAGAAAACTCTGTGTTTCACCTCCACTGCCTGGAGGAAGAACAGGCTTGGAGATATCAGAGCTGATCAGATGTAGTCACATAATCTTCTCCCTTGACTGGCAAAACATCATAGCCTAGATTTCACAATCTGAATGTTTCAGGAGTCATTCTGAAGTGTAGATCGAACTTTCAGTTATAAATTTGTCATAAGGGTGTGAAGGAAAACCAGAGACTTGACATCCAAGAGAGCACATGGCACTTGCTTAAGTCTTATAATTCTTTTGGACCTGATTAGGAATCCAGGTCTCCTCAAGGACCTCCCCATAGTGATAAACAGTGCAGGAAAAAAATAATGGTGTCTGTGTTGACACCCAAATTAGTGAGAGTAGATGTGAACTTCCCCTCCGGGATTATACAGTCCCCAAGGGACTGGAGAAAGGAGCCTCACTGTGATTCATAAAGATGTAAACAAAATTAATGTCATTGAAATTTTCACTAATTATAATTCTAGGAAGTATATTAGCATCAATAAGAATTTATGTATAATTTCATAAAGTTGATTTGTTATGCTCATTTTTCATATTCAGAGCCCTTTAAATAATCAGTATTTAATTTTTTAATTTTTATTATTTTAAATTTTATTTTGTCAATATACATTGCGGTTGATTATTGTTGCCCCTTACCAAAACCTCCCTACCTCCTCCCTCCCCCCCAACAATGTCCTTTCTGTTTGCTTGTCGTATCAACTTCAAGTAGTTGTAGTTGTTATATCTTCTTCCCACCCCCACCCAGGTTTTTTTTTTTGTGTGTGTGTGTGTGTGTGTGTGTGTGTGTGTGTGTGAATTTATATATTAATTTTTAGCTCCCGCCAATAAGTGAGAACATGTGGTATTTCTCTTTCTGTGCCTGACTTGTTTCACTTAATATAATTCTTTCAAGGTCCATCCATGTTGTTGCAAATGGCAGTATTTCATTCGTTTTTATAGCTGAGTAGTATTCCATTGTGTAGATGTACCACATTTTCTGTATCCACTCATCTGATGATGGATATTTGGCCTGGTTCCAACTCTTGGCTATTGTAAAGAGTGCTGCGGTGAACATTGGGGAACAGGTATACCTTCGACTTGATGATTTCCATTCCTCTGGGTATATTCCCAGCAGTGGGATAGCTGGGTCATATGGTAGATCTATCTGCAATTGTTGGAGGAACCTCCATACCATTTTCCATAGAGGCTGCCCCATTTTGCAGTCCCACCAACAATGTATGAGAGTTCCTTTTTCTCCGCAACCTTGCCAGCATTTATCGTTCAGAGTCTTTTGGATTTTAACCATCCTAACTGGGGTGAGATGGTATCTCAGTGTGGTTTTGATTTGCATTTCCCGGATGCTGAGTGATGTTGAGCATTTTTTCATATGTCTGTTGGCCATTTGTATATCTTCCTTAGAGAAATGCCTACTTAGCTCTTTTGCCCATTTTTTAATTGGGTTGCTTGTTTTTTTCAAGTTGTTTGAGATCCTTATATATTCTGAATATTAATCCTTTGTCAGATATATATTTTGCAAATATTTTCTCCCACTCTGTTGGTTGTCTTTTAACTCTGTTAATTGTTTCTTTTGCTGTGCAGAAGCTTTTTAGTTTGATATAATCCCATTTGTTCATTTTCCCTTTGGTTGCCCGTGCTTTTGGGGTCGTATTCATGAAGTCTCTGTCCAGTCCTATTTCCTGAAGTGTTTCTCCTATGTTTTCTTTAAGAAGTTTTATTGTTTCAGGGTGCATATTTAAATCCTTAATCCATTTTGAGTTGATTTTAGTATATGGTGAGAGGTATGGGTCTAGTTTCATTCTCCTGCATATGGATATCCAGTTTTCCCAGCACCATTTGCTGAAGAGGCAGTCCCTTCCTCAGTGAATAGGCTTGGTGCCTTTGTCAAAGATCAGATGGCAGTAAGTGTGTGGGTTGATTTCTGGATTCTCTATTCTATTCCATTGATCAGTGTGTCTGTTTTTATGCCAGTACCATATTGTTTTGGTTATTATACCTTTGTAGTGTAGCTTAAAGTCGGGTAGTGTTATGCCTCCAGCTTTATATTTTTTTGCTCAGCATTGCTTTGGCGATGCGTGGTCTTTTATTATTCCACATAAATGTCTGGATAGTTCTTTCCATTTCTGAGAAAAATGTCTTTGGAATTTTGATGGGCATTGCATTGAATTTGTATATCACTTTGGGTAGTATGGACATTTTCACTATGTTGATTCTTCCAATCCAAGAGCATGGGATATCTTTCCATCTTCTTGTATCCTCTCTAATTTCTCTCAGCCGTGGTTTGTAGTTCGCATTATGAGATTTTTCACCTCCTTGGTTAACTCAATTCCTAAGTATTTTATTTTTTTGGTGGCTATTGTAAATGGGCAGGCTTTCTTGATTTCTCGTTCTGCATGTTCACTATTGGAGAAAAGAAATGCTACTGATTTTCGTGTGTTGATTTTGTAACCTGCTACTGTGCTGAAATCATTTATCAATTCCAAGAGTTTTTATGTAGAGGTTTTAGGCTGTTCGATATATAGGATCATGTCATCTGCAAACAGGGACAGTTTGACTTCATCTTTCCAATCTGGATGCCCTTTATTTCCTTCTCTTCTCTGATTGCTCTGGCTAGTACTTCCAACACTATGTTGAATAGGAGTGGTGAGAGTGGACATCCTTGTCTAGTTCCTGTTCTTAAAGGAAAAGCTTTCAGCTTTTCCCCATTCAGGATGATATTGGCAGTGGGTTTGTCATACATGGCTCTAATTATGTTGAGATAGTTTCCCTCTATACCTAACTTATACAGGGTCTTTGTCGTGAATGAGTGCTGAATGTTATCAAATGCTTTTTCAGCATCTATAGAGATGATCATATGGTCCTTGTGTTTGACTTTATTCATATGGTGTATCACATTTATTGATTTGCGTATGTTGAACCAACCTTGCATCACTGGGATGAATCTCACTTGATCTTGCTGAATAATTTTACGTATGTGTTGCTGTATTCTGTTTGCTAGTATTTTAGTGAGGATTTTTGCATCTATATTCATCAAGGATATCGGCCTGTAGTTTTCTTTTTTGGTTATATCTTTACCTGGTTTTGGTATCAGGATGATGTTTGCTTCATAGAATGAGTTTGGGAGATTTGCGTCCGTTTCAATCTTTTGGAATGGTTTGTAAAGAATCGGTGTCAATTCCTCTTTGAATGTTTGGTAAAATTCTGCTGTGAATCAGTCTGGTCCTGGGCTTTTCTTTGTTGGGAGCCTACTGATAACAGCTTCAATCTCCTTTATTATTATGGGTCTGTTCAAATTTTCTACGTCTTCATGGTTCAGTTTTGGGACTTGTGTGTGTCCAGAAATTTATCCATTTCCTTCAGATTTTCAAATTTGTTGGCATATAGTTGTTTATAGTAGTCTCGAATGATTCCTAGTATTTCAGATGAATCAGTTGTAATATCGCCTTTTTCATTTCTAATTTTGTTATTTGAATCTTCTCTCTTCTTTTTTTGTTAGCCATGCTAATGGTTTGTCAATTTTATTTATCTTTTCAAAAAACCAACTTTTTGATTCATTGATCTTTTGTATTGTTTTTGGGTTTCATTTCATTCAGTTCTGCTCTGATCTTAATGATTTCTTTCCGTCTGCTAACTTTAGGTTTGGATTGTTCTTGTTTTTCTAGTTCTTTAAGGTGAAGTGTTAGGTTGTTCACTTGCCATCTTTCCATTCTTCTGAAGTGAGCGTTTAGTGTGAAAAATTTCCCCCTCAATACTGCTTTTGCAGTATCCCACAGGTTTTGGTATGATGTATCATTGTTTTCATTAGTTTCAATAAATTTTTTGATTTCCTGCTTGATTTCTTCTTGGACCCATGTGTCATTAAGTAGAATGCTGTTTAATTTCCATGTGTTTGTGTAGTTTCCAGAGTTTCGTTTGCTATTAATTTCTAGTTTTAATCCATTGTGGTCTGAGAAGATACATGGGATAATTCCAAGTTTTTTGAATTTATTGAGACTTGATTTGTGACCTAATATGTGATGTATCCTGGAGAATGATCCATGTGCTGATGAGAAGAATGAATATTCTGAGGTTGTTGGGTGGAATGTTCTGTAGATATCTGCCAATTCCAATTGGTCTAGAGTCTTGTTTAGATCTTGTGTTTCTCTACTGATTCTTTGCCTAGATGATCTGTCTAATATTGACAGTGGCGTGTTCAGGTCCCCTGCTATTATTGTATTAGTGTCTATTTCCTTTTTTAGGTCTAATAGAGTTTGTTTCATAAATCTGGCTGCGCCAACATTGGGTGCGTACATATTTATGATTGTTATGTCTTCTTGATGGATCAGTGCATTTATCATTGCGTAGTGTCCCTCATTGTCTCTTTTTATGGTTTTTAGTTTAAAGTCTATTTTGTCAGATATAAGAATAGCTACTCCAGCTCGTTTTTCTTTTCTGTTTGCATGGTAAATCTTTTTCCATCCTTTCACTCTTAGTCTGTGTGAATCTTTATGGGTGAGGTGGGTCTCTTGTAGGCAGCATATAGTTGGGTCCTCCTTTTTAATCCAGTCAGGCAGTCTTTGTCTTTTGATTGGGGAATTTAAGCCTTTTACATTAAGAGTTGTTATTGAAAGGTGTTGATTTATTCCTAGCATTTTATTGGTTGTTTGGTTGTCTTAGGTGTCTTTTGTTCCTTGCTTTCTGATTTACTGTTTGGTTTCTGTGTTTGTTGGTTCCTTAGGTTGTAGATAGCGTTTTTGTTTGTTTTTCTCTTCATGAATGCCATTTTTATTATACTAGTGGGTTTAGATTTTTCTTGGGTTTTTATGGCAGTGGTAGTTATTTTTCAGGAACCAAATCCAGTACTCCCTTGAGAATTTCTTGTAAGGGTGGTCGTGTGGTAGTGAACTCCCGCAGTTTTTGTTTGTCTGAGAAATATACTATTTGCCCTTCATTTCGGAAGGATAGCCTTGCAGGGTAGAGTATTCTTGGCTGGCAATCTTCGTGTTTTAGTATTTTGAATATATCATCCCATTCCTTTCTAGCTTTTAGGGTTTGTGATGAAAAGTCTGATGTTAGCCTGATTGGGGCTCCCTTATAGGTGATGTGACGTTTCTCTCTTGCAGCTTTTAAGATTCTCTCTTTGTCTCTGAGTTTTGCTAATTTGACTATGACATGTCTTGGAGAAGGCCTTTTTGGGTTGAATATGTTTGGAGATCGTTGAGCTTCCTGGATCTGATGATCTGTGATTTTTCCTATACCTGGGAAGTTTTCTGCCACTATTTTGTTGAACATGTTTTCAATGCAATCTCCATTTTCCTCCCCTTCTGTAATACCCATGACTCAGATATTTGAGTGCTTAAGGTTTTCTGATATCTCTCTCAGATTTTCTTCAATTTCTTTGATTCTTTTTTCTTTCTTTTTGTCTGCTTGTGTTATTTCAAACAGCCCATCTTCAAGTTCAGAGGTTCTCTCTTCAACTTCCACAAGCCTGCTGTTCAAACTCTCTGTTGTCTTTTTTATTTTGCTGAATAACTTCTTCAGTTCAGCAAGTTCTGCTACATTTTGTTTCAGGACATTGATTTCCTTGTACATTTCCTCTTTCAGATCCTGTATACTTTTCCTCATTTCATCATGATGTCTAGCTGAGTTTTCTTGTATCTCATTCAGTTTCCTTAGAATTATCACTCGAAATTCCTTGTCAGTCATTTCAAGGGCTTCTCGTTCTAGAGGATCTAGAGTTTGAGATTTATTAATTTTTGGTGGTGTACTCTCTTGATTTTTTGTATTTCTGGTATCTTTTTTTTGATGTTTATTCATTGTGGCAGGGGGTTTCACAGTCCACCGGTTTGAGACTATTGACTAACTATGATGTTGCTGTGGTTGCCAATTTGGCATGCCTACCTCCATGACTGTTCTGTTGGCCTCTAGTGCCTTGTATGTGTGGTTTCCTCGGGTCTTGGGCCTCTCCGGGGAGCCACCTCTCTGGTCAGCTTGGACTCTGCTGAGCTGCTGGATCATGGGTCCGTACCACAGGGTGTGTGGTGTCTGCTGAGCTTCCACTTCCCATGCAGGACTTCTCCGTGTTCCATGCGCTCTGGCCCAGGCTGCTGGATCACGCAGTGGCAGCCCCACAGTTTGTGTGGTTTCTGTCAAGTCTCTGCCTCCCTAGCCAGATGTCTCCACACTCTGTGCGCACTAGGCTGGGCTGCTGGATCTCGCAGTGGCGGCCCCACAGGGTGTGTGTTTTCTGCTGAGTCTCCACCTCCCTAGCCGGATGTCTCCACACTCTGTGTGCACTGGGCTGGGCTGGGACGTGTCTTCTGCAACCCTCGTCTATCAGCCAGGCCTTCAAGAACCTGCTCGGCACTGCCTCACCGAGGAAGTCTACCAAGTTTCTGTTAGGCACAGTCGCTCTGGGAGCCTTTGTAGCACTGTGTAGATTTTTCTTGGGACTTATCACCTTCCTCCTGGTATCATGGTTATTTGTGTACTTGTCTTATCTCCCACACCAGAGCATGAGCTCCTCGGGGGAGGAGCCCGCAGCACACGGTTCACCTTTGAATCCCCCCGGCGCAGACCGACTCCAGTGCCCGCCCACAGTCAGCTCTCCGGCAGGTTCAAGCGAACTCAGGAACGCTCCGACCACACTATTCCTAACCAGAAATCGGTTAGGCATTTTTCTGAACTGGTGGCCGCAGAGATGGTATCTGCCTCCCGGTAACAGGAAGTTTACCAGGGGCTGGAGCCCAGGGTGCGGTGGAGTGACAGTCGGCCCAGCCCATACTTCCTTGCCCTCCCGACGCTGCCCAGGGATGCCCCATGCCACCAGCCCTGCCAGAGAACTGTGGAGGGAGTGGGAGGGGAGGCCGTCCCGCAGGCCCCGGGAAGCCCCGCGCCAGGGCAAGCAAGTGGGAAAGCTCAGTGAGGAGCCAAGCCAGGCGAGGAGGACAGGCCTGGGGGAGCCGGGACAGAGTCGCCAGCACCTGAAAAAATGGAGGCAGCCCCGGGGCCGGTGAGTGGCCCAGTGGGGCAGGCAGAATCCGGGCGGGTGTCCTCCCCCCGAGCAGGGCCAGGCCTGGGGTCACTCATGGGGCTGGGCCGGGCCGGGCGGCTCACTCTCTGCCTCCGTGTCATAGCCATCCCCGTCCTTGGCCCAGTAATCAGTATTTAATTGTGCATCGTTTATAGACATAAGTAAAAAAAGGTACTTTTATTGATTTTAAATTTTTTAAATAAAAAAGTTGTATAATTCAGACAAATCCTCTAGTTCATGAAAATTTAATTACTTTGGGTTGTTTCAACTCAAAATGTCTTTGCTTCTAACAGATTAAAATCAAATCTATAAGAAAAATAATTGTTAATGGGCTTCCACTTCAAGAAAATATGATAGAATTCCCCTGTGTGTATGAACTGGTGCTTGTGCTTGTGAGAAGGCATCTATTTTTTAAAACTTTTTAATGTAGAATGATTATAGATTTACTGGGAGTTGCAAAAGTAACACATAGATTCCCTTGAACTTTTCACCCAACTCTTCCCATAGTGACATATACACAAAATAGCAAAACTAGGAAATCAACAGTGGTACAATAGTGTTAAACAAACTACAGACCTTATTCAGCTTTCAGCAGTTTAACATGCGTGTGTGTGTGTGTGTGTGTGTGTGTGTGTGTGTGTGTGTGTGTGTGTGTGTGCAGATCTATGCATAAATCTCTGCAATTCAATTCCATGGGCATATTCATGTAACTACCACTGCAATCAGGATACAGGATTGTTCTTCCACCGTAAAGAAACTCCTTCATTCTACCTCTTACTAGCCCACCTTCACCTCTGTCCTCTGGCCACCACTCCATTTCTATAGTTTGGTCATTTTGAGGATGATAAATATATTCATATAATATGTAACTCCTAAAATTGGCTTTTTGTTCACTGAACATAATGCCCTTCAGGTCCATCCAAGTTATCACATGTATCAATAGTTTGCTCCTTTTATTACTAAGTAGAATTCCATTTTTATAAACCAAGTTTATTTATGTTCTGTAGTAAATTAACTATTAGTAGGTCATTGTTTTAATACAAAACTATGGTTTATTTGTAGAAAATGTTTCAGGAGGAGGAGCTAGAGAATTACACTTGAGAATGGTTTTTCTCAGAATTTTCTTTAAGCCAAGAAGGTCTTATTCTTTTTCCTCCAAGAATAAAGACTGGGACATTCAGATTTGGGTAGGTCTTATAATCTGTCAAAGACAAGGCAAACACAGCAGATGTGCCACCATTGCCCTTCATGAAAGTGTACAATATTGTAACTATCAGTCAGAAGTAATTCAAGGAAAGGCATTTGAGTTAAAAAAAAATATGTAAGAAAAGTGGGAATTTTTGCTTAGTCTTACTCCAATTAACAGCCCCTTCTTCCAGCTGGGTTGATGCAGAGATTGTGCCAACGTGGGCCAGGCTATGAGGACTAGCAGCTATGCTGCAGAAAGGGCACTTGTTCAATTGTGAGCAGGTGGCAATACCGACAACATGTAGCAAAGTACTGGAAGTGTTAATCTCAGTGACAGGAAAGCAGAGAGGGTCAGTGATTCTACTAGCCTGAGGTTGTGGTCATGCTTAAAGCAAGCATATTCTAGATTGACTCTGTGGGAATGAACAACCCAGATTAAAGAGAACCAAGTCATCCACACATTCCTGGAAGACCTGGAGATATATGCATGCATGCATATAGGAGATACAAAAGGCTATGGGATAAATTAAAACTGGGGCATCTCTGAACATGGCCTGAGCTTTGAACACACTCCCCTACTCACCACAGATGCCTCGGCAGCAGTCAGAAGCATTACTGACTTGAAGGGTTTGAGTTCAACTTCTGTCCAGTCACTGGCCGACCACTTAGATACGCTGATGCAGGAGAAATCCCTCAGATGTCAGCCTTAAGGAGATGAACAGAATTTTTAAAAATCAGAATGGAATAATGTCTGGTTTCAGCTAATATTGAAAGCTTTATTCCTCCCTCATTTTTCCTCTTATGACTAGAAAATTCTGGACATAGCATAATGAATAAACATAGAAATGTTCTGAAAGGTGAAAAGAAGAAGACAGACTGCCTAGGAATATTGGAACTTGAGGATAGTGTGATGGTGAGTTCCTTAGACATTCTTTTTTGCCTCCTACATATCCCAGATGGGACACTGGGGAAGCCTGCCACCCCAAACAACCAAAAGGCAAAAAAAGAAGAAGAAAATCTTTCTCTAACCAAAAGAACAGAAAGCAGATATCTTAGCAGAATGAAAAACATTTTTTAAGATATAAAACCCATCCTACAGCAGCCAAAAGCTGAAAGAAAAGCTGCCTCTCACCAGTGTGAGTGTTAATAACTGGTGAGCTAACCTTCCACATCTTGCTTGGTGGTTGTCACCTCTCCCAGGGTGACGGAGATGCAAAGGATTACTCAAAGCCCATTTCCTCAGAGTAGTGAGAGGCCCGAAGGGGTTAATCCCAGGAGCAATTCCCTCAAGAGAGAAGGATCCTAAGAATAACCCCAAATCAGGTTTTCTCTCAATTTTTATTGCCCAGGCAAGAAAGTTACAGAAAGAAAGCAGGTGGCTACGATAAGAAACAATGAGATAATCATCATGGCAACACTTAGTTCCCTAAGAAACTCAAAGAAACAGCTGAAGGCAAGATGTGGAACACCCCCAACCTTGAAGCTTTTAGCTCACATACTTTCCCATCATTACGTTTATCTGCACCAAGGACGACTGCCTGTAGAGCAATCACTTTTGCTGTATTACAATTTTCTTACCTACAACAGAGACTTTAGTCCTGGGAAAGTTTTCTTTTTTCCCCAAACTTAGCGTTTCTATGTGTATACTAAAAAGTTAGGCTATTCTCTAAACTACAGGGCTGTAGCCCTGCTAAAAACTAAGGGCTGTAGCCCTACTAAGCTACAAGTTAGGCCCTGTGTGAAATACATATGCTTTATTAATGTTAGTATCCTCCACAGGTGGTAGCAAGAGGTACTCTGATTTCATCACAGGGGTGATGTCAGCAGGGCCAAATGGAGACTGAATTTTACCCCATGTCTGGTGGTGGTAGGTAGCAATCTAATGCCCCCATCAGCATGGTATAAATGGCGCTGAGTAACAGTCCAAACTTCCTCTTCTACCCAGAAGCAACAAAGTCAAAGCCATGCAAGTTGACACTCCACTTTCCCTATGAGTGTAGTGTCAGTGAGGCCAAGTGTTGAGCTTGGGTCCTATCCAACAGCAATGAAGTGGAACAAGGCGGGGTGAGGCATAGCATACTTCATCCCACACTGCACTAGGGTCAGCAAGGTTAATTTGGAAGCCACACTTCCACACCCACTTGGCAGCAATGAGGTTCTTCCAGTCAGTGCTCCACTTTGGCTTAGCAGGTGTCAGCAGGATGGAAGTGGGAGCTGAAATTCTATCTCACGTGCCAGAAATGAAGTGCTACAAGTCAGCACTCCGACTTCATGGATATGACATTCAGGTCCAAGTTCCCTTGGACCATAATGGTACCTTCAGCACCTGCCACTGCCTGGAGAGGGAGGATGGCTGAAGGGGACAAAGCAGGGTCCAGAGTGCCACTTCTTGATGGGAAGGGCTAAAGAGGGGGGCTGCAAGGGCAGAGATGGTAGATGTTGTACAATATGGAGGGGGCCTATTTTCCCCCCGAGAGACAGGTGGATGCTGAAGCAGGGGGTAATCAATGAGATCTGGAACTTGTGGCTTTTTGGGAATGGTCTTTGAAATTTTGTTGCATAATGAGTGGTCTTGATGCAGAGTCACAAAGGCCTGGACATAAGGAACCTCCGACCATTTCCCTTGCCTCTTGCAAAACAGATCTAGTTGGTAGATCATCTTGTAATTGGTGCTCCCATTTAGAGGCCACAGCTCTTGGTCCCCAAGCTTATATTGAGGCCAGGCCTTGTTACAAGAAAAGATCAAGCGTTTTTTCTTCAGATTGTCTGGGTCAAATCTGTCCCAATGGTTAAGGATACATCTGAGAGGGGAATCCAGGGGAATTGACTGAGTGCTTCCCATGATCTCCTGCAAAGAAGAAAAAGGGAAAGTCTAAAGGGATGATCACTGGGTCAAAATCCTCTCTAGCGTGTCCTCTGAAATAGGGTATTTTGCCCTTGAGGAGGATCTGTGTGTGTCCCCAACTGGGTTTCTCCAACCCTATAGTCAGCCCCATGATAAGCTTTGCAGCCTTTTCCTTTGCCTTCCCCTAAAACCGACTTTGGCTCCTCACTAATGATCCTGTGCTTTATAAAAGCAACTTGACAAGACGATGCTTGCTATGGGCTCCTTACAGTGAATTAGTCCAAATCAACATGGGAGTAGGTTAACTTGTGCTAGGCCCTGAAGATCTAGGTGAGGAGCAAGATCTGTTGCTCCAAGTAGGAAGAAGGGAATGCAATTAATATCTCACTGATAACAATGCTATTCCACAAGCATAACAGCCCAGACTATGGGACAAATTGAAATAAAAAAAAGTCTGCCAAACAAATGTAATATCCTGGGAATTAGGTGGTGGAGGTTCCCTTAACAAGGAGTTTACAGGGTAATTGTGTACTTAATCCTGTTGCTTTTCATAAACCTTTTGCAACTGAGCTTCCAAGATGCAAGCAGTGCCAAATAGAGCACCCATAGCCTGTGAGGGAGACACCCCTGGGAGCAGTCACCCAGGGAAGGGGAAGCTGCAGGGGAACAGGGATCAGCTGAAACACTCCATGCTGGTTCTAACACACTCCAGCTGGCAAGGTTATATCCTTTCTTAATTATCACTAATGGATTTTACCCTAATTAAGATTCCACCTGTATTTTGACTTGCCTCTTTTGTTCTTAAGTGATTTACAGGAGATTTTAAGCTTTGCTGTTGGTCTGAAACTCTTTCTGTAATCTTTACTCTAATATTTCCCAAGACTGCTGTTTCCCTGCTTTCAAAACCATGGAGTTGACTTTTACAACAAGAAATGCCGTGACTTTGTTGTCAGCTTCCACCACTAAAACATTCTGCACCCCATTACTAACAATGTTTGTTATATGCAAATTAATCCTAGTATATCCCTGTTTGGGCTGGATCACATACCCCTCAACCCCGTCCTGTGCAGGTTGTGAGCTAGGTAGTTGGAAAAAGATTCTGGGAGCTGTTGGCAAGGTAGACATGCTTTATTTGGAATGTGAGCTCCACTGACCAGCATATCAGAGCTGTTGTCTTTTATACTGAAGTACACCACAGTGGCAACTAGCCAAGGAGTACATGGGTGCACTCATACTACTCTTACACAACATGTTTACAGTGGACATGTTGAGTCATGTCGAGCCAGATATGAGGTCAGGGAACCTGACCACACTGTCTCCATTTTCTTCACACTCCAGCCCTTCGGGTTCCCTTGCTGTACAATCTATGCATCTGGGATCTTCTGTGATGTGCCTTTAGTGAGGATAGTTGACCCTTGTATCCATAGGCCACAGCAGCAATACAGGCTGCAACAACATGTTACTAGAACACAGGCTCCCCCTCCCAGTATGGCTAATGCCCGCCTCCAGGAAGATGACATATTGGCCCACCATTCTTGGAGGGGTTCTCCAGTCATTTTCTGAACAGCAAGAATTTCACTGGCTAATTGTTGTAAAGCCTGGGTAACACTATGATGACAGTCAGGGATGTATATACAACATTCTGTTCCAAGGAGGGTACACACCCCTCCCTGGGAGGCTGTTAACATATCTAGGGCTGTTCAGTTTTGCAAAACCACCTTCCTCACCTGATACAGTGCTTCTTTGTTCTACATTTGCTCCCCATTTGGACAGAGTGGGGGTTTGAGCTACACCCATTTTGGGGGTGGTTTGCCCATGTGTGCAACCAACTCAGTATGGGATACATCATCCTTATTAGGACCTTGGCTGTTCCTATGAACAGTTTCAGTAGCCATCAGGGCAGAATACACAGCTGCTAACTGTTTCTCTGTCAGAGAATAATGCACTTCAGCACCCTTCCAGAGCTGAGACCAAAAGCCTGTAGGTGTTTGGAACTGGTCTTACATCTGCCACAAACCCCATCCTGACACTTCTTGGGTTATATGCACATCTAGTTCAAAAGACCGAGTGAGATCAGCCACTTATAAAGCTCGCACTTGCTGTATGGTCCTCTTTGTAGCATGGTAAGCCCATTCTGCTTCCTCAGTCCAATCCCAAGGGGCTCCTTTCTTTGTTAATGCATACAATGGGTGGGCCATTTGGGCCATATGGGGTACAAAAGCTCTCCAAAACCCCAGAAGTCCCAAATATGCCTGTAGCTGAGCTACCATTGCGCACCAAGGGTACGCCTGTATTTTGTCTATAATAGCTTCCGGGATGACTCATGTCTTACCTGATGAAACAACTACTAAGAATTTGACTGACAGTCCAGGTCCTTGCACTTTGGTTGTATTCATGACCCACCACTTTGCTCCAAATGGCTTAACAGCATTGGGGCCACCTGGGTTAAATCTGCAAGAGAATCAGAGGTTAGTAAGACATCATCTATATAATGAAAAATTGTAACCATGCTGGGCCTAGTCCACTTGGCTAGGTCCCCAGCCACTAAACCATGACAGATGGTTGGGCTGTGCAGGTATCCTCTGGGTAACACCTAAAAAGTCCATTGCCTTCCTTCCAATGTGAAAGCAAATTGATCTTGGCTATCAGCTGAGATTGGGATAGAGAAGAAAGCATTTGCAAGGTCCAGTACATAATGACAAGTTCCCAGCTGAGTTGCCAGCTGATCCATTACATCACGAACCGAAGGCATAGCCATGTGTAAAGAAGGCACTACTTTGTTCAGTTCTTGATAATCCACAGTCATTCTCCGGGTACCATCAGGTTTTTTCACTGGCCATACTGGGGCATTAAATGGGCTATGTGTGGGACATATGATGCCAACTTTCCTTAACTCCAATATAGTGGTACCTATCTGTGCATGTCCTCCTGGGAGGCGATACTGCTTCACATTGACTACATGTCTTGGCTTGGGTAACACCTGTGGGTCATGTTTAGCATGTCCCCACAACACAGGCTTTACTGTCTGTATCTGCAGCTGAAATTCTCCAGCTGTTGTTTGCAGGTGTAACACGTAATGTACATCTATATCCAAGATGTATTCAGCTACTGGGGATACATATACAGTATATACACTAGGGAGCAATCATCCTATGCCCAGCAGCAAAGATACAGCTTTGATTCTATAGTATGTCCTCCATAACCATCAACATTAACTGTGGCCCCTGGAAACTTATCTGGGTTGCCATGTATCATGTATCAGGCTATGTTCTGTGATGATATCCACCAATGCCAATACACACTGTATATTTGTCTCTGACCAATGTACTGCCGATTCAATGTGAGGCCTCTGGTCCTCATCTGTCCCCAAAAAGCGAGCACCTCAGCCTGCTCCCTGGCCGAAGGAGAACAGTCCATCCACTTCCATGGACATAGCCGAAAAATCTTTCAGAATCACTGGGCATACCTTGACATTTTCCTCTTTTGGAAGCTTGGTGAAATGCTGTTTGGGGCACAATTGTTGCCACAAGGTGAACAGGACTGCATTTGGTTATTGGTTGATTTTTTTTCCCTATTGACCCCTGCCGTTAGCAAATCAAGCCACATCTGCACATGGCTGGTCTTGTTTGGTCCCTTTGGGACAACATCCCAAGAATTTCTTGGGGGCTTGGTTTTAGTCATCTTTCAGATCCCTTTCTCTTGTCTCCTCCCCTCTGCTTATCATGGTCATTACTTCATGTATGGGACGACCAACGTATGGGGCTAATATAGCCATCAGTGACTCAAAGGACAGTGATGAGGCATTTTGCAGTACTACGTCCCTCATGTTGCCTGCAAAATATTCATCATCTGGTCCATGGGTGTTCACATTAAACATAAACTACTGCATCCCCAGTTCCCAAATTATTTGAACCAACTTGGTATATGTTTGCCATTTACTCACAGTTTTGGGCAGTTATCCAGCATTTGTCCACACGGTCCAGACAGCTGCATTCACCTATTCCATGAAGGAGTGCATAAAGGAGTTACCCTGCCTCTATGCATATCTGTGGCTATTCTGTAACCACTGCCACAGGGATGGGTGTGTGGTGATAGAGGCTAATGTTTCCACCTCTTCCCCAGGGCACATCACAAGTGCACATCCATCCCTAGGTCCCATAACCATAGGAGCCAAGAAGCTAGGGGTTCATCCTATTTCTCTTTAAACTGTTTCTCTAAGTCAACTAACTCAGCTTGAGTATAGGGGACATAAGTAGTATATTGGGACACTTGTGGGTTGCCTACCAGTTGTCTGCTTGGTCCCATAGGCTGCTCGTGCTTCATTTTCTGATGCACAACAGGTTGTGCCAGGAGATATACAGTTCTCCCAACTCACCCTCAGTTTCATCATTGTCCTTGGTGACCTGTGGCTGTACTTCAGCCTCCAGAGCATGTACCTGCATCTCCAGCAGGTCTGCTTTTTGTTGTAACTCTCAAAGCCATGCCACCTCATGGAATGCATGGTCCACGTTGGCTCATACTGCAGTGAACATCAGGTAGCCCATCCTGCTAGCTGCTCTCCAGGACTCTTCATCTACCACCATAGAGCCCAGTACCTGGAGAGCCTTCTCTGTGCTCACTGGGGACCCATCCACCTAGTCCCACATTTCCAGCAGAACCCAGGTCCACAGGAAAGCAACCACAAGGTACCACATACTTGAGGGCTGCCATATATCTTCCCCCTTCTGAGGGGCTACTGGCTCCCTTACGTGCTTACAATCCTGCCAATGACTACACCAAGTGTTGGGCTGGATCACAGACCCCTCAATCCCATCCTGTGCAGGTCATAAACTAGGTAGTTGGAGAAAGATTCTGGGAGCTGTTGACAGGGTAGTCATGCTTTATTAGGACTCAAGCTCCTCTGGCTAGTGGATCAGAGCTGTTGTCTTATACTGAAGTACACAATAGGGGCAACTAGCCAAGGAGTACATGGGTGCACGTGTGCAGCTATACTATTACACAACATGCTTACAATGGACATGTTGAGTCATGTCCAGCTGGATATGAGGTGAGGGAGCATGACCATACTGTCTCCACTTTCTTCACAATCCCAAAGTGTCAAGGAAGCTCCCTACCAAATAGATTGCTTTTGGAAATAAAAGATGACATTGTTAAACTTATGACTGTGATGAGAAACTACACATGCTCAAGCCATCCTGATGGGCTTTGAGCATGGACTGTTACTTAGCTTATTTATTATTTCCATTTCATGCAACTGTGATTTTAAAGATGACAGATGGTAATAAATCATTGGCTTTCATAAGTCATTTCATAATACAATTACATTTTTCTAGTTACGTTTTACTAATTACATTTTTACCTGGTTGGACACTAGTTCCACTTTATGTGGTCCTGTCCCTCAACTTGGATTCTATTCAGGTATGTGATTTGATAAATTGTGTATTTATTTCTATTTGGAGCCACCTCTATTAATGCATCCTCTCTTGCTAAACAACTGAGAATTCAGACTGTATTGACACCATTTTGATGATTTCTCAAGCTTTTTCTTTTCTAGTCTTTCTTATTTCCTGAATATAGTTACAGAAAACAGAGTCAGAGAATTGCCAATGAATATTAATCAACCCTCCCCTTAATACCAAAGTAAAGAAACACACAAACCAAAAACAAGATAAAAGGGAAGCCAGTATCTTCCCCATGATAGTTCAGAATAACCTTGAATAAGCCCCAAAGGAAGGGCTAAGTGTAAAAACCCTTCTCATCTTTACAGGAACAGAATATAAAACATGTCATTTATTGCCATTCTGATGAATACAGGGATTAAAGATAGCGCTTAACTTCAAAATACCGGGGAACAAAACTGCAGCTTTGTTAAAAGGCTCTAATTTGCTGCTGCTCCCACATGTCACTCCAAATTTCCATCCCATTTTTATAAGCTGGTTAATCATCAGAAACTGACCATCAAGCAAGGGTGGAGGCATTCTGCTTCCAATTTTCAGAAATGTAAGTGGCTTTCTCCTAAGACTCAGAGTTATGAAGTCCACCTGGATCTGTCCAGCTGTGAGACCCTCCTTCAAGGCATCATTTGGAATGAGGAGGAACTGCCTAATTGCACACCAGATGCCCCTTGGCCTAACGATCCCCAGATGTGCATCATTAACAACTGCTGGGCAATATCCCACCACTACAGAGAAATTGTTGGGGGAGCTCTTCCACCTGTGTAATATGGCTCCGCTTTTTTCTCAAAAAGGAAACCTCAGCAGAGCATAGAGCGGATCACAAATGCATCAGGGTGGTCAACAATAATCACAATCATCAGGGAGGAAACATTTAACATGGTTTAGAAGGGTAATATTTCCCTAGGGAAAAATAAGACTCTACAGCCCGAACGGCATGGGGCTCTTACCTCAAGGCTGACTTCATGTTGAGGCAGTGGAGGAGGAGGCAGGCGGGGAGGACACTGTCCATTTCACCTGCCTGCACCAAACTGAGCTGAGCCAAGCAGAGTCAAGACAAGTGGGCTGGGTGCAATCCCAGTTGGGTGTGATCCCAGCTGGTTGCAGCTCAGAGAGCAGTGGGAGGCATGGGATAAAGAGGTGGAGGAGGTAGAAAGAAAATGGCAAAAGTGAAAGCAATGGTAAAGAAAAGCAGTTACCTTTTTGTTTCCTGGCCCATGCACCAGGATGTCATGGGAAAACTGCAGGTTTTCCATTCAGGGAACCAAGATGTTGTGGGAAACTGCAGGTTTTGCCAGCTAAATCCAGATTCTTGGTGTCTTGAACAAAGAATTGGATGATACATGCCAAAGGTGAAAAGCAAAGGACAGCTTAATAAGAGAGAAAGTACATTCCACAGAGAATGGAGCGGGCCCAGTGATAAGTGTGGCTCTAGAGCCCCAGGTGAAATGCAATGAGCAGTTTTACTTAGAAAGAGAGAGAGTACACTATGGAGAGGACGGAGCTAGCTGGAGGGAAAGACAATGGCTCAACAGCCCTAACAGTTACATTCTGGGGGTTTAACCCCTCCCAGGTGAATTCTTATCATTTGGCCATTGGTTGAGCCCTGGTAGTCTCTGTGGATTGGCACCTTAGCTGGTGGAAGGTCTTCAGTCCAACCGAATGGTGCGCTATGTAGGGGCAGAGAGCTCCCTACCTGTCTTTATTTCCTGTGGCTGTGCATGCCTGTATCCTCAGGGAACCAGCAGTTCCAGCTACCCTACTGACAAACAATGGGGTTTCCTCTTCCCATTCTTATCCTTTTCTAATTTCCACAATAAGACCTTCCCCAGAGAGGTGAGGGCACACATTACCCCTGGGCCAGGTCAGGGGAGCTTGCTTCCAAAGGCTGGCCTGTTCCCCAGCCACCCCTGTGCACTCTCAGGACGAGAATGTAGTGGTGCCTCTCCCAACCCCCAGCCCCACCCCAGCCTTTCCCACACTCAGGCCATAAGCTCCCATTTGACCAAGACCTGCAAGTGTAAAGTGTCCAAAGCATGGCGCCTGCTGACAGCCCCTGTCTTGTTCTTCATTGGCTGTGGTCGCTACTTTTGACATTTTGATCTGAGTCCATTTGAGAGAGAAGTGTCACTTCTATGATGGAAAGAAAACATACAACTACATGGTTAGAAAATAAGCTGGCCCCTGAGCTTCACACTGTGTGGGGCTGATGGGCAAGTTACAAGGGTCCAAGAGGACCTTAAGGCACTCCCTTGGTATAAGGTGTGGTCAAAACAAGTTTTCCTGAAAGCACAAGAGGCTCCAATTAGGGCCCAGGCTCTGCCTGCCAGGCTGCGCTGATGCCCTTGGGAGACAAAGATAGGGCAGGCATTACTGGACCCACTCACAGTGGGAAACCTTTGGCTGAGGGAGGCGAAGTGACAGACCAATGTTGTGCAGATGGTACCGAGGCCGAGCGATGCCAGGAACTGTTAGGTTGAGCGAGGCAGAGAAAAAAGAGAGAGACCCGAGCCAAGTGCCATTTCAGCCAAGAAGCTTTATTCCACCAGCGTGAAGGGGAGACCGAATCAGATCAGCCCCTGCCCCCATACAGACTAAAAAGGTTTTATAAGGTTTGAATTAGAGGAAAGTCATTGGGGGGTCATTTTTGCATCAGAATCTGTTTTGCACAAATTCTGGTTTTTCTCAGAAAGCAAGGGGATAGGGCATAGGAAGTTGATTAACTTGAAATAGGGAGGGGCAAGGTGGAAGAGCGTGGGAAGTTGCTGATCATGGCTGTGCTGACGTTAAGCCAGCCATGAGGCCTTATATCCCTCCCTTCTGTGTTTGGTTAAAAAGAAAAAGGCTGTGAGTTACTGTTACTAATCTCCCTAAGAAGACCCCCAAACCAGGTATATGGATGAAGGTCCATTTTCTATAACTTCTTGATGTTGACAAAGGGGCAGTCAGGGGCTAATGATCTGGGGGTTTTCCTTGTCATGGTCCTTGAGGCTGGAGGAGATGATAACGGGTGTCTCTCATCAGAATTTCAGTTACCCTCTCATGAGTCATGGTCTGGATGGTCATGGGGAGGAACTGGGAGGATTGTTGTAGAAGAACAGGTCCTACAGATAGCAGAAGGAAGATCATTACAAACGGAATTAGGATGGGGAACAAAATGGGTAATGGCCATGAGCCCTTAGACCATTCAGTTGGTGGAGCTTTTAGGTTTGTAGCCTTTTCCTGATTGAAAGAGAACATGGTGCAAATGATTAATCTTCCACTTTCAGCCATTGGGTTTTTTGAGTGGACAGGAAGTCTCTGAAATCCCCTTGTATGTAGCAGTCCCAAAGAAAAGACAGAAATATGTCCTCAGAGGCTAGGACTTTGGGTGCGTTTGTAAGGAGAGAGAGAATTATATCACAGCAGGCTGGCCCATGGCTCACTTGGGAGAATGTGGTGTTGACAACACCAAGTCAAGGGTTAAGATCCCCTCACCCATCATCTTTAAAAAAAAAAAAATTAGATCATAGAGATCCCCTGCAGCTGACATAGACATCGGCCAGGGACATCTCATGGTCAGGCTTATGTTGGCTGGCGTAGTTAGGCCTCTGTGGTTCTGAGTTCTGTCTCCTCCATGGGTTCCTCAGGTGTCCTTGTCAGCCTCATAGAGGTGGGTGTGAGAAGCCAAGAATGATATTTCTTGGGATGTCCTGAGAGTTTTGAACTGAAGTCTGGATAAATGAACACAAACACTTATTTAACCTAGAAAAATGAACCCAAGCAATTATGCCTGATAATTTTGCCATGGTTGGGGTGGTGAGAAGTACCTGGTGTGGTCCTGTCCACTTATGTTGAAGAAGTTTTGGATTCAAGTCTTTTAGGAGAACATATTCCCCTGGCTCAATGTTAAGAGGGGGAAACGGATTGGAATAGGGTTTTGTAGGTTGGTGTTAGCAGACTTGTGCAGAAATAGCCAGAGGTGGTTTAGGGCAGGTAGTCTCCCAACGGGTGAGGGTCATAAGGGAAGTTACCCAACAGAAAAAGTCTTCCATACATGAGCTCAAAGGGACTAAAGGTTGGGCCTGTGTCAGTTACTCTGCTACCAGAAGGGGGTGGCAAATTTGGGGAAGATGGATTCCTTTTAATAGAATGGCCCAGAGTGGTTGGTGAATAACTGGCTTAAGTCTCTGGAGTCCCTCTTTACTGACAGGATATTGAACTTGGTGAGGGAATGTGGAAAGGTTTTTAACTCGTATTTGTAGTGTGGGGGTAGTGGGGTGGTGTTTAATGATAGAAGAAGTAGTGGTATCCCAGGCCTTGGGGTTAACGATATCAGGGGGTAGGAGGTTATAGGGGAGAAGTGAGTCTTGGGGGCATAAGAATAGAAGAGGTTCAGATGGGTTTGGAGTGAAGTATATGGATACCTGAGTTTGGTGAGGATATCCCTTCCCAAAATAGGAGTACAGCAGTGTAGAATGGCCGTAAACTGGCGCCTGAGAGGGACTTCAAAGAGAATACAAGGTAGAGGGGAGGTGACCTTTGCTTTGAATGGAATTTCTTCCACCCCTACAACAGAAATGGAGGAATTGAAAAGTTGGCTTGAATTATCTGGAAGCACTGAGTGTGTGTGGCCCCTGTATCTAGTAAGAAAGAAATGAGCTTACCTGCTACTGTTACTGCTACCCGGGGTTCAGAAGTTGTGATAGGTGTGGCAGCAGGGATTGTAGACCCCAGTGGTTAGTCCCAGCAGGTCAGGCAGCTCCAAACCACGCTCTATAGGCTATTTGTAGGGGGCTGGAGAGGGTCCAGTGACACTTTTTCTGCAGTCCACATTGCCAGTGTCCTTTTTCACTGCTTAGTGGACAAGGTCCAGCTGGAGTCCTGGGGTTTGGGCAGACACTGCCCAGTGTCCTGGCTTACCACATTTGAAGCAGTCACCTGGGGGTAGCAATGGGAGGCTTACCTGAGCCTTGCCTTGAGGTGTTCATGGTTTCTGATTTCCCCAGATAGCAGTAGCCAGTAAGTGGTATTTGATTTGGTCATGGCTTAGTTTTGGGGTTTTAGATTCCTCCTCTCTGTTTTGGGGACAAGGTTGGTATGTTTTATTATAGCCTCCATGAAGCAAGACATAAAACGTGCAAGATTTTCATTTGGTTCCTGAGTAATTCCTTTATTTTGTTATAATTGACTGCTTTTAAAGAAGCCTTTTTCATCCCTTCTATGAGACATGTAAACATGTGACCTCTCCCTCTACCTGGTGATTCAACTGATAGTTCCAATTTGGGGCAGTTTGTGCGATGGCCGTGGGACCCAGAGGATACTGAGTCAGGTCCTGAGTGTGCGTGGTGCCTGTATGGGCTTGGGCTGCAGTTCAGACTCGCTCCTTTTCCTACAGGCTTAAAGTGGAAGAGAGGATAACATAAATGTCATGCCAAGTGAGGTCACACGATTGAATGAGATATTGGAACTCTTTCTATATATTGAGAAGGATCTATAGTATATGATCCTATTCACTTCTCCATTTGAGCCATATCATTGAAGGAAAAGGGAATGTGGATGCTAACAATGCCCTCAGCTCCTGCCACCTCCTGAAGGGGAAGAATAGGGCAAGGGAAGTGGCAGTTGTTTGGACGTTTTGGGGTTTTAGTTGAAAGGAAAGGTGGTGGTCCATGAGAGCGGGTTAAAGGAGGAGAAGGTTTTTTCATTAGAATTTTGGAAATTTAGTCCAATGGTATGAACTCAAAGTTGTCAGGAACCTGTATCTGTTAGTTAAGGACATAACACTTTAAAACTATAATTGAACCAAGATTATGACTGATAGCATTTATATGCAGACATAGATTTCTAAGAACCTTGCACAATTTTGGAACAGATATTAATAACATTTTAGTATAACCATCTTAGTATAACCACATATTATAACATATTAGCATAATCAAACTTTATTTCTTGTTTTGACAATGCTTCCTATATAATCTAATTTATCAAATAAGCCAATTGGTTTTGGTGCAGCTCATATATGTGTGTGTGTGTGTGTATCAAAGATGTATCAAAACCAATTGGCTTATTTGATAAATTAGACTATATGGGAAGCATTGTCAAATACACACACACACACACACACACACACACACACACACACACACACACACACACACACACACACACACACACACATCCTTTGAGAAGCTCCAGGGCCCTTTGAACCTTTTAAATTTAGTTCGAGTCAAAAGTTTGAGTTTTCAGAATTTGGTTTCGGAAAGTTTGTCAAACAACAAAGGCATGAAACACTTAGTTAAATAAGATCACAAATCACTATAAAGTAAAACTAACGTGACAAAGGATTTCAAAGGCAGTGACCACAAGAAATTGTCTCTTTTTTTAAAATTTAATTTAATTTTTTATAAAAATTTTATTTTGTCGATATACATTGTGGCTGATTATTGCTCCCCATCACCAAAACCTCCCTCCCTTCTCCCTCCCCCCTCCCCCCCAACAATGTCCTTTCTGTTTGCTTGTGGTATCAACTTCAAATAATTGTGGTTGTTATATCTTCTTCCCTCCCCCGGTTTTTTTTTTTTTTGTGTGTGTGTGTGTGTGTGTGTGTGAATTTATATATTAATTTTTAGCTCCCACCAATAAGTGAGAACATGTGGTATTTCTCTTTCTGTGCCTGACTCATTTCACTTAATATAATTCTCTCAAGGTCCATCCATGTTGTTGCAAATGGCAGTATTTCATTCGTTTTTATAGCTGAGTAGTATTCCATTGTGTAGATGTACCACATTTTCCGTATCCACTCATCTGATGATGGGCATTTGGGCTGGTTCCAATACTTGGCTACTGTAAAGAGTGCTGTGATAAACATTGGGGAACAGGTATACCTTCGACTTGATGATTTCCATTCCTCTGGGTATATTCCCAACAGTGGGATAGCTGGGTCGTATGGTAGATCTATCTGCAATTGTTTGAGGAACCTCCATACCATTTTCCATAGAGGCTGCACCATTTTGCAGTCCCACCAACAATGTATGAGAGTTCCTTTTTCTCCGCAGCCTCGCCAGCATTTATCGTTCAGAGTCTTTTGGAATTTAGCCATCCTAACTGGGGTTAGATGGTATCTCAATGTGGTTTTGATTTGCATTTCCCGGATGCTGAGTGATGTTGAGCATTTTTTCATATGTCTGTTGGCCATTTGTATATCTTCCTTAGAGAAATGCCTACTTAGCTCTTTTGCCCATTTTTTAATTGGGTTGCTTGTTTTCTTCTTGTAAAGTTGTTTGACTTCCTTGTATATTCTGGATATTAATCCTTTGTCAGATGTATATTTTGCAAATATTTTCTCCCACTCTGTTGGTTGTCTTTTAACTCTGTTAATTGTTTCTTTTGCTGTGCAGAAGCTTTTTAGTTTGATGTAATCCCATTTGTTTATTTTTCCTTTGGTTGCCCGTGCTTTTGGGGTCGTATTCATGAAGTCTGTGCCCAGTCCTATTTCCTGAAGTGTTTCTCCTATGTTTTCTTTAAGAAGTTTTATTGTTTCAGGGAGTATATTTAAATCCTTAATCCATTTTGGGTTGATTTTAGTATACAGTGAGATGTATGGATCTAGTTTCATTCTCCTGCATATGGATATCCAGTTATCCCAGCACCATTTGCTGAAGAGGCAGTCCCTTCCCCAGTGAATAGGCTTGGTGCCTTTGTCAAAGATCAGATGGCAGTAAGTGTGTGGGTTGATTTCTGGATTCTCTATTCTATTCCATTGGTCAGTGTGTCTGTTTTTATGCCAGTACCATACTGTTTTGGTTATTATAGCTTTGTAGTATAGCTTAAAGTCAGGTAGTGTTATGCCTCCAGCTTTATTTTTTTTGCTCAGCATTGCTTTGGCTATGCGTGGTCTTTTATCGTTCCATATAAATGTCTGAATAGTTTTTTCCATTTCTGAGAAAAATGTCTTTGGAATTTTGGCATATAGTTGTTTATAGTAGTCTCGAATGATTCCTTGTATTTCAGATGAATCAGTTGTAATATCGCCTTTTTCATTTCTAATTTTTATTATTTGAGTCTTCTCTCTTCTTTTTTTTGTTAGCCATGCTAATGGTTTGTCAATTTTATTTATCTTTTCAAAAAACCAACTTTTTGATTTGTTGATCTTTTGAATTGTTTTTTGGTTTTCAATTTCATTCAGTTCTGCTCTGATCTTAATGATTTCTTTCCATCTGCTAAATTTAGGTTTGGATTGTTCTTGTTTTTCTAGTTCTTTAAGGTGAAGTGTTAGGTATGTTCACTTGCCATCTTTCTATTCTTCTGAAGTGAGCGTTTAATGCAATAAATTTTCCCCTCAATACTGATTTTGCAGTATCCCACAGGTTTTGGTATGATGTATCATTGTTTTCATTAGTTTCAAAAATTTTTTGATTTCCTGCTTGATTTCTTCCTGGACCCATATGTCATTAAGTAGAATGCTGTTTAATTTCCATGTGTTTGTATAGTTTCCAGAGTTTCGTTTGTTATTGATTTCTAGTTTTAATCCATTGTGGTCTGAGAAGATACATGGGATAATTATAATTTTTTTGAATTTATTGAGACTTGATTTGTGACCTAATATGTGATCTATCCTGGAGAATGATCCATGTGCTGCTGAGAACAATGAATATTCTGAGGTTGTTGGGTGGAATGTTCTGTAGATATCTGCCAATTCTAATTGGTCTAGAGTCTTGTTTAGATCTTGTGTTTCTCTACTGATTCTTTGCCTAGATGATCTGCCTAATATTGACAGTGGGGTGTTCAGGTCCCCTGCTATTATGGTATTAGTGTCTATTATCTTCTTTAGGTCTAATAGACTTTGTTTTATAAATCTGGCTGCTCCAACATTGGGTGCATACATATTTATGATTGTTATGTCTTCTTGATGGATCAGTCCTTTTATCATTAAGTAGTGTCCCTCATTGTCTCTTTTTATGGTTTTTAGTTTAAAGTCTATTTTGTCAGATATAAGAATAGCTACTCCAGCTCGTTTTTCTTTTCTGTTTGCATTGTAAATCTTTTTCCATCCTTTCACTCTTAGTCTGTGTGAATCTTTATGGGTGAGGTGGGTCTCTTGTAGGCAGCATATAGTTGGGTCCTGCTTTTTGATCCAGTCAGCCAGTCTGTGTCTTTTAATTGAGGAATTTAAGCCTTTTACATTAAGAGTTGTTATTGAAAGGTGTTGATTTATTCCTAGCATTTTATTGGTTGTTTGGTTGTGTTAGGTGTCTTTTGTTCCTTGCTTTCTGATTTGCTGTTTGGTTTCTTTGTTTGTTGGTTCCTTAGGTTGTAGATAGTATTTTTGTTAGCTTGTTTTCTCTTCATGAATGCCATTTTTATTATACTAGCGGGTTTAGATTTTTCTTGGGTTTTTATGGCAGTGGTAGTTATTTTTCAGGAACCAAACCCAGTACTCCCTTGAGGATTTCTTGTAAGGGTGGTCGTGTGGTAGTGAACTCCCGCAGTTTTTGTTTGTCTGAGAAATATACTATTTGCCCCTCATTTCGGAAGGATAGCCTTGCAGGGTAGAGTATTCTTGGCTGGCAATCTTTGTCTTTTAGTATTTTGAAAATATCATCCCATTCCTTTCTAGCTTTTAGGGTTTGTGATGAAAAGTCTGATGTTAACCTGATTGGGGCTCCCTTATAGGTGATTTGACGCTTCTCTCTTGCAGCTGTTAAGATTCTCTCTTTGTCTCTGACTTTTGCCAATTTGACTATGACATGTCTTGGAGAAGGTCTTTTTGGGTTGAATACATTTGGAGATCGTTGAGCTTCCTAGATCTGAAGATCTGTGATTTTTCCTATACCTGGGAAGTTTTCCGCCACTATTTTGTTGAATATGTTTTCAATAGAATCTCCATTTTCCTCCCCTTCTGGAATACCCATGACTCAGACATTTGATTGCTTAAGGTTGTCTGATATCTCTCTCAGATTTTCTTCAATGTCCTAGATTCTTTTTTCTTTCTTTTTGTCTGCTTGTGTTATTTCAAACAGCCCATCTTCAAGTTCAGAGGTTCTCTCTTCAACTTCGACAAGCCTGCTGGTTAAACTCTCTGTTGTCTTTTTTATTTCGCTGAATAACTTCTTCAGTTCAGCAAGTTCTGCTACATTTTGTTTCAGGACATTGATTTCCTTGTACATTTCCTCTTTCAGATCCTGTATACTTTTCCTCATTTCATCATGATGTCTAGCTGAGTTTTCTTGTATCTCATTCAGTTTCCTTAGAATTATCACTCGAAATTCCTTGTCAGTCATTTCAAGGGCTTCTTGTTCTATAGGATCTAGAGTTTGAGATTTATTAACTTTTGGTGGTGTACTTTCTTGATTTTTTGTATTTCTGGTATCTTTTTTTTGGTGTTTATTCATTGTGGCAGGGGGTTTCACAGTCCACCAGTTTGAGACTAATGACTAACTAGGATGTTGCTGTGGTTGCCAATTTGGTATGGCTACCTCCGTGACTGCTCAGTTGGCCTCTAGTGCCTTGTGTGTGTGGTTGCCTCGGGTCTTGGGCTTCTCCAGGGAGCCACCTTTCTGGTCAGCTTGGACTCTGCTGGGCTGGTGGATCATGTACCACAGGGTGTGTGATCTCTGTTGAGCTTTCACTTCCTGTGCAGGACTTCTCCCCGTTCCGTGTGCTCTGGCCCAGGCTGTTAGATCGTGCAGTGGCGACCCCACCGGGTATGTGGTTTCTGTCGAGTCTCTGCCTCCCTGGCCGCAAGTCTCCCCACTCTGTGCGCACTGTGCTGGGCTGGGGCGTGTCTTCTGCACCCCTCATCTATCAGCTGGGCCTTCAAGACCCTGCTCGGCACCGCCTCGCCCAGGAAGTCTACCAGGTTTCTGCTAGGCGCAGACGACCAGTCGCTCTGGATGCCTTTGTAGCACTATGTAGATCTTTCTCGGGTCTTGTTCACCTTTGTATCCCCGCGGTATAAACCGAGTCTAGCGCCCGCCTGCAGCCTGCTCTCCGGCAGGTTCAAGTGGACCTGGGAACTCTCCTACCACACTATTCCCAACCAGAAATTCGTTAGGCTTTTTTACAAACTGGTGGCCGCAGAGATGTTATCTGCCTCCTAGTAACAGGAAGTTTACCGGGGGCGGAGTCCAGGGTGTGGTGGAGTGACAGTCGGCCCGCCCTTACTTCCTTGCCCTCCCGACACTGGCCGGGGACACCCTCCCGACACTGGCCGGGGATGCCCCCCGCCACCAGCCCCGCTAGAGAACCGCAGAGGGAGTGGGAGGGGAGGCCGGCCGGCAGGCTCCAGAAAGCCCCACGCCGGCACAAGCAAGTGGGAAGGCTCAGTGACAGCTGAGCCGGGCAGAGCTGCCCGCACCTGGGAAAATGGAGGCAGCACCGGGGCGGTGAGTGGCCTGATGGTGCAGGCGGGAGCTGGGTGGGCATCCGCCCCCCGAACAGAGCTGGGCCAAGGGTCACTCACAGGGTTGTGCCAGGTCGGGTGCTCGCTCTCTGTCTCTGGTTTGTCACCTTCCCTAAGAAATTGTCTTGATAAAACATGGAATCAGTTTCCTAGGCTGGTTACCTGAAAGGTTTTTAAAAATCTCTTGCAATTTTCTGTTAAGAGAAGTTAAGTGCTTTCAGGAAATCTGGTTGTTCCAATGTAGGAGAGCAAACTCTACCCTTGCATCAGAGTACATAATTTGCTTTTAATTTTAGCCAATTTTCTAATTCCTTTCATAAGTTTACCCTTTTCTAACCATTATGATGACTTACTCAGACTTTGTGTTTTGTCCTATACTTCCTACTTCCTAAATAGCCAGACATTTTACTCTAGGACAAAAATATGCACTGTACCAGATGCTTTCTCACATCAAAATTATTCTTTTTTTCTTTCTGAAACTTCCTAACCATAATTACATTTTCATATCCATAGCTTTCTCCATATCACCTCTTCTCCTACATACTTCTTTCTTCTCTATCAATGTTAAATTGGCCTCATTTGCCTAAAAATTGTATACAGAATGATCTTTCTGTTTTTGGCTGGTTCCCAACTTAAAAGCCTTTAGCAAAGACAAATGTAATCCTGTGTCATTAGTAAACCCAGGCAAAGATGTATGCTGATAATTTAAAAAAACATATTTTATACATTCAGGAACCTTAGGATATAGTAAAAGGGGGTCCATTTGTCAGAATAGATTATACAAGGCCCAGTTTGAGCCTCAGCCATTTTTACCAAATAGGTATTTATGGTTTCCCAGCCCCAAACTTGGTGTATTTAGTAGTTCTCAAAGGTCTCTAGCAAAGGTTTAAGTTATGAGGCAGCAATCTTGAGTCTCCATGAATTATGGAAAATATTTCCTATTTATTGTTTACTTTTTGTAATTTGCTCAAAAGGTAAACATAAATCTTTTACTATCTGTTATTAATATTACATGAAAAATTTAAGAAGGAAACCAAATTTTACTTTCTGTACCAGTGTACTGTTAATATTACAGTTAATTTTAATAAAAACTTATAAACTAATCTAAGCTCAGTTAGTTTTGACCACACAAAATTATAAACATTTTACAAGCCTCATAAACCCTTTACTTTTAAACCACACAAAAATTTTTAACAAATACCATATTACATTTTTATGTTTTTTATAACCTTTACCAAAAATATATTTTACTGTTCTTAAATATTCTGTAAAAAAAAGGTTGTACTTAGCAGTTTGAACTATGTGTGTTAACTATTAACTATAATTGACTCTTATTAGCCCCAATTTCAAGTGACAAACCTAGAAAGCAAGCAATTTTGAATTGTTTTATATTAATATTTGTAGAAAAAACATTTCTAATTTCTGAAGCGACCTGTTTTTAATTTTAACAGATCCAAATATATTCAGTTGTCTTTGCATAAAAACAAAACATCAAAGTATATAAACATAAACTTGTACAATAACTAACATTTCAGTATTTTACCAATATAACATGACTTTAAGATTTCAAATTACTGAGAAGAATTTTTGAAATTACGATCTCATTTATAGGCATTTAACCCATTCACATTTGTTTAATTTACTCATATCAAGCTACACACTTATCAACCCTTATCAACAAATATTAATTAGGGCCTTTGAGATATCAGATGTAGGTCCCCTTTTGCTAGCCATCCTGGGTCCCACGTGGCACTCAGGACCATGTAGAATCCAAAGAGGCCATGGGGACTCCAAGGCAGAGGGCAGCATTCACAAAGATAATGCCTAAAGGATATTGTCTCTCAACATATGGCTGGGAAGCAGAGGTGAGATGTATTGGGTTTTGTCCTGCAGCTGGTGGCCCCATGTGCTGTGGACACATTATGTCCTTTGACCTCACCATGCCCACCTGTTTATTCAGAGGTTTAACACCAAAGACAAGCTAACAAGACACATGCCGAGCTTTGGGGGAAGCCCAACAGCCAGTTCTCTTACAGCTTTTAGTCCTTAAACAAATTAAGTAAGTATCAAACATTCCACAAAATGTGATGATGAAAAGACAAATCTAGGCAAAAAGGTTTAAATCAAATTCTGAAAACACATCTACTTTATCTATAATTTAAAAAAAGCTAAAGTCAGATAAACTTGAGAAGTATTTACGATTATTCATTCAATGAGGATGCATTATTTATAAGCCAATTTGGTACCATGAAGACAATACAAACACATATAGACATGAACATGTAGACATAACATACAGCTTACATACATCTATATATATATAAAGACATAAACAATAAACAAGGATCTTATAGGTTTTCTTTAAAATCTTAATAAGGAGACAGATAAAATAGAAAACACAAGTTTAGTGAAAGGACATGAGGCCTAATAATAAAATATTTGGAACTGGGCAACTTTTAAGAAAATCACATTTGTTACTTACACTTTCAGAGGCTTGGAAGTCCACAGTGCAGGGAGCACATCTGGTGAAGGTCTTGGTGGTGGTGACAGTGACCCAGTGGTCTCACATTGCAAAAAATGGTGGAGCAGAGACTAACTTCCTCATTCACTCTCCTTTTAAAGCCCTCAGAACCACACCCATGGCCACCATTAAAATATCAACTTAATTACCTTGTCCAGGCCACACCTTTCAATTACCATAAAAACATTTCCCACCCTCAACAGTTACAATGGGGATTAAGTTTCGGATGGACATTCAAACCAAGTAATTCCACCCCTGGACCCCCAAAACTCATATCTTTTTCTCATACAAACATTCATTTCATCCCAAAAGGTGTAACTTGTTTCAACTCAAAAGTCCAAAGGTCCTATACAAACACATGGAAATTAAACAGCATTCTACTTAATGACATATGGGTCCAAGAAGAAATCAAGCAGAAAATCAAAAAATTTATTGAAACTAATGAAAATAATGATACATCATACCAAAACTTGTGGGATACTGCAAAAGCAGTATTAAGTGGGAAATTTATTGCATTAAATGCTCACCTCAGAAGAATGGAAAGATGGCAAGTGAACAAATTAACACTTCACCTTAAAGAACTAGAAAAACAAGAACAATCCAAACCTAAAGTTAGCAGACAGAAAGAAATCATTAAGATCAGAGCAGAACTGAATGAAATTGAAACCCAAAAAGCAATACAAAAGATCAATGAATCAAAAAGTTGGTTTTTTGAAAAGATAAATAAACTTGACAAACAATTAGCATGGCTAACAAAAAAAAAAGAAGACAGAAGATTCAAGTAACAAAAATTAGAACTGATTCATCTGAAATACAAGGAATATTTCGAGACTACTATAAACAACTATATGCTGACAAATTTGAAAATCTGGAGGAAATGCATAAATTTCTGGACACACACAAGCTCCCAAAACTGAGCCATGAAGACGTAGAAAATCTGAACAGACCAATAAAAATAAAGGAGATTGAAGCTGTTATCAGAAGGCTCCCAACAAAGAAAAGCCCAGGACCAGATGGATTCACAGCAGAATTTTACCAAACATTCAAAGAAGAATTGACACCGATTCTTTACAAACTATTCCAAAAGATTGAAACGGACGCAAATCTCCCAAACTCATTCTATGAAGCAAACATCATCCTGATACCAAAACCAGGTAAAGATATAACCAATAAAGAAAACCACAGGCCAATATCCCTGATGAATATAGATGCAAAAATCCTCACTAAAATACTAGCAAACAGAATACAGCAACACATACGTAAAATTATTCACCACGATCAAGCGGGATTCATCCCAGGGATGCAAGGTTGGTTCAACATACGCAAATCAATAAATGTGATACACCATATTAATAAACTCAAACACAAGGACCATATGATCATCTCTATAGATGCTGAAAAAGCATTAGATAAAATTCAACACTCATTCATGACAAAGGCCCTCTATAAGTTAGGTATAGATGGAAAGTATCTCAACATAATTAAAGCCATATATGGTAAACCCACTGCCAATATCATCCTGAATGGGGAAAAGCTGAAAGCTTTTCCTTTAAGAACAGGAACTAGACAAGGATGCCCACTCTCACCACTCTTATTCAACAAAGTGTTGGAAGTACTAGCCAGAGCAATCAAAGAGAAGGAAAGAAAGGGCATCCAGATTAGAAAAGATGAAGTCAAACTGTCCCTGTTTGCAGATGACATGATCCTATATATCAAACAGCCTAAAGCCTCTACAAAAAACTGTTGGAATTGATAAATGATTTCAGCACAGTAGCAGGATACAAAATCAACACACAATAATCAGTAGCATTTCTTTTCTCCAATAGTGAACATGCAGAACGAGAAATCAAGAAAGCCTGCCCATTTACAATAGCCACCAAAAAAATAAAATACTTAGGAATTGAGTTAACCAAGGATGTGAAAAATCTCTATAATGAGAACTACAAACCACTGCTGAGAGAAATTAGAGAGGATGCAAGAAGATGGAAAGATATCCTATGCTCTTGGATTGGAAGAATCAACATAGTGAAAATGTCCATACTACCCAAAGTGATATACAAATTCAATACAATCCCCATCAAAATTCCAGAGACATTTTTCTCAGAAATGGAAAGAACTATCCAGACATTTATATGGAATAATAAAAGACCACACATAGCCAAAGCAATGCTGAACAAAAAAAAAAATAAAGCTGGAGGCATAACACTACCTGACTTTAAGCTATACTACAAAGCTATAATAACCAAAACAGTATGGTACTGGCATAAAAACAGACACACTGATCAATGGAATAGAATAGAGAATCCAGAAATCAACCCACACACTTCCTGCCATCTGATCTTTGACAAAGGCACCAAGCCTATACACTGGGGAAGAGACTGCCTCTTTAGCAAATGGTGCTGGGATAACTGGATATCCATATGCAGGAGAAAAAATGTAGACCCATACCTCTCACCATATACTTAAATCAACTCAAAATGGATTAAGGATTTAAATATACACCCTGAAACAATAAAACCTCTTAAAGAAAACATATGAGAAACACTTCAGGAAATAGGACTGGACACAGACTTCATGAATATGACCCCAAAAGCACGGGCAACCAAAGGAAAACAAACAAATGGGATTATTTCAAACTAAAGAGCTTCTGCACAGCAAAAGAAACAATTAACAGAGTTAAAAGACAACCAACAGAGTGGGAGAAAATATTTGCAAAATATACATCTGACAAAGGATTAATATCCAGAATATACAAGGAAGTCAAACAACTTTACAAGAAGAAAACAAGCAACCCAATTAAAAAATGGGCAAAAGAGCTAAGTAGGTATTTCTCTAAGAAAGATATACAAATGGCCAACAGACATATGAAAAAATGCTCAACATCACTGAGCATCTGTGAAATGCAAATCAATACTACACTGAGATACAATCTAACCCCAGATAGGATGGCTAAAATCCAAAAGACTCTGAACGATAAATGCTGGCGAGGTTGCGGAGAAAAAGGAACTCTCATACATTGTTGGTGGGACTGCAAAATGGTGCAGCCTCTATGGAAAATGGTATGAAGTTTCCTCAAACAATTGCAGATAGATCTACCATATGACCCAGCTATCCCGCTGCTGGGAATATACCCAGAGGAATGGAAATCATCAAGTCAAGTCGAATGGAATCATCAATATACCTCTTCCCCAAAGTTCATCGCAGAACTCTTTACAATAGCCAAGAGTTGGAACCAGCCCAAATGTCCATCATCGGATGAGTGGATTCGGAAAATGTGGTACATCTACACAATGGAATACTACTCAGCTATAAAAACGAATGAAATACTGCCATTTGCAACAACATGGATGGATCTTGAGAGAATTATATTAAGTGAAACAAGTCAGGCACAGAAAGAGAAATACCACATGTTCTCACTTATTGGTGGGAGCTAAAAATAAATAAATAAATTCACACACACACACACACACAAAACCGGGGGGTGGGGTGGGGAAGAAGACATAACAACTGCAATTCCTTGAAGTTGATACGACAAGCAAACAGAAAGGACATTTTTGGTTGGGAGGGAGGAAAGGGAAGAGGGAGGGAGGTTTCGGTAATGGGCCACAATAATCAATCACATTGTATATCGACAAAATAAAATTTTTTTTAAAAGTCCAAAGTTCAAAGTCCCATCTGTGAATTCAACACAAGTTATCTATTTCCAGTGGTGGAACAAGCATAGGGTACATATTCCCGTTCAAAAAGGGAGAGATAGGCCAAAAAAAGGGGCAACAGGTACTAAGCAATTCTGAAACCCAGGAGCACAGGCTTCAAACCTTAAAGGTGAGAAATCATGTACCTTGATTCCATGTTTGATGTCCTCTGCATGCTGGTGTGGGGGTTGGGTCCCCAAGTCCTTGGGCAGCTTCGCTCCTATGGCTGTTCTGGTCTCAGGCCACACTTCAGCTCTCCTAGGCTGGCATTGCACGGTGGTAGCTCCACAAGTCTGGAGTGTCCATGGCAGTCCCACTCCCACGGCTCCACTAGGCATGGTACTTTTGGGGTTTCTCTGCTGCAAATGTGACCCCACATTACCTCTCAGCATTGCTCTACTGAAGGCTCTGTGTGGTGAATTTGCCCCTATAACAAATCTCCTCTGGTGCCCCAGACTTTTCCATATATCCTTTGAAATTGGGGTGGAAGCCCTCCACAGCTCTGGCATTCTGTGAGCCTGCAGACTTAACACCATGTGGATGCTGCCAAGGCTTCTGGCTTCTGTTTTGCAAAGCTGCATGTCCTGCCACACCTGGAGCCAACTTAGACACAGCTGGGGCAGCCAAAGCAACCTGGGTACTGCTGTGTAGAGCAGCATTCTCATGTGGCCCTGGGCAGCAAACCTGTGGAGGGCGCCTCAGGCCTGTTCCCCAAAACCACTCTCTCTCCCTAGTCCTTTGGGTCTGAAATGGAAGGGTTGGTCCCAGAGGCTTCTGCAATGCCTTCAGGGCCTTTACCCCCCTTCTCTTGATAATCCCTTTCTTTTGTACTAATCTTCTTAGTGCCACTGAATTTTTCTTCTGAAAATGCTCTCTGCTTCTCCACCACACAGCCAGGCTGCAAATTTTCCAAATCTTTACACTCTGCTTCCTTTTAAAAATCTGGCTTTAAATGATGCCTTTGATACCACAACTCAGCATAGGCTGTTACAAGTGGCTGTGCAGCTTCCTGAATGCTTTGCTGCTTAGAAATTTCTTCCCCCAGATACTCTGGTTCATAACTCTTGGCTTCCAACTTCTGCAAAGTCCTAGGGCATGGACAGAATGCAGCTGAGTTTCCCACCAGTTTATAGCAAGGGTGATCTTTGCCCATTACCCATTTCCAAAGTTGCTTCCACATTTTCAGGTATCTGTATACAACACCCCACTCCTTGGTACCAATTTTCTGTATTAGTCCATTTCTGTTGCTTATAATAAAATGCTTGGAACTGGGTAATATTTAAGAAAATGAAATTTATTGCTTAAAGTTTCAGAGGCTTGGAAGTCCACAGTGCAGGGAACACATCAGGTGAAGGTCATAGTGCTGGTGACAGTGACCCAGGGGTCTCACATTTGCAGAAAAGGGGGGCGGACGCCCGCCCAGCTTTCGCCTGCCCCACCGGGCCACATGCCAGCCCCGGGGCTGCCTCCATTTTCTCAGGTGGTGGTGGCTCCGGCCCAGCTCAGCCAAGCCTGTCCTCCTCGCCTGGCTCGGCTCCTCACTGAGCTTTCCCACTTGCTTGCCCCGGCGCGGGACTTCCCAGGGCCTGCGGGCCGGCCTCCCCTCCCACTCCCTCTGTGGTTCTCTGGCGGGGCTAGTGGCATGGGGTGTCCCCGGCCAGTGTCAGGAGGGCAAGGAAGTATGGGCTGGGCCAACTGTCACTCCACCGCACCATGGGCTCCGGCCCCCGGTAAACTTCCTGTTACCGGGAGGCAGATACCATCTCTGTGGCCACCAGTTCGGAAAAACGCCTAACCGATTTCTGGTTAGGAATAGTGTGGTCGGAGAGTTCCCGAGTTCGCTTGAACCTGCCAGGAGAGCTGACTACAGGTGGGCACTGGAGTCGGTCCGTGCCAGGGGGATTCAAAGGTGAACCGTGTGCTGCAGGCTCCTCCCCCAAGGAGCTCACAGTCTGGTGTGGGAGATAAGACAAGTACACAAATAACCGCGATACCAGGAGGAAGGTGATAAGTCCCGAGAAAGATCTACACAGTGCTACAAAGGCACCCAGAGCGACTGGTCGTCTGTGCCTAGCAGAAACCTGGTAGACTTCCCAGGCAAGGAGGTGCCGAGCAAGGTCTTGAAGGCCAAGCTGATGGACGAGGGCTGCAGAAGACACGTCCAAGCCCAACCCAGTGTGCACAGAGTGGGGAGACGTCCGGCTAGGGAGGCAGAGACTCGACAGAAACCACACACCCTGTGGGGTCGCCACTGCGAGATCCAAGAGCCTGGGCCAGAGCGCACGGAACAGTGAGAAGTCCTGCACGGGAGGTGGAAGCTCAGCAGACACTACACACCCTGCGGTACCGCCCCATGATCCCGCAGCCCAGCAGAGTCCAGGCTGACCAGAGAGGTGGCTCCCCAGAGAGGCCCAAGACCTGAGGCAACCACACACACAAGGCACTAGAGGCCAACTGAGCAGTCACGGAGGGAGCCATACCAAATTGGCAACCACAGCAACATCTTAGTTAGTCAATAGTTTCAAACCGGTGGACTGTGAAACCCCCTGCCACAATGAATAAACATCAAAAAAAAAAGATACCAGAAATACAAAAAATCAAGAAAGTACACCACCAAAAGTTAATAAATCTCAAACTCTAGATCCTATAGAACAAGAAGCCCTTGAAATGACTGACAAGGAATTTCGAGTGATAATTCTAGGGAAACTGACTGAGATACAAGAAAACTCAGCTAGACATCATGATGAAACGAGGAAAAGTATACAGGACCTGAAAGAGGAAATGTACAAGGAAATCAATGTCCTGAAACAAAATGTAGCAGAACTTGCTGAACTGAAGAAATTATTCAGCGAAATAAAAAACACAATGGAGAGTTTAACCAGCAGGCTTGTGGAAGTTGGAGAGAACCTCTGAACTTGAAGATGGGCTGTTTGAAATAGCACAAGCAGACAAAAAGAAAGAAAAAAGAATCAAAGACATTGAAGAAAATCTGAGAGAGATATCAGACAACCTTAAGCGCTCAAATATCCAAGTCATGGGTATCCTAGAAGGGGAGGAAAATGGAGATTGCATTGAAAACATATTCAACAAAATACTGGCAGAAAACTTCCCAGGTATAGCAAAAATCACAGATCTTCAGATCCAAGAAGCTCAAAGATCTCCAAACGTACTCAACCCAAAAAGGCCTTCTCCAAGACATGTCATAGTCAAACTGACAAAACTCAGAGACAAAGAGAAAATCTTAAAAGCTGCAAGAGAGAAGTGTCAAATCACCTATAAGGGAGCCCCAATCAGGCTAACATCAGACTTTTCATCACAAAACCTAAAAAGCTAGAAAGGAAGGGGATGATATATTCAAAAAACTAAAAGACAAAGATTGCCAGCCAAGAATACTCTACCCCGCAAGGCTATCCTTCTGAAATGAAGGGCAAATAGTATACTTCTCAGACAAACAAAAACTGTGGGAGTTCACTACCACATGACCACCCTTACAAGAAATCCTCAAGGGAGTACTGGGTTTGGTTCCTGAAAAATAACTAACACTGCCATAAAAACCCAAGAAAAATCAAAACCCACTAGTATAATAAAAATGGCATTCATGAAGAGAAAACAAACAAACAAAAATACTATCTACAACCTAAGGAACCAACAAACACAGAAACCAAGCAGTAAATCAGAAAGCAAGGAACAAAAGACACCTAAGACAACCAAACAACCAATAAAATGCTAGGAATAAATCAATACCTTTCAATAACAACTCTTAATGTAAAAGGCTTAAATTTCCCAATCAAAAGACAGACACTGGCTGACTGGATTAAAAAGGAGGACCCAACTATATGCTGCCTACAAGAGACCCACCTCACCCATAAAGATTCACACAGACTAAGAGTGAAAGGATGGAAAAAGATTTACCATGCAAACAGAAAGAAAAACAAGCTGGAGAAGCTATTCTTATATCAGACAAAATAGACTTTAAACTAAAAACCATAAAAAGAGACAATGAGGGACACTACGCAATGATAAAAGGACTGATGCATCAAGAAGACATAACAATCATAAATATGTACACACCCAATGTTGGAGCAGCCAGATTTATAAAACAAACTCTATTAGACCTAAAGAAGGTAATAGACACTAATACCATAATAGCAGGGGACCTGAACACCCCACTGTCACAATTGGACAGATCATCTAGGCAAAGAATCAGTAGAGAAACAAAAGATCTAAACAAAACTCTAGACCAATTGGAATTGGCAGATATGTAAAGAACATTCCATCCAACAACCTCAGAATATTCATTCTTCTCATCAGCACATGGATCATTCTCCAGGATAGATCACATATTAGGTCACAAATCAAGTCTCAATAAATTCAAAAAAATTGGAATTATCCCATGTATTTTCTCAGACCACAATGGATTAAAACTAGACATTAATAACAAACGAAACTCTGGAAACTATACAAACAAATGGAAATTAAACAGCATTCTACTCAATGACATATGGGTCCAAGAAGAAATCAAGCAGAAAATCAAAAAAATTTTTGAAACTAATGAAAATAATGATACATCATACCAAAACCTGTGGGATACTGCAGAAACAGTATTAAGGGGGAAATTTATTGCATTGAATGCTCACCTAAGAAGAATGGAAAGATTCCAAGTGAACAACCTAACACTTCACCTTAAAGAACTAGAGAAACAAGAACAATCCAAACCTAAAGTTAGCAGACGGAAAGAAATCATTAAGTTCAGAGCAGAACGGAATGAATATTGAAACCTAAAAAACAATACAAAAGATCAATGAATCAAAAAGTTGGTTTTTCGAAAAGATAAATAAAATTGACAAACCATTAGCATGGCTAACAAAAAAAAGAAGACAGACGATTCAAATAACAAAAAGTAGAACTGATTCATCTGAAATACAAGGAATCTTTTGAAACTACTATAAACAACTATACGCTGATAAATTTGAAAATCTGGAGGAAATGCATAAATTTCTGGACACACACAAGCTCCCAAAACTGAACCATGAAGATGTAGAAAATTTGAACAGACCAATAACAATAAAGGAGATTGAAGCTGTTATCAGAAGGCTCCCAACAAAGAAAAGCCCAGGACCAGATGGATTCACAGCAGAATTTTACCAAACATTCAAAGAGGAATTGACACTGATTCTTTACAAACTATTCCAAAAGATGGAAACAGATGCAAATCTCCCAAACTCATTCTATGAAGCAAACATCATCCTGATACCAAAACCAGGTAAAGATATAACCAAAAAAGAAAACCACAGGCCGTTATCCTTGATAAATATAGATGCAAAAATCCTCACTAAAATACTAGCAAACAGAATACAGCAACACATACGTAAAATTATTCACCTCGATCAAGCGGGATTTATCCCAGGGATGCAAGGTTGGTTCAACATACACAAATCAATAAATGTGATACACCATATGAATAAACTCAAACACAAGGACCATATGATCATCTCTATAGATGCTGAAAAAGCATTTGATAAAATTCAGCACTCATTCATGACAAAGACCCTCTATAAATTAAGTATAGAGGGAAAGTATCTCAACATAATTAAAGCCATATATGCCAAACCCACTGCCAATATCATCCTGAATGGGGAAAAGCTGAAAGCTTTTCCTTTAAGAACAGGAACTAGACAAGGATGTCCACTCTCACCACTCCTATTCAACATAGTGTTGGAAGTACTAGCCAGAGCAATCAGAGAAGAGAAGGAAATAAAGGGCATCCAGATTGGAAAAGATGAAGTCAAACTGTCCCTGTTTGCAGATGACATGATCCTATATATCGAACAGCCTAAAGCCTCTACAAAAAACTGTTGGAATTGATAAATGATTTCAGCACAGTAGCAGGATACAAAATCAACACACAATAATCAGTAGCATTTCTTTTCTCCAATAGTGAACATGCAGAACGAGAAATCAAGATAGCCTGCCCATTTACAATAGCCACCAAAAACATAAAATACTTAGGAATTGAGTTAACCAAGGATGTGAAAAATCTCTATAATGAGAACTACAAACCACTGCTGAGAGAAATTAGAGAGGATACAAGAAGATGGAAAGATATCCCATGCTCTTGGATTGGAAGAATGAACATAGTGAAAATGTCCATACTACCCAAAGTGATATACAAATTCAATGTAATCCCCATCAAAATTCCAAAGACATTTTTCTCAGAAATGGAAAGAACATTATAGACATTTATATGGAATAATAAAAGACCATGCATAGCCAAAGTAATGCTGAGCAAAAAAAAAAAAAATAAAGCTGGAGGCATAACACTACCTGACTTTAAGCTATACTACAAAGCTATAATAACCAAAACAGTATGGTACTGGCATAAAAACAGACACACTGATCAATGGAATAGAATTGAGAATCCAGAAATCAACCCACACACTTCCTGCCATCTGATCTTTGACAAAGGCACCAAGCCTATTCACTGGGGAAGAGACTGGCTCTTTAGCAAATGGTGCTGGGATAACTGGATATCCATATGCAGGAGAATGAAGCTAGACCCATACCTCTCACCAAATACTAAAATCAACCCAAAATGGATAAAGGATTTAAATATACTCCCTGAAACAATAAAACTTCTTAAAGAAAACATAGGAGAAACACTTCAGGAAATAGGACTGGACACAGACTTCATGAATACGACCCCAAAAGCACAGGCAACTAAAGGAAAAATAAACAAGTGGGATTATATCAAACTAAAAAGCTTCTGCACAGCAAAAGAAACAATTAACAGAGTTAAAAGACAACCAACAGAATGGGAGAAAATATTTGCAAAATATACATCTGACAAAGGACTAATATCCAGAATATATAAGGAAGTCAAACAACTTTACAAGAAGAAAACAAGCAACCCAATTAAAAAATGGGCAAAAGAGCTAAGTAGGCATTTCTCTAAGGAAGATATACAAATGGCCAACAGACATATGAAAAAATGCTCAACATCACTCAGCATCCGGGAAATGCAAATCAATCCACACTGAGATACCATCTAACCCCAGTTAGGATGGCTAAAATCCAAAAGACTCTGAACGATAAATGCTGGCGAGGTTGCGGAGAAAAAGGAACTCTCATACATTGTTGGTGGGACTGCAAAATAGTGCAGCCTCTATGGAAAATGGTATGAAGGTTCCTCAAACAATTGCAGATAGATCTACCATATGACCGAGCTATCCCACTGCTGGCAATATACCCAGAGGAATGGAAATCATCAAATTGAAGGTATACCTGTTCCCCAATGTTCATCGCAGCACTCTTTACAATAGCCAAGAGTTGAAACCAGCCCAAATGTCCATCATCGGATGAGTGGATACGGAAAATGTGGTACATCTATACAATGGAATACTACTCAGCTATAAAAACGAATGAAATACTGCCATTTGCAACAGCATGGATGGACCTTGAGAGAATTATATTAAGTGAAACGAGTCAGGCACAGAAAGAAAAATACCACATGTTCTCACTTATTGATGGGATCTAAAAATTAATATATAAATTCACACACACACACACACACACACAAAACCGGGGGGTGGTGGTGAAGATATAACAACCACAACTACTTGAAGTTGATACGACAAGGAAACAGAAAGGACATTGTTGGGGGGGAGGGAGGAGAGGGAGGAGGGAGGGAGGTTTTGATAAAGGGCAACAATAATCAACCACAATGTATATCGACAAAATAAAAGTTAAAAATATATATATATAAATAAATAAATAAATAAATAAATAAAATTGTGGAGCAGAAAGAGCAGTGACACTAACCTCCTCATTCACTCTCCTTTTAAAACCCTCAGAACCACACCCACGACCACCATTAAACCATCAACTTAATCACCTCTTCAAGGCCCCAACTTTCAATTACCGTAATAAGATTTCCCACCCTCAACAATTACAATGGGGATTAAGTTTTGGGGGGACATTCAACACAAGGCCACCCACTTACCTCAACTTCATGGACATGGGGGAAATTTTTCTGTATCATCGTAGGCCTGGAATCACTTTGATTTTCATGCCTGGAAAAGTCATTGCTTTGGAAACTTCCAGAGCACTTCTTGCATAAACAGCTGAGGTACCACTCCTGCTCTGCTAAGCTTCACCACTGTGATACGGAGGTTTGTGGCAAAGGCAAAGAAAGACTGCCTCCAATTAAAGGGGACAGAAGAGATGTTACAACCAAATGCAATATGTGATCCCAGACTGGATACTGGACCTGATGGAAAAAATATGTAGCTGTAGAGGACATTATTGGAGTAAATGACAAAATTTGAATATAGGCCATGGATTAGATAATAGTATTGATTATTCTGACAACTTATACTGAAGTTATATAAGGGAATGTCTTTGATCTAAGGAAATACACACTGAGGTCTTCAGGGGGAAAAGGAGCAGGATGTCTGCAACTTTCAAATTGTTCAAGAAAAAATATGTATATACAAAGAACAATAAATGATTATGCAAATGGGATGAAATGCTTAAAACTGGTGAATCTGGGTGAAGGATAATGGAAGGTCTAACTGCCTGGGTTTGAATCCTGGCTCCTCTGCTTGCAGGTGGCTCTAAACTTAACCTCTCTGGGCCTCACTTTCCCCGTCTATAAAATGGAGTAATAGCAGTAGCACCTAACCCACAGGTTTGCTGGGAGGAATAAATTAAAGACTCCATGAAAAGAGCTTAGCACATGGTCTGGCTCATGCTGAGAGCCTAATCAATATTAGCTATTTTTATTATTATTACAATGCCATACTGCTCACAGCTCCTGAGATAAAGAGGTATGAAAGGAAACTATTCCTTGTAGGAGCAGAGCTGGGGATGCAGGACAAAGGGAGTCCCCCCACCCCATATGGAAAGGACTTGATCATGTCTCACATTTTGTATCCGTATGGTAATATCCTTTATGTATTTTTCCGCAACTTCCTTTTTTCACTCAACACAATATCTCAGAGAACTTTTTATAATAATACCAATAATAATTAACATTTATTGGAGCTTGCCTTGTGCCTAGTACAGTTGTATTTTATAAGTATTATTTAATTCTTACAACAATCCTATGAGATAAATTCCTTTGTAATCATCATTTTATGGATAAGGAAACTGATGCTCGGAGAGATTATGTAAATTGCCCAAGGCCACAGCACCAGAATTTGAACTCAGCTGGTCTCCAGAGCTTATGGCCTTAATTACTATATCTTTCCATGTAAGTACTCAAAGATCTGCTTCATTGAAAGAAAGTGGTGGGGAGCAGAGCGGTGCTACACAGTATTTCATACAGTAGTTACACTAAAGCTCATTAGTCATTCCCCAATTGATGGACATTTAGTTATTTCCAATATTTGCTATTTAAGACAATGCTGCAATAAACATCACTGAACAAGCTTTGATAATGTTACTATGTGTCTGAAACCAAAGAAGAAGAGGAAGAAGTTAAAAGTATTGGAGAGAGAGTAATTTGAGCAACCAAATAAAGAAAGTAATATTGGGTTATAACCCAAAGTTATTTTAAATTGATGATTAAATAAATACCCATGAGTTCATAATGATATATATACATACATATAATTGAATAAATAAATAAATGGGGGAGAAGAGACAAATCTTCAATGCAGAAGAATTCGAAATAATTTGTGTAGCTACTCTGCTGTCAAAGACGGGGCATAACTCCTCACTCCTCAAGTGAGGGCTGTGCATAATGACTTTCTCCCAAAGACTACAGTATGGAAAGGGCCAGGAGAAATAGCATCTTTACAGTGGGAAAACCTGACAAACACTACCTCAGCCAGTTGGTCAAGGTCACTGTCAACAGTGATAAGTCATGTTGATAGGAAGTACCCTTGAAATGATGTGATGAACCCCAGGGCCCCACTGGGATCCTGAGGTATGGAGCTGGAGCAAGCCGAACCCAGCCACAACTAGGCAAGCTGCTGCCACTGCCCTGGGGCCCTGCTGGGTCCCTGAGGTGTGGAGCAGGGGGACACCGAACCCGGCCACAACCAGGTGAAGAGCACATCAAAGGCACCATTTTCACGTGGGTAGTCCACCATAGCCACCGTAATCGCCATGGCTGCTGCAAAAGCAGCTAGTGTCTATAGCAGCAGTCACAGCCACCGTGCAGATGGCACACCAGACTCTCAAATGCATTGACACAAGGAGAGCATCAATGGAGACCAAAAAAAAAAAAAAAAGAAAAGAAAAAAAAAGAAAAAGAAAAAGAAAAGAGGTCCTCTCCCTCCACAAAGCACACTCCAAAGTAATAGAAGAAGCATCTGCTTTATGATAACAGAGGAGGACTTGATCACACGTTCTCAGGACTGGACAGATCCTCTAGGCAACAAACCAACAGAGGAGCAGTTAATCTATGAGATGGAGAGAACGAATCTATGGTTATTGGAGGGGGTAGGGGGAGGGGAAGAGGAGGGGATGGGGCATAAAGAATAAGTATGATTTGTAACAACGAACATGTGAATAAAGAAAGAAAGAAAGAAATGATGTGATGGAAATGGCTCTTTACCTCTGTGGTCTCCCTCCCAACTCCCACCGCCCCAGTGTAATCATGACAAAACACTAGACAAATTTCAATAGTGGAACCAGCATTTCTCAGAAATGTCAAGTTCACCAAAAACAAGGAACGTCTGAGAAACTGTCACAGCCAAGAGGAGCCTGAGGAGATGCAACGACTAAACACGATGTGATATCTTGGATAAGATCCTGGGACAGAATAAGGGCATCTGAATAAGGAAATTTGAATACATTTTGGACTTCAGTTAATAATAATGATGTGTCATTATTGATTATTTGTAACAAATGTACCACAGTAATGCGATATTTTCATAATAAGGGAAAGTGGGTTCAGGGTATGTGGGACCTTTCTGTACTAGCCTCTCAATTCTTCTGTAAATCTAAGTCATTCTAAGAAATAAAGTCTACTAAACAACTAAAAATCTGAACTAAAGATCATCCGGACAGAGAAGGGACAGCAGTGGCAGAACAGCCTCGCATGTGGGGGGTGGGCGGGGAGGCGCCCCCACCCCAGCAGCAGGGGCAGCTGCAGACGGCAGGAGGGCAGGAGGAGCGACAGATGTGTCCTGGGCCCGGCAGGAAGCGGGGGGCTGAGGCTTCACACCCGAGGTCTGTCTTTCCTCGTGACCGTGACCGTGACCGTGCTGAGTGTGGGCTGCGCGCTGAGAGAGGGGTTGCAGGTGATAAAGACTTGGAGAGGCCTTGAGGGGCGTGCAGGAAGAATCTGACCCGGGCAGAAAAGAGCAATTTCCTCTCAAGTCACAGGTGAGAAGAGAATACAACTTCCTTTCTTGCTGTAGAGAGCGCCAGGCGACAGCGCCTGACACCAGGCCTAGGGGCCTGGGGTGACCGTCTCCTTGGACTTCCACATTGCGACCAGCGGAGGGCGCTGAGACACCACCCAGCTTTTCACAATTTTCTCTTTCCAAAGTTCCAAAGCTTTTGGTTCTAGGTAAACAGTTATTTTCTGAGTTAGCCACGTTGAAAGGATAAGGTACTCTTTGAAACAGCCCAAAAGAACACCTTCGAAGAGAGAATTTACAGATGCTTCTGAGAGTTAATTTCTCTTACCTGCCTCCCTCTTAATATCTCCTCAAAGGACAGCACGCCATAGCCTGAGTTCCCAGGTGATGTCCAGAGTGCTGTCTCATTTCATCCTTGTGGTCACCTCTGAGTAATAGTTATCATCACCCCCATTTTGCAGACAAGTAAACGGAGTCTTGGAGAGGTTAAGGAGTTACTAGATCATACGGCGGGGAAGTGTCTGAGCAGGATTTCCCCGACTGCGCTGAGCTGCATTCATATCTGGTTTCAACAAATTAACAATTATCTAACAGGTGTGTGTGTGTTGGATCCCTCGTCCTGGGAGAAGCTCTGCGAGAAAAGGATCCTGTGTCAGTAAGTTCGAGGACGTTGCAAACTGTTCACCATTCCTGTGCATCTCAGCACATTGGAGCATCTGAGGGGTGGGAGGCAAAGAAGCCTGCGTGGCGTTTCCCAAATCCTCTACCTGTGGCTCTTCTGCCACGAGGCCTGAACAGTGGGCCATGGTGATGAGGGTGACAAGGAGGAGACAGAGAGCAAACCAGGATGCTCGTGGACATGGGATTGGGGGTATGTGGCAGGTGGTGGACAATGAGGGTGGCAGGCACGTAGGATGGTTTGGGCTGAACCAGGTAAGTGATGGTTTTGTTTGTTTGTTCATCTTGTTCACCAAAGTGGGGAGCCAGGGAGAAGAGTTTTGGATTTGGGTTGAGGTGTCTGCACAACAATCATCTGGAAATTAGGAACATGAGTCTGAAAGTTAGGGAAGAGGTTGCAGCTGGAAATAGAGATTTGCCATTTCAGGGGTTGGTGGAAGAACAGGAGCTAATAAAAGAGACAGAAGGACGGGGAAGAGACCCAAAATAGAGGTGCACGCCAAGAAGACAGCCTAGTTTCTGGAAGGAGTGGTCTGTGGCTTCAGAGCTTATGGGTAGAGCATGGAGTGTGAAAACTGAAGGTGGGTCGCTGATGAGCAGTTTCAGCAGAGGAGAGAGGCTAAGCCAGGTTATTATGGGATGAATACGTGAGCAGGGGTGGGGTGGGGCAGTGAGGGGATTCTGGGGTGAAACAGGATCAAGGGAGGTCAGGACTGGATACTTGAGCCCTTCTGCTAGTCTCCAAATACGGCTGCAGACCATTCCTCCGATGCTTGCACGCACGTGCTGCTCCACCTGTCAAGAACTGGAGTCTGTTTCCCTCCCCTTGGATCTGGCCTGGCCTTGCCACTTGCTTTGACCAACAGAGTTGGCGGAAATGATGTTCCTGGTCTTCCAGGCTCAGTTTTAAAAGAACATTGTCAGCTTCCTCCTTCTCCCGCTTGGAACCCAGCAGCCATGCTGGAAGGAAGTCCAGGCCATCCAGCTGGAGAGACATGCAGAGGCCCCAGAGGATAAGAGGCCATGTGGTGAGGGAGGCTTTCTTGGGCATTCCAGCTTCAGACAAGCTCCCAATGAATGAAAACACATGAGTGACCCTAGTGGATATCACATGAGGCAGAACTGCCTAATCAACCCACAGAATGATGAGAAATAATAAATTGGTATTTTAAGTCACTAAGTGGGATAATATGTCACATGTTCATGGGCTGAGTGGAAAGGGGCAGGGGAGAGATGCTGATTATGGCAGAGGAGGCATAACTCATGGAGTGAGTTTGTCCAGGAGGCTGCAGGGCTGCTCTGGGCAGAAGGAGGGCCACCTCTTCCTCTGACACAAAGCAAAGGACAGTGCATAAAAATGTCACAAGCGGGAAGAGAGACTGAAGCTGGGGACTCCCCTGTGCCCCCACAAACGAGTTCTGCTTTCTTTGTGGACAGACCACAGGTCCTTGCTAACAGTAAAGTGCCAGGATGGAGCAGGGGTATAGGTGAGCCTGGAGAGCTGGCTCTGTGATGCAGCCCCCCAAAAACCATGAACACACAGACACACAAAGCACCTGCAGGCTCAGCAGGTGTAATGTGGACAGAGGGACACTGGGGAGTGGGAGATTCTGATGCAAGTCCTGTGATTTGAATTGAGGCTGGTCCTATTATTTGGGACAAGTTACTTCCCCTTTTGGGGGACTGGACTACATTAGATATTCTTAACCTTTTGGGGGGGTTATGGATTCCCCTGACACACTGATGAAAGCCTGCAGATGTAACATTTTAGATACACAGTACATATTTTATACATTTGTCTGTAGCCATCCGCTAGAATGTAAGCTTCATGAGGACAGGGTTTTTGTCTGTTTTGCTTATTGCCATAGGCTAGAACAGTACCAGGCACATGGCAGATGCTCCAAAAATACTGATGAATGGTTGGTGGGATGGGTTCAGAGACACACACCTGAAGTTAGCCCAGGTTCAGAATCCTGCACTAAGACGATCTCTTCCTGTCCCGACATTCTTGGTCTATGAAATTCCACCCTGAGTCCTTCTGATGTAGACTATGTAGTTCACTCTAACAAAAATAAACAAAACTCCAGCTCTGTAACCTGGGAGAAAATATTTGCTCAACAGCTCCTATACATCAGGGGGCCAGAAGTTGTCTTAAATGCAATCCCTATTTTATCTCATTTAACCTTCACACCAACCCATAAAGAGGATTTTATTATCCTAATTTTTCAAATGAGGAAACTGAGCTCAGAGAGGTTAATTAACTTGCCTAAGGTTACCCAGCTGCTCAGAGGTGGAACCAGGATTTGAGCCTTAGTTTGACTCAAAATCTGTCAAATGTCTTTCTCCTGTGTCTTGATGGCCCTTAAGTAAGGGTTACACTCATTCCTCCCACTATGAGTATTGAGGGGAGCTGGGGCACTGCTGGGTGGGGAGACCCAGCCGCCCTCAGGAGCTGCTACACACCGCAGTGGTGGTGGGGGTGTGTGTGGCTGTATTTGAGGACAGGCCTTGTATCCCACCAGAGGAGGACTGACTCTCAGGCATATTCCCAGGAGAAGGAGACCTGGTTACACCTGCCTGGGTGTCCTCTTCATCTGCTGACAGGCCCCTGGACCCAAAGCACCTTTCCTCACTGGACCCGCATGAATCCCTCTGAGGCAGTGAACTCTGCTGTACTCCCCTCCGGCCTCCCCAGCCCCACTGCGGAAAACACTTCAGACGCCTGACCACTTGCCGGCTGTGTGACCTCCCAGGAGCTGCTTAACCTCTGGGAGGCTCCGTTTCCACATCTGTGAAGCACTTAACAACACTCACAGCAAAGGGTGTCCCGCCTGAAGCCAGGTGAGCCCTCTGCAGTGCCTGGAGGTGGAAGCTTCCCTGACCCACCCCAAGCAGGTGTCTGGCCGGGCCTGGGCTCTTTCTCTTATGGGGTAATGATGTGGCCAAAGGGGGGGAAATTGGACCCACAAGAAGTAACTGAGGACGGAACAACACACACAACCGAAGCTTTATATTTAGGGCAAACTAAGTCTCAGTTTTCTCATCTGCAAACCAGGATGACAGATACAAGAGGCCTGAAGGTCCTGAGGAATCAGGGAGCACCAGGAGCTGTCAACTCAGAGCTGGCCCTGGGGGTCCCTAGACCGGGCGAGGAAAGCGCCAGGCGCTGGGAGCCCGACTTGGGGCAGGGTTTACGCGGGTGGCGACCAATGTCCCTCGCCCGGGGACAGCGCTCCCCCGCCTCCCACACGTCCGGGCTCCGGTGCTCAGCTCGTAAATCTCCTTCACACAGAGGGCCAGGGCCGTAAATCAGGGGGCCGGCGGGGGACCCCAGCTGCCCGCCCCTCCGTCCCCTCCTGCAGAGGGCGGGCGCAGGAAGCCCCCGGGACGGGGCGGTGGGGCCCGGCCGGCCCCGCCCACGGCGGCTGGTTAATTACAGGCCGGGCCTCAGCTAGGGCTGGGCGGGCTGCGGGGCTCGGCAGGGCCGGGGGAGCCTGGGAGTGGGGACCAGAGACCTGAGAGGCTCCCGGATCCTGAGGACCTCGTGGAAATGGCGATCTTGATAGTAACAAATTGTAATATATTTATATATAAATAAAACATCAACATAACAACAACAATGGCTAACACGTTGTCTGAGAGACTGCGTGCCAATCTGTGCTAAACGCTTTGTTAACTCACTCATCAAATATTCAGTGCCAGGAATCTTGCATATATTAGCTCCTGAACTTCCCCAAACAGCTCTGAAAGTTAGTTATTGTGGTTCCCATTCTGCTGCTGGAGAAATCAAGCAAGAAGCAATTAAACGACTCGTCCAAGGTCACTCGTCCCTGACGCTTAAATTTCTTTGACTAAATTATCCTGCCACTTGCTACCACTTGTCTCGTCTTCCTGTTCCAACCATAAGTTGTGTGATCTCGGGCAAATGAGTTAGTCTCTCTGAGCCTCAGTTCTCACTGGCAAAAGAGCGCTCTGCCCTACCTACCTCAGGAAGAGTTGAGAGGCTCAAATCTAAAGGAAGTTTATGAAAGTGCTTAGAAAACTATCTGGAAAGTTCTGAATGAAAGTGTAGTAGTTAAGTTGATTTCAGATACTGAAATAAATTGTAGAGCTAGGCTAATGTGGGAAACCTGCTGACATAGCCCATTGCAGAGCTAGGGCTGGGTCTGGAGCCCACAGACCCCTGGAGCCCCATCCACAAACTCTTCACACGCAGGTCTATGAGCTAGGTAACAGGAAAAAGGTCCTTGGAACCTTGGTTGAAGGAATAATAAGCTTTATTCAGCACACTCACATCTAAGAGCTAGGCAGTACAAAGAGAATCTCAGAAACTCAATTGCTACTGGCAAAGTCCAAAGAAAAACTGAGCAGCTGCCAGCAAAGTAAACATGCTCTATTTTTAGATGCAAGCTCTGCCAGCCAGCTCTGCTTCACAAAATGAAGAACACACAATAGCAACAAACTAAAAAGATTAATGGGTGCACATGTGCACTAACTCCACCCACACACAACTTGTTTACAAGAAACTGCTGCACCATCCCCAACCAGTCCTGAGTCGAGGGAGCCTGACTAAACTATTCTATTTTCCCCACAAAATAAATCCCCAAATCTCAGTGGCTTAAACATAAAAGTGTATTTCTTGCTTATGTAATCATTCAGCAGGGGTGTTCCTGGTAGGTTTCCTGGACAGCTCTCTTTCAGGAATGATGAAGGGCCCAGACTTCGTCCGCCTTGTGGCCTTGTGGCTCTGCTCTCTTCAGCGTGTGGTTCCCTTGGCTGCCCAGGGGTCCTGGAGCGAGAGGGCAGGAAGGGGAAGGAGCATGGAGACGGCACGTGGGAAGTTGCTATAGGCAGACTTGGCAGTGGCACACGTGGCTTCTGTCCACATTCACTGGAGAATTCAGTCAACCCAGGAAAGGCTGGGAAAAAGCATAACTGCTGTATCCGTTATCTCGTGCTGCCTGATGGATTCCCTCAAAACCTACTGGTTTTAAACAACAATAAATAACTATTAATTCACAGGGTCTGTGGGTCAGGATTTTAGGGGCTGTCTCCCTGGGTACTGCTCTTCCCCTTCTTCGTTGCGCGATGGAGTATGCGTGTGGATCCTAAAACTCCTGCAGCCCTTCTGCTGCCCTGAGAGAAGCCACCTCGAGAAGAAAACACTCAGAAGAGGTATGAAAGAATCACAGAAGAATAGTCACAGAACTAGACAGAGAGATTCTGACATTCCCATGGAAGTGTAAAGGGCCAAGAACACCTAAGACAATTCTGAAAATGAACAAGGAGACTGAAGGCTTGCCCAACCCGACAGGCATGACACCGGGACGGGGGGAGGTGGCATTGCAACTCACCAGAGACAGGATGAACTATTCACCAAACGGAGGTGGAAAAATTGGTATCTGGGTTCCAGTAATAACAATAATGATCAAAACAGTAACAATAATAACAATAATAATAGACACCACTTACTGACAGCTACAAAGTGCTAAACATTCGCTTTTGGTTTATCTCACTTTATCCTCACACCAGCCCTACGAGGTAGGTATTATCATTTACTATGCCCACGTGACAGATGAGAAAACTGAACCTCAAGAGGGCAGGGATGGCTTCTTGCACCCACACACGGCTCGCAGCCTCCTGGGCACTGGGTTGGAGCCCTGTTTCCCCTCCCCACGGTAGCAGAGCCCTTCCCTGAGAAGTCCTGGCCTTCAGCAGTCCTGGCCGGGGGGAGGCTCCCTATCCTGGGAGGCAGAGCCCTCCATCCACACCAAGCCGGTCCCTCGGACCTGCAATTCCTGCTTCACCCCCGACTGACTCTGGGGCAGATCTAAGGCTGATTAGACCCGGCTAAAGGCACAGAGGCCTCTTTGTCATTTCTTTAATGAGAAGCCAATCACCAGGTCATTAGTGGGTGAGGTGATGAGGAGTCTGGTAGGGCAGTGGAAGGGAGGAGGATGCTCTGGGTTATCTAGATGATTTACAGCGCAGTGGCCAGGCTGGCTGGGGAAGGGAACAGGGTGGCAGGAGGAGGAAAAAGTCAACATTAATAGAGTAGCTTAAAGGAGCCAGGCCCTGTGCTGAGAGCTTACCATGTTCTGTTTTATTGAGTCTTCACAACGAATCTGACGAAGCAGTACCGTTACATAGCCCCAGACAAGGAAACTGAGGCTCAGAGAGGTTAAGCCTCTTGCCCAAGGCTATACAGCTAACAAATGATGGTCTTATTCCAGAGCCCAAGCAACCACTCTGCTGTTGGGTGTTTGGAGGCCCGGCACAGGTGAGTGTAGGTGAAGGGCCAAGAAAAATTCTGGCGTCAGACCAAGAAGGAACAAGCTGTCAGGAGGTGCTTGGTTGAGGGATGTTGCTCTGTGCACTGGGAGTGAGGGCAGGCGAGAGCCGAACGTGTGCCTGAGCTTGGAAGAAAGAACCCCGAGTGTTGAGTAAGTTTGCCAGAACGAGGAAAATCATAATAATAACTAGATATTAAATGCCTGCTATATACCAGGTCCCACGCCAAGGGCTCTCTGTCCATGGTGTCATTTAATTCTCACAACTCCCTTAGAAGGCAGTTACTAATCCGTTTTATAGATGAGGAAACCAAGGGTCAGAGAGGTTAAGTCACCTGCCCCAGCTCTTGAAGCTGGTAAATGGCAGGTACAGGGGACTGGCTTGGGGGTAAGAGAGGAGGAACAGGATGGTTTTTATTCTCTACTCTGTGTTGTCAGGATTCTTGGTCGTAAACAACAAAACGCACTTTGATCACTTAGGAGGAAGAGGGAGTTGTTGGGCACTCTGAGGTAGCTCACAAAATCAGTGAAAAGAAAGGCTGGGGAATTAAGTTTGGGAAACTCATGGGAATTACAGGAAACTGCACAGCTGGACCCTCTGGATGCCCCCACAGGGCACTGAAGGCCACCTGCCCTGCCCCTGGCTGAGCGATTTCTCCACTGTTGCCTGTTTCTTTGGGACACCTGTGCAGATTCAAGTCAAGGAGTCAAGTGCCTGGACTGCTGTCTGTCCTATCTGCCAGAAATCTCTGCCACCCAGAGTCTCACGATGGAGGCACCTCCCCTGATAGGAAGACTTTTCAAAGGCTGCACAGCAACAAAGAACATTCACCACAAGCCCCGGATGCCAGGTTCCTGGTGCCCCAGGAAGAGATGACCATAATGCCATCGGCTCTCTCACTCTACCTGGGCCTTCTCCCATGTCCATAGTTTGACCTTAGTTCAGAGAGTCCATCACTAGGGGTTGCTCAGAAATGCCAGGCCTCTGGTCTTGAAGGCAGATATGGAGATAACACCCCCCCTTTGTCACTGCTACATCCAGTTGGCACCCCCACGTGCCAATTCTACTTGCCAAACACGTGTTGCCTCTGGTCCCCTCTCTCACAACCACCTGCAGAGCTCAGGCCCCTTCTCTCTCCCGGATCCTGGCCTCCTAACTGGAGTCTGTCTTGGTCCCATCCTCCACACCCTTCACAGGAGCTACAGCTACACTTCAAATATGACTATGTCACTCCTCAGCTTGATAACTTTCTGTGGCACCCCGCTACCTGCAGGACAAAAGCCAAGCTTTCTGGCCTGATGCCTAGCGACCCACAGCCCCATCTCCCGTCACTCCCTGGTCTCACATTTCGTGGTCTGGCAAAGTCAGTTTGCTGTATTTTCCGCGTCACTCTGTGAAGGCTCATACAGCCAGGCCTTGGCACATGCTGTTCCCTCAGTCTTCAGTGCCCTTCCGCTCCTTGTGTGCATGGCCGTCTCCTATTCATCCTTTGAAATCCAGTTTAGACATAACCTCCCCGGTAAAATCTCTCCCAGCTCCTCAGAGAAGTTCACCCTCCTTCCTCTGCACCCCTTCCAAGCCTCGCACATTCTTTTATCTCATGCTGTGGAAGTCATTGGTTCACACGCTGGCTTTCCCCAGCAGCGGCCAGCTCCCGGAGGGCAGGAGCCAGGCCAGCTCCGTTCATCACGGCATCTTCATCACCCAACCCAAGACCTGGCGAACAGTACACGCTCCATAAATGTGTAACTTAACCGAGCAGGAAAGCCTTGCTGAGGTCACAGGGGATGAATGGAAGAGAAGGATTCGGTAGACTGGGGCTGGGGGTGGCAAGAGCCAGGCTTCTACCGCCCATGAGTTGAGGCAGGGGAGAAAGCGAGGGGAGCAGCAGACACTCCAGGGTGCAGGGAAAGACTAACTTGGAGAAAACGGCTCGAGCACATTCGTATTCCCAAGGAAGGAGCCAGTGGAGAAGGAAAGCGGTAAAACTGAGGATGCGGTAATTGAGGGAGCAGGGTCCCCAAGAGAGAGGGAGTGAGGCAGGAGAGAAGAGGGGGCAGGGCCCTGGAGCACAGGCAGGGACACCTGGGGAGGGAGGAAGGACACCAAGAGAAAAAGATGGGGCTGCCTGGAGAGGGGTGGGGTGGAGCGAGTGCTCATCCAGCAGTCAGAGGAAGAGAAAGCGAACGGTTTCTCTTTTGTTTTTAAAAGATCCATGAAGTGAGGGATGAAATAAATGTTTAATGGCTTCCCATCCCTTGCCAAGTAAAAGCCGAACCATCATGTACCTGTCACCAATCTGAGCTGACCTCTTATTCAGCACCAGCCCCACTGGCCACCTTGCTGTCCCGGGAACTTGTAGACACCCTCCTGCCTCAGGGCCTTTGCACATGCGGGTCCTGCTGCTGGACGCTCTTCCCGAGGTGGGTGCAACGCCTCTTCTCCTTCAAGTCCTTACTCAGATATCACCCTCTCGGGGGGCATTGCCCGACCCCACCTCCCCCAGCTGACACTAGCACAGTCACATTTCCTGTCCTTCCTGGTGATGTTTTATCTGGAGTATTTACCACCGTCTGATATACTTCTAGTAGTACTTATTCACTACATGAACTACTTATTTTCTTTATCGTCTGCTCTCTGGAGAGAACGTGATCTCCGCGAGGACAGGCTTTGTCTGTTTCAGTCACAGCCCTACACCAGTGACTACATCAGAGGGCAGCCAGTACGTTTGTGCAGAGACGAAACTGAGCCCGGATCTGCGGGATCCAAACGTCTTCCACACCAGCCTGTGTCTACGGTGAAACGCAGAGGGTCTCGGCTGGGGACAGGGGACTGCTGGCCTTTCCGGCGGCCACCTCGGCCCACTATCGGGAGATGGTCGAGCTCTCGGGACCCCGTGGGTCGCGCCCGGGGTTTCTCTCCGAGGTGGGAGTTCTGTCCCCTCGGGGGAGCGACGCCGGAACCTGCAGAGGGAGAGAAGGAATCTCTGCAATCCAGGCCCAGCCGGGCTGTAATGGGCGGTAATAGGCACCTTCGCGGCCCTAAATCACGGCCGCCGCCTCCTGCCTCCCCCCCCCCCACCCCGGCCCTGCCCGGCCCGGAGAAGCTGCGCCCCCGGGCGTGGGCGGACTCCAGCCTCCAGGCGGGACGGGTGGCCCCGCTGCAGGTGCCGCGGAAACACCTGCCCCGCCGCTGCCTTTGAAGTTGGTGCGCGCGGTGCTCAGCCCCCCGGGACCGCAGCCCCCCCGAGATCGCAGCCCCCCGAGACCGCAGCCCCCCGGGACCGCAGCCCCCCGGGACCGCAGCCCCCTGAGATCGCAACCCACCAAGACCGCAGCCCTCCGAGACCGCAGCCCCCCCCCCCCCCGGGACCGCAGCCACCCGGGACCGCAGCTCCCCCGAGATCGCAGCAGCCAGGGACCGCAGGCCCCCCGAGGTCGCAGGCCCCCCGAGGTCGCAGCCCCCCCGAGATCGCAGCCCCCCGGGACCGCAGCCCCCCCGAGATCGCAACCCACCAAGACCGCAGCCCTCCGAGACCGCAGCCCCCCGAGACCGCAGCCCCCCGGGACCGCAGCCCCCCCCCCCCCGAGACCGCAGCCCCCCGGGACCACAGCCCCCCCGAGATCGCAGCCACCCGGGACCGCAGCCCCCAGGGACCGCAGCCGCGGATCACACGGGGCCCCTCGGCCTCCCGGGAGCCACGCCGGGTGTCAAGAGAGCGTGGCCGCCGCATTGTCAACCTGCAGCCGCGGCCACTTCCTGACGCGGGCAGGGAAGGGCCGGGCAGCCCGCCTGGAAATGTACGAGGCGTGGGAAGGAAAAAGCAGACTTTGGGGGAAAGGGTGGGAGTCTGGGCCTGCTCGTGGCACCAAGATGGATATTTGCTTTGCTTTTACTTTTTTTTTTTTTTTTTTGGCGTATCAGCAACTGAGCTTACTGAGCGAGCTCACCGGTCAGCCGCACTAATCTCCTCTTCAAGTCGATTTGCGGGTTTCGTGTTAGCCGGCCAGCGGAGAAACTGACGTTCAATCTCATTTTTTTTTTTTTTTCAATCTCATTTTTGTTCTTACTGATTGTCTATTGCTGTTTGGTTCCTTTTGAGGCCCATGGTTGTCTATTGCGATGGATTTTCTCTCCATCCAAGGCATGGGTGGGGATGCTCTAAAGATAATGATCAAGAAGAAAATTACGTGTAATCAACATTATCCTTAAATAGGACTTAAATTACAGAACACACAGCATTATGCATTTAAGCCTGAACAGTCTTTTTTATGCAAACTGAAATTTAATAACCACTGAACTAGACTCTGGAAGACAAAGATATTTGTATATATTTTTCTGAGCATTCAAACCACTTTGCCGTTAAGATGGTTTTGAATTCAGCAGATCTGGGGTGGGGCTCAAGAAGTTTTTGCTTGATGCTGAAGCCACTACAACCACACTTTCAGGACCACAGCTTTGAGACAACTGTCACTTTTCCCCCAGGTGATTGGGGTGGGTGGGGAGCTCTAGAACATTTCTATTTGGCTGCAAGGTTTACTTCCTTCCATTTTAACATTGAGCCTTTTAGGCTTAACTTGAGTTAATATGAGTAAATAGGTGTTTGTGGTTCCCAACGCATGAGAAAGTCCATAGCACATGGATCTGGTATTTAGCAGGTGCTCAATAAGTGTTTACTGAATTTGAATATAAAGCTTGCTTGATCAGATCAGTGTGGAATTTCCAGTTTCATGAATTCCTCAGTATCAGGTGTTACACCTTTTATTCAACATTCAGCAAATGTTTTCTTGTACCTGCTATGTGCCAGGCACTGTGCTAGGAACTGGGAATCCAGAGGTGACCTAGAAGTGGACCCAACATGAACAGAAAAGTTCAATGTGATGTGCTAACTTCTAAGACTGAGTTAAGAAGTGCAGAAGGGCACTCTGCAGGTTAGTGAGCAGCTGAGGCAGAGGATCCTCTGCTGGCACCTAAACTCGGTCCTGAATGTGACAGGCAAAGAGGCCCAGAGCCTTCCTGGTAAATGCAGGCAGGGAGCTGCAGGCAGATCCTGAATCCCCTCAGGCTACTCCTGGCTCATTGGGTCCTTGCTCACCCACTGAGGGGTCAGCAGGTGGGCACTGGCCTGTCTCTTCTGCTCTCTGGTGCTCTTCTGGGATCCCAGCAGCCATCAGTCCAGCCCAGGCAGTCAGAGTTAGAATTAGTCAAGAAAACCCCAGGCAGCAAATCTCAGTCCCAGCAGGCAGGCAGCTGGGCTGCTCCAGCCTTCTTCTGGCTTCTGGTGCATATTCTCTCCTGCTCGTCTCTCCACCTGGGGGACTCTCCATCTCTCTCCCCTGCTGGCCTTCGCCTTCCAGGTTTTCTCTTTATCAGCCAAACCCTTTTTAATTTTCACATTTGTTTGAAACTATTTAAAGGTCTTAATGGATTTTATTTCAAAGGGCAGATGCCAGGCCTCTAATAGCTACTTGTGGTCAGTGATTCTTTGGGTGCTGGGGTGGGGGGCTCCCTGAGCTGAGACACAGGCCCAGCCCAGAGAGGTCCAGAGCTTGGTTTTTGAATAGGAGCCACGCCAGCTGATTTGAAATCCTGGCTTGGCCACAGCTCAGCCCTCTGACTTGGAGCAAGATTCTTAACACTCTCTGAGTCTCAGTTTCTAGTCTGTAAAATGGGTATTACAATAGTGGGCCTTCCATATAGGATTGTCGTGAGGATGAGATAATGTATGTTTAAAAGCACTTAGTACAATGCTTGGCCTATGATAAGTGCTCAGTAGAAGCCAGTATCGATACTATTAGGATGACTATTGTTCTTCTTATTAATTATTACTAAGCAGCATCCTGTCCATGGTGGACTGTAAGTTGTAGGAACGCTGGGTCACTGGAGGAAGGAATGGTGCTGGAAGCAGTTTAAGCTTGTTTATCAACCACTGGCACCCTCCCTGCTGCAAGACTGCCCTGTGGATCAGAGAGGAGGGAAGGCTTCCCTGGAGAGGACACCTCCATCTTTCTGTTGAGATGGGGGTGCTCCGGGCTTGCCCATCTACTTCTTCCCGATCGTCGGTCATGGTGCCCTGTTGATGGTCACACTCAGGCTGGAGGGCTCTAGTCTTTCTCAGGATAACCAGACACAGCACCGCTTGATGCCTGCTGTTCACGTGATTCCACCTCACTGAGTCCTGTGAGGCTGCTTTCACTCCCACTTTGCGGGCATAAAACTGAGGTTCAGCGCCTTCTCAAGGTCTTTGAAAGTGGCCAAGTCAGGTACCCAGGTGAGTTAAGACCCAACGCTTGAGCTCATCACCTACACTCAGGGCCAGCGGGCCAGTACAGTGGCTCAGGCTCCATGCTTAGAAGCACCCTGGGTTTGCTTTAATGCTGTGCTGTCATTATCTTCAAATTCTTAATACTTTGGAACTAGGGGCCCAGATTTTCATTTTGCACTGGGCCCAGCATATTATGTAGCTGGCCCTGCCTACACTCTTTCTTAGAGAGGACGTCTTCCATGTAAAGAAAAGGAAACTGAGGTGCAGAGAGGGGGGCATGACTGGCACAAGGTCACACAGAAGCCATTGGCTGGGGGGTATTGTGGAGGGGGAGATCTCTCACACACCAAACCTCCTCTCCCCCCTGGCCCTTCTGGGACTGAAAGGTCATGTGCTGCCTCCTGGTCTGCCCATTTTTGAATCCAGGAGCCAGACTTTTCTGAGGCCCTAGGCCTCAGTATCTGGGTGAACAGGGCAGTGACTCAGAGTGCCACTGAGGGTCTAATGGGCATGGGGTGGGGGTGGGAGGAGAGGTGGCCATGGAATGTGACACTTAAGAGCCAGACTGCCTGGGCTTTGGCCTATCCTTGCGTCTTACTCAGACTCGGGAGACTGACATCCTGTTACTTGAGCTGGATGGAAAGACACGCGCACTCAGACATCCATGGCCCACGCGCTGCACAGAATCCTGCGTGAGGGAGGCACGCAGTGTGTGTGTGTGTGTGTGTGTGTGTGTGTGCGTGCGCGTGCATGTGTGTGCATGTGTGTGCGTGTGTTGTGTGGAAGGTGGGAAACAGATTGAGGGGACAAAACATCCAGTTCTAGCAGCTTTATAATTCTACATACATTGCAGAGTTGGGGGAGTAGAGCCTGGGAAATACAAATGGCCAGTCTAATGGGCAAGACAATCACATGAATAAATACATACATTCTGTTCTTTTCATCCGTGGAGAAAGTCACAGTTTGAAATAGTGAGGTTATTGTAAATGTTCTTTGGCGAGAGGGATGTAAACTGCAAACCTATCCTGGCTGATGCCACAACAGGCCTTGAAGGCATTTTAGAGGCATTTGGATTTGTGGCTGGGAATGAAGTTGACCTTGATGTGCTCCAATAAGTCACATGCAAATGCCTGGAATTCCATTAGGGGTCCTTCTCTAGGATTACGCATTATTCTTTTTCTGAGACCCCGTTTAAACTTCAAATCCCTGGGGGGGGGGAAGGTGTTCATTGAGATTCTAACATGACAGTGCTGTGTCATGAGATAGGGTTGCCCAAGGACCCTGGATCACAAAAGGTACCCCTGATGAGTACTACAAGGGGACCCAGAGGCTACAAAGGAATCCTCCATCACCCTGGGCTGCTGACTCAGCCCAGCTCTGCCTGCAGAAGCGGGAGGCAGGGGGAGAGTCAGGCCTAATCAAAACCCAAACCCCAAATCCCCGCCAGGCTCACTCCAGAGGTTGAAAAAGCCAGAAGCCCCAAGTCAGTCTTACCTGCAGGACTCTGCTCTATCTTATTCGGCCCTCTCTTATCAGTCCTGCTGGGACAGTCATGCTTTTCCTCAGTGACAACTCTGTGGTTGCCCACAGGACTTCACTAGAACTTTCAACGTTCTTAAAGCACACCCACCACACTGCGACCCTTCTGGGAGCCTATCAGATCTCCTGCCCAGAGGCCAAACTTGGCACTCTCTCTGGGGTGCGGAGGAAGAACGTGGAACCCAGTCACTCCAGAGACGCCCTGGAGTGAGGCAGAGGGAGCTCCCGGGGGGCCGGAGCACCGCCCCAGGCTGCCCGCCTGGTCCCCACGTGCAAGAATCTGCACGCTTGCTGCCTCGCTTGCTTCCTTCCTCTCGGTTCCTCCCTCGCCAACCTACCTGGGGGCAGGTAATAAAGCAGGAGGAGGGAGATGCAGGGATGGGGCGGGCGGGGAGCCATGTGGGGCCATAAAGCCCAGCTAGAGAGGGCCTGTCCAGGGAGTGTCCACCAGCCCGCAGGAGCCAGCGCTCGGAGGGACCGCCGGCCTCGCCAGCCGGAGCCGGAGCCGGAGCTGCAGGGCCCGGGAGGAGGCCATGCTCCGAGGCGCGCCGGAACGAGGCCTCAGGGGCCTGAAGGGCGCCGAGGCCTCCGCGGAGGACTTGGGGGGCTCCCGCCCGGAGGCAGGGAGGGGTTTGGGGGTGCTGAGGGAGAACAGCGCCCCCCGCGGCCTGGGCGAGGCGGAGGAGGCGGCGGCCCGACAGCGCGCGCGGCCGGCGCGCTCCAAGGCGCGGCGCATGGCGGCCAACGTGCGGGAGCGCAGGCGCGTCCTGGACTACAACGAGGCGTTCAACGCGCTGCGCCGCGCGCTGCGCCACGAGCCGGGCGGCAAGAGGCTGTCCAAGATCGCCACGCTGCGCAGGGCCATCCACCGCATCGCCGCGCTCTCCCTCGTGCTGCGCTCGGGCCCCGCGCCCCGCGGGCCCTGCGGCCACCGGGAGTGCCGCCGCTAGGTCGCGCGCGGCGGGGGCGCCGGGGACGCGGGCTCCAGCCCAACGCCGCCCGCGGCGGCCGGCCTCGCGCCACGGGACGCCGCCGGCCCCTTGGTGCCGCCCGCGCCGCGCTGCGCCTCGTGCTCCCCGCACACGCCCCCAGCACGGCCCCGGGCGGTGGCCGAGGCGCCGGGCTTGGCCCAGGCCTCCGGGGGAAGCTCGCGCCGATGTCCGGGGGCCCCCTCGGCCAGGCCGCTTCTCTGGCCACGGGGCTACTTGCGAGCGGGCCCCGGGCTGGGCTATGAGCTCTCCTGACCCGGCCACCGAGCAGGCCTGCAGGGAGGCGGCCTGGCAGGGTGACTAGAAGGAAAGACTGCGCAGACGTCCTGGACAGCGCCAGTGGGCTGAGGACTGAGGGGGGAGGGAGGCGGCCTTGCCAGCGGCCAGGGAGTCCGCGGACTGGGACTGCGCCCCCACATCCCAGCCTGGGGTGGCAGCTCTGAGAAAGGAGCAGGATCCTGCTTGGCTCCTACGTTTGGACTTGTTGAACGCTTCTTGGAAAGTGTCTTTGCATTCCTGTGCCTCTGAGCGCTATTTTCTCTTGCCGCTTTTTAGGAGAATGATGGCTTTGGCCGGGGAGGGACCCGTGTGTGGGTGTGGGTGGGCACCTGGCCTGGTCTGATGGCAGTGTGGGGTCCCCTTCCCCAGCCTGTGCTGCTGCCTCAAGTCTGATCCAGGAGAGGCAGTCACAAGCAGTCAAATAAAAAGGAGAAACTATTATCAGTATCTGCTACCACGACTCCATGGGGCCCAGTGGCCCAGGGTGGCAGGAAAGCCTGGACTACAACCAAAGTGAGTGCTCCTGGGAGTGGGAGAGGACATGATTTGGAGAGGAGGCCTAGGGCCTGGGAGGCTAGGGATGTGGTCGGTCTCATCTCTGGACTTCCCTGCAGAGCTGCTGTTTGCAGTGAGCACTGAGGGCTGCCATGAAGGGAGAGTCTGGGCCAGTCTCAGGGAAGGAAGCTGAGAACAGGGCCGAGGAGTGAGTGACAGGCAGCTAGGGCTCCCAGGGAATAGTAGGCCAGGGCCTCTGTGATGACAGACAGGCTTGGAATCCAGGAAAAATTATGGGGAAGGGGTTGAGGGGAAGACGGACCGCAGGCCAAGGCTGCTGAGAGTGGGAGGCACCCTCCCCTCCCCCAAGAATTCTGGAGAACTGCCCTGCATCTAAGATGAGATGGTGTCTGTCCTAGCTCAGGCTGATGGGGCTAATGTTGCAGGTGCTGCTTGCTGGGCTGAGGACCCAGATCTGTCAGCTCGGGAGGACTGAGGGTTTTCTGGGCTCTTGCCAGCTGGGAGGAAGGGTTACATAAAGCCAGCTCAGAATGGGGGATCCCACAGTAGCTGGAGAGATGCCCTTAAGTGTAGATCCAGGGAGGAATGAGGGTTCCCCAGAGCAGGTGAGGTGAGGCTCACTGTCATAATTAAAGATGCCTTTGCTTTCTGCAAGCCCTGACACTGACTGGCATACTTGGCATACTGGACCCGGCCACGGGCCCCAGGGCTCCCAATTTCACAGTCAAGGCTGTGGCACAGAGCACAGGAAGCTTTGACTCAGGGTCAGAGGGGACATGGGCTCTAGCCAGGAGCAAAATGAGGAACTCTGTTCCCAGCCCTGTCCCCGGAGCCTGACAGTGCCACAGTCTTACACAGAAAGGAAAGAGCCAGAGCAGCCTGGACCCAACCCCTGCCCACCAGCTCTCTCAGTCTCTAGTTCCTCACCTCTGACATGAATGATTCCACCTCAGGAGGCCATGAGGATTAACACTGGTTCATAATATACAGTTTCTGGCAATTAGAAGGTGTTCCACGATTTGTTACTCTGTGTATGCTATTATAATCTTATCATAGACCAGCCTGGACAATGCTTCAGCCTTGTTTCAGCCTCAGGTGTTTATTTTTAGGAAATGTGATAAGAATGACCGGCAAGTCCAGCTTTCTTAAATTTCAAGATTGAAAGAAGTAAGGATTCTTCTCACCGAGCCACACTCTCACCCTGGGAATAGCACGGGCACCCCCTGCAGGAGGAAGCGTGAGGTGCGGCAGACGTGTGAGTTCAGCCAGAGGCATGTGACAGTTCTCTGTCTCCTCACTTACCAGCTGGGTGACTGGGCAAATCACCTAGCTGCTTTGAACCTTGGTGTTCCCATCTGTATTATGGGCTAAAATAAGTACCTACATCATAGGTTGTTGTGCAGACTAAATGAGATAATGCACTTAAACACTCAGCATAGTGCTTGGCCCCCGCGAGCACTCACTGAGTGGAAGCTATTAAGACATTCTGTTCACAAGGTTTCTATAAAGAGAGAATGCACGGGAAGGTGTTTTATGAACTGTAAAGTCTACAGCACATTAGTTATTATCATCGATTTATCAGGGCTATCTGTTTGGGTGTCTATATCCATGTATTTGCATGCTGATATGTATTTGCTTACCATTCTGAGGTTTTTTTGATATGTACATGTTATATGTGTGTGCATATAGATGTGTGGGTGTGTGAATATTTGTGCATGTTTACATATATGTATCGACCTAACAGTACCCCCTCCTCTCCCTAATGCTTTAGGGGATCCTAGGCCAGAATAGTTACGTGCCTTCCAGGTTTTCTGGAACCTTTGCTTGATTTTTTTATCTGCTTCCCAAGATTGTATCCATTCTCCAAGATGACTGATTTGCTGTGAAGAAAAGATAAATTTGTGATTATTAAAGAAATGGAGGTTATCAAGTGAGGCCAGATAGGTTTGCCCAAATATAGAAAAAAAAAGCATAATGATATGCAGTTAAATGCACATAAAAAGGAAAATGCCACAAAGGGAAACACACATAAGACAGAGCCACTAAGCTATGTCCAGAGGATATGAAGAACTGATACACACTAAGAAAGAAATTATGTATCTACCATCTTAATAGCAACAGTCCACTCAAGTAGTGTTCAAAGGAGAGAGAGTTTACTTTTAAAGGACAGAGAATAATAACAATCGCCGCACATTTAGCAGCTCACAAAGGGCTCTCCCATCCTCAGTCTCTTGGCTTCTTAGGAAGTAGGGGGTCTGTCTTCAATCCCCTTCCCTTACAGCAGCTGCCTTCATCACAGGGAACGGTACCCTGCCCCTCTAGCAATGAATGAGACATACCAGCAAAAACAAATAGCAATGATAAAACCCAATGTGGTCAGGGACGTGGAGAAGAGGGCACATTTTACATATTTCTACTTGTACCGTGTATCTGTTCTTTTTTTTGGTAGAGAACAATTTAGCAAAATCATAATAAAAATACTCCAAGGGAGTAATCCAAAAGGAAAAACAAATTTGCAAAAAGATAGTCACGGCAACCGCGTACATACTAGCGAAAGATTTGGAACAACGCACATGCCCGATCGTAGAGGCACGGCGAGGCCGACTCTGCTCTCCTAACAGGACGGGCGCAATGGTGGGCTGAAGGAGCAGATCACAGAACGGTCCGTGCCCACCGGTTATAACGCAGACAAACGTGTCGGCGCACGGACAGGCCTAGGGAGAATTTAGAGGGATAAACACAGTTAATTTTCACTTGCTTCATAATTGTTTTTAAAAAGGGAAAGATTTGTCTTCTTAGGACAACTACAAAGAGGAGTAGGGACATGCTTTGACCGAGGACAGCAAGGATGAAGTATCCCCAGGGGGTTCCTTGGAAGGGACGCATCTCACTGGATGTGAAATTCCGGGGCGAGTTGATGGGAGCACGATCACAGCAGGTTTCCCTCACACCTTGCACAAGTACGTGTGTGTGCGTCCACAGCTGCCGGGAGATCTGGGCCCAGGAAAGCTTCAGTGAGAAGAGAAATTTGCTGCATTGCACCTGCCCTGTCAGCCCCATGGGGTTTCCTGACACCCAGTGAGAGGCCAATGGGGAGAGGGTTGCAGGGCACAGACGTAAGGGGCTTTATTTCCTCTTCCCCTTCAGTTAGGCTGGAACTTATTACACTTCTGAGGTTTCTTCCCTGACCCACCCTGCCCCTAAAGGACCCCCGGTGTGCAGGTCCACTTTCCCCTTCACTGCAACATCCCTAACCTCTCTCGGTGTCCTTCACTCTTAGGGTGCACAAAGGTTGGGTGCGGGCAGAGATGGAGTGAGTGTCGGCGTGGACACCGCCTGGTGCTCTGTTGCTCTTTCCTCTGGCTCAGCAGCCTGTGAGCCGGGCCCTGCGCTAGGGAGCCGGGCACACCTGCCCCCTTCAGGAGCTCACGGCCAAGCGGGGAAGCGGGGAGAGAGAGGAAGCACTTTCTTCAGTTCTCTGTGTCCACACCAGAGATCAGGGAGGCCAGCCAGCTGCGGGCCAGGAAGAGGCCCGTCCATGCGTCTAGTGGTGCCAGGGCTCACCACTCACCCCAAGGCAGGCAGGCCATGTGACGTGGAGGTGGCCGAGGAGATCAAAGCCCTTCTAAAGGCTGCAGCTGGACCATGTGCTGTTCTGTAGGAAACTGGCCCGGGATTCCCAGATCTTCATGGTAAAAGAAAATTCCGAAACCCCAATTTTTATGTGGAATAAATTTTTTAAAAACATATTGAGTCAACACCCTGCAGGCCAAACCTACTTTGTATGATGAACTCAGCCTGTGGACCTCCACGTAAGACCTTTAGGGAGCCTACCTGGGGCAACTGCAGACTGGAGCAAGACCCTGGGCAGCTGGCTGGGTTGCACTCGCCAGCCCTGGAGCCCAGACCCGCTGCTGCTTCTCTACAGCCCCCCAGCCCCTCCACCCGCTCTGGTCCCTACTCCTAACTCTGCTCATTTCCCTCATTACCACCAGACCACTAGGTGGCACTGTGAACCCAACAGCTTACCCTGGCTGAGCAAACCTGGGTCCCCAAGTTCCCTCAACCCCAGCCCATCCAGGCAACCTTGCTGCCATGGACTAATCTGGGATCTTCTCAGCTTTTTCTTTTCTCTTTTTATTAAATCTAAAAGACCCCTTTATGTCTGGTGTGCCCTGTCCTCTAGGCCAGTGCTGCCCAATACAAATATAATGTGAGCCACATTTTTAATTTTAAATTTTCTACTAGGCACATTAAAAAAAAAAAAAGGTGAAAGGAAAAAGATGAAATTGATTTTAATAATGTTTTATTTAGCTCAATATATCCAAAATATTATCATTTTAATATGTAACCAATATAAAAAGCATTGATGAGATATTTTACATTCCTTTTTTTGTACCAGGTCTTCAAAATCTGGTGTGTGTTTTACACGTATAGCACATCTCAGTTTGGACAGGACATTTCAAATGCTCAGTCGCCACATGTGGCTGGAGGCCACAGGGCAGCTGTAGGCCCCACAGAGTCAGCTCCCAGGTTGTGACATGGAATTCTGTCTGGCTGGATACTGACTTAGAGCCTAGGAGGTCTCAGGGACCCAACCTGCCACCTCTAAAGGAGTTTTCATATTAGGAAGGTACTTGCATACTTCTGGAAACTCCAGGGATGGGGAGCCCAGCTCACTCTCCTGGCCCTGCTCCTGGCCTGGAGTGGGCGAGGGCCTTCCTGAGCACTGAGACAGGGAGGAGGCACCCCCCCCACCCCCGCAGGCCTGCACTTTGCAAATAACAATGGGTTTCCCTTATTGAGCAAAAATCTTAATTTAATATAGTCAAATTTATCAAACCTAAAATTTTCCCCAAGGCCACAAACATTCCTGAAACTTGTGAACCTCCAGGTACTCTATGAGACCCCAAGGCCCCCCTCTGGCCCGGCCCTGCAGGCCCTTCTTACGGCTCTCCTTCCTTCCCTCTGGCCAGTTCCTCTCTCCATGCCTGGTCACACTCCCTCCTTGGCCTGTCTGTCCCTGCCTTTGCTGGAAGCAGCATCTCTGAAGGCAGCTTGATGTGTACCCAAAGCCTTTTCTTCCCACTAAGATGGCTGGTTTTGCTCCTAGCTAGCCCCAGGACCTGGGCCAGGAATTGATATCTGATTGGGATACAGTTTGAAATAAGTGTCTCTCTGTTTCCAGGCCTTGGTTGCTGATCTGTGACATCAACGGATTTGAACTCCACAACCTCTGAGGCCCCTTCCATCTCTCACTTCCCACCCTGCATCATGTGCGACCCTAGGATTTTAAACTTGTCTCATAGGCCTCCCTCCAAGCCACAGACACTTGGTGGTTCCAGTCTCCCTTGTAAAGCGACATAAGGAGAGAGGCCAGGAATATGAGAGAAAGAGATGCAGAGAATGGGGAAGGAGGCAGAAACAGAAGGAGGAAGTGTAAGAGAACAAAGACAGAATCAGAGAGGATGGGAGCCAGAACCCGAGGCCCTTCAGAGCCAGCCTCTGCCCTGAGCAGCTCCTGAGCAGGAGATCTTTGCCTGCCTGCCCTTTAGCACTGCAGAAAAGCTCTGATGGGAATGAGATGGGCCAACACTTCCCCCTTATCCCCTCCTATCCCCCAACACTTGGTGAGCTGCTTAGAAACCCATTCAGAGGGCCCTGTTGGTCCAGGCAGGATCCTCCAGGGCCCCACTGGTGCTCACGTCGCCTTTTCCTCCTGGAGCCAGGAGCCAGGAGCCAGGCACTAGGCTGAGGCCTGGGCACCTCTAGGGCTTGGAGGTCAGGGTCTCAGTGGGATGTGATAGGCCCAGGGCCCAGCCTTTCCTAGCAGATAGGAGGAAGTGGGAGCCTGCTCCCGTAGGAGAGAAGCAGCCGGCTCAGTGCCCAGGACAGCTGAAGACACACCCCTTTGTGACCCACTCTGCCTTTTTCCCATCCAGAGGCCCCAGCCCAGAGCAGCAGATCCTGAGACTGCAGTGGAAACCAGAGACCGGCCCAAGTCCCTCTGGGCTGGGCTGGGCTGGGCTGGGCTGGGCTGGGTAGAGGCAGAATGCTGCTGGGTGGTTCTCTGGGGAGAGGGGAATTGAAAAGGAAAAGCATCTCCAAGGAGGGCAGAGAGGGAGGGAGGTTATGTGGTGCGTGCGCGCGCACAGACACACAGACACACACACATGCGCACAGACACACACACATGCACACGCGCACACACACACGCACACACCCTCCTGACAGCCTGAGCCTCACTGGGAAGAGGCGCGTTCTCCTCTCTGCTCTCCAAGCTTTCTGTTGCTTCCACGCTCATCTGCGCTGTCAGCAGCGCCAGCAAAGTTGGCCTCAAACTTGAACAGAGCTAAAGGCTCCAGATTCCTGGGAGTCCCTCGGAGGCAGCAGGCGAGCCCAGCCTCTGAGCTCAACCGCTTTGAGATGCCCACTGTGACCCTCCAGCACCCAGCTGGCCCTCAGTCCCCTGGGCAGTGCTCCTTCCCCTGACCTGGAGGCTCCTGTCTGGGCTGGGGAATGGGGTACTGAGGTCCCTGTGGAGCCCCTTGTCCCAGCCCAAGGCCCAGGCCAACAGAGCCAACCTCATGCAGCCTCAGTGTCCTCCAGCGCAGGAGCCAAGCTCCGCCTCCCACCTGGACCTGCCGGAGATGGAGAAGCTCCTCACCAAGGTAAAAGACAAGGATGACAAGACCCTGAATCTGTCCAAGTCCCTCTCGGGGGCTCTGGATCTGGAGCAGAATGGCCACAGCCTGCCCTTCAAGGTGATCTCCAAGGGGCACCCGGAGGCCCCACTCTCCCGGTCCCCCTCCAGGGCCAGCTCGAGGCGGGCATCCTCCACTGCCACCACCTCCTTCGCCCAGGACCAAGAAGTTCCCAAAGATTACCTCATCCTCGCCATCGCCACTTGCTTCTGCCCCGTCTGGCCCCTCAACCTCATCCCCCTCATCTTCTCTATCATGGTAAGTGCTGCTCTTTGTTCCGGGGAGGGGGCTGGGCCCAGGGGTGGGCAGGCATGTTCCCCAGACAGGGGGTCTAGAGGAAAGAGCTCGGTGCTGGGGGCTTGGCGGAAGACCCCCTTCTCGGCTGGTTCCTCCTTCCCCTTGGAGAGGGGCCAGCGCCTGAGATCTTCTGTCCACGCTTCTCTCGCATCTCTGCTCCCGGCATCACAGCTTGACTTTGGACATGTGCCTGCTGGGGAGAGGGACCTAGGGAGCCACCTGGCACTAAACCCTGCAGGGCAGAGACAGGCAAGTTGAGGGACTGGCCTTTTTTGGAGGGGGAAGGGATTTTCCTAAACAGTCGTTCCTGAGTGGGGCTGTGTATCAGCCAGAAGGGGTGCCAGGGCCCCGTGTTCTCAGGAAGGGAGCCAGGCATCCCGGGCCACCTGGGCATTCGATCAGCCTGGGCTAGCTCAGGTTTCCACGAGCCTGTGGCAGTGGCTTCCCTGCCATGCACTGGGGACCCTGGGACCTGGCTCCCCTGAGAGGCACACAAGGAGGGGAGAGTCTGTGGGCTGCTCCTCAGGGGTGGAGTTCCCCCTGGAGCCCTTTGGTTGCACTGATTTCAGCAACTGTCTTCAGGGCAGGAGAGGTCTGGGCCTCAAGTGAAAAATTTGAGAGTCTGAGGGCAAGGCCGCCAGGCTTGCTAAGGAGGAGCGTGTAGGCGAGTCTTTACTTCTGTGGGTTTTGAGTCAATTGTCTGCTCCCAAACCCAGCCGTTTGTGTATGGCTACTTGCATAGATCCCACAGAAAATGTTCGTACATGTTGTCAAGAGAGAGAATGGCAGTGACTTTCAGAATGAGGTTAGGAGTGGGGGGAGCAAACTGCGGGGCCCAGACTGGTCAGGGGCTGAGCACTGAGCGGGGTGACCCTGTTTGCTTCCCTCTGGAGTGACTCTACTGCTGAGTCATCTATCACCAAGCCCCCAGGAGCTGAGGTCACTCTGGGCTGCCCTCTCAGCGAGCCCATATTTCTTCAGACATCTCTGTCCACTTCATTAAGGCCCAGTCTCCAGCCAGAGAAGCCTTCCCCAGTCCCCAACCCTTCCAGTACCACCTTGCAAGACATCGAGGGACACTGGTAGCATTACTGAGTCCAAGGGACCTGGCATGGGCTCAAGAGCAAGGGCTGGGCAGGGACCAGGACAGGGACCTTCCAAGCTTTCAGTGTTGCCTGCTGTACTTGGGGACAGCTGGAGCTGAGCCAGGCCCCAGAGTTGCAGCCAGTAGCTCTGGGCGGGGCCAACCTCTTGGTTACAGGGAACGGCCCCAGGAGGGGAGACAAGTTTTGGGGAGGGAAACCACACAAGGGCTCAGGAGAAAACAGTTGCTAGAATCGGGATCCTGGCAGGAGTGTCAGAGCAGGCTGGGTGGAGCTGCCTCTGTCAAAGGAAACCTGGCCAAAGACCGTGAGACCACTGAACCCACCGCCAGTGCATTTCTATGTCCTTTTAAGCTTCTTGAGTCAGGTCTGATGGTCGCTGGGCCAGGTGCAGGGATATACAGTGCAAAACCAGACACCATCGCCAACTCCCAGGTTCCTCCAGTCCAGCGGGGAGAAACAGATCCTTACAACATGTTGCAAGAAGTGCCCATGCTAGACAGAACCACAGGGTAATTGTGTGGCCTTGGGCAAGTCACTCAAACCTCTCTTTTCAATGTGCCCATCTGCAAAATGGGCATAACCGTAATGCCTACATTAGAGAGCTGTGAGAGGGTGAAATGAGATGGCCACGCACAGTGCTTGAGAACAACACCCAGCCCACAGTGAGAGCTGTTACCTGGTGATAGTATTTAAGTGGCAGCTGATAGCATCCCCAGTGGGGGATGGGAAGCCATCGTAAGGTTTTAAAAATAGCTTTATTGAGAGATAATTCACATACCATGCAATTCACGCATCTAAAGCGTACAGTTCAATGGTTTTAGCGTACTTACAAATAGGTGCAGCCTTAGCCACAGTCAGTTTTAAAACATCTGCCTTGCCTCCAAAATAACCCTGTGCCCTTTAGCTATCACCTTCCACCCCAATCCCTCCCAACCCTGTGCAACCACTAATCTTCTCTCTGTCTCTATAGATTTGCGTCCTCCGGACATTTTGTATAAATGGAATCATACAGTATGTGGCACTTTGTGACTGGCTCTATCACTTAGCATGATGTTCTCCAGCTCCGTCTCTGCTGCAGCATGCACATTGTAGGGCTTGGTGCCCAGAGGAGTGTGGCCAGATTTTGGTGGCCCTGTTTGGTGCAGGGAGAGAGGACGGGCTGAAGGGGAAAGACTGGCATTCGGGTGAGGGGACCTTTGTAGGAATACAGGCGAGAGGTGAAGAGGCCTGGACCAGGGCCACAGCAAGGGGCAGAGGGGCTTCTGGAAACCCTTTAAGAGCTGGTCACGCTGGCCACTCATTCATTCAGTCGACTTGAATGGCAAGTGGCTTGTTCTGAGGGAACTAAGTGGGACAGGATGATTAGGCCCCGCGTGAGTGAATGCGCCTCTTTTATGAAGCAGGCACTGTGTGGGGCGTTGGGGAAGCAGATGGAAAAGGTCAGTAGCGGGTCTCTGGCCTGGCAGAAGGTGCAAGAGCATGATGGGGGAAGGAGGGGGCAGGGACTTGTTCCAGGAAGTTAAGTTTTATTCTAGTGGCTCTGAAGAGCCCTTGGTGAGTTTTGAGTAGAGGCACGATGTGGTCAGTTTGTTTTAAAACCAACACTCAACTGCATTATGGGAACTGGGCTAGAGCAGGGAGACCCCCCAGGAGGCTCCTGAGGGGGTCCAGGCAGGGAGCGCGGGGCCTGCGCTGAGCAGCGGACTCAGGAGGAGGGTGCGGAGAGGTCTGCGGAGGAGGGGGCAGCAGTGTTCGCACCAGGCTCCGGCCGTCTACCTCAACAATACCAGGCCCATCTTAGAGAGCTCCGGGGACCCACGACGTTTACAGGGTGGGCAGAGGAAGCAGACAGAAAGTGCTTTTGAAAAGGAGATTCCAGGAGGTGGGAGGAAACTAGAAAAGGGGAAGAGACACCAGGCAGGGGTGAGTCTGAGGGACGGAGGGGCCAGATGCTGAGGAGAGGGCACGAGGGCAGAGGCAGATGGAAATACTCAGAGGAAAGGGGACTGGCTCACGTGGCACAGCTGCCATGCCACCAGGGATGTGGAGGGTGAGGTTGTTTGCTGCAATAGGGGCCTGGTGGCAGAGGGGAGGGGAGGTGACCAGAGACAGGTCAATGCCCCGAGGGCTCTGCCGAGGCTGGAGACCATGGATCCGGGTTGTTCTCGGCCTGCATGGTGCTGGGATTTTCTCCAGCTGTCAGTGTAGGACAACAGACATGGGTATTGGGCCAGCCCAAGGCTGGGGATGGCACAGTTGCCATGAGGGTAGGACCAGCTGGCACAGGAGTGCTGGCAAGTGTGGCTGAGGTGACGCTGACAGGTCGGGCTGGGCTGGGAGGGAGCGAGGCTGGGAAGACGATGGTAGTCTTGGAGGACAGGGAGGGGTCACAGGCTGGGTGCAGAGAAGTCAAAGGGCAGGTGCCGTGAGCACGTGGGCACGAGGGGTGAGAGATGCAGGGCGTTGAGATCTCAGAGGAGGAGCCGGGGCCGGGGCGTGAAGGCCTGGGGGGAAGTGTGGTTGTGGAAATGAATTTCTAAAGGGAAGCCTCAGGAGCCAGGCAGAAGGAAAGTGAGGGGCCCAGCGTTGAGAGATAGTATTACTGACATTCACCAAGCTCTTACCAAACGCTGGCACAGGTCCACACCCCTTACCTATGTCGTCTCAGTTAGTTCTGGCGATGCCCCTGTGAGGTCTAGTGTTGTTATTCTCATCTTACAGATGACAGAACTGAAGCGCAGAGGCAGGAAATAACCTGCTAGTAAATGGGGATCCAGCCAGGACCGGAGCCCGGGCTGGCTGCCTGGAGTGAGAGCCCCCGTCCCTACCCACTGCACTAGATTGCCTCCTTGGGAAGCAGGCGATGCCAGGTAGGGAGCACTACTGGGTGCGCCGCAGTTGTCGCCTCAGTCAGGAAGCCAGTCTAGTTCACAGGACACGCCCACACCTGGGGAGGGAGGGGTCAGTTGTTCACCTGGGGCTGTCACACTAAGTCCTGCCCAACAGCAGCACAGGTGAGAAGACCTGTGCGAGAGAGAAAGTCTCCTGGGCTGCTGTCTCCAGGTCCTGAGATGGGCTTCAGAACTCCTCATCAGATGTCCCCCCACTGGTTACCAAAAGAAAGATCAAACCCTTCACCCCAAGGACGGAAGGAGACCCACAGCCCTGACAGCCCCTCTAGAGCCTGTTACCGTCTGCAGATCACGCTCCCATATGAGTCGGGTGAATTGTTCCCGCTGAGCAGACGAGGCCACCGGGCCATGCAGAGCAGCGCCTTGCCCATGGCCACATGGCTGGTAAGAGGCACATCAGCTGGACACTGGACCTGCTATTGTCTCCATGGCGCCACCCTACAGATGCTCTCGGGGCTACGATGGTGTGTCCCTCCCAGGAAAGCCAAACTTTTCAGGCATTTGGACAGGGAGGGAAGAATTCTACTTCCTTCCCTCTCACCCACTCCCCACCCGCTCACTGAACTCTCCTCCCACCCCACTCGCTCCATCAGTAGACGACGAGGGGACCAGCAGCGTCCCTCCCACTGTGGCTGTGACAGGGCCTGCCGTGAGCAGGCTGGTGGACCAGGGGCTCTACCTGAGGAGCTGCCACCGCAGGTGCCCAGACCTAGCTCTGCTCAGTGCCTCAGCCTCCTGTGAGCCTCTAGGGTAGAAGATTTTATTTCCAGGTCAGGCTGAGAAATGGCCACATTCCTCCATTGCAGCAAGGTCTCCTGCCAGTGAGGAAAGCTGGACCCCAGGCGGGGTCTTCGGTTAGCAACAGAGACCAAACAAGCCTCAGACAGACCTGGGTGTGTGACCTCAGGAGCCACGTGACCGTGTCCACATCACTTGGTTGAGTGACTCCTTCCTTGGCCTCCGTTTCTCATCTATAAAATGGACACCATGAAACCATCGACCTCGTAGGGCTGTCGGGAGGATTAGATGAACTACCGAGTGTGAAAGCACCTGGCACAGAGCCCGACGTGTCGTAAACGCTTAACAAATGCAAGTGGTTTCTGCTATTACTAATGCTAGGTGAACTTTGCAATGTCAGAGGAAAGGGCAAATCCCCCGTAAACGGACAAGTCTGACTTTAGCCGGTGTGGGGGTAATGGAGTCTCACCCTCAGACAGCAGCGGGGGTGGGCAGCCCTGTCTGCAGCTTTGGTGATCTCTGCGCAGCCCCTTCTCTGTGGGTCGTTCCTACAACATGGGAAGCACCACACAGACCTCGAGTGGCTTCAACACTTTCTTTCTTAGGCGTTTTTTGCAAGCTAACTATTTACCTGTCGTGCATGCGGTGGCACCTCTCGCCACCCTTCCACTCACTGATGCGCTCGCGCGCTCACTCAGCAGGCCTGCGAGCCCCAGCCGGGCTGACGGTCACTGGCACGCAGACACACGGCTTAGAATAATGACGACTCCTGAGTCGGGCGGTAAACAGCGGCTGTCTCAGGCCCCTCAGCACTCCCAGTCCCTCCCACCACCACTGCAGCTGCCCTGCCTGCCCCCACCCCAGGACCCCTACCACACCTTCCTGCTCTCCAGCAACGGAAGGGTTAACCTGTAGTCAGAGCGTCCCAGAAACAATGGCACTGGAGCGAGAGAGGGGCGAGGGGGCGTGGAGGAGCACATCTCCGTGGAAGGACTAATAGCTGATCTGATCGGCCCTGCACAGCTTTTTGGTTCTCCTCAGACCTGCCGGGCTTGGCCGGGGCCTGGCTGGCAGAGGCAGCTCTTTCCTGAGGTGTCTCGTTGCCACCTTCCCTGGCTGGTTTCAGCCTCCGGCTACTCTGCCCAGCACCCTGCCCACCCCTGCTTTCCTCCCACCTCCCCACCCCCTCAGACGCTTCCCAACGTCTTTCCTCACTGATCTACTAACCTGAACTCATGTTCTCCCTCGCCACCCCCCCAGCCATTGTGATCACAAATGATCTGTGAACCCACAATCATTACAACCGCGTCTGCAGTTAATACTGTGCCTTCACCTTGAGCCATTTTGTATATGGGAAGGTGATGCCCCTGAGCAGGATGGGGGAGCAGGAGGTAATTCACTCATAACAAAAGAGGAAGGGTCTCCTTCCATCCCTGGGGTCAGGGGCTTGATTCTTCATTTGGGGAGATTTCAGAAATGAGCACCAGCTAAGGGTCGGGAACTTAATCTTGACGGCAGCCCTGTGAGTTAGGTACGACATCGTCACTCTGCAGGTGAGGGGACGGGGCTTAGAGAGGTTCAATAGTTTGCCTGAGGCCACACGGCTGGCAAGAGGCAAGGCCAGGGTTCAACGCCAGGAGGGGGCTCCCAAGCCTGTACTCTTTTCACTCTACGCTGCTGCTGCGGGACGAGAGGACTGTGCCTCTCACCTCTGAATCGTGGTCCTCCGTGCCAAGCAGGCATTGCAGGATAGCCGGCCACCAGTAGAAGTCTGCTCTCAGAGGCAGCTATTTTCCCTCCACTTTACAGATCAGAAAACTAAGATGTACAGGATAGTTGTGAGGTTTACATTGGATAGTGTGTCGAAAGTGCCTGACACAACAAATCCGCCGCAATCAGATCTGCCCTGTTCCATCTAGCCAGTCCCAATGCATATTCTTCTACGGTGTCTCTCAGGCTCCCAGGAACACGTGTGACTGACATACATGGACTCAGAGCTCTTTGGATAAAGGAAAGACTGGACTTAGCATGACCGAAAAAATGACCTTTGTCGCCTTCCCTCCCCACCTCTCTTCTACTCAAGCAAGCTCACGTGTGCCTCTCTCCATGGTCCTGAACCGTTGCCCAAGGCCTGGCTACTTCTCAGGAAAGTAGGGGTGGGACTCATCTCAAACCCTGCTCCTCTCCCCCCCCGCATGTCATGCTCACAGCCAAGGAGTCCCCTGGTAACAGCTCAAGGCAGCCTCAGAATTTCTAAAGCCGAACTTCTTAGACATCCCTGAAGCCTTTCTGTATGTTGTCCCCTCTTCTCCTAATGCTGCCCATTCATTGAAGTCCTGAGTTCAGTGACCTGGGCCATGCAGGGAGCTGGAGGTGGCATGAGTTAGTGGGTGGGACCAAACCCCAGATGCCAGGTATCTTTCCAGTGGGACCTACTGCCCTTATTTCTTTCATGAATCTTCTTTTAACTTTGCACATTCCACTGGCTAAGTTTGGTGGTTAGAAAGCAGATCTCTGGGCCGGCCCCGTGGCTCACTCAGGAGAGTGCAGCACTGGGAGCGCCAAGGCTGCGAGTTCGGATCCTGTATAGGGATGGCTGGCGTGCTCACTGGCTGAGCATGGTGCAGGCAACACCAAGCCAAGGGTTACGATCCCCTCACCAGTCACATAAAAAAAGAAAGAAAGAAAAAAAAAAGGCAAATCTCCTCTCATTCTTTCTGTCTTTCCTTGTATTGTTTTCTTCCTCACACATTTACTGAGAACCTACTGGGGCCTGGCCCGAGGCTAGATACGAGGGATGCCAAGATGGAAGCTGCATGGTCCCTGCCCTCAAGGAGCTTACAGTCTAGAGAAGGAGAGTGACAAGGCCACAAGAAACAATGACCCAAGGCAGTAAGAGAGGAAAAGGGAGTGGTACAAGATGCCACAGGAGCCTGGGTGGGGATGGGGGGCGCTGACTAATAGGAACCCAGGAAGGTTTTACTGAAGGTGACTCTTGAAGGGTGAGGAGGGAGGGAGTTCCAGCAGGGAGAACAGCTCGTGCCCAGGCCCGGGGGCATGAAAGTGCATCCCTATCATGGGCGTCATGTGACCAGGCTTGGATTTTCAAGACCTCCCCTTGGCTGTGGTATTGAGGAGAGGTTGGAGGGGTAAGTTTGGAAAACCAGTGAGGAGGAGGCTGATGAAATCTCCAGATGAGACAAGTTGAGGGAGTGGGCCAGGGCGGTGGAGTGGGACTGGAGAGGAGGGGACAGATGTGAGGCACGGTAGAGAGGTGAGACGGTCAGAAATGGAGACCTAATTGGGGGAAACAGAGAGGAGCCCAGGAGGGGACATGCTAAGATTCTGTCTTGGAAATGGGAACTGTAGGGAGCAGCTGGCAATTTGTGTCACAATGAGAAGCCCTGCCCGTCGCTGAGTCCGGGTTAGAGATGAGGGTGAAGGAAGAACCGCAGTCCAGGGGGAGACAGACATGGGGGGAGCCTCCTGCAGCCTGCATTTACCTGCCATCACAGTCGCATGGAGTGGACGGGAGAGCGCGAGGAAGGACAGAGAGCAGGGAGGAGAGGTAGGTCACAGTCACACGGAGTGGACGGGAGAGCACGAGGAAGGACAGAGAGCAGGGAGGAGAGGGAGGTCACAGTCACACGGAGTGGACGGGAGAGCACGAGGAAGGACAGAGAGCAGGGAGGAGAGGGAGGTCACAGTCACACGGAGTGGACGGGAGAGCACGAGGAAGGACAGAGAGCAGGGAGGAGAGGGAGGTCACAGTCACACGGAGTGGACGGGAGAGCGCGAGGAAGGACAGAGAGCAGGGAGGAGAGGGAGGTCACAGTCACACGGAGTGGACGGGAGAGCGCGAGGAAGGACAGAGAACAGGGAGGAGAGGGAGGTCACAGTCACACGGAGTGGACGGGAGAGCGCGAGGAAGGACAGAGAGCAGGGAGGAGAGGGAGGTCACAGTCACACGGAGTGGACGGGAGAGCGTGAGGAAGGACAGAGAGCAGGGAGGAGAGGGAGGTCACAGTCACACGGAGTGGACGGGAGAGCGCGAGGAAGGACAGAGAGCAGGGAGGAGAGGGAGGTCACAGTCACATGGAGTGGATGGGAGAGCACGAGGAAGGACAGAGAGCAGGGAGGAGAGGGAGGTCACAGTCACATGGAGTGGACGGGAGAGCACGAGGAAGGACAGAGAGCAGGGAGGAGAGGGAGGTCACAGTCACACGGAGTGGACGGGAGAGCACGAGGAAGGACAGAGAGCAGGGAGGAGAGGGAGGTCACAGTCACTTGGAGTGGACGGGAGAGCGCGAGGAAGGACAGAGAGCAGGGAGGAGAGGGAGGCTCCTGCACACAGTGTGGACACAGCATAACACCCTAAGGGAGACGTTTCTGAGAGGGACAGGGGCGCTGTCGGCAATTCCACCAGGACCGTCCTCACAGGCTTCCCTCCCAGACCACAGCCTCCTCCTCTGCCTGGGTAGATGCGTTGTGGCTCTTTTTCCTTCTTGGACCCCATGGAGGGAAGGGAATCTCCCAATAACAACAAAAACACGACAGCATTCCAGTACCAATTGAAGACGTGCTATTGCCAGGCACTACGCTAAGACCCCTGCTTGTATTATTTCATTTAATCCCCACAACAACCCAGTGAAGCAGGTACCGGTTTTATCCTAATGTTAGAGATGAGGGCACTGAAACTTGGAAAAGGCAAACCACTTGTCCAGGGTCGCACAGCTGGTGCATGGTGGAGCTGGGACAGGCTTCCAGGTGGTCTGGCTGCAGAACCTGTGCCCTTAGTCAGACTGCTCTGCCAGGGAGCTGGAGGCTACACCTGCTCCTGTCTGGGTCCCTGCCACATCCAGGTGGGCTTGTGATTCTCAGGCTTGGCTGTAGCCCCAGCCCCACCCATGCCCCCTCCTCACGCCAGACCCACCTTCTCTTTCCTCTCGCTGGATGGCCCTGAGGTCCGGAGGCATGAACACTTGCGACTTCCTGCCCAGACCCACCGACAGACCCGTCGAGGTGTGAGCCCACCTGCACCTGCACCTGCACCTGTCGTCTCCAAGGACAGGAGTGCCCTCCTCCCCTGCCCACAGTTCATCCCTGGGCTCAAGTCCAGACCTCAGCTCCTCTCTGCTGCTCTGGGACATCGTGGCACCGATCACTCCCTGGTCCTATCACCCTCTCCCTCTTTGCTAGAGCATTTCCTCTCCCATCCTGAAGAAATCCCGTTTGTCTCGCCTGGTTGTAGCTACTCTGCCATCACTGTCCCCCGGCCACAGCTAAACTTGTAAGTGCAGCCTCCACTTGCTCTCGAAACTTCCTCACCCCGTCTCGTTCCTAACACTGCTCCATTCTGGTGTCACCCCTGTGACTCCTCTGAAACTCTCCTGTCAAGGACACCCACGCCCTCTCCTCATCGTGGCTTCGTCCTCGTCCTGCTCCGTGCATGAGGTGGCGCCCCCGGCCACTCCCTCCTTTGTGAGACTTTCCATCTTGGATCTCCCGGGGGCCATCCTCTCCCACGCTCTTGCCTGTCCTCAGTTTCCCTCGCAGGTTGCTCTTCCTCAGCACCCCTTTATTAGCCAGTGTTCCCCACAGTCTGTCTGCGGGCTTTGCCTTCCCATCCGCGTGCTCCCTGGACGACCTCGCCCGCCGCCGAGCTTCCGTTCGACCCGATGCCGGTGACCCCGAGCTCTGCACCTGCTTGTCCGACTGCGTCTGCACAGTCAGGGTACCCGGTCCCGCCTGAACAAGCCCAACACAGAACAGGCCCTCTTCCCTGCCCGTCTCTAGGAAGGCACCTGCACTCATCCATTGCCCAGGCCAGAAACCGGGGAACCATCCCAGTCACGTCCCTCTCCCACACTCCATTTGATCTCACCAAAACCTATGGACTCTCTCCCCACGACTTATGAAATCTGAGCTCTTTTCCAGTTCCCTGCTTAGTTCGCGTCTTTAAATCTGCTCCCAAGCCCCCGCCTCTCTAACCCACACTGTGCGCTGTAGTCAGAGATCATTACTAAAATCAAGTCTGCTTGTGTCCCCACTTAAAGTCCTTCCCTGGCTCCTGATGCCTGCAGGACAAGATCCAGACTCTGCTGTATGACAGTTGGGGCCCTTCCTGATCTGGCCTTTCTCCACCTGTCCAGGGGCTTCTCTTGCCCTGCAGCACAGAGCTCTTCATCGCTGGCTCCGTCTCTTCATCTGTAAAATGAACTAGTAACAATCCCTGCCTCCCAGGAGTGTTAGGGGGATGAAAGGCTCTCACGGACGGCCAGCATTGGCAGAGTTCCTGGCACGAGGTAATATTCAAATAGTGTTAGGGTTTATCATGACTCCAGCAGAGGTGGGGAATCTTGGTGGGCTTCACAGAGGTGGCACTGGAGCCACCCCTGGCAGGAGGAAGAGGACCCGGACCCGCGGTGCTGCGGGGCAGGAGCAGGAGCAAGAGCAAAGGCATGTGGCGGTCCTGTGCTCACCCCTGGAGCAGCCCCGAGGGGCCGGGCCCGGAGGTTGTGGGAGGGAGCAGTCGAGGACAAGACCAGGAAAGGCAAAGCTGGCCTGAGTTTGGACTTTGTTCTGCGGACAGGGGGAGCCATGGAAGGTGCTGAGCAGGAGTGATGGCTTCAGCCACCATCATCTTGAGAACTCATCTCCCCTGAGATCCCCACACCACAGCCGGACAGGTCTTTCAGAAGCCTCCATCCAAGCGTGTCGTTCCCCGCCCCCGCCATGCATCCTTCACTGGCTCCCGCTATTTCTGGGATAAAGACCAACCTCCTCCCGGTGCTGGTAGAGCCGTGGCCGGGCCTGCCCACCTCTCTGGCCTCTTCGTCACTGCTGTGTCAGCTCCAGCCACGCTGGCCTCCGTCCGGCCCCTCCTGCTTCCCGCACTCAGCAACTACTCTTTGAACATCTGCATATCTGCCATTGCACGTGGCACCAGGGCCTTTGCACGGGGTGTTCTCACTGCCTGGAACACTCTTCTTCCTTTAAAAAAAAAAAATCAATTTAATTCTTTCTCATCCTTCACATCTCAACTCAAATGTCCTTCCTCCAGGAAGTCTTCCCTGACTGTCTCCTTTGATCAGCTCTCATCACACCATGTACCTCTTCTTTGTAATAACGCTACCCGCAGTTGTGACTTTGCCTTTACTTGTGTGATCGCAAAGGAGGCCAGCAGGGGGCAGGTTCCACGAGCATAGGAACTGGGACTCTCCTGCACACTGCTGCATCTTGGGGCCCAGCACAGTGCCTGGTGTAAATATCTGGGGTGTGCAATGGTGGCTGGGGAATAGAATGAGGAAGAACAGAGCTTGGAGCCGGAGGCATCTTCAGGAGGCTGGTGCCATGGCTTGGGTGAAAAGTGGCACGGAAGCTAGAGAGGAGAGTAGCGACAGAATTGACTAGGAGAGGAAACACGTTAGCAGGGTGGGATGGCACAGGAGCTGTGACCAGAGTGGGGAAACCAGGCTGTTGCCAATAACTGGAGCTTGGGCAAGTGGAAGGAGATGCCCAAGGCAAGGAGCAGATGGAGTTTGATGTCACGCTGTCCTGGAAGGATCTTGGAATGGAAGCCCGGAGTTGGGGTGGGGGTTGGTTAGAAATCTGAGAGCTGAAGAGGACAGGACCAGGGTGGTGGTGGTGGGGGCACCTGCATAAAGAGAACAGAGGGAGGAAGGGTCGCTTCTCTGAACTCAGCTTCTTCATCAGGGAAGTGGGGCAGTGCTGCCAAGCTCCTAGGATGGCTCTGAGGCTAAATGAGGTCATTTAGGTGCAGTGCTTTGCAAGCTGCCTGGCACAAAGTAAGGGCTCGATAAATCATCATCATCAAGGTGCTTAACTACATTTCCATGCTGAACCAGTAGCCTCAAATAGCCAGAAAATAACACAACTGAATGACTGGCCTGGGGTCCTGAAGGCTGTCACACCGTTAGTGGACTCCTGCCTGTGCCTGTTCCTAGGGAGGCTGGGCAAGTCCAGGAAGCCCAAGAGGAACAGAGGGAGTCCCGGAGCTGGAGGAGTCTGGAGGTCTTGGGGCCAGCCTGGCCAGCAGGGTGATGCCTGACATCACGGGCAGGGTCACGGAGCCACTCTTGGAGATGCTTGGACCCACCTCCTACCAAGTCACCCCAGGACCCTCCCAGGATCCTCTCTGCCTTTAATCCACCCTCATCCACCCGATTAACTAGGTCTAAGTGAAGCGGAGCTCCCTGAGAAGGAGTGATACGTAAGACTGGGCCCCTGTGAAGCCACACGTGGCTCTAGCCCAGCTCCAGCCTCCCCGGGCAACCCCGAGGCGCCTCACCTCTCTCGTGTGATCTGGGAAGCTGGCTTGTTTGATCGAGGATATGGTTCTTGGATGGAAAGTACAGGGAGTAAGGGCAGGGCCTTTTTTTTTTTTCACGACAAGAGGAAGGCTCACAGAGGAAAGCAGGCAGGCGCGTCAGGCTGTAGAGAAAGCCACAGGGGCTGCCTCTGGATCCCAGCGTGGCTGCAGAATTGAGCCTTAGCAGGGGCCTGGCCTGTCTGCTCCTGGCAGCTCAGCGTGTCCTGGACCTGGTCCACCCTCTCAGGCCTTCAGCCTCTACCGTACCACCTGCCACTACCCTTCTGCCCTGTCACCACCCTAAAAGGAAGAGCCCTGCATTGCTTGGTTCTATTTCTAGCTGTTCCCAGCCAGTGAGGGAGAGGTTTGGTTACGGTCCCCACAAGAGGCCTAGGCCACTTCTCCAGGAAGATCTGTCTGCCTCTGTGCTAGAGGGGCTGCTGCAGTGTGGGCTGCAGTGGGGATGGAGTATGTCTGGGGGTTCAGGCAAGGTCCCCCACAGGGCTGCTGAGGCCTGCACGGCTGACAACCGCCTTCCTGAGGTCTCTGCTGTCATCTCTCTGCAGTCCCGGAGCAGCGTGCAACAGGGGGACCTGGATGGGGCCCGGAGGCTGGGCCGCCTGGCCCGGCTGCTCAGCATCACCTTCATCGTCATGGGGACGGTCATCATCATCGTGGCTGTGACTGTCAACTTCACAGGTGAGGCCCGGCCATATGAAGCAGAGGGAGCCAGGGTGCTTGGCGTGAGGACTGCCCAAGGGTATAGCTCAGCCCCCTGGGGCAGGGGAGGTCGGTGGGAGAAGGGGTAAGAGACTGTGGGGGGCATAGTCTTGTCCTCTCACTCCAGAACAGTGACCCAATCCCTAGCAGTGACAGCGGAGAGGGGATCAGTTTTCTGACTTGGCTTATGCCTGGAGAGTGAAAATGCACAGGACTAGGAGTTAGAAGCCACAAGCTCCAGTCTCAGCTCTAGTGGCCCTGGGACCTGGGCCAGTGTCCTGTCTGGCTGAGCCTCAGTGTTTTCACATATAAAGTGGCAGGGAAAAGCCTCCAGCGTAGGGGCTTTTGTGAGCATCACCCGAGATAACAGAAGTGACTGAGCTCTGTAAACTGTGGGCTTGATACATAAGTGTCCCTGCTGACACAGCCAAGAGGTACCAGAAGTCAACAAAGCATATGGAGGAAGCCAGGAAGTGACACTTCTGTGAGCACCCAAAGGTGGCCCAGTGAAGTCATCCAAGCAGGGGAACCATCTTCAAAGGTGACTCTCAGCTGCTTACGAAGCCCATGCAGCTTTGGGAGTTTGGGGGCCATCCAGGTCAGAGCTGTCCCCCCCACACTGGGAGGCCCCCAAGCATCTCTGCCCATGTCAGTGACCAACCTAGGCTTTTCCACCAAAAAACCTGCCACTCAATTTGCTCCATGGACCCGCAGCAGGGAATCACCTGGGACAGTGTCAGAAATGCAGGATCTCAGGCCCCACCCCGGCCCACTGAATCAGAATCTGCATCTGAATGAGACCCTCAGCCCTGTCATTAGAGTTTGGGACACACTGGTCTAGAGGGTGTAGTGCTCAACTTGGGCAGAAAGCCTGGGAATGAGCCGTGGGGCCATGGCCAACCTTGGCTACTTAGAACAGGGGAGTGTTCAGGTTTGTAACCAGCCTGCCTGGGTTCAGAATCCAGGCCCCCCACTTTCTGACTCTGTTAGCTGAAGCATGTTCGGTAAGCTGTCTGGGCCTCAGTTTCCTCCATTAGCGGGCATCTGATTGACACGCAGGAACGTGAGAGGCAGGAGCCCACTGTCCAGGACATTAGCCTCAGTGTCATCTTATGATGTTCCTCCAGGCTCCTTCGTCCTGCTGCTGCTTGTCATTTTAGCCAGGACTCTTCCGATGGCAAAGGACAACTACTGAACTCAAACTGGCAAAGGGAATTTGTTAGCTTTCACTAAAAAGTCCAAGCATAGATTGTTCCAGGGGCTCGAACGATGTTGACAGGAATCTGTCTCACTCTTTCGTCCTGCTTTCCACTGTGTTGGCTTCATTCCTAGGCAGGATCTCTCCTTCTTTTTTTTTTTTTTTTTTATCTTTTTCGTGACCGGTACTCAGCCAGTAAGTGCACTGGCCATTCCCATATAGGATCCGAACCCGCTGCGGGAGTGTCGCTGCGCTCCCAGTGCCGCACTCTCCCGAGTGCGCCACGGGCTCGGCCCAGGATCTCTCCTTCTGATGGCAAGATGACAACCAGACGATCTAATAGTGGCCCTAATAGTGGCACACGTTTTAATCAGTCCAGTAACTAAGCAAGGAAGAAAGTGCCTTGTTGTAACTGTCAACAGTTACAGCAAAAGTCCCAGGACTGATTCTGATTGGTCCAGTTAGGGTCACATGGCCACCTCTGAACCAATCACCAAGTTCACAGTCCTCTCACTAGCAGGAGTTTCACTAACAGCCCCAAACCAGAGTTCCCCAGTCCTGTACCTTATCCCTGTTACCATGTCCCACTAGGAAACAAAAACCCAAATCCTCAAATCAAGGGCTTGAAGACCCACCGTTCTGAGTTCTGATCTGTTGTAACTGTCCTTTTCTTTACAGTTCAGAAGAAATAAAACTAACCAGGGAGCTGTGCTAGCAGAGGCAGGCCCTGGCCAGCTGGACCCCTCTGAACCCACACATCCCACACACCACGGGGGAACAGGGTGGTGACTGCCAAGTTCCCACCTGTCCCTAAGTCCAAAAGCACAAACTCAGAGGGAAACCCTTATGTCACCCCATTGTCAGTCCACATCAGATGGGACAATCTGGACGAAGGAAGGAAGGAGTGAGATGAAATTTACTGTGAAACTGGTCAGTAATGTGGTTTAATCTCATGGACACGTGCTGGCATTTTGACCCCAGTGCTCTGGCTTGTTTCTCATCCCCACAATTTCCTGGGATCTACCGAGCAGCGTCAACTGCCAGATGAGAAGAAAGCCAGCCCCACGAACAAGACAAACTCTGACGGGGACAGAAGCAGCACTGTCCCTTTGTGTCTGGGACCAGGAGCAAAGACGTGGGACTTTATATTTTGCATTTTCCTTGAGGGGAGCAACCAGACTGCTTGCATGCTTTGTGCCACCTGCCTGCTGTGATCCCAGCCAGTGAAGCTGCTGCTCAGCAATGTCCTGGGGCCCCAGGGCACACGGGGTGTGCAGCTGCCCTGGAAAGAGGCAACAGCCACACTTCACTCCCCTGTCGCAAGGCAGAGGCACTGAGGGGCATGTGGGTGAAGACAGGTATGGGGACAGCTCAACCCGCACACCTCTTCCCAAACTTTTCAGCTGAGGACTCTGGTCCCAGTGCGTCTTTCAGGACAATGCAGCCTGCCTTCTGCTGCATACCTGTGCTGTGGCCTGTGCACCAACCAAGAGCTCCTGGGACCCAACCAGGCCAAAGGCCTGAGCTCTCGTCCTGCCATGGCCTCCTTGAAGGTCTGAGTACAAGCTCGTGGCCCATGTAGAACAGCTCGGGTGACACCCAGCTTCAGGTGCCCAGCCCAGCCCCATCTGATGCTCTGTGCTTGGCTCCGTGCCCCTTGCCATCCACACACAGCGGAGGCTTTCCCTGGAGGAGGCTTTGGGACCATCCCATGGGCTCCCAGGCTGTTGGGGGTGTTTGTCCCGCCTGTAAGGGAGTGGGCCAGAGAGATTTAATGAAGATTTGTTGTTTCTCAGGTCTAGGGAGTCCCAAGACAGAGGGAAGGACTTGGCTGAAGGGTCCAGTCTACCGGGGGTTGGGGGGAGTGGTAGGTTTGGGAATACACTCCTGTGCCTGGAGGCAGGGGGCTGGTTGCCATGGCCTCTGTGTATTAGGATCTAATGGGACACCAGAAAGGAGCTGAGCAGGGCCCTCGGCCTCCTCCCTGGTTTTTGGCCCATGATTCTCCCCAGGCTTCTCCCTGACACAGGCTTTACCTACAGGGGCCTCTCCTGCCTGCCCAGCTGGCTTTGGCATCATGGGTTAGTAGCTCTTTCTGCAGGAGAGACTTATGGTCCTGCCTGCGGCTGTGGCTCTGAGCCTTCCAGACAGGGCCCATGTGACCACCGGGAGGGCAGGAGTTCAGGGCCCAGGGGTGCTGGGCAGATCCCTCTGGGGCTGGTGCTCCTGTCAGTCTCCCACCTGGGGAATAAACTCCAACTTCTCCCAGTCCTAAAGCAGGGACCAGTTGGGTTCACTTTATGGGATTCTTGAGGCCATAATAGAGATGCCCCTGTTTGTTGGCAGGGGGGCGGGTGGGGGAAGGTATGAGCCCAGAATATTTGTGTCACCATGAGGTCAGGTCAGGTCAAGAGAGACATGAGGTCTGTGTCATCGGCTCTGGGAGGAGGGGCCATGAGTGGGTGGTCTCCTGGCAGGCCCCAGGGGTCCCCAGCTTCAGCAACCCAGGGAGAAGAGAGAAATGAACCAGACAGTTTAGGGGTAGTCACGTGGGGAACATGATGCCAAGGTGGGACTCTGCAGCCTCTGTGTGCCCTCGGAGGTCTCATAGGCCCAGGCCTCCCCTGCCCCCGCCCCCCCAGTCACACCAGACAGATAAGCACCCCGTGCACTCCCTATGCGCACGCGCGCGCGCACACACACACACACACACACACACACACACACACACACACTCATTCACACTCCACACCCAGAACAGTCGAGGGCCCTGCTTAGGTGAAGCACCAGCACATGGCCCCAGGAACGGGCACAGCTGGAACGTTCTTCCATCCAGGCAAGAACAGCTCAGGAGCTTTCTAGTGGTGCCAGGGACAGAGCTCAGAGGCCCCCAGAGGCCCACCTCTCAGCAAAGAGGAGGAGGAAGCTGGGGGCCCTGGAGGGAAAGCCATCCCGGATGAGAGAAGACTGTGAGGAGGGTCCCTGCAGCTCCTGCCCCACAGGCAGCTGGCATCCCCAGTGGCCCTGGTGACCCTGCTCCGTCTTGGGTCTGGCCACCAGGTGCATGAACACAGTGGTTTCCTGGCTCAGGGCACTGGCCCAGCCCCTCCCCATGTCCCACAGGGAGCAGCAAGAATGATCCCTCACCTCCACCTCACCACTGCACCAGTGACTCCTCTGCATTTCTTAGCATGGAAAGAAATAAAGCTGAACACACGTGCTCACCTCCAGCCTGGGTGTTTGTGCTGCTGCGGTCAAGGGGGTTTTGCAGGCAGGGCAGGAGTCCACTCAGCCTGCAGGCCCCCAGGGTCGGGTTGGGAACTGGGCACTGGGAGCCTGGGCAAACTGGGGCCCCATGGCAGCTTGAGGTGTTCCTCTGCGCAAGTCACTTGTCTTCCCTGGGCCTCAGTTTCTCCAGCTGTACAAGTGGCTGACATCAATCCCATCTTCCCTCAGTTGTTCTTTAGGCATAGAGCTCAGGTGTGGAGAGAAGAGGGCAGGAAACCCACACTTGCTGGCTCCTGGCATGTGCTGGGCATTTACACACACTGACAAATCCACGGCGGTCCTAGGGGGAGACTAGCATCATTATCCCTGGGTTCAGATTGGTAAACTGAGGCTCTGAGAGGTTCAGGGACTTAATCCAAGGTCACAGGCCTGGCACATAGAAGGTACTGAATGTTAGTGAACTGACCTGATCCCTAGGCCTGTCTGACCCCAGAATTGGCTTCTTGCCACCATGCTTTGCTGTCAGGAAAGGAAGAGCCCCACGGGAGGAAGGTGAGGGTTAGTTGTTTGGGGGTGGGGGTGAGACAGGGGGACCCATTTTCCATCAAGTGATGTGAAGCAGGCAGGGGTTGCTTTACTGTGGAAGGTGGCAAGGGCCTGAGGAGGGCAGGCCACAGAGGGAGGTGGGCATGGGCAGAGCCACCCGGCGGGGCGGACAGCACCGGGGGCAGGAGGCTGAGAAGGGGGGGGCTGGGATGGGCAGAGGAGAGTGAAGGAGGGTCCCAGGACCCAAGAGGCGGCAGAGCAGAGCCGATCAGGACGTGGGAGCTGGAGCCAGCGCACCTGTGTTCAAATCCTGCCTGGCCACTTGTTAGCTGAGTCCCGTTGGGGGAGCTCCTGAGCCTCTCTGCACCTCACCAAATCGGAACATGTGGCCTCCAGTGAGGTGAGCCCTGCAGACTCCAGGAGCCACTGGGGCTCCCGCTCAGGCTGACCCCCGAGGTGAGCCAATCGGTTGAGACCAGACAACGTGCTGGGCTGCGTGTCCATTGGGCCTAATGACCTGTCCAGGCCAGAGCCCCCAGTTCCTGTCTCCATCTGTGCACAGAGGGCTGCCCCCCACATCAAGGTCTGAGGGAGAGTTAACCAACTGTCCCTATAGTACCCCCCCCCCACCCATCTGCAGCTGATTCTGACCGCTGTGGCCCTGGCTTTGCTCCCCGTGGAGGGATGAGCGGGAGGACCCCCAGGTTGGCCTCCCACACTCCCTGAGAGCCACGCCCGAGCCAGCAGGAACCGACTGCATGCGTCACCTCATCTCATGAGTCCATTCAACTCAGTTTCATTCAATTCAACAAGCGCCCTCCCCGTGCAGGCCCGGGGCCAGCCATGGGCGCGCAGAGGTGAGTCAGACCCATGCGCTGGCTTTAAAGAGCTCCCGAGCTAGTGAGGAAGGCAGGCGCTGATGGCGTGGCGGATGCTGTGACAGGGTGTCAGTGCCGCAGTGGCACTCCTGGGCTGGGCCCCCTCCCTCCCTCCTTCCACAAGCTGGCACTAAGCACCTACTATGTGCCAGGCCCGGCACTGGCCCCTGGGGACACAAAGATGAACAAGGACAGGCTTCCCGAAGCATTCGATGGCTGACGTCAAGGACAAGCTCTGTGGCAGGAAGGGGCGGTTTGTGGCTGGAGGCGGTGGTGAGCACTGGGGCAGCTGAGGCTTAGGGAGCCAACCCTGGGGGTTGAGAGGGCTGTCCTCGGAGGTCAGGGGAGCCACCGAGCAGGAAGATGGGCTCCGGCGGGGGTAACGCGTTAGTGGAGATTCCTCCTGGCCCGAGCAGAGGGCAGGGAGCGCTTCCTGTGGGCCCCGTGCTGGGCTCCCTGGTTCGTGAGAATGATCTCACTTAATCCTCACAGCGCCACCGCCACCGCCACCGTGAGGGATCATCCCCTTTTCCTGAGAAGAAATGAAACTTAAATCCATTGTCTTTCCTGAGCTCATACAGTCCAGAAATAGTGAAGCAGGACAGTCCTTCGAGGGCATGCTTTGGTGACAGGAGCCTCTCCAGGCCGTAGAAACCCTGCAAGCTGTTCCAAGGGAGTTGGCCATGGATGGCACTGCCTGGCACGTGACAGTCATATTTCTCTGCAGCCTTTTGCTCCAGTGCTGTATCACTGTGATCTTTCCAAAGCCATTTTAAGCAACACCGGGGGGTCGGAATTAAGATGAAATGCCACCAATGTAATGCGACCAATTGAAAAACACTCACGTGAACAGGCACCTTCTACACAGGGCACTGTCGGCGGCAGCCACACCGCTTTACTGCCCGGCTTGCTGGACAGAAAGTTTCTTTGGCATCATTTGTCAGACACGATCTCATTTCATAAATTTAAAAGGAGATTGTGGGGAGGACAAGTGTTTTGGAATCAGTAGGGAATTCCAAAATCCCACACTGGGACAAGGGGCCTCTGACTCCCCATCTGTAAACGGGTCTCTGTACGCCCGTGGGGCTCAGAGGCCCAATGGCCCATGGGTGTGAGAAGACAGAGCTAGGTACAGTGAGGGACAAGCATGACACTGTCCTGTGGCACAGCCTTTCGCACACGGGCAGGCCCTGGGCTCTCCTGGGCCTTGGTCTCCTCACGTAAAGGAGTGAGTGGGTCTAGATCAGGCTTCTCAATCCCGGCCGCACACTGGAACCACCTGGAGCTTTATTATTTTTTAGTTTTTATTTTTTTAAATTTTGCTTTATCAACATACAGTGTAGTTGATTTTCTTGTCCCTTTACTGATTCCTCCCTCCCCTCCCCCTCCCACCCATCAACATCGTATCTGTTCACTTGTCTTAACAAGTTCAAGGAATTGTTGTGATTGTTGTGTCTTCCCCACTCCCCTCCCTGTTTGTTTGTGTATTTATTTATTTATTTTTAGCACCCACAAATAAGTGAGAACATGTGGTATTTCTCTTTTTGTGTCTGACTTATTTCACTTAATATAATTTTCTCTAAGTCCATCCATCTTGCTGCAAATAGTAGTATTTCATTCTTTTTTATAGCAGAGTAGAATTCCATTGTGTAGATATACCACAGTTTCCTTATCCACTCATCTGATGATGGACATTTGGGCTGGTTCCAACTCTTGGCTATTGTAAACAGTGCTACAATGAACACTGGAGAACAGGTATCCCTTTGACATGATGATTTCCATTCCTCCGGGTATATTCCCAGCAGTGCAATAGCTGGGTCATATGGTAGATGTATCTGTAATTGTTTGAGGAACCTCCAAACCATTTTCCATAAAGGCTGCACCATGCTCAGTCCCACCAACAGTGTAGGAGGGTTCCTTTTTCTCTGCAACCTCATCAGCACTTATCATTCTCAGTCTTTTGGATATTAGCCATACTGACTGGACTGAGATGGTGTCTCACTTGGGAGCTTTAAAAATTCCTGACACCTGGGTGCCACTCCTAGCCATCTGGCTTAATTGGTCTGGGGTGTGGCCTGCACTCCGGGAGTTTTAAAAGCTTTCCAGGTGATCCAACGGTCATTCGAGGCTGGGAGCCACTGGTCTAGACTCTAGAGTCTCGCTACTCAAAGTGCGGTCCTGGGCCCATCAGCATGGGCATCACCCCGAGCTGTCAGAAAGGCCGACTCTCAGGCTGCACCCTCCCCTCATCACTGGAATCTGCCCTGTAACAAGATCCTCCGGAGGCTCACAGGCACTTCCAAGTTGGACACGCTCTGGCACAGGTGCCTGAAGCCGCCGCCTCTGGCCATCAGTCGCTGCTGCTCAGGAGTGGCCAGCTTTGCCGCAGTCTCGGAAAGGTAGAGCCATGGAACCAGGGAGTCCTTTATCTCCCCTCTGTAAAGAATTTCCTCCCTCCCTCCCTCCCTCCAAGGTTTATTGTAACAAACCAAGAAAATCTAGGTAATACTAAGAAAAGAGAAGGCCAAGAGAAACCCCAGATAAGTTTGAGGGGTGTTGGGAAAATATAGGAAAAATGGTCAGGGCTCCTCAGATGTTCAGAATCTTGCTGAGCATTTGATGTAAATAGGCCTATGTGCTCAGGTGTTCCTTGGTTATCCTCTAGAGTAATTGTGCATGTGCACCCAGGTGTCCTGGGTTATGGCCTTAAATATAAGGATGAGTGGCTCTGTTCCATGGTGCCTCCCATCCCTGGGATGCCTCCTGTTGGGGGGTGGGCATGGGGAGGCTGCTGCTGGAGGCTGCTGCTGGTGCTCCTGGGACCCTCTGCAAGGCCACTGCCAGGCCTGTAAGCTGCTGTCACTGAGGAAGCTGAGGACTGAGCTCAGGTCATCTGCCAACAGCTCCTGGAATCCTTCCCAATTACCTAGCATGGACCTGCATGTGAGGGGTCTGGTGACCCAGTCTGTACAATGGGTTTGGAGGGTCTGAGCCCTAGCCCTGACAATATAAATGGAAACAGTATAACTAAAATAATAACTGAAATAATGAAATATTTTGGCTTTAGTTATGATTTGCCTTACTTTACAGGGGGCCTCACAGCACAAGAGGCCCACACCCCACTTCTCAGCATGTTTTCCTGTGAGGCTGCAGGCCAGGTGGGGGGGGGGGTGAATGTGTCCCCAAATCACAATTCCCGAGGAATTGTGGATCTTCTGGAACCTGCCTAGGGATGGAGGAAAGCCAAGCAGTGTCTTAGAGCTGCTTGGATGGAAACTTCTACTCACAACCAAAATTAACACCCTGGGTTCTCCTGAATCTGCTGGGAAAATATAGAAAAATGGTCAGGGCCCCTTGCCTAGCATCTAATGTAAATATGCACGTGTGCCCAGGTGTTCTTTGTTGTCTAATGTGATTTCACGTGTGCACCCAGGTATTTTGGGTTATGGACTTAAATAGAAAGGACTAATGGCTCTGATACAGGGTGCTTCCTGGGACACTCCGGGAAGCCACTAGGGTGACTGCTCCTAGCTCTGAATAAAGCCCATTAATTTTTCACCCATGGCTCCCAGGACCTTTTCCTATTGCCTAGCTCATAGACCTGCATGTGGAGGGTTTGTGACCCAGACTGTAAAACGGACTTGAAGGGTCTGTGAGCCCTAGCTTTACAGTCTCCTCCTCCCAGACTCTAGTCCTAGAGCAAGAGGGGAAGGGACCTTGAGAAACTATGATGTCTCTTGCACCCCTGTCCTGGGGCAGGAATTCCTACTCCCAGGGTTGGCTTAGGTTCCTGTGGTTCCTCTGTGCTGACTGCAAAATGACACCCCCCCCCCCATTGGCAGAGGAAGTACAGAAATGGCAAAAGCATCTCCTTCCTGGGATGTTTGCAGCCGGGGCACCCAGCCTGGCACGCTGTGAGCATCTGGATCTCAGAGGCCTAGGCACCACTTGAGTAGGGCACAACCTGCATAGCTTTCCCGGGCAGGGCTGCCCATACCACCCTGTTGGGAGTGGGCTGTGGAGAGTCTGCCCTGGAGCTGGCTGGCAGTAGAGCAAGTCCTGGAAGCTAGACCCACCCAGGGCTTCTGCCTCCTGCATTATTGATCTGCTGCCCGGTTGTGGCCATGAATAATTCATCAGGGGAAGGAAGCGCTGAGGATTGCAGACTAGAGGCATCCCGGCTCCCCCGACCAGGCTCTCAGGGTTTATTCCTCTTTGCTTAATGGGCTTCCAAGGTGGAGGCCATGATGAATCTCAAGTTTCTCCTCCTGTTCACGGGGCAGGCCCAGGAAAGGCCTCGCAGGTTTGGAATTGCAAAAACAAACAAACAAACAAACAAACCCTCCAGCCTAACCAGGACTGAGCTGCCCACAGCCCCTGGACCAGGGTGCCCTGTCCTTGCCACACTCCTGGTCATCTGGTACTCAGACAGCCTGAGTTCAAACGCTGACGATTTTAAATTCTCTGAGGTTCCACTTCCTCACTGGGTACAAATAGAATGATAATATTAGGTGGATTGAATCATGCATGGGAAGAACCTACATCACCCTGACCTGAAGCATGAGTTGTTATTGTTGTTGATGTTATTTAAAATAAACGATGGCTTCTTCCATTGTTGCCACGGTCTTGGGGAGGAGGAGAGCGCTGGACTGCTGATGGGCCTGCTTTGGGTGGGGATGTTGTCAGAGCTTCAGGAGAGTGCACGCAGTGAGGGTGGGCGATGGCCCATCTGGGGCACATCTTGGTGGGGCTAGCAGCAAGGAGGGGCAGGGGTGGAGGTGGGAGGACATCAACAGAATTATCCAGAATCCTACAATGATTTTCCCTCCCTGATCAGACTTTTCCAAACTACCGTCTCAGGGCCCTCAAAGCAGCTTGGAAAGACAGTGGAACACCAGGACATTGCTGGGGGTGGCAGGCGTCGGAGTAGACCAGTTCAGCCCTGATGTGCTGGGGATCTTGGGCTCAGTTCTGTTCAATGGTTCCATCTAACACACATTAAGTGTAATGTAGGATGTGTGCATCTCAAGCCAAACTCAGGTACGCAAGAAATGTTTTCTTTATGACCAAATTTAATTTCTCCTTTACTGCCATTGTGCCAGGTGGCAGAGACTCCAGCCCAGTCAGTTCAGATTCCTTCCCCCTTCCCTGAGGGTTACAGCAGGCTGAGGTGTTGTCGAGCACCTGAGTGGCAACAGTCTGGTCCTCGCTGTTGTCACCAAGATATCCTCACCCTTAGTCCCTGGGATGGCTGCTGAGTTGACTTTGGTCCCCCAACGTTAGTCACAACCCTTGCTCAGGGTCAAGGTCCTGGAGGGAAAGTGCAGGGCTAATCGTACAGCGATGTCAGAGAGGCCAGCTAGAGCACCCGGCAGTGCCTGTGCGGTTATTAATCCCTTGTTATACAGGTCACTTAATGACACTGTGGGGGGGTTGACTGATTGCTCCTTTAATATGACAAACACCATTTAAAGAAGGAGGAAAAAGTCAGATCAGTAGTATCTAATATAGAAACAAACATGGACTCTAGTTCAGTCCAATCCTACAAACTCTTACTGAAGACTCCAATGTGCCAGCCCATGAGGTGGGCACGGGGGGCAGGGTGGGGAAGTGGGAAATGTAGGGCAGTGGACAAGCATCACCTGGAGTCCCCAGGGAGGTGTGGGGAGCCAGCTGATGGCCATGCTGTGACCACCCCAACAGGAGGACATGCCTCAGTCCTGTGGTTGGGAAAGGGGATTCTACAGAAAAGGGCTGTCATCAAACAGATCAGGAAAACACGGAATTAAATCAAGCTAAATACAGTGGTTTGACTGTAAGACTTCTCAGAGCCTTTAATACGCTGACGAGCATTGTGAATCTCCAAGAAAGCATAGATACGCAGTTTTTCTGAAATTTAATGGGCTGCCAAGTCCCTTCTTTGCAGGACATTTTCTTCTAAACCTACCTTAGAATTGTTGACCCAAGCATCTCCTTATGTTATTAAAAACTCTTTGTAAACATCCTTTTTTTAAAACTAGGATATGCACATTTATTTGTTCAAATAACAAATACATAAGCTGAGTAACAGAGGAATAATAAAATACTCTGTAGAAAGTAGGGCTTCAAATTTTCACAAAAACTGGAGAGTAAAACATTAAAATTTACATGTTTCATTTTATAAACTCTACAATTATTTGAAATAGCTCTTGAAAGTCTTCCAAAAGCATGCAAATATCAAATTAATTTCAACAGAGGAAGATGAATAAATCAAAGGCAAATTAATTGCTAAGCAAATCAACAAGTCCACTTAATAAAAAGAAATCAAGAACAGAAATTAAATATCTAAGTATAGCAAGATAAATTGCATAAAAAAATAAAACAATATAAACACAAGGGCACTTCAAAAAGTTCATGGAAAAAAGAATTGAAAGAAAATGGAAATCTTTCCATGAACTTTTTTGTTTGTTTAAATTTTTACCTTTTTGTTTAAGACTAAGATCATAGAAAAAATGTTCTCTGACCACAATAATAGAAAGAAACTTAGAAAACTCACTTCAGGGCCGAGCCCGTGGCACACTCGGGAGAGTGCAGCGCTGGGAGCGCAGCGACGCTCCCGCCGTGGGTTCGGATCCTATATAGGAATGGCCGGTGCACTGAGTGCCGGTCACGGAAAAAGACAAAAAAAAAAAAAAAAAAAAAAAAGAAAACTCACTTCATATGTGGAAATTAAACAACAAACAACACTCTCCTAAATAAAGAGTAAAAAGAAAAATCACAGGGAAATTAGAGAGTACCTTGAGATAAAGATCAAAGTGCAATATATCAAAATTTATAGGATGCAGGGCTCACGCAGTGCTTAGAGGAAAATTTATACTTGTAAACACCTATGTTAAAAATAAGAAAAATCTCAAATCAGTAATGTAAACTTTTACCTTAAGAAAATAGAACAAGCACAGCAAACTAAACCCAAAGCAAATATAAGCTGGGAATAACAAAGATTACAACAGAAATATATGAAATAGGTCATTTTAAAACAATAGCGAAAATCAGCAAAACCAATAGTTGATTCTTTAAAAAGATCAACAAACTTTGCAAACCTTCATCTAGACTGACCAAGAAAAAAGAAGACTGAAATTACTAAAATAAATAAAGTAGGGGCATTATTACATTGTCACTATGGCTTTTTGTGGTGATAAGATTTAGTTTTTTTCATTTGCATTTTTGTTCTACCAGTGGGTTTTGTTCTTTCTTGTGCATTTGTGGCAGTGCTTATTGTTTTTCGGATTCCAGATGCAGGACTTCCTTGAAGATTTCTTGTAGGGCTGGTTTTGTGGTGGTGAACTCCCACAGTTTTTGTTTGTCTGGAAAATACACTATTTTTTCCCTCATTTCTGGAGGATAGCCAGCTGTGGCTGTGGTGGTGGCTGTGGTGGGCCACCCACATGGAAGTGGTGTTTTTGGCATGCTCTCTTTGCTTTTGGCTGGGGGGTACTGCTCTTAGCTCCTGCCTAGGACCCCAGGCATGCTCTGTTGCCTGCTTCTGGGCAGAGGGGGCTGCGGCCCTCGGCTCCTTGCCTAGGACCCTGGGTGTGCTCTCCCGTCTGCCTGTACATATCCTTTTTTAATGGTTGCATAATCCATAACTTACTTGTACACTTATCTTCTCTCCCATTGCTGGGCATTTAGCTGACCAGTTTTTCTCTTATAATTTTTAAAATGGGGCTGAAGCAGTAGGGCAGTGAATTCTGAAGGTGCTTCAGGAGCAGCTCTGGCAACTGACGCCCCCCACCAGGAAGAACAGCCAGAGCCCACCCTCCCTGCAGGGTCTGCTGACTTGGCAACCACCTGGGTTAGAAACAGGGGAGATGATCTGGAGGCGGCTAGACAAGGAAACCCCAGGGCCAGGTGGCTGGGAACCTGGGGTGCTGAGGCTGACGAGACCAGACTGTTGGGGGACCCCCTGGGAATGATGGGCACAAGTCTAAACTGCCTTTACTTTCTTAATGGCTCTGGAAAGCACCAGGCTAACAGGGTCTCAGCCAGAACCTCCTTCTTCCTGTGGGGCTGCCTGCTGGGGCACAGCTCAGGCTGGGACCCTTGATGGCTGGAGTAGATTAGCCCTTATTCCTTTCTCAGTCTGTGCTCGTGTCTCCTCTTGTTTTTTCACTGGAGCTTTTCTTCTACAAATTTTTCAGTTTGGTTTAAATTCTAGGTTTCTCAAGGAAGTTATAACAAGAATCCCCTTTTGCCTAGTTGACTGTCAGTGGAAGAAGTTTCTGGGTAAGAGGAGACCCTGGTCTTCTTGTGACACTCCCAGGAATGCAGCTACCAGGAGGACCATGGTGCAAGGACCAGTGTCCCAGAGGCCTCTGTCTGATGGTGCAATGCTCGCCCTGACTCTCAGACACGCACATCCAATTCTGTAGAGCAACCCTTCTCTACAAAAACTTTCTGTGCTCCCCAGCCCATGGGAGATTCATTCTTTAAACTTTAAAACAATATAAAAACAATCCAAGTTATATACTCCAAACTGCTATCAGCAGTCACCCATGGGGTGGGGTAGTGGATTGGGGAGGTGATAAAAGCAGCCTTTCACTTTTTATTCCATATACTTTATATCATTAGAACCTTACAGCAAGCATTTTTATCTCTTACTTTTATAATTTAATTTTAAAAAAATAGGAATGTATGAGGGAGGAAAGATTATTCCCTATAATCCATTAGCTGAAGCAATCAATGTGAATATCTGAGAATTTTTCTTCCGGGCTTTTAAAAACGAATTTGGTTTTAACACACAGCAACAGTCACTTTAAAATAAAAGGGTTCAACTAAGTGCTCTTTGCATTGCAGCTGGACTTTCCAGAGCTTTTAAGCGGCTGGCCCTTCAGTTTCCCTCAAACCTGGCTCCTTCAGACATGCCAGCCTCCCCTGATGAAATGACACAAAATGGGACACGTGGGTGGGATGGAGTAGTGTGGTCAGAGGGGCTGGAAGCTCTTAGATGTTCTCTCTTTGGACTTGGGGGGTGTCCAGGAAAGCTCCCTCCTTCTGTGTTCCTCCAGGGACCACCCCAGAGTTCACTTCTTCCTGACCTTTGCTTTGGATTCAATTCTTGCTTTTGGCCCTTGCCCTAGAACTGGATGCTTTGGTCGGTCTGGCTCTTGTCTCCAGAGTCTCCTCTCAGCATCCCCCCCGCCCCTGGATCCCTTTGCTGAAGCCCTGCCCTCCCATTACCCCAGCTGGTCCGGTGAGGAAACTGGATACCTCTGGTACCCACCCACCCCACTTCTCTACTGAAGTCCGGACCTTTTCCCACTTGCTAGACCATCCTGAAGGCTTATGGCTGATGTCCATTTGAATGGCAGCGTGGATACTGGAAAGTCCAGATAATGGAATTGAACCTGGATCTGAGAATGGGCTGGCATGATTAGCTTTTACCCCTAAAACCAGACCCTGCAGTTCCCCCAAAACTTATCCATCTGTTGGAGTATTTGGGAGGTCCCAGGGCACAGAGGTCCCAAGCTTGATTCAGTCTGGCTGGCTGACCATTCTAGAGTCTCAGGACATTTACTGCAGAGGGGAACACACAGTTCCAGGCAGGGCCCGACTGCCCCCCTAGGGGGAACTAAGCTTGATGAACTCATGTTTTGATCATGGCCCGTGGGAGCTGCTCTTGGGCTGGTTAAATAGGCAGGAGGTAAACACGCACCCAAGGTGGCTCCCTGCACAGCGGGTTTAATTATAAGCACAACATAGTGACGACAAGACAAAGTGGGGGAAATAGAGGGAAAAAAAATCTCTCACTACCCACAGCCTCCACATTTCCCTGCCTGGGAGTGACTTCTCCCTCCAACATGACTTTTCCTAGGGATGCAGATGCTTTTTTTCTTCCTTAATTTCATTCTGATTACAAAATTAATACAACAACCCATTGTGGCAAACTTGGAAAATGCAAAACTAGTGTAAAGAAGAAAACAAAAATTTCTACAAATTCCACAGTCCAGCCCCTTTCTTCATGTTAAGCAGCCTTATTTTCATTACAGCACTTGCCACCATCTGAACTCATCTTGTTGATTTGTTTACTTGTTTACTGTCTGTTTCTCCCCCACAACAATCATAAGTCTTATGAGGTCAGGGCCCTTGTTGGTCTGTACACATTAATGCCCCCAGCCAGGCCAGGGCTTGGTACATAGTAATGTTTTACTGCATGTTTGATGAATGAATGAACGCAATGAGGTGTATGTTTTTACTCCACCGTGATCACCCAGTTCATGCTATTTTATATACTGATTTCTATACCTGAAATTAACTATGTTCTTCATGCCGGGTCAGGGAAGGGCTGGGGGAGGGAGTGGGAAAGGTGGCTCTGGGTGAGGCCTAAGGCCAGGGGGGATGGGGAAGGCACAGATAAGGTGGATCCCATGGAGATGATGTTAGAATCACACATCTACCCAAGTGCACCATTGAGAGGGGCAGAGTGAGGGGAAGGATAGGCTTGTCCCCCAACGTTCAGGGAATACATCCTCATAACCTTTTGGGGTCATTTGTACAGAAATTAGAGAGATTCACTGAACTTGCTCAAGATCTCACAGCTGGTCAGCAGTGGAGTTAGAATAGGAACTGCAGATACGATAATAAAAGCTTCATCTTTTAGAAAAACACCAAATCAGAAATATGGATTACACTATAAGAAGGCTTTTAATTAAAAAGAAGCTATGAAGCACATCTTGGGGGACCTAAATGTCCGTTTCATTTGGAAACTGTTCTATCAAAGGCCTTGGTCTGTGCTGATGAGAAAATGGATTTCACAAGAGTGAATTCAACAAAAAGGTTTGGCTAGCTGATTAATTAACTGAGGCAAAGGTCTCATGAAAGTTTAAGATTGGTTTTAATGTAGATTATTCTTTTGCACCCATGCCATTGATTGCTAAATGTAAGAGTCTGATTTTGATGTTGAATAAATGTGTCTTTTAAAAAAAGTTTAAAATTGGGTGACCTTCCTTCTCTTTCAACATGGGAAGATATGGAATCTCGTGCTGTCAGATTGGTTTACTAGGAGTATAAGAGCTCACCTTTATACACGAAATGTAAAGCTCTATGTCTGTAAAACATATTTCAAATAATTGTGAAAACTGTGGTTAAAGCAGGAGATGGTAATAGTTCATCAATTATATAGATTCATCACTTCAGATAAAACTAAATATTGTAGTTGCCAATTAAAAATAAGGTATCCTACCTCTCTTGGTCTTTGTTCTTTCAAAACTACAAATATCTCAGAGCAGCTTTTGAGATAATTGTTGTGCTCTGCTGTCTCCACCAGCAAAAGTTTACAAGGGTCACCCAGCAAAAGGCTCTGACAGTCTCTAGTTTAAAAATCCAGTGCAGGACCTTCTGTCCCCCAAAGCAGGGCTCTTTCCCAGCTGCCTTCTGATGCTGTCAGTCTTCTTTCTGGTCACCTACAGCCGTCAGCACGTACCCAGCCAGAACTCTATCTGGTATGAATTTAGCTTCACAGGCCAACCGTAATCTTAATTCTCATCTCTGGATTCCTGCTTGTGCTTCTGGGGAGTCTGTTCCTAAAAGTTTCCTCAAGCTCAGTCCTGGCCCCACTGGTAGCACTGAGTGGTCCATCCACATCAAGGGCACAGTCCTGCCTGCCCAAGGAGCCTTCCTGAGGAACCCTTGCCCCCCAGGCTGTGCTCCCCAGAGAGCCGTCTGCCTCTGGGTGCCTCCCTTGCTCAGAGGCATCTTTCCAGGGCAGATCGCGGGGGAAGCCGATCGCGGGGGAAGCCGATCGCGGGGGAAGCCGATCGCGGGGGAAGCCGATCGCGGGGGAAACCGATCACGGGGGAAACTGATCACGGGGGAAGCCAAGCACAGGAGGCTCATTCTCAGGAGGATACTTGGTCCTGCAGGGAAGCAAAACCACATCCCTTGAGCTTTCTCCCTGCTGAAAAGAGGGATTCAATGATGCAGAAATTAAGAAAACCCCCATCTAGGGACATGGCTGGGCATGTGATTAACAAACAGACATGAAAATGACATCCCATTTACAGATGGCTAATAGTGTAGATGGGCAGAGCACCAATGAATTAAATCCACAGTAAGTAGTATACTTTCATTTTCACCAAAAATTTCAGTCTCATTCTCAATGCTAATTATCTGGGTGAAAATCACCAGCTACTATGTTCCTCTCTTAGAAGCTCTGTTTTGCCTTAATAGAGTCACATTCAACTAACATTTATTGAACATCTACTATGGTCTATATACTTTCCCATACACCTCATTTGACCCTCTAACTGGCCAGCCATCACGACAACCTATTTTAAATAGGGATTAGTCTCGCCACTTTTTACAGATGAGAAAACAAAGATTTACAAATGTTGAAGTTATTATCTAAGAGTACACAGCTATGACCACTGGAGAATAAAAAGTGGCAACTTTGCCTTCTATCCTGACAGCAAAGAATCTTTCCCAAATCAGCGTTAAGCCCACAGATTTTTTTCTACTCCTTTAGTAAAAAAAAAAATTAGTTGTGGTAAAATACATATAACACAAAATTTACCATCTTAACAGTTTTTAAGTGTACAGTTCAGTAGTGTTAAGTGCATTCACACTGTCATGCAACTATCACCATCTCTCCTACAAGTCTTTTCCTCTTGAAAAACTGAAACCCCACACCCACTGAACAGTCATTCCCCCTTCTCTCCCCCCCATGCCCCTGGCAGCCACCATCCTGCTTTCCATCGCTATGGCTTTGACTACTCTGGGTACCTCATGTGAGTGGAGTCACACACTGTCTGTCGTTTTGTGTCTGGTTTCTTTCACTTAGCATAATGTCCTCAGGGTTCATCCGTATTTTAGCATGTGTCAGGATTTCCTTCCTTTTTAAGACTGAATATTCCATTACATATACACACGCCACATTTTGTCTGTTCATTCATCTGTTGATGGACATTTGGGTTGCTTCCACCTTTTGGCTCCTGTGAATAAGGCTGCTACAATCATGGGTATACAAATCTCTCTTCGAGACCCTGCTTTTGACTCTTTTGGGTATATACCCAGAAGTGGAATTGTTGAATCATACGGTAAGGCTACTTTTAATTTTCTGAGGAACCACCATACCATTTCCCATAGCGGCTGCACCATTTTATATTCCAACCAACAGTGCATCAGGGTTCCGATTTCTCCACGTTCTCACCAGCACTTTTTATTTTGTTTTGTTGACAGTGTAGACATCCTAATGAGTGTAAGGTGTAAACCCACAGTTTTATATCCTGATCAATGTCCCCAGTGACAGGGAGGATAGAAAGAGAATGGGCATATGGACACAGATCAGACAGACATCAGGATCTGCCAGTAAATGGCCTAAATAAATGGAGGGAGGGAAATACCCTGTACACAGATTAGAAGATTCAATATTGTAAACATGTTAATTCTCTTCCAATTGATCCATATATTCAGTGTAATCCCAACCAAAATCCAGCACGTTTTTCTTGGAAGCTGACTAACTGATTCTGCAATTTATATAAAAATGTGAAGGAACAAGAACAGCCAAGACAACTTTGAGTAAGAACAAATCTGCGAGACCTATACTACCGGATATCAGGACTTATTATAAAATTATGGTAATTAAGATAGAGTGGTATTGACTCAGGGTAGAAAACAGACTAATGGAAAAGAATGAAGCATCCAGAAAAAGACTCACACGTACAGAGTTGCTTGATTCATAACCAAATTGACACTCCAGGGCAGTGAGGAAGGGATGGATTTTTCAAATGGTGCCCAATCACCTGCATATCCACATGGAAAAATGAATCTTGACCCCTGGCTCAAATCACACATGGAAATCAATTGTAAAATGATTATAGTCCTAAACTGAAAAGCAAAACAATACAGCTTCTAGAAGAAAACATTGGAGAATATCTTCATGGCCTTCGGGGTAGGCAAAGATTCCTTAACAGGATACAAAAACACTAACCATTAAGGAAAAAAAAAAACGGATAAATTGGATTACATCAAAATGAAGAACTTCTACTAATCAGAACCACCATTAAGAAAGTAAAAAAGACAAGCCACAGAATGGGAGGGTATATTTGCAATGTATTTATCTAACAAAGGAAAAATTAATTGGAAAAGACAGATAATCCAATTAATAAATATGCAAAAAGTTTAAGGAGCATTTCATAAAAAAGGATATCCTAATAGCTAATAAGCATATAAAAATGCTCAACCTCATTAGTCATCAGGGAAATGCAAATTCAGACTGGCAACATCACGTGTTGGTGAGGATGTGAAGGAACTGGAATATTCCTACATTGCTGGTGGGAATGGAAATTGGTACAATCACTCTGGCAAACTGTTTGACAGTATATCCTAAAACTGAGTATGCACATAACCTATAACCCAACAATTCTACTCCTTGGTATATATAACCAACAGAGAAGTATACATATGTGTCCCAAAACCCACGTTCAAGAATGTTCAGAGCATCGAATCCCCATACTGGTCAGCCGCCCAAAGAAAAAAAGAACATGACTTGTAACAGTTCCAAACTAAAAATAAAAGCTATCCATCTATAATAGGATGTCTAAATAGAATGTGGATATTCATACAATGTAATATACTATAGAGCAGTGGTTCTCAAACTTTAGTGCACCTCAGAATCACCTGGAGGCTTGTTAAACTACTGGTGTGTGGGCTCCACCTTGCCTGTCCACACAGAATGTCTCACATTTTTCCTCTTAGCTGCCCCATCATAGTTGAAGATGTCTACTGATCACCTCTCCAGTGTTCTTTCCTCCCCCACGTCAGCAAGAGAGGGGACTAAGGAGGCATGAGAGGCCTGGTTTCTGACCATTAGTACAAACAAAAATCTCTCTTATACCAGGTCAGCCCCACTGACTTTGTTAATATACTAAGCATTAACCTCACATAATCCTGACAACATAAATAGAGCATAATTATGGCAGCCACCTTTATCACCATTTTATAGAGAAGGAATGGACCATTAGCTGGATTAACTGTATAGTCACGCTGCTTGGCAAAACTAGAGATGAGATTCAGACCCACGTCTCTGGGTCTGATGCTCCCTCCTCCATAGCTGGCTGCCTCCCCACAATGCCAGGCATGCTCATCCCCTTTCTCAACCAATCCAGGTGCTACCAAGCTCCAGGTTCAAGGTGAGGCCCCCTTTCTCCGGGAAGCAAATACTGCCACCCAAAGCAAGATGCTTTTTGCCTGATGTGAACACAGTATTGTTTACTAAATAATGTGCTTCTGGGCATTAAAAGCTCAGCCCTGAAAGAGCTCCTTTACGCAGTGTCTGCTGTTTCTGTGGCTAATTGGCTGTCTGGGGAGGTGGACGAGATGAAGTAAAATGCTGATCTTTCAGTCTAATCACTTGGTGAGAGCTGGGATACCCTGTTCCTCCATGCATCAGCATTTTTTTTCCCTCCAAGCCCTTTAACATTCACTTAAACAACTGAGGCACAAGCAATAATAAAATTGTATTTTTTATGTTACAAGAAAGTTTTGTATGATATATGCTTGGTATACCAACTTTCTCAATCTCTTCTGCAATAACATTTCATTAACACTCTGGTCCAAAGGGTGATTTAACAAGGTCAGAAAGGCAGGCACGAAGATGGTAAAAATATCAAACTTACTAAGGAGTAAGGGGAACCAAACATTTACTCCCTGCCTACTACACGTATCAGCAGTTTTGAAACAGTTTCTTATGACTTTGCATGAGCCAGGTGGGAAGAGGGGACTCTCTGAGAGCAGCTTGTGGCCTGAAAATATTCAGCGCCAAAGGCAGCAACCCAAGCCCTGCCAGAGGCTAAAAAGCCATAAAGCACAGGTTTTCAACACTGGCTGCAGGTTGAAATAACCTAGAGTTTTTAAAAAAAATATCCCTATGTCTGGGCTCCACCCTAGTCTAATTGGATCAAAACCTCTGGGAGTAGATGCCGGCATTGTTGTTGTTTTTTAAACTCCACTTCTGCAGGTGATTCTAATATTGAGAAGGATTGTAGTAATGAATCAACAAACAGGAGGTGGAGTGTTCCAAAGAACAGGTGATACTGGGGGACCATGAGACTGAGTTTAAAAGCAACCTCGTGGCGGACATTTAGTTCTGGCCCCCTCCACCCTGCTTCCATGAAAACTATTCCTGGCCCTCTCTAAATGGGTGAGTGTGACTCTCTGCACTCTGGGGTCATCCTCCTTGGCCTCCCTTTTAAACAGAAACATATGTCCACAAATTCAAGAAACAGCATACACATTCCTCTTGGCAAACTGGAGAGCTCAACTGGGTTCAATTCACAAAATAAACACACACCCAGAAAGAAACGAGGAGGCTGCAGACAACAGCAAGTCTGGGAGTTGGCAGAACATGTCCTGCTTTCAGGATTTTTAAAAAGAAAAATCAAGTGTTGCTTAGTTTTTATAATGGGATAAAAATTGGAAACCACTTTATAGTTAAAAAACAGGGTGCTGGTTATATTTGAACAATTAATTGGGTGGGGTGTGCATCTGCATAATAAAATTCAATGCTGGCATTGCAAAGCATGCTGCATATGAAAATTTAATAACATGAGAAGCTGTATGTACATGCGGTATTAGATGACAAAATCTGGTCATAGACAGTATGTACTATATGACTCCAATTTTGTAAAAAAAAAAAGTGTGCAGGTGTTTAGACATTTAAAACAAAAAAAAGTTGGGGAAACATAATTTTCCTTGTATTTTTCTATTTGATCCATATTTTCTACAATAAATACATATTAATATTGTCTGGAAAAAATGTAGTTAAAAAAAGCTTAGATGCTGAATCAGTGGATTGATCCATAAAAATATGTCATTTTCAACAGAGGACTTGCGGGAGTTTTAGGATGAAATAAAATTTCATACTATAATCAGACATTCGAATAATGACAATATAGATTCTTCCCTGGGATAAAGAACTTCTTTAGGGCAAATGTCCATATTTCCTTGGAGTTAAATATTAATCTGATAGAATTCAGCCTAGGAGATGAATTTTAGTTTCTCTGAAACTTTTATGAACTAATTAATGCATTAGATCAAAGAGCAGGACCAGAACAGAGTCAAAAAGAAGTCTTAGGAGATAAAGCATTTCTTGTTAATTCTCCCTTGCTTTCTTAAAAAGGTCATGAATCTGGATGAGGCATTTATCTACCTAAGGTCTACAACACAAACCTACAAACCTACATCATGTGCCAGGTGGGAAGCAGTACTGGAAATAGAAAGTGGGCTGTGAAAGGGAAATTGACAAAACCTTTGATCAGAGACAAGCTGGGAGAACCACTCTTGGGTTTTCTTTGCATAGGTCACCTTCGTGAAATTAAAAAGCTGAAACAGTATTCACTTAAATATAAATACCAAGTACTGTTTGATGAGGTCTCAGAGGAGTCATGGTCCAGATGTCATCATGGCCAGCCGTCCAACACCATAAATGATTGAATATGATATATAAAATGCTCACATTTCCATTAATGGCTCAGTGTTCCAATTGCCTACCAGTGTGGAGTTTCTGAAGTGCTCTTGGCTAAACAGGACATCTCCATCCATCCATTAAGAAACATGCTTTCAATACTAACATTTTCAAAGTAGCCTATTTCTCTTTCTAAAAAATATAATTTAAATGATTAAAAAATACAGTCTATGAAGAGTGAAAAATTAAGAGTCCTCCCCATCTGTGAGCTCCGGTCAGCTCATTTCCCGCCCCCCCCCAGGCAACTGCTTGTACCATTTTCTTCAATATCTTTCCTAATATTCTACATATAAAACAACCTATGAAAAATGGACACAATACTCAAACAGATATTTCACTAGAAAAGATATACGAAAAATAAACATGTGAAAAGATGCTCAACACCATTAGTTATTAGGGAAATGTAAATGAAAACCACAATGAGATATCACTACATGTCTAACAGACTGGCTAAAAATAAAGACATCCCAAATGTTGGTGAGGATGTTGATGAACTGGAACTCTCTTACACTCAATTATAAAATGGCGCCCTTTGAAAACAGCTTGGCAGTTTCTTAAAAAGTTGAACATACACTTGCCATATAATCTAGTTATTATTCTTGTAGGTATTTATCAAAGAAAAAAGGAAACATATGTCCATACACAGACACATATATGAATGCCCATAGCAGTTTTATTTGTAATGGCCCCAAACTGGAAAGAACTCGAAAGACCAACAACAGATAAGTGGATGAGCAAATTGTGGTACATTCATACAATGGAATACTATTCAGCAATAAAAAAGAATAGACCATTGGTACACACAATAGCATGGATGAACCTCAAAATGCTTACATTGAGTGAAAAAAGCCAAATCACGCCCCTCAACAGTCCGTATTGTATAATTTCATTCATGTAAAACTCTAGAAAACACAAACCAATCTATAGTGACAGAAAACAGAGTGGTGGTTGCTTGGGGATGAGGGGGTAGGGAGGGGCTGGAGGGAGGGATTTCAAAGGGGCACAAGATAACTTTTGGGGGTGTTGGGAAAGTAAACGAAAATGGTCAGGGACCTTCAGATGTTCAGAGTCTTGCCAAGCATTTGATGTAAATATGCACATGTGCCCAGGTGGTCCTTGGTTACTGTCTAATGTAATTGCACATGTGCACCCAGGTGTCCTGGGTTATGGACTTAAGTATAAAGTACCAGCTGCTCTGATCCACAGGGATCCCCCTGCCCCCAGGATGCCCCCAGGGGGACCATGGGTAGGCTGTTACTGTTGCTGCAAGCTGCTGTTGCTAGTGCCCCTGGGATGCCCCAAGAAGGCTGCCACAGCTGCTGCCGCTGGATCTGCTGTAAGCTGCTGCTGCTAAGGACTGAGCTTGTGTCATCTCCCAATGGCTCCCGGGATATTTCCCAATTACCTAGAGTGGACCTGCGTGTGAGGGGTCTGGCGACCCAGCCTGGCATGTGAGGAGTCTTTGACCCAGTCTGTACAATGGGTTTGAAAGGTCTGTGGGTCCTAACCCCTAACCCAGACAATACAAATGGAAACTTATATAACTAAAATAATGAAACGTTTTGGCTTTAGCGTAGCTATTGCTATAATCTGGCAGCGGGTGATGGATATACTCACTACCTTGATTATGGTGATGGTTTCTTAGGTATAATTGTTCATTTAAAGTATATGGAGTTTACTGTATGTTAATTATACCTCAATAAAGCTGTTTTTTACAAAGTGTGTGTGTGTGTGTGTGTGTGTTTGTGTGTGTATCAGGCAATATCATTTTCCCCATTTAACAACATATCTTGGAGATAATTCCATGTCAGTACATAGTAAGTTACCTTTCTTTTTAACAGCTGCTTATTTTTCCATGACACAGACTTACATAACTTATTTAGCTATTCCCCTACTGATAGACATTTAGGTTATTTATAGTATTTTCTTTTACAATCAAGCTGCTATGAATATCTTTTATCTTTTTACATCTACAAGAGAAATTCTTAGAAGTGGAATTGTTCGGTCAAAGGTTATGTTCATTTATGATTTTGATAGATACTGTAAGATTGCCCTATTTCTCTCACTGGCTCCAGTCCTGCCTGCTCTGAAATGGGAGGGATGGTTTCCACATGGAATAAAGGGCCTGCCAAGCAGGTGAATTCCACAAAAGGGGATTTTCTTGGTGATCACCCTCCTGTGAGCTGGTACCGCAGTCCTGGTTTGCAGTCACTTTTTGCTTCCAAAGTTTTCTTCAGCAATAGGATTGTCTTGAGATAGCTGTGGGAAATTGGGGTGCCATGGTGCCTACCTTTTTTTTTTTTTTAAAGATGACCGGTAAGGGGATCTTAACCCTTGACTTTGTGTTGTCAGCACTACGCTCAGCCAGTGAGCTAACCGGCCATCCCTATATGGGATCCGAACCCGTGGCCTTGGTGTTATCAGCACCACATTCTCCCGAGTGAGCCACGGGCCGGCCCCTCAAGGTGCCCACTTTACTTGACTGATCACAGGAAAAGAAAATTGAGAGGCTGGGCTATTGTACAACAGTGAGGCTGTAGTTAACGAAGAGGCAAGAGCATTTGACAATGTTCACTTCCAAGCACGACAGCCACAGCACTTTAGCACACGGCAACTGGATCCTTCCATTTCTTTCTCTTTTCAGTAGTTATTGAGCACCTACTATGTTCATTGTACTGTAGAATACAAAGATGAATTAAGACAGTCCCTAAAGGAATATTGTCAACTTTAATATGAATTTACTTTGAGCCAGTGTTTCTCAACCTTGATGCTACTGACATTCTGGGCTGGATAATTCTTTGCTGTGGGGGGCCTGTCCTGTGCATTTAGCAGCACCTCGGGCTTCTATCCACAAAATGTCAGCAGCATCCACACCACCCCACCCCAGCTTTGACAACCAAAGATGTCTCCACACATTGCCAAATGTCCCCTGGGGGAGGTGCCCCCAATTGAGATCACTGGAAGGACTCCCACCCAGTACTCCACGGTTCCAAAGAAGAGGGTAAATCACATGGTGCAGTGGGAGGCATGCCCTCCGAGCTCTAAGGAGACTACAGGACATGACACAGGACCACCTCTGAAGAGAAAGAGAAATGGAAGGATCCAGTTGCCATGTGCTAAAGTGTCATGGCTGTCCTGCTTGGAAGTGAACATTGTCAAATGCTCTTGCCTCTTCATTAACTACTGCCTCACTGTTGTACAACAGTCCAGCCTCTCAATTTTCTTTTCCTGTGATGAGTGAGGGTGGCTTTGGGTCCTAACCTTACAAATGCAAGCAAATTGATGTTGAAACTTCGTGGCGTTTAAAAAAAAATTCCTTCCTCCATTAATTCAACAACTACTTAATGTCTACTATGTGTCATGCTAAGGGCACCACCACTGGGATGAGTTACTGAAGGAGTTAGCATCTCACTCTTTTACCTTCCCATCCCCACAAAGGAGATACCGATATTCTGTTTCTTAGAGTAGTGGCTCCTCCTAGAAGGGGTGGAGAAAGGAGGAAGGTGACAAGACCAAGGGCACTGCAGGAGAGCTTCCTGGGAGACTGGGAAGTGGTGGGGGGGAGAAGCCACTGGAATCAGCTTGTGCCTTGCTCCCTGCCAGTGTCCCACTCCCTCACAGTGCCCCAGGAGTGGCAGCACCTCAGGGGAATGGTTTTGGGATGGGGTGTATGAGGGAACCTCAGGCCCATGGGCTCCTTGGCAAAGATCCCTGTGCCCAAGGGTGGCACAGTTGTAGAGAAACTTGTGGCTTCTAGTGACTACATGGCTCAGATAGCGGGCATCTCCATCAGGTCCAGTGTGGATAAGAGTGTCTGCCCCAAATGTTCTGGACTGTGAAAGACTCTTGGGAGCTTTGCACAGCCCAAGTGGCGAAAGGAAGGAGATTCAAGTATGAACAAGATTTATTGATTTATTTTTTCCCCCAGCACAGTAGGATAGGGGTTCTGAGTCAGGTTTAACTTGGTTTAGAAGAGTTATATAAAGTTTCTGCACAAAGTTCATACACATGGTATGAAGACAAACAGAACACTGCTCTGACTCTCCAGGGACTTGCAGTCTAATGGAAAATACCCACTGGCCCCACATTATTTCTCAAGAACATTCTGAGGAATTTTGTACCATCATGATCCTCTGTTTCATTTGAGCTCTACAAATGCATTACATTGCTGGAGTCCATTTTGCAGATAAGAAAACAACTTGAGTGATTTAGAGACTTGCCTATGGCCTAAAAGTATTAGATCCAGCACCAGAATCTAGGACACCTGACTCCAAGCCTCATTCTTTCCACTGCGCCAGGCAGCCCTGCTTACAGTTCATGAGGGATGGGAAACCTTGGTTAGGAAAAGGGCAACTGATTGCTATCAGGAGGACTGTGATTTTGAGCAAAGTCCTTCATCTCTTAGGCTTGTTTCTTTATCTATAAAAGGAGAACACTACCTCATTAAGTGAATAGGATTTTATTTGCATGTGGGTGTGGTTGTGTTTTATGTATGTATGTATAAGCAAAGTGCTGGGCATACATTGCATGGGTTAACTCACTACAATATTCTTGAACAGAGATGACAGGTTGTAAGTTGTTTAGGAAGACAGGCTAGGCAGCTATGTGCAGGGTGGCATCAAGAGGGGCTAGATGAGAGGCAGGGCTCTAGCTCAGAGGTGGCTGCCACATGCAGCCAGGTAATGAACAACAGGGCCCCAGTTTGTGGGATATGACAGGGAGGGACACAGAGAGGACTGAGGACCGATTCCAGGGTGAAAACACACCGTGCCATATTCATTTAGAGACAACTCGTCACTTTCAGAGAAGATGATTATGTTTAAACCATACCTTTTTTGGTAATGGGTTAAAAAGAGCTACCAACCATATTTGCTTGCTTCTCCTCAAGCTGTAAGCAATTTCAGTAAAAGACTGATCGGATGTTTGAAAATATATAAAAGAAACGTACCAGTTAAGTAACTGTTTTCTGACAGCTTTTTCTCAAAGGAAGGAAACTAAATACCACAAGTCAGGAAAACAGATTAAAAGATTATTTTAGGGGAGTGAAGAGAACACTGTCAAGTGACCTCTGGGATTCCTCCACACTGAGAGTTGCACTTCTCAGCACCCAACGTTCTTAGCTTTTAAGTGTCTTCAGAGGGTTAATAAAAAAGAGCTTTGCACGCTGAGCAGCTCTGTTGAAGTGGGAAATCTTAGCCAAGTTGAGCAGAGTGGAAACCATCAGGCTAAAGGGCATTTCTTCCTGTTCCAACTCAGCCACGCAAATCTGTATCTTCACAAAGAGGAAGATACTTGCCTTTCTCCTGGCATGTGCTTTAGAGAAACAAAGGAAAATGTCCTGATAGAAAACATCTTCAGTGAGATTCTCTAGCCACCTGTTTATGTCTAGGCATCTCTGATATCAAACGAGGGAGACTTGGGGCAGAAGTTCAGATCCGTTTGCCGTGAAAGGAGAGATGAAATAGGAGTGGTAGCTCGTCAAACCCATTCCACTTGGAAAGGAAAGGTCCCAGCGCCTTTGTTCAGATGGTATAATTGAGGATCTGTGGTGATGTGCTTTGTCAGGCTTGGCTTTGGGGCTCTCTGGGAAGAACTCCGAGATTCTAAACTAGAGGGTATGAAGAGGTTGGGCAGGAAGTTAGATCCAAATTAAAGCCTACGACTATGATGTCAATGCTGTAGTCCATTAGTACTCATAAAGGAATGTGAATTACAAACCCAGAGTCCTCTTTATTAAGCACTTGGCTAATAGCATTACTTGAAAATAATCAAGCCACAAGGATTTAAATAGATTTTAAATGATCACCTTTTAAATCAGGCAAAATCAGTGACTATTTTATAGCTTCTTTCCTAATCATGCAGCAGGGTTAAAATACATTTTGTGGAACTAGTACAAGATTTAGCATTAACGAGCCCTCCAGATTCAAATCCTTACTTTACCATTCACTCTATGATTTTGAGCAAATTTCTGAATCCCACTGGTCATTTCCTCCTCTGTAAAATGGGAAGGCCACCTCACTCAGTGGCGTTGATTTTATGTACGTCCACGTGAGTGTGTGCACACATAATGGCTGAGTACATATGAGGTAGTTAGAAAAAGGTCAGGATCCCCAAGGAAGAGAGGGCACTTTAGGAGCGATGCTCATGGCTGGGAGGGGAAAGCTGGGGTCCTGAGAAAAGGAGAACAGAGTGGTCAGATCAAAAGGATGAAGAGAGGCCTGGGGAATGACTGCTAATGGGTGCAGGGTTTCTCTTGTGGGTAACGAAAATGTTCTGAAGTTAGTGGTGCTCATTGCACAATTAATATATTAACACCCCTAAGTACACTTTAAAAGGGTAAATTTTATGGTTCATGAATTATATCTCAATTATAGTGTTATTTTTTAAAAGGATGCATAAAACATGAATAAGAACATCTGGAGAGGTAATGGGAAATGATGTACTTCCATTGTCTGGTGTGGTGGAGAATCAAATTCTGATTTACATGATAAAAATTTATTTGGGGAGCATAAGAATGTGTTTTTCTGGCTAAATTCTACAGTTTTAGACTCCCATCAGATCTCCTAAAGTTTCATGTTGATAAGAGGTTCTCCACTTCATAGGCTAAAATATTACTGGATTGTTCATACAATGTTTTTTGAATGACAGGTGACAGCTTTCCAGCACCTGTATTGTTTTATTCCGTATTTTAGGACATTATGAAAAATACTTATCATCACCAAAGATTTCATAGTCACTATTCCCAAAATGCCTCAGTGGTTACTTTTCTGATATCAACAGCTATAGGCACAACCATTTAGATTTCTAATCTATTATTAAATTACATAACAAATCTTCTACGCAGTCAGAAAATGCACATTAGATGCGAACAAAAATTAAGTACAAATACAATAAAATTGGTTCCAAGAAACTATTTTAAAAGCCAAAATTTAGAAAGTGCATTTGGGAAGAATAGATTTTTAAAAATCTCTATTGGCATTTTTCATGAGAAAACATCTTCCATCATAGTAAAATTTGATTGAAATTGATTTATTTTCCTCTGTAAGAGCTAATACGGTAGGAATGGAGGCAAATGTTTCAACATTAAATAAAGATTTTAGATATATAGAAAATGAGAAAGATCTGTCAAGACATGGCTCAGCTTTATCTCTGCTTATCCAATAAACATCCTTAAGATTCACTTGTTCCTTCCTCATTTTATTTCTCCCTATAAAACTTAAGTATGCAAGTGTATAAAGCAATAAATAAGATTAGTTTATTAATACCACGATGAAAAGTTCTGCATCTTTTTGGAGACTGAGCTAAACAACCCTTAGCCTAAAAGGAGAGTGGAACACAATTACTGCAATTTTCTGAGTAGAATCCATTTGTTCTTTAGTTACATTTGCCACAACATTCAGTGTAACACTAGACATGGCCACTTTCCCCAACAACTTCATAATGCAAGTTACAAACTCAATCAACTTCCAAAAATTATATCTGGCTAATGATCAAACACGAGTATTATAACCCAAAAGGCTAGTCCAGTTCTTTAAAGTCATTTTCATCAGCTTGAGATCACTGTGAAATAGAAAATTAATGGTGGGAGTGCTGAAGTGTCTCAATTCCACAGAGGCCAAGAGTCACTGCTTCAAAAGGCTCAGTAAGTACATTTTTCTATTCAGATGTATTCACATCCAATATGAAGGAACTAAAGCAATACTATTTGGTTCCAGGTACAAAAAGTGACCTCCTGGTGTCTCCTCTCATCACCTGTCTCCATTCTCAGTTACCCCCACACTTCATCTTAGTACCAGGCAGTATGGAAAAAGGCATTCTCTACAGAAGTGAATTTTGGTACAAAAGAGAGAGGAATAGAGAAGGAAAGCCTTTCTCTAACATTAAAAAAAAAAAAAAAGGTGAGCAAAATGCAGGTTACAGGGAGTCCTTTGGCATCATTAATTATAGTAATAAAAAGAATGTAGAGATTGCCAGGACACATAAACTAAAGTACCTGGATATCAAGCCCAGATATCCAGACTTACTAAAATTCAGACTTGCTAAAACAGTTTTACTAAGATCATCAGTACACGTACACATTAGAACAAAATCTTAGAAACAGAGCTTTGGAATTCTCTGCCCTTTTTGTTGCCACAGTTTTTCATATTTTTTAGTGAAATGGGAAGTTCTAAGTGAAGTTCTAAGTTTAAGTGAAATGGGAAGGGAGTGGTTACTAAACAGATCCAAAAATGAAACATTCTTTGTATAAGTCAATGGCTGAGGCAGCATAACTTCCCCTAAGAGGCAACATATATTTGGGACCAGAAATCAAAAACTCCTTCTAACCTCCTGGCTCACTGACTGGCTTTAACAAGTTACTAACTGTTGGCTCCTGGACCTAGCAACTGGTCTGTAAGGAGGGCAGCAAAAAAGGGGAAAAAACCAAGATGGTTAAAAAAACAGTTAAATGGCATGAAACTGAGAATTTAAATCAGTTATCCTGGAATCCAAATTCAGCCCCTTCCTATAAATGGCACACCCCTATTTCCTTGCTTGAGGGTTTCTTTCTGCAAATGAAGGAACCAGAAGAGGAAAGGAAAAGCATGGTCTTAGCTATCTACATTTGGCCCCATGTCACCTCACTATTGGCTACAGCTCTGGGAGGTTAGTCAGACCTATCTGACATCAACATTTACACCAAGCTTTTTCAACTTCCTTGGAAGAAGTGGTTTACTTTCATCAAGAAAATAACCAACAATTCTATTACTTTGTCTAAGCACAACCCTAATGGAAAGGCTCATCAGCCATCAAAATTGTATTCTCACCTGCAGCAAGCTAGATTAGCTTGTATCCTAGTTTTATTCTCACACAGTCAGTTTTAATGAATGCACCAAATAATCAGACCGGTAAAAAAGACTGGTAGTATAATTAAATAAATAACTTTATTTATGATACTTCAGATTTTATAAATGCCAACTATATAGCAACCAAATTCCCATAAATTCTCACCGAGGCACAACCACTGATCAAGGCCTTTTGAAAAATCAAAGATAATAGAGTGTCAGGGGAAAGAAGTTTTGTTTTCTCAACAGAGAATTTAATAAATGAACTTACTTCCCTGATCCTTTACAGTTCACACTGGGAAAACTTAACTCTCTTTTAAAGGCATCCCCAATCAACAAACTGATCAATCAGCCCATATTTAGAAAAATAAACCCCATAGCTAAGAAAAATATATCAAATGCCCTTCAAACCCAGAATGTAATAAAACGTTGACACCAGAATGAAAAACTTCTCAACCTCTGTACCAGACTGGGTGTTAGTTTACCCAGCCTGTATATCAAGTTCACGTGAACAACAGCTTCTACACACCTTGATGTAGGTAAGAACTACATGCTAATATCCCTTCATTTATCCTTTTATTCCCTGTGGCACAGTTTGAAACCAATGGTATAAACACCATAGTAAATTCCAGTGGTAAAGAGCAGCCTTCTTTCTCTGTGACGAGTGTAGATGTTGGAAGTCTTCAAACTACGTGGTAGTTCAGTAATACAAATGATGAATTTACAGAAACTGAGAAATGGTTAAACATGAAAAGAATTCTGGTGGGTGGTGTAAAGTTTTGTCAGTGTGTGGCGATGATAATAGAAGAGGTGCAGAGAGAGAGATTCTGTCACATACACCTTCAACAGTGAAACCATTCTCTGGATGTTTGGAAAAGCTTAACAGATTTGGAATGAATACATTTTTACCGAACACAGAATTCCTGGTACGTCAGGCAGTAGTTCTTAAACTTTTGCTCATAAGTTGTAGAGCATTTACAATTATCTGGACAGGAATGCCTTGTTACACGTGGCTATTTGAATAAATCTCACTGAAAATTGAGCAGTCCCCTCACTCAGCTACCAGATATGATGAGGAACAGTTAGGGGCATTGACAGACATTGGCTATTCTTGGAGTAGCAAATATTAATCCAATGGAAAAAATAAAAACAAGCTGGCCAGTTAGTTCATTTGGTTAGAGAGTGGTGCTAATAACAAGAAGGTCCAGGATTCAATCCCTGTACTGGACAGGAAAAAAGAAAAAAAGAAAAAAAACCCCAAACACTGACTGGCTCCTATTAAAAAAAAAAAAAGCCCATCATTCTTGTTTTTCCAGCAATATAGTCAATCTCAATGTACTCACGATTTTTTAAAAAAATAGTGCTTTATTTGCAGTGTTCTCTGTTTTAGAGTATTGCAAACATGCTGATGGTATCTCAAAGAATTTGTGAAAAATGGAATTTTCCTTGAATATCAAAAGACTTGGGGGCTGGCCCCATGGCTCACTCGGGAGAGTGCGGCGCTGGTAGCGCCGAGGCCACAGGTTCGGATCCTATATAGAGATGGCTGTTGCGCTCACTGGCTGAGCGCGGTGCGGACGACACCATGCCGAGGGTTGCGCTCCCCTTCCTGGTCAAAAAAAAAAAAAAAAAAAAAGAGTTGGGAACACAGGGTAGAAATCTGTAGTACAAATGATCAAGAAAGGCCTTGTGATTTCTCATCATGAGTGTAAAATAAAAGAACAAGAATTATTTTTATTCACAACCCAATCTGGTGGCTGAAAGAAAAGCTGAAGAGTCCAGCTGTAAGACGTGGCTTGTCATCAGGCTTCAACATTATCACTGAAGCACAGAAACTCTGCTTTTGATTGGTTTACTTACCTCTGAGGGAGACAAAATCAACTGAAAACTTTTTTTTAAACTAAAAACAGGGAAATATGTGTTAGAAAAAATTCCAGTGGTAAACTGTGGCTTCAGCTCAACCTGACAGTCACAGAGTCCATCACTACTAGTCTCGAATTCATCCTGCTGGTCAGGCTAATTATCGGGACAATTTCTCCCTCCTAGTTTTCCTTATTCCAGATCAGGGCATGAAAATGGTGGATGTCAAGAGTCCCTGGAATGTTCCATCAATGAAAAGCATACAGCAGCAATAGGATGGTACAGATACCAACAACACCACCCAAGATGAGCGAGTCACGCCGTTTCCTAAGGTTGATCCTCTGGATCAGGCTGTTCACAGCAGGAAAACGATCTTTGGGAAATCTTTATTAAGGTCATATTTGGAAAAAGGCTCTTTAGTGAAAAGTCACCGGAATCACAAGAATAGAGTTTAGTGGTATCTGGAAACAGTAAGTGATGAGAAGAAATAAGGGGAAGAAAATCACAGTGAGGGAGTCTTTAGCAAACACATATGGCAAAACTGATCAAAGTCCCAAATGTATTCAAGTCTCCTATTCTTGTGTGTAGTCCACAAATATGAATAATGAAAAGAAAAACTTAACAGAGAGAGCAGGAGAAGAAGATAGTAATGATGACAGCTCCCATGTACTGAGGCATTACTGCCAGGCTTCAGGTCAGGGTGGGAGCCGGTGTGGTCAGGAAGAGAGGAACTCAGCAGGGTGTGGAGGCACAGGCACAGCAGCTACAACCTCCACTGACCCGATCCACTTCCCTCCCTTTCCTCCTTCTCCTTCTCTCTCTTTAGCTCCTCCTTTCAGGAGACTGGGGAGTTTTGCCTGAGGGTTTTGAAGAAATACCTGATTCTCTCTCCACAGGGTAATAACACCCCTTGGATTCTGGCAACTGGTGGGAACCAACTCTAGGATCTATATAAACACGGAATGGTGGATTATTTAAATTTTAAAATTTACTTTGCAGCAGTAGGCAGGATATAGTAAGAAAGTGGGTTATACTGCTCTAGCTGTCCTATTTGGGGAACATAAAAAAAGCAAAGAGAAAATTTTTGATTTTAGGGGTTTTATAGCAGTCACAACTGTATTTTACTTCTTCACACTCTTGTTTATATGTTGTAGACCAAAGTGCTTATATTGTTTTGTATTTCTGGCAATGGTTTCTGACAACATGAGTATGCCTGCAGGTGCATCCTCTTTGTTAACAGAGGTATTATATCAAGTTCAGATAAACCAATGACAAAAACCACCCAGGATACTATAAAAGTGGAACAATCCCCATTCCTTGCAAATTCTCAATGCATTTTCCTGTAACAAAATGAGTCTCACCAGGGACTATATTACTTGTGTACTTATATATTCTACATATTGTATAATTACAACCATGCCTTCTAATCTTGAGGTTCCCTCTTTGTCTAGAATAGAGCTTTACATACTTTAAGCATTAATATGTTTTAAAATTAATGAATTAAAAAAAGAACAATTTGCAGAAACAGTTTAAAAAATGTAGAACGGGAAGCAAGTGTTGAAGTAATGAACAAAAATTTTACAAGGTAAAAACTTCATCTAGAGAAAATGCTTAATTTCTCCTTGCTTAGTAAAAGGATTAACAAATCCACTGCACATATGTAAATTTTGGCGTCAGGAAATCCTGTCTATAGTGGACATATTTTTGTCCAGTTTACCTTTAGGGAACCAGCCCTCTCCCCTTCCATAATAATCTAGTTCAGTCCATGTAACAGGGTGGGGCTGATCTCATCCTCTACCATTGGGTCTACATACGAACTCAGAATTGGCCAGTAAGAATATTCCATCCTTGGACAGTGACTGGGTTAGGAATGATCAGTGACTCAAGCAATCATAGTCCTCTTTGGTCTACAATATAAGCACTTTGGTCTACAACATATAAACAAGTAAGAGTGTGAAGGTATTTTGAAATACTAAGTAAAAATATTAAGTACTAACTACTTCTGGAACAGCAGTTAGAAGACACCCTTTTTCCATGGGGATTTTTGAGCTGGTATTACAGCCATTTCTATCACCATGAGGAGAAAGCCTGCCTGGGAATGAAGTTAGCACAGAGGAAAGCCAAGATAAAAGATGGGGAAGGGAGGGGAAAAGAGAGAGAAAAGGCAAATTCTTGATGATAAAATCTGAGCCCTTGAATCTAGCCATGCCTAAAGCCAAATTCTACCCCTCGATTTTACAGCTGTATGAATAAATTAATTCCCTCCTTTTCTCCCTTAAGTCGGTCTGAATTAGGTTTCTGTTACTTCCTCTCTATGCAGTCCTGACGAACTCGAACCCATTTTGTTTGATTTTTGGATGCCCATATTTTAGGAATGATTGTAAAATTCCTGAGTGGCTCATTTGTGCCAGGCACTACACTGGGCTCTGGGGTACTGCTTTGCCTTAAGAGAACTTAGGTTCTAGTAGGGGAGAGATAAGTACAGAGTAGAGAAGAAGGCATGAGGGAGAGTGGTGACAAATTCTAGTGGACAATTGGGAGAATCTTCAATTAGTATTTTAAATAACCCAGCTATCCACCCCCTACTTCTATTTCAAAGTTTCAAAGGTTTCACTAAATACAAACTCTTTTATCTTCACCAAGGAGCCTTTGCTCCTGCTAGTAACTAAGTTCATAGTTTAAGAAAGACAGCACGATTTCATGGAAAAAGCAATGGAAAATCTGAACCTTTAATTTGCTATTTACTAGCTGTGGACCTGGGCCAAGCCACTTCTGCAAAACAACAATAATTTCTACATTCTCTCTTTTGTGGAAATGATAAAACCGGATAATGTATATAACAGTACTCTGTCAACTGTATAGCGCTATATAAAACATAAGTGTTTCTGAATGTGTGGTTTGATACGGGGTGACAAGGCAAGAACAAAACTCACAAAAGACTGGAAAATACCAACAAGCTCCAGGACAGTCTTTTCCTTAGGCAAACAGATATCAAACTACATAAAAGTGACCTTAAATGATCGAGGACCAGATACGTCCTTCCCCCTTTAGTCGTTGGGGAAGAAAACTTTTTTCCCTAAAAGGCTTAGCTTTTCAGAGAGTAAATAAAACGCTTCAGAGTAGAAGGCTGATCAGTTTCCCTATTGGGTTTCTTGGAAGTATTAGTAATCCTAACTTACACTGGGAAGTTGAAAAAGCAGAGGACACAACAAACAAGTAGAGAATCTATCTTAGAATCCATTTTGTGCATGAAGTCACACTGCTTATCGGCAGTTGCAACTCATCTACATTTGTGGCTGCCTCCTTCCTTCATCCTTCCAAGCACCTGCCACTTACTTATTCCCCAAAGTAGAAAAATAAAAAAAGAAAAAGCATGTAATTTATGATGTTCAGGTAAGAATAATGTATACTGTGGAGTTCTAACGTGGACTGAAGAGCTTTTAAAATGTAAAACAATTTTGTGAATAATTTTAGAATTCACATTTATAGTTTTTTTCTAAATCTACTAGTATTAAACCTCTGGTGTCAGATCTTTTAGAAATGGAACTAAACACCATGAACTTTCACAAAGTACGAAGGTACTTCAAGAAGCTTGTGGGAAAAAAAATTAAAGATAATATGAATCTTTCCATGGACTTTTTGAAGTCCCCTCATAGGAATGGACAGCACATAGATGGTTCCTGACTGACGATGGTTCAAATTATGATTTTTCGACTTTATGATGGTGAGAAAGCAATTCTCGTGTAGTAAGCTCCTCGACTTACAATGGGGCTACATTGAGATAAGGTATTTTCCATTTATGATAAGTTTAAGTCGAAAACGCACTTTCAACTTACAATATTTTCAACTTATGATGGGTTTACCAGGAGGTAATGCTGTTGTAAGTCGAGCAGCATCTTTATTCATATTATGTAATTACCGATGGGCTCTACTGCTACTGATGACGGCAACATGCCAGAAGACAAAAAGCACACACATACATTTCTGCCCCCTCACCCCACCCCAAACACAAGTTTCAAACATTCAGAAAGGATACTGGCCAAAGTGTTCATTTTGCTGTGAATTGACGTTAACATTCCTCTCTGTGAAGTCATATTTTCTTTTGTTGCCATAGCAATGCTGCAAGAGGGAAAAAGAGACAATTAAATTGGCATTTAAGATTACCTGCATGGATCCACCATACCCTTAAAAGTGAGCGGAAAACTACACTGAACAACATCATCTTGAAAAGCACTGGGCAGGAAAATGGGGGTACGGGGGGAATCACTTCCCAAGACACTTTCCCATTGTCCTTTTTCAGAATGACTCCACTGATCACATAATACAAACTTCTTAAAATGATTTTAAAAGGGGCCAGCTACTAAAAGATTCTTAGTCAGGACAAACTGTGAGAGGGAAGTAGGGAATTACAATCATAAAAATAGAACAAAAAGTGTAAGATATCACAAAATATTCATACACAACCAGCCTTCAATTTATGAAGAGATTATGTTCCAAAATTCTGCTTGAGAATCAACTATGCGGATTTTGGGACACACATGCAACATTATGCTGGGCTTCCAAGGCAGCAGACAAAGGTCACAGATTCAGTAAACATGACTGAGAGAAAGGAAAAAGTCACTCTTTGTAGAAGACAATCTCTTCCATGTGACTACTTTGATGTTTTGTTTAAAAGAATCTAAGTTAACATCTTTTAGCTATCACTTCCAGGTTTTTGTTTTCCATAGTCTTATTTCTCTGGACATTAGAATCCTAGAGGATAGGGCCAGTATCCATCTTGCTTTATAACACACAGGGGAGTTGTTTAGATATTGACATTATACAAAGCAATAGGAAATAGAATACTGTTGAGCAATTCTGAAAATATATGAAATGTTAAAAAGACAAAAAAGCAATAGACATTTAGACTCTGGAAGTACCTCATCTCTGGCCCATTTTCCTCCACGCAGTAACACAAGAACAAAGGCAGACATACTGGGAAGGGTCAATCTGAGGTCCCCAGGAAGAAAGCCAGGTGGAGGGCTATACTCTCTCAAGCAAGGAGGGAACCAAGGAACTAATGGCAGGGAAGCTTAGATTCTTCTTCAAGCCTGGGGCAAAGACCTAGGTTTCATTGTTTCCTGTGGAGACCAGACAGGGGAAGCCTGGATCTACATGTACAGAGGCTGCAGTGTGACGGACTGAACTGCTCCCAGTCTCTGCAGCTGGGAAAGGACGGCTACACACAGCCACAGAAACTTAGAAGCAGAGAGCTTACAGTCTAGCAGCTGGTGTGATGCCTACTCCCTAAGAGGAAAAACTACTGGGCCATCCATCAGCACCTGGTATGCCACTGCTTAAGTGTCTCTAATAGTCTGACCTATCTGGGAGCCGAGTAAACATATTTTTGGACAGGTAAGCCCTGAGACAGTAAACCACCAGGTATATTACTGAAAGGAAATACTAGAGGGAGTGTTCTAGCAAATAACAAATGAATCAAAACTTCAATTCTGAGATTTGAGAAGGCAAAGGAGAAATAAAAGTGTGTAAGGAAATATATGAAAGGATATTTATTGAAGCATTTTTTTAACAGTAAAAAACAAACAACAAGGACAAAAACACCAGGGAACACCCCCCCAAATTGGAAACATTTGAATAGTATAAAAGGTTATGATATGAGGGAACTTCAAAAAGTTCATGGAAAGACCTTATTAGCTTTTAATTATACTTTTCCACAAATTTTTTGAAGTACCCTCACATAACCATACTATGAAATAGTATTTGGTTATTAAAAGGAATGAATTAGTATTATTTCTATTAACCTAGAGAGATGTTTATGATATACTGAGTGATTAAAGCAAACCATAGAATGTGTAGAGTATAAGTCCTCTTATTTTCAGAAGCAAACATCTTTGTGTATGTTTGTATGATAGTGAGAAAGGTATCAGAAAGACACACAACTGTCAGTTAACACAAGTTACTTCAGGAGCTAAGAATGCAGGGGCACTACCAGAGATTAATTTTTTTTAATACATTTTAGTATTATTAAAATTGTTACAATAAGAACATTGTACTTTTATAATACACAAATGTCTAATAAAGACAAGTGAAAACAAAATTAGAGGAATTACATGTGAAGTGACTAAGAAATGTTAATAACACTAGCCCCTCCAAAACAACTACTGTTATTCACCTCAGTACCACTATGAGGCAAAAGATTCACAGAAATTTGTACAAGGAGTTGCCAGACCCCTGAACTGCCTTCCTTAACCCATGGAGCCAGGTGACAGCCCCCAGTCCAGAAGACCTCGCCCAGAAGAAGAGATCTAGGGATAATGACAATTTGAAGTCGCCAATGAAACAGCCAGGTCCGTGCCTGATCATGCACTGTGAGGCCTACCACTGAGCAAGTCCAACCACCCATGCACATGGAATGAGCTTCCAATCACTGAATTTTGGAGCTATACCCACCTCCTGCCCAAGAAGTCCTGGCGGCTGCCAGGCACATTTGCTAACCTGTCACCTTGGTCACTCCTCATTAACCTGTTTTACAGATAAGGAAGCTGACCCGCAGCAGGACTATGAACTCCACAGCAAACCGCCAGAATAAGAGCCTAAGAGAGGAGGCCAGGTGTGGCTGTGGTGGGAGGGGCTGTGGGCAACGGCCCTGCACCCTGTGGTCCCTGCACAGGCAAGATGCAATACCTGAGCTCATTACCCAGAGCTCGGGAGATGTGGCATTACAACACATTTGACAAGGTCACACGCATGCAGGGTGGTATGGCCACAGACTACAGTGCATTTGGTTTTGTCTTCCTTCACCCCCACCTCGGTCCAGGCTCCCAGACCTTACTTGTAGTCTGAGCCCACCAGGAATCAGGAGGATTATAGGAGATTACCAAACCTCACCCTAGCCAGCAACCCAGGAGGCAGGAACAGAGGCTCCCATGTGGAGTCCCTGTCTGCCTGTGTGTACACAGTCTTAGGTACACACACCCAGCGCTGTGCATATCAGGAAGTGTTAAGTTGAAAATAGACAAGCACATTAGGAGCAGAGGGGTAGGAATGGGGTGGGAGGGGGAGCAAGCAGGGAAGGGACAGATTTTCTTCTCCTTTGAGCCAGCCACTTTGTCAGACCACCCTGAAGAGCAGAGGGTTTAGCTCCCTGGTAGCTGAGAAGGGAGGGCTCCCAGCTCTTGGAGCAGAGGAGGGAGGGCTTGATTCCTTATCTCTCTCTGAGCTTCATCATCTGAGGCTTGGCTGGGGAGGTCCTGCCCACTCTTCCTGAGCCCTCCAGCCACAGACCTGGCCCCCCAACTAGTGCCTCCCCCACTCCCTCTCTCCGGCCTCTGCTCAAGAAAGAACCAGGCAGGGCCCTGGATGAACAAGTTGTGGGGAGAGAAGGGACCTGTCCTGCTGCACCTCAGGATGGGGGGCTCTAGCCTCACAGTTTTTACCTTTGGGGCATGAGCTGTTAGAAAGGCAAGGCAGGGAGGGACTGTCTTGGCTCCTAAACCTGTTATCTTTGCGCACATCAGGAGGCCCAGTGACTGCAGGTTGGAAACTAAGAGTGGCATGTCCTGATGAGGACAGACGCCTCCCCCACCTTCAGGGAAAGGGTGTGTTGCCAGAAATAAATAAGCCCTAACCTGTCTTCTCTCCCAGCACTAGAGAAAATAACAGTATTAGCTAACATTTACGCTCTGTTCTAACAGCTGTATATACAAATTCATTTAATACTCACAACAACCCCAGGAAGAGTGTACACCCAGTTTGCAGATGGAAAACGAGGCACAAAGGCTCATTTATCTGCTGAAGGCCTAGAGCTAATAAGTGGTCAGTGGGGATTCACAGTCAGGCAGTCTAGTTCCTTTGTCTGAACTCCTTTCAAATGTGCATCCTGGTAGTAATGACAGCTATGCCCCCTTTTTTGGTATAGCAATTCAGTTTATAAGGTGTATTTCATACAGGGATGAATAGTAGGGTCCATGGGTCCATGTCCAGCAAGGTGGGCTTAAGGCTTTAAGGGGCTACCCTCACAGTGGGGGGTAAGGGGAGGGAGGGCAGATAGTGGCAAAGTGGGAAATGGCCCAAATCAAGACTAAAGTCTAAAGCTCTTTCCCAGCCACTGGGCTCTCCTCTTTTTGCCTCTCTCTTCTCCCTGAATTCCCCGCAGTGGTGCCCTCTGTAGGGGCCTTGGCCTACAGGAACGCTGCTGGGAGCTGAGCCAGCCTGCCAGGACTAGAGCAGGGAGGGAAAAGCCCAAGGGCAGCCAGAGCTAGAGGCCCATAAGAGTACTGGGTTCACATCCTTGGAGAGATTCAGATTCAATCATCACCTCAGGGGCAGGTTCTCCACCCTAAGCGTTTTCACAATAGTTTATATCATTTGGTCTTTGCAGCAGCCCTTCCAGACAGGAGGTATTCATCACAGTGCTGGCCAGCCACGGAAAAAACAGAAACAAACAAACCCAGATAGGAGGTATTCATATCTATTTACAGCTGAGGCTCAATGTGCTGCCCAAGTCACACAGCCAGAAAGAGGCAAAGCAAGGACGCTCATGGAGGGCAGTCATTCTGAGCATCCCAGGCGGCTCTGTGACCTCTCTGCACCTTAGTTTCCACATCTGTAAAATGGGGAAATAATGGTACCTACCTTGCAAGGTTGTGGTGAGGACTAAAATAAAGTGCTATAATAGTGCCTGGCATTTAGTAAGTGCTATGTAAATGGTTCTAGTCTTTCTCTTCTTTCTGCCACACAGGCCAGGGGGTGAGGGTTCTGTGTGGCCTTCCAGACAAAAGCAACTAGTCCATAGACCCTGCTGGGTAGAAGGTCAACAAAAGCATCTTCCATCTGAAAGAAAGATGCTCTGGACCCGCTAGCAACCGCTAGTAGAAAACCTAGATGACAACAACAGAAAATAGAGTCCCTGGGGTAAGAACCTGCCTGGCTGGGAGAACACAAAGCCAGAGGCCATCCAGCCTCTGCCCTGTTGGGGGAGTGTTACCTATGCAGTTGAATACCTCTGAGGATACTCTTAGTGGCTTTCACAGCACTTGTTTCAGGAGCAATTTAGCAACTGTTGGTGTAATTATTTGGGTCAGCCTCCTCCTGTCTCCCTCTTGCCTCCCCAAAGACTCCAGGGCATCAAGGGCAGAGAATGGTCTGGTTGAGCTCACCCTCATACCCCCATGTGCCTGGGACCTGCAGATCAGCAAACCATCACTCAACACACATTACTTTGTGAGTAGACTTATTGGCAAATGAGACGTACATAAATGAGCTACGATCCCAGCACGCTAGCGGGAGAAGGGGATCTCAGACAGGACAGGCGAGCGTCAAGGATAAGCCAGGCCAGGCAGGTGCGGTTATCAGGGAAGACAATATGGAGAGGTGAGGGAGATCCGAGCCAGGTGAGACAGGAGGGATGGGCCAGAGAGGACAAGGAAGGCCATCTGTGAAGGGGCTGCAGGTCACAACCAGGCACCGTGTCTACCTGCTTCCACTTACCTCCTTCCCAACTTGGACAAGCCAAAGAGCCACCCTGAGCCTTAGTTTCTTCATCTGTAACATTGGGGAGGGGTCCCCCAGTGGTTGGAGGAATTACGTGGCAATGAAGCCCCTGGGCTCCTAGCACAGCACCTGGCACACAGGAGGAGCCAGTTAGTGTCCTCTTTGCAGGAGGGACCAAAGATCCAGAAGGAGAGAAATGAGGAGCAAGGCTGCTGAGACTAGGAAGTTGGCGACCTGAAGAGAGGATGTCTCTGGCTCCACCGCGAGCATCCCGTAGTCCAGCCAACCCAGGCATCAAGTAGTCTGACGGGAGCAGAGTGGGACACAATCTCAAAAGCTCCTGGCTCCCATGCGGCCTCTGCATTCACCCAGAAGCAACCTCTTGGCTTTGCAACCTCAAATCCTAAGCCCCAAGTTTTCAGAAGGGACCAAGGAAGGGAAGGGGGGCAGCGATTCTTCCCAGCTGTATCCCAGACAGCAATTGCTGCCGCTTCCTCCTCGATGGCCAACCCAGCACTACCAGCTGAGAACCTCTTGGTGCCTGGCAGCTGCTGTGGGGGACCACGGGGATGATCAGGGATTGGGGCTCCTGATCTCACAAGGCAGATGTGCCCTGCAAGTAACTACGTATACCTCCCAAACAGCAAAGGGACCAGTGATGGGCTGCACAAGGGAGGGGGCATCCAAGCAAGACAAGGCAGCACCACACAAGTTCCAGCACCAGAAAGACCCAAGTGCAAACTACACCCCCCTGGCTGTGTGGCCTTGGGCAAATTACATCACCTCTTTGATCCTCAGTTTCCTCAACTGTAAATGAAGATCTACCTCGTGGGGTTATTGTGGGCCTTAAATGAGACAACACATGTAAAAGGCTCAGCACAAGTCTAAGTAGCTGTGTTGATGGGTGGGGGGAGGCAGATGAGAGGGACAACGGTGATTATTTCAACTCACCTCCACCCTGATCTTTGGATTCTCCGCCAGCTGGAGACTGAACGTGTGTATAGACTTTACAACGTATGGAGCATCCTGCCTAACGCCATCTCACGGAAGCCTCACGACAGCTGTGTGACGCCAGGAGGGAGGAAATTCTCAGTGTCTTCACTTCATAGGTGAGTGAACTAGAGCTCAGAGGAGTGAGTGACATCCCTCAGGTCACAAAGCTAGAAAGTGGCAGAGCGGGGACAACACCCAGAGCTTCTCTGCCTCATGGCCCATTTTTACTGCACTTCCTGAGAGGAGAAGCGGAGAAGTCTATGGCTTGTGGGGAGCAAGATTTTCTATCAGACTGTGGTCTGGGTTGAGGAACCTACGTACCCACTTGTCGGCTGTGATGGGCAGTCCCTACCCCTCCCTCCCAGGGTGAAACCAGGCACTCTCAGTTGAACTGAGCCACCAGTGGTCTGTGGCCCTGGACCAGCCAGGATGCTGCTCAGCCTGGACTTGTGGAGAGTCTGCCGGGCAGGGCTGCAGAGTGACAAGCTGGGGAGTGGTGAGCACGTGCCCTGCCACTGTCACAGAGACCCGGCCTCATCTGGGGCTACCATAGTTGGCAGGACTGATAACAACCCCAGAAGGAAGGTCGGTTCCAAAAGCAGATTCAGCGATTGTCCAGCAGATATTTATTAGACTGGATCCTTCAACGCTGTTGGCCTCACCCCTCTAAAAGCTGATGAGAAAAGTCTTGTGGGTCCCAGTGGCCAAGAACTGAGCACCACAGTGAGCCAGGCCTGATGCTGAAGGCCTCCCCCGAGCTATCCCAGTCCATCCTCCCAACAACCCTTCAGGGTAGTCAATGCTATTTAGAGATGAGGAAACTGAGGCTCAGAGGTATTATGACGCTTGTGCAATGTTTCGCAGCTAAGGGTAATAGATTTTCATCTATCCAAAGCTTATGTTCTTTCCATTCTCTGGGCTGCTGAGAGAATGAGACTGTGATAGTTCATTTTATGTGTCAACTTGACCGGGCCACGGGCTCACAGCCATTTGTTTAAACATCATTCTGAGTGTGTCTGTGAGGGTCTTTCTGGATGAGATTAACATCTGGATCGGCAGACTGAGTAAAGCAGTTTGCCCTCCCCAGTGTGGGTGGCCTCATCCAGTCTATTTAAGACCCGCACAGAACAAACAAGCTGTGTAAGCGGGAAGTCCTCCTCCCAACTGCTTGAGCTGGGACACTGGTCTTCTCCAGCCCTCAGACTTGAACTGAAATATTGGCTCTTTGGGGGCCTCGAGCCTACTGGCTTCCGGACTAGAATTTATACCACTGGCTCTCCTGGTTCTCAGGCCTTTGTACTTGGGATGGAACTACACATCAGCCCTCCTGGGTCTCTGGAAATTGACTGCAGAGATTGGGACCTCTCAACCTCCATAATCACATGAATCAATTTCTTCTATTAAGTATCTTTACAATATGGATAGACATAAACACACATACATCCTATTGGTTGTTTCTCTGGAGAACCCTGACTAATACAAAGACCAAACCTTGGGCTTCCAGGCATGAGTGGGCTGCATATTTGGGTGTGGAAGTCTCAGCTGCCAGGCCATGCCACAGTCCAAATATCTAAATATCTAGAACAATAGTCTGATTTGGTTCAAAAGTTCCCTCTGTTCTCAAGGCTCCAACAGGAAGCCTGGCAGGGGAGGGGACCTGCCTGGACAAATGAGCAGGGCCAAGTGGCAGAAGCCTTGGCCTTTTTTTTCTTAAAACCAAAACATCCCCAAGTATTCAGGAGGACGTGTCAAATTTCCTCAGCACCCCAACGTAAATAGCAATACTTCTAGAGTCCACTAGGTGGGGCTAGTGACACAAGGGAAAGGGCAGAAATGCATCTGCAGGAGGGAGGGCGGGGCAGGAAGGGGTACAGCAGGCTCCCAGCGGGATAAATGCTCCCCATCCCTATCTTGCCTGGCTTCCAGCCAATGGTGTAAAAATCCACCCTGGGGGCCCCAAGCACTTCAGTGGGTTGTCACTCTGTAGCATCTGTAGATTTCAAAGTCCTCAAACCAAATTACTCCCTTGTGAGCCACCAAGCAAAATGGGCAGCCACAATGTGAAGCCACTGCCCCAAAGCCTCAGAGTGTCAGGCAGGGACATCTCCCTGTTATGGCTGTGACCTGTTTCACTAGAGTAAGCACCCGACAGTACCTTAAACCAGGGGATCTAAAAATCGATGGACAAACGCTCCAGCAATGTGGTCATATGATAAGGGAAGGACATGGGGACAAGAAGCAAGGAGGCAGGGCTGGCTGGTTAGTTCAGGGGGTTAGAACACATTGTTATAATACCAAGTCAAGGGTTTGGGTCCTCATACCCGCCAGCTGCCAAAAAAAAAAAAAAAAGCAGCAGCAGCAGCAAGGAGAAAAGCAGCAGAGAGCGGAGATGAAATGCAGAGCCCCTGGCCCTGCACATGGTTCTATAGGACTTCTTCCTGCACTTGCTCACAGTGGGGTAAGAGCTGAGCCCCCAGGGGGTCTGAGACCTGAAGGCAGAGATATTGAGCAAGAGTATTCTCCTTCCTGCTTTCTTCCGGTTGGCCTCAGTTCAGGTCCCAGAACATCCCCCCTCCATCAGTAGCAAAAATCCTGCCCCTGCATGTCCAAGATGGCTGTCTCTAACCTGCCACCTCTTCTTAGGGCAACAATACCTTGGAATGCTGGCTGTGGGGGGCCTGAAGCTGACCAACACCTTCACTCATCCCCTCCACCTCCCACCTGCCCCCCAACATCCCTTCCCAAATTTGCACTGCCTGGCAGCTGCTAAGCTCAGCCTCTGTTGCCATAGCAACGATGTGGCTTCCCCCAAGTAGGAAGCCAGTTGCCAAGGCCCTTGTTGCCAAAGGCTATAACAGCCACCCCGGCGTGTGAAGAGGGGGTGAGAGCTCTGTGGAGAAGTGGAGGGTGGCCAAGGAGGCTGGTAAGGGAAGGAGCAGGGGGTTCTCGAGAATGTTAGAGTTCAGGCAGGGGTGCTAGGCCCCTGACAGAGGGGAAGAAGCATCGCACAGCATCTCGGTGACAGATCCTCTGGGGGCATTAGAGGGAAGAAAGGGTACCCCCCAAATACACCTGGACAGGCCTGGACCAAGCAGGACTGGGCACTCCGAGGCCCCCCTGCCACCTGCAAAGATGCCACCAAAGACCAAAGGCTTTGATTCTTCTTCCCAACTCCAGGAGAACAGCCCTCAGGAATCTCAGTCTTGTGTGCTCATGTATCTCAGACACACACACAAGCAGCTGGACCCAGACAGAGTCAGTCCCTGTCACCAGAAACAGCATTAATTAAAAGGATGGCAAACCGTCCACACATTTCTATCCCCCCGGCCCATCTCAGAGAACATACTTCATATTCCCTATAAAATGCTTCTCTTGGGAGCAGAGCTCCTGTCTCTGTTAACAAGAGAGGTGAACACCCACCATCAGGGTTTTTTCTCTTCCAGAGGGAACAGAGTAGGGCTGGAGGGGTCCTCAGTCTGCAGGGAAAGCTACAGAAGCAGCTCATTCCACCCCATGGGGAGAAGCAAGGCCAGCCTAGCCTTTGCCAGGGCCAGCTACTGCCCACCCGGGTGCAGAGAGAAGAGCCTGGTCCCTCCCTGAGCCCCCTCCTCGATCCTGCTAAGGAGAGGGACTGAAAGGGAAGCTGAAAGAGGAGGTGAGGATGTCCAGGAGGCACAGGGAGCAGATGGCTGGTAGAGCAGGAGGGACAGGTGCAGGGGTGGAAGACAGCAGCAGGAGGGGAGAGGAGCCTGGGCCTGAGAGGGGCCCAGAACTGGAACAAGATGACAAGAGCACCATGAACAGCCAGGCCCAAATCTCCCCAGTCCCACTTCCCCGGCTTGGTCCCAAACAGAGCCTGGCCCACAACACCCATGCCTTCTCACCCCTCCCCAGAAGCCCCCTCTCCCCAAACCCAGAAGCAAAAGCAGGTGTACCTACCCCAGGTGCCAGCCCCTCAGGTGGGGTGGGGGAGATGCTGTCCCCGCCGCCCTGGCTGCGGGCACTGAGCTGGGGTGACATGGTGGGCGACTCATCGATGTATGGCATGGTCTCTGAGCCCTCCGGGGGTCCCTTCTGCTCCTCATTCCCCTCTCCGTCGTAGTCGTCTACCCCGTAGCTGAAGTCTGAGACAAGGAACAAGAAAGGCCACTGAGAGTCCTCCACGAGGGCTGCCAGGGACTGGTAGCGCAGTGGGCGCCGGCGGCGGCCCCCGGCTGCCATGACCACGGCCGCACCATCCACGCCTGGCCCAGGCAGGGGCTGTGGGGGGGCCCAGGCCTGGAGAGGGGCTGGGGGTTGCCAGCAGGCACCAGCTCTGCACGTTCAGAGGCTGTTGGGAGTCGGGGAGCAGCAGCTCTGCTGTTGCCACCCGTTTAATAGCAAGTCAGTCGCATATTTCAAGCTGCTGTTTCCTTTGCCTCCTGCCTAATTCCAAGTCTAAAAATTAACAGTGGGAGTAGGAGGCTGGACGCTTCCAACTCTCCTCTCTGAGTCACTATTTTGCTTTTTATAGGGAATAAGGTGGGGGCGGGCCCAGCGATGTCACTTCCTGAGCCCCTCCTCCTTGGGTACCATTTGTACACTGAACCCAATGCCTCCAGGGGGCCAGGGCAGGTTTGAGGTTGGGGGTTGAGGAAAGCAGACCCAAGGGGGCCCTTGTCCCTCTGAACAAGGCCCTGCACACAGGATGGAGCCCAAGACAGACAGAGCGTGGGCGAGAAGGCTGTGCCCAGGCCTGGCAGGGACACCGGGAACAGCAGACTCCTCAAAAGCCAGCATTTATTTCTATAATTTCAGTGTAGGCCTCCTTCAGAGGAGGAGGGAAGAAAAGACGACAGGGAAACGAGCAGCATTAACCCCCTTGGTGCTGCCTGGACCACTCAGGATCTGAGCCCACACAGCGATACCCCTTCCTGGGGTCAGAAGGCTGGGACAGTGGTGGGTGGGGTGCAGGTAGCACTTCAGGGCTTCGCACTGAAACGGTTACGGAATGGTCTCAGAAAGGCCTCTGCATTCAACCCCACCAGTGGGGGTCTCTCCTGCAACATGAGGGACCCTCCCCTAAGCCTTACCCCCAGCCCATGGTCCCCCACCAACCCCGACCTGCCACAACCAGGAATCAAGAGCTACTTCCAGGGGTCTGGCCTCGGATCTCCTTGGGCTGAGATCATCACCCAAAGGCATGGAGACTCCTTTTGTATGCATCCCCACTTTGTATGCATCCCCACTTTGTATGCATCCCCACTTTGTATGCATCCCCACTTTGTATGCATCCCCACTTTGTATGCATCCCCACTTTGTATGCATCCCCACTTTGTATGCATCCCCACTTTGTATGCATCCCCACTTTGTATGCATCCCCACTTTGTATGCATCCCCACTTTGTATGCATCCCCACTTTGTACGCATCCCCACTTTGTACGCATCCCCACTTTGTACGCATCCCCACTTTGTATGCATCCCCACTTTGTACGCATCCCCACTTTGTATGCATCACCACTTTGTATGCATCCCCACTTTGTATGCATCACCACTGAGCAGGGGTTGAGACTCCGCACATTTGGAGACCAATGGGTACTGGAGACACAAAGATCACAGCACCAGGCCCCTGGGCTCCAGGGACACCTCGGGGCCAGCGGTGGTCTCCCCCACACTGGACTGCCCAGCGGCCACATCCATCTGTTAAATACTCCAGAGCACCTTCTGGGTGGGAGGCCCTGGGGAGGCATCTTGGGATCTTGCCCAGTGTGACAGAGGAGGCTGGCTGGGCCTGTCCCACCGTCTGCTCAGATATCCCTTCCTCCAGGTTGTCCTCCTGATGTCCCGGCTCAGAGCTCCTGCGGCACAGGGCCTTCTTGTGCCCTTGTTGATCTTGCTCGTTTGTCCCTGGGCCCCTGGGCAAGAACTGGGTGTCTCAGTCACTGCTGTGAGCCCAGCACCCACGGCTGGGCCAACAATCTGCAGGCTCTTGGTAAATGTGAGGAGAGAGAGGGGAGTGAGGCGTGCCTGAGGATGAGGTGCCAGCACAGCAGTGGGGACAGTGCCTACAAAGCTCTCTGTAAGCATCCTAGACCCTTCCCCTTCCATTCCCACACTCCATGAAACCTGGAGAGCCCAGGAGACCCCTACCAGAAAAAGGGGTATTAAAAATGATGGGGAAACTAATCCTCAGGGAAGGCAGAAACCCTGGGGAAGATGCAAACCTGCCAGCCACATGCTTCAGTCTCCAAAGGCACAGGTAGGATCACTGAGTGGGCCGTGACTTGGCCACAGGTCTCATAAGAAAGAAGGCAGATGAGGCTGCTGACAGCCAATATCCATTTTCCCTCCCAGTAACAAAAATCCTATTGTATTTGAAGTGGCGGGCTGCCAGTGGCTAGCTAAAAGACTACTTTTCCTAGTGACACAGGCCATGTGATTAAGTTCTGGCCACTGAGATGTTAAGTGGACATGTGTGGAACTCTGAGGAAGGCCGCTAAAAGAGATTAATTTACCTGGAAGGTACACTCCCCTTGATCCCTTATTCTTCCTTCTGTTGCCAGTTTGGGAAGCGGATAGGATGGCTGGCGCTCCAGCAACTATGTTGAACCAGGAGGTGACTTTGAGGATAGAAGCCAGCAATGAAGATGGCTGAGCAGAAAGCTAGAAGTCTGGGTCACTGATGGAATAACAGAGCCACCATGCCACCCCAGGATAGTCTACCTCTGGATTTCCTTTACATGAGAGAAAAAAATGCTGATGTTATTTAAAACCACTGTTACTTAGTTTATATGTTATATGCAGTCAAACCTACTAATTGTAAGTGATACAGATGGTTTTCCTTGACATCCCTGTTTGGGTGCTTTTCCTACAACCTTCACTGTTCCTTCTCAGTCTCCCTGGTGAAATCTTTCTCTACCTATCACTTAACTGACGTTCCATGTAGATCCTTACAATAGAATACCACTCTGCAACAAAAAGGGACAATAACACAAATGACTGTCACACACATATACTAAGTGAAAGAAGCCAGACCCAAAAGAGCACATCCAATTATATGAATGTTTCCAATTATATGAAGTTCTAGAACAGACAAAACTAATCTATGATTGAAAAACAAATCAAAATAGTGGTTGCCTCTGGGAGTGGGGTACGAATAGGAGTCGACTACAATGGGCACAAACGAACTTTCTGGGCTGACGGAAATATTCTGTATCTTGACAGCAATTTGGGCTACACAGGTGATGCATTCATCAAAATGATCAAGTGGTATACTTAAGTTCTGTGCATTTCACTAAATGTTGAACTCTAGTTAATGATATGCATGCTGAATTGTTGAAGGAAAGTACACTGATCTCTGCAACTTATTCCGAAATACATAAAAAATAAGATGGATTGATAACGTTCAGAGGGATGGACAGATGGATAGATGTGCAGTAAAGCAAGTGCAGAAACATGATAATTACAGACTCTAGATAATAGGTAAGTGGGTGGTCACTGCATGATTCTTTCAACTTTTCTATGTGTTTGAAAATTTTCATAATAAAATGGGAAAAAAATCTGGTATTCTCTGAACTTCTGTCATCCATACTTCACTTCCTCTCCCAAATTTTCTTTATACTCCAGGGAGAGATGTAGGCTGCAGACCCATCTCTGATTGTTTCCTGGATATCTTTACCCTCGGGAACCTCAAACCCAACCTTTTCCTGAAGTTAATACACCAGATCACTGAAGTAGGAAACCTAGGAGTCATTCCAGATTCATCCTTCTTCCTGTCCCTCTTCTCTTACACCCTGAGATGTCCCACGCATTATACTAAGTGAAAGAAGCCAGGCACACACACGAACTCTTAAAAGGACAATTCCAACACTCTCTCCCCACAGCGGCCAGATTGCAAATCAGATGTCTCTCCCCCATTCAAATTCAACAGCTCCCTCATTCACTTCAAGTGTATAAGCCCCAACTCCTCAGCTTGAGGCCCTTCACGGTCAGCACCTGCTTCTGCCTTTACAGGGGCATATTCGGCTGCCCTATAATATCAGACTTCTTCCAGGTCCCTATAATTCGTAATAGTGGTCCCCCAAAATCTATGTCCAAAAACCTAACCACTGGTACCTGTGAATGTAACCTTACTTGGAAAAAAGGTCTTTGTAGATGTAATTAAGTGAAGGATCTTGAGTTGAGATCATCCTAGATTAACGGGGTGGGTCCTCAATCCAATGATGTGTCCTAATGAGAAACAGAAGGGAAGAAGACACAGGCCCGGAGAAGGCCACGTGAAGATGGAGGCAGAGACTGGAGTCGTGCTGCCACAGGCCAAGGAACATCCGCAGCCACCAGAAGCTGGAAGAGACAAGCAAGAATTCTCCCCCTGGATGCCTAGGAGGGAGGGTCACCCACAGAGCTGACAGCTGACAGCTGACCCCTTGATCTTGGACTTCTGGCCTCCAGAGTGTGAGAGAATAAATTTCAGTTGTTTTAAGCCACTAAGTTTGTAAAAATCTGTTATGACAGCCCAAGGAAGCAAATACAATCCACAAACACACAAGACTGTTTTCCACCTCTGGATCTTTGCACATGCTGTTTCTGTGCCTAGGACACCCTCCTCACCCCTTGTTCACCTCATGAAACCCTATTTAACCTTCGAACCTGGCTCAGATGTACCCTCTCCTATGAACTTCCCTGTGTTCCGCATATTACGACAATACCCGAATATGCAAAGCACTTTTACAAACCAATGAAAAAAGATGAATACCTTGACTTTCTACATGAGCAAGGGAAATGAACAGAAGATTAAAAAGAGAACTACCAATGCCCAAAGCACATATTTTTTAAAATGTTAACCTCACTTGTAATCAAAGACAGTAGAAACTTCTACACTATTTTTTGCAATTTTCCTATCAAATCAGAAAGAATTAAAAAATAATAATAATAATATTCAGAGTTGTCAAGGAACAGGCACTCTCAGAAACTCCTGGAGGGTGTATATAACCAGCACATTTCTAGAGTCAATTTGGTAACTGGTATCAAAAGCTTTAATAGTTGGTTCAGCTTTTAACCCAGCATAATCTAAGACTAATTATCCTAAGACGCTAATTATAAATGCACATAAAAATAAAGTTACAAGGTTATTAATCACAGGGTTATTTATAATTGTGAAATATTAAAAACTACCTGAATAATTAACTATAAGGGATTGATTGAGCAAATTATGGTCTTTCTACAAGATGGACGGCTATGTAGCCATTAAAAACTATATGGATGATGTATATCATCTTATTAAGTGAAAAAGGAGATTAATAATAGTAATGTACAGTATGATACTATGTTTGAAAAAAGCAAACCATCTGTATGTACATAGAAGAAAGCCTGGAAGGCTATAACACAAAACAATGATAGAGCATTCAGATTCTGAAAATTTGGAAGAAGTTAATACAAGGTCACTACATGAGGAGACACTGCTTGTCTTCTACCCAATATCCACCTTCCCTTCTTCTTGCTTACATCACCCAGGCTTTATATGAGATGGCAATGGACCCAGTCCCAGGCAAGGTACCCACTTTCTGTACCTTGCTTAAAACTAGGAGTGGCCATTTGGCCATTCTGGCCAATGAGGCCCAAGTGAAGTATGCTGGGGCCACTGGCAGGGCCTTTACTTTGATGCTTAAAAAGGGAATTCTTGCCTGGAAGTCAGATACAACGGCTGGAGCTACTGTGGCCATATTGCTGCCATGAGGAAAAGATCAAGAAAAAACAGACACATTTCCCTGATGTTGCTGAGATACTGAGGCACACTAGAAAAAACTCATCTTATTTCTTGCTAAGTCAGAAACATATAAGCCCCTATATATTGGATTTTCTGCTACTTAAAATGAACACATTTCTAAGTGATACCCCACAGCCCAGTAGAGGAAGGCAGTCTGATAAGCAGTAAAACATCTTAGATGCTACGACAGAAGTACTTCACAAGCACAGTGAGGCAGAGAGGAGGGAGTGGGCAACTACGGGGGTTAGGGGATGGCTGGAAGGGCTTTGGAGATACTCAAAGGGAGACGGTTTATCACTGTGGCTAAGAGCAAGGACTGTGGGGTCAATCCATGTTCCAGCTTAGGTTCCAATCCATGCTCCAGCACTTCCTAACCTCTCTATGCCTCGGAAGAGTGCTTGGCACAAGGCAGCCACTGACAAATAGATGCCGCTTAAACAAATGAAAGTGAAAGGGGGACGACAAAGGGATTGAGTGCACAGGGCCCCTGAGAGGATTAAATTGGATAATGCATGTAAAGCACTTTGCACATAGTAAGCACCCAGTGAATCTTAGCTGCTATTATTAATATTATTAATTAAATCTTGAACAATGTGTGGGTGCTTGCCAGGGGTTAGGGGACAGGAGCAGAGTTCTAGGCAATGAAAGGAGGCTTGGCAAAGGCACAAAGTGTGAAACAGCAGGGCCCCTTAAGAGGACTATAAATAGCCCTGCAGGGCTAGAACACTGAGAGAGCAGGAGGTTGAGGTGACAGTGCTGGAGAGGTGGGCACAGTCCAGCTCACTGAGGGCCTCATGAGCTGAGCTAAGTAAGAGTCAGGCAGGACACAGAAGGGACTGCTGATCTAGCCCATGACCCTCTGCAGGCTCTTGCTTGCCAGGCACATCATTGCTGAATACGGCTAACTTTAGATAATTCCTCCTGATGCGTATGTTCCTCTGATTTGTTACAATGTAGGCAGAATCCTGTGACTTCCAGATCTCCTAGGAGTCACCCAGATGAGGCACCACATGTGAATAGAGGGGTACCTATTTCAAGCCCATAATGAAGCCTGTGTCCTTGAGGGCAGCCAGATGACAGGACAATAGCCAGGCAGTGAGAGAACAGCCATGGAGACCTCAGACATGCTCTTTTCAGGCGATGTGGAGAGCTGGGCTGTGGGAGTAGGTTCAAACACAAATGGCTGACCCTCATTGCTACCACCTTAAGATCTGGCAGGTGAAAAGGGAAGAAGAGGCACCCAGAATGCAGGACGCACACAGGAGTCAAACTGTTTACAACCTTCCCCTGAGAGTGTCCAGCACCAATGACCTATGGGCACAGCCAAAAATACATCCTGGGATCCCCAACCCCCAAAGCAGAGGATGCGGGAAGTTCTAAGGACCCTTCCAACCTCCTCCTGGACACTCTAAGAGCCTGCGGATGCAGGACAGAGTTAAGTTCCAGGTAAGGGATGGCCCTGCCTTCTGAGTAGGTGATACAAGGCTGATTGCAGGTGATAAACGTTATTTTCTGCCTGGGAACTGATGATGGGAGTTGGGGAGAAGAGAGCAGCAGAGGGAAGCCAGGGCTGATCATCACGCCCACCAAAGCAGCATCAGAGTCTTCAGAGAACCCCAGCTCTCTGCATGCCACACACTGCGTCAGGTGGTAAGTGAGCAAGGGGCCTTAGACACCGCCCCTGCCCTCGAGGATCTCCCAGTGTGGTCATTTGCACATCCACTGTCATTTGTGACTGTGCCAGGCAGTGGGCTGTGCACCACCTCATTTCATCCTCAGAGTGACCCTTTAATGGACAAAACTTACAAACATATGGAGCAAAAGAAGCCAGACGCAAAAGAGCACATACCATAGGATTCCATTTTATGTGAAGTTCAAGAACAGGTAAAGTGAATGGATGGTGATATTAGTTCATAGCAGTGGCTACCTGCGGGGTGGGGGGTGTGGAGGGGACAGAGGCCTGTGGGGAGGCAGTGAGGGAACTTTCTGGAGTGCTAGGAATGTTCTACATCTTGATCCTTCAGATTGGTACACTTGAAAAACTTGAGAAAATCTTTTTTAATTTTGGCAGCTGGCCAGTATGGAGATATTAACCCTTGACCTTGGTGTTAGAACACCACACTCTAATCAACTGAGCTAACTGGCCAGCCCCCGAAAAACTTTTTAAAAAGCTTACAAACCAAGGGCTGGCCGGTTAGCTCACTTGGGAAAGCATGGTGCGGATAATACCAAGGTCAAGGGTTCAGATCCTTCTACTAGCTGGCTGCCAAACAAAAAAAAAGAAAAGAAAGAAAAAAAAACCTAAGCAATTGCACCATTAGGATTTTCATTCATAATTGAAGAAATAAAGGTGTAAGGAATTCAAAGTTGTTTGCCTGAGGTTGAACGGCTGTTAAGTGGAAAACTGGATTGAACACAGGTAGTCTGTCTCCAGGATCTATGCTCTTAACCATTATAATATGTGGGGCCCACACAGACAGAAGCAGCACTGTGGGAAGACTGCTCTTAGGGGCCCACAGGGGAAGAAAGCACCCATGTCAGAGGGGTGAAGAGGAAGAAGAGGTCCACTCCCAAAGGGGCTGAGCGTGCAGAACTCGGGCAGGACCGCACTGGGTTTGTTCAGAGCACTGATGAATAGATTAGTGCAGCTGAAGCTGAGGTCTGGAGAGGTCAGCATGTGGAGGTTCTGGAACACTAGGATACAAAGTCATATTTCACTCCATGACTGGGAGCCATTGAAGCTAAAATAGCAAGGTGGCTTTAGGAAAGTAAGCCAACTGTGGCATATGGGATGATTTGGAATAGGGTAAACAGTCCCCCTATGGGTTGTCAAGGGTGGGAGCTGTGGAAATGGAGAATAAAGACCACATGTGGGAGAATTTACAGAAAGTGCAGCCAAAAAAGGGGTCCTCTGGGCCTGGATGACTGGGGTGCTATGCACAGAAAGGGGGAGCTGGTTACTGGGAACGGACCTGAGTTCAGGTTTAGACATGTCTGGACCAAGCAGAGGCAAGGCCATCCCTGTGGGGAGGTCCAACAGGCAGTTGGCATTTGAGTCTGGATGGTAGATGGCAATCTGGGAACCTGGTGACCCTGGGTCAGGGAACAAACCGGCGGAAGCTCAGCTGCCACTCCTGGAGTATCACCCGTGCCAGGTCATGCTCTTTGGAATGACAGGAGCAGGGATGGTGTACCAGATACACAAAGTGCCATCCCACCTACAACAATAAGGTCAGTATCTTCTTCACTTGAAAAGGACAGCTTAATCACCCGGACTAGGTATTACGAAGTGAGAGATGGAGGCTGGGCTGGAACCAAAATGCACCATCACTCAGAACCTCCCCCCACCCCAGGGTCAGAGCCCAGTGAACCAGGAGTCAAGCAGCATTCAGCCCCTACCTCCAACCCGTGGAGGGGAGGTCCATCCCCTATGAAGTCTTCTAGGTCAAATTCTCATAGGTGAATGCTCGGTCCTCACCTAACTCTACTCAGCAGCAGCACTCAAGGTGGCGGACCACTCCCTCCTCCAGAATTGCTGGTTTTCCTGGCTTCCAGGCCACCGCGCTGCTGGTTTCTCTCCCCCTCACCCAACAGACATCTCAGCTTCCTGTGTTGGTTCCTCCTGGTCTCCTCAACCTCTTCTCTCTGGGCACCCCAGGATGTGGAGCTTGGACCGTCTCCCTGTCTCCAGTCCCCCTCTCAGTGTCTCACCCAGGCTCATGTTTTAAATACCATCTGCATGCTGACAACTCAGATAGATATTTCCAGCCCACATCTCCCTCCTGAGCTCCAAACTCTCTGATCCGACTGTGCACTTGATTTGAATGTCTAACAGGCATCCCACAGGTAACATCTAACCAAAGTCCTGGTCCCCCGCCCCCTGGCCCAAACCCACGCACCTTCCCCATCTCTGCTAATGGCGCCTCCTCCTGCTGCTGCTCAGGGTCATCTCTGGGCCCTCTCTTTCTCTCACACCCACATCCAATCCATCAGAAATTCCTATTGGCTCTGCCTGTGGAATACACTGAGACATCGGCGGGGGGAGAGGAGACAGGAAGGAGGTCCAAGCTCCACGTCCTGGGGTGCCCCAGCGAGAGGAGGTTGAGCAGAGCAGGAGGCACCAGCACAGGAGGCTGAGATGCAGTGCTGGGTGAAGGGGAGAGAAGCCAGCAGTGTGGCGGCCTGGAAGCCAGGTGAACCCCATGTTTCTAGGAAAAGGGAGTGGGCTGCCGCCTGGAGTGCAGGGTCCAGCCACTTCTCATCCCCACCACTACCGCCTGCTCCAAGCTACATTAATTCTCCCTGCGCTAACGAGATGCCCTCCTAATCAGTCTCTCTGCTTCTGCCCTTCCCCCTACCAGGTATGCCCAACACAGCAGCCAGCGTGATCCTTGGAAAATGTAAAATCATGTCCTCCTCTTCTCAGAGCCCTACGAAGGGTCCATCTCAGGGTCAGCCCTTAACACAGTGCACCCTTAGCACAGGGCTCTGGGACCTCCACCTCACCTCCTGCTGCCCCCTCTGCCCACTGCACTCCACCCACATGGCCTCCTTGCTGCACCCCAGACCCCTCAGCAAGTTCCCCTCACCTTTGCGCTTGCCTTTCCCTCTGCTTGCAAGGCACTCCCCCAACCCCCTCATGGTCAGCTCTCCCACCTCCTCCAAATCTTTACCAGGAGTTACTTCTCAGTGAGGCCCACTCTGAACTCTGCTTAAAATGACGATCTGCCCCATCCCCACACTGCTGATCCCCTCACCCTGCTGTCTATATTTTTCTCGTAGCACCTTCCAATATATTAGGTAATTTACTCAGATCTTATTGTTATTGTTCATTGTCTCCTTGGGACTAGAATGGGAATTCCAGAAGGGCATAAATTTTTGTCTGTTTTGTTTACTGCTGCATCTCCAGCAGTTAGAATAGTACCGGCACAGGGTAGGTACTCAATGAAAACCTGCTGAATGACTGACGGACTGAACGAATGGTATAGTGCTGGCCTAACAAGGCTGAGAACCTGATACAGACATTGGATGGCGAAAGATCTCACATTCCTCTTGTCATTTCTAGTCCATTCAGACATGGGGGACAAAGGCTGTCATCGCTGGGAGCCTTTGCCACCCTGAGAATAGGTGGCAGCAACACACGGTCAGGGAGAGAGGGCAGAGGAGGAGGAAGACTGGGTTGGGCTGGACTCTAAGAATCACCCTTGATGAAGGGGTGGGCAGAGGAGAGGAGCCGCTGGAGACAGGAAGCAGCTGCTGGAGATTGGGGGGACACAGAGAGTCACCATGGAAGCACGGGAGGGAGGGGTCCACGGAGTAAGGGGCTGCTGAGGGTCCAGGACATGACTGAGGTGGCAGAGTGCACTGGTTTGGGAATTCAGAAGGCACTGGGGACCTCAGGGCAGCACTTTCAGAGGCTCAGAGGGGACAAAGGCTAGGATCAGGGCAAGCACAGTGAACAAATGGGCGGTGAAGAAACAGAGATGGTTACTCTACAAGAGGCCCAGGCTCCCAAGGAGAGGAGAAGGCCCAATAGGACCCAACCCCAGAGCAGAGCCAGAGCCTGGGCCACTTCTGGGGAGAAGGGCCCACTGGGAGCAAAGAGGCTGTGAAGAGCCCATAGCCACCTAAGGAGGTGGAGGACATATGTTCGCCGGCCTGACACTCTCCCCACATTACACTGCTCTGAAGGGACCCCTCCATATCCTCTGGCTGCCCACCTCCTCGTACAAATACAAGGCTCGCTCCTGCTGAGTCTGAGCAAGACCTGGACTTCTATGGTCTCCTGTTGGGCAGCCTCATGGGTATTGGGACTTCTGCTCTGCTCCCACCATCACCAAGACCCGGGCGATAGGCAGTTCTGGGAGCCATGGATAGAGTCCTTCCAACTTGCCACTTCTGTCACTAAGTCCCAGAAAATGATCACACTCTCTGCTCAGATCTCCCCTGGAAACCGCTCCTTGATGGAGGCCTGCACTGACCCTGCACAGGCTTGGTTTCCTGCTGCCAGTCTCTCTGCTGAGAGTCGCACAGATCTGCCCATTTTCCTCAGGTTCTTGTAATTTGAAATAAGCTGGGCCTTCTGCACATCCCCAGCAGCCCCAGACGCTGGCTAGACTTAACAGTTGGGGTCAATTCCAAGGCTGACAACCTCTACAGTGACCCTGATATCCTTTACACACAAGCCCAGCTTCACAGCCCCATGTCCCCCTCAGCTGTCTGATCACCCTTGGCCTTTCCTACAACCTGATGGAAATCAAGACCCCAAGGCAGACTCAGAGTTCAGGGTCTTCTCACCCATGCCGGAGCCGAAATACTGAAGAAGGGGAGAACTGGGTTTGAACACCAGCTCTGAGCACTATTAAGGGGTTGGCATTAAGCCTCTCTGAGCTTCAGTTTCTCATCGGTAAGACGAGAATAACAAAGCTATGTCACAGGGTGGCTGTGAGAATGACATTAAATAGCATAATGTAGGTTAAAGAACTTGGCACAGTATTGGGGGCAGAACAGTCCTCAATAGAGGTTGGCTGAAGCTGAGTTAGAGCCATGAGGGAACAGGAGAAGGGGGCAGACTGACCCAGGTGACCCAGGTGACCCCAGCTGACACAGGAGATACCATCAGGAGGCCCTCGGCCATGCCCTGGCACCAAGGTGTCCCAGGGACCAGCATTTTCCCATGGGACAAGCCACCTCCTTCTCAGCACCCCCTGCTCTATGATTGATGGAAATGGGGTTGGGGAGCCAAGACAGTACCATGGTCAAGGGCACAGGCTTTGGAATCAGATTCGGGTTCTATTCCCAGTGTTACCACTTACTAGACATGTCTAGTAGGTTGAATTATGTCCTCCCCAAACTCACTGAGGCTTGAACTGTCTTCCAAGTTTTACGTATTAGAAACTTAGCCTCCACTGTGATTGTTAAGAGGGTGGGAAACCCATTATGGTAATTGAAAGGTGGAGCCTTAAAGAGGTAGTTGGATTGCAGGACCATGCAGTAGTGAACGGATTAAAAATGGTGGTCAGGGGCATGGTTTTGAGGGCTTTAAAAGAAGAGGAGAGTCTGTCTGTCTCTCTCTCTGCTCTCTCTGCTTCCATCATCTTGCATCGTCAGACCCCTGGGTCACTGTTGCCACCACCAGATGGACTTTGGACTTCCCAGCCTCAGAAACTGTAAGCAATAAATTTTGTTTTCTTTATAAATTACCCACTTTGAGGTATTTTGTCATAAGCAACAAAAATTAATTAATACACCATGTGACCCTGGGCAAGGTACTTAACCATCCAGAGCCTCAGTTTTCTCATCTGTAAAATGGGGATAACAATGTCTACACTCCATGAAGCTCCTGTGGGGAAAACATACACAGTGCAAGACACTCCCAGGGCAAGCACTAAATAAATAGTAGCTATTATCACTACTACCCTGGTCTCCTTCTTGAGTATTGAGTACCCTCAGGGACCTCCTGGTCCTTAAAAAACAAAACCGGGGCTCTGGCAATTTACAACTGGGCTCAGGCTACAGCAAGCCTCCTCCATCAGTGGACCCAGTTGTTAATCAGGCAGCCTCCATTTAGTAGGCTCAGCACAGGCCACTGGAGTAGGTTACATTTTTGAGTTTTAAGACACCAGTTCCTTCACTGCATGCTGGGATCCCCTGGGAAGTTTGGAAGCTACTGATGTTTGGCTCCCACCCCAGGAATCCATACTGAATTGGTATGGGTGGCCTGGGCATCAGAGCTGGTAAAAGCTCGCTGGGTGATTCTAATGTATGGGAAGGTCAAGAGGTTATGGCCTTTACAGCTGACTGGAACTAAGACTCTGAAACAGCCCTATGAAGCCATCGACCAGGCGGCATGAGATGATACATTCAGTAAACACAGGGAAGGCTACTTGGAAGAGGTGGGGCTTGAACTAGGTCTTGAGTGAGTGTGGGATTTGCTTGCAAAGAGAGAAGGAGGTGCACAGAAAGGGCTGTGTTCTGATGGTGAACTGTGCACAGGCAGGGAGCTCCTGTCTCCTTCACTCACAGCCCTCAGCCTTGGCCTGCAGCGGTTGCTTGGGCCACAGCATGGCCCCCTCCATCACCCTGAGGCCTTCAGGTGTGCCTGGAGCAGGGGTACTAACCCAGCAAATGGGCACCTGGAAGATGGGGCAGAGGCGATGGACAGCTCAATCCTGGAGGTACAGCTGGTGTCACTGGTGTTTGCAATTCTGGCTCCACCCCCAGTGCTGGGAACAGACTCAAGGCCTAACCCTCGAGGAGAGAGGCAGAGATCGTGGCGGCCTGAAGAAGTTGCCGCCTAGAGAAGCCGAGGGCTCCAAAGCCTGAGACAAAGGAATCTTAGGTCTTGGACATCAGTAGCAGGGGCACAGGGCAGGAGGACAGGGGCTGCCAGTGGCCTCCAGGCAGGGACGGGACAGCGGCCACACCAGTCTCCAGGCTCTGAGGGATGGGTGAGAAATGCTGACTGTCATCTTCACCATGTTTTAAAGCATACACAGCAAGCCCACAGCCAGGATCTCATTTTATCCTCAGAATCTGGGGAGGTTGTCACAGGAGCTATTATTTCCTCCATTATACAAGGGGGGAAACTGAGGCTCAAAAAATTCTGGGTCTCGTCAAGCCACCTGGCTAACAAGCTAAGCCACAACCTAAAGCTTGCTCTTTGGACCAAGTCCATTGTTTTTTGTGCACTGACATAACTTCATACCCCGGCAAAAGGGCCTAAAATTCCTAATTACTCTGTAGGAAAGGCAGTTACATGCCCTCTGAACATATAGGAGTAATGGTGCAGAATGGCCAGATGACCCTGCTAAAATGGAGGGAAGCTTACTGCATGTGTAAATAAGCAGTTGTCTCTCAACAGACATCTCCTAAGTTATGATGTACCAGATGCAGTGATAGGAGCAGACCCCAGCTCCATTACCAGTAGCATGTTGCCAGTCAACAGGATTCAATGAGACTAGGGCCTGGCCAAGAATCAGACGGATCTGGGTCCTGGTTCCCACTCTACACAGCTTCTGACAAGTTGCTCATTCTCTTGGAGCCTCCACTTCCTCATCTGTAAAATGGGATGGAACAGCTGCCCTGTGCATTTCACAGGACTGTTCTGAAGAGCAATGAGAGATACAAAAGGAAAGAGCATTTCACAAACAATAAAGCATTCAGTCAATCAGACAAAAAAAACAAAACCAAAAACAGACCCTACAAAGACAGTCAAGTTTGTATTCATCTGCGTATAGGAATGCTCTGGTTTTTCCACTAGGTGGCAGGAATCTGGAGGGCATGGATGGCCGTTTCCTATTTACTACGCATTACTGGGCAGCCAGGACAGTATTCACACACAGCAGATGCTTAATAACTGCTGGCTGGCAATCCCCTAAAAACTCTCCTAATCTCTTCCCATAACAAACAACTAATTCAATTATTTAGGGTCTGGGGGCCAGGAGATCACTCTGACCTACAAGAGTTCTCACCCTCATTAGTGTTAACATCTTTAACCTGCTTCCTGCTTCCCCTCTGAATCTCTAGAATTGATAACAAGTAATGATCCTGGCTGATTTGATTTAAGGCTCTGCTCTTCCTCCTGTCTTCCCTGGTGAGAAATGCTGCTCACCAAAGCTGCAGAAGGAGGAGCGAGCAGGAGGGGATGACTCGGGAGAATCAAGGGACCATTATGAGGATGGCCTTTGAATCCAACCGTACTGATCACCCGCCTGGGATGGCCTCCTCAGAGCCCCTCTCCCATATATGGTTTCATGAGTCCTTAGGGTATTTATGGAAAATTGAATGACTCTCAATCTAGCACTGAGAAGTAGGAAGGGACAGTTCAGAGAACAGACAAGTAACATAAAGTGCAGAGAAGTCAGTAAGACTCTCAAAGTGACCTTGAACGTTGGCAGCAGTCAGGACCAGAATCTATGACCCTTGCCTTCTACGCTGGGGCTCCCTTCAATCTCAAGGCCAAGTGGCTCCAGGCTTCTGCCCCTCTCAGCAGAAGTCAGCCAAGGCATTCCCAACTTGCATACACCTGCACACCCTCACATATGCACCCACCAACGCTGCTGGGAGGACACGCTCGCAGCCATTCAGCAGAAGCTGCTGACTCTCCACCCAGAACCTTCCTGAACCTTCAAAATAATTCTACTATTGAACAGGGCGAGAAGAGCGTGCCTCAAAATTCCCCTGCTTCCCCCTTCCCTCAGCTCCAGAGTGCCAGTGATTCTGTCTGTTCCAACTTCCTCGTGTCAAGCAAGGAGAGGAAAGGACTTGCCCAAGTTAACGGCCTTTTCCTCAGACACCAACATCACCTTCCCTCCAGGGTGGTGCAAAACCAGGTGAGGGCTGAGCTGGGGAAGGGAAAAGCCTAGTCAGCTGGTTTCTGCTCTTTGCCCATGTACACACATGCATATGGACACACAGGCACAGACACACACAGGCACAGGCATACACACATCCACCTCCTTTTGGCCCTGCCACCTCTGACTCCTGTTGCTCTGGTCAGGCCTCGGCCCCTCCACTGGCATAAGCACCCACCTGCCAGCAAGCACAGGTGTCATATAGGGGTGTGTGGCCTTGGGCAAGTGTGTGGCCTTGAGCTTTGGGTTCCTCAGATGTGAAATGGAATGACAAGATTGTTATGTGGACTCTATGAGATAATGCCTGTTTAGTTGAGCCCAGAGCCTGGCACATGAAGAAGATGACAATGTTTCTACCACTTCTTCTAGAAGTAGCGGCACACAAATTCTCTCCATGCCCAGCCTCCTGCCACCATGCCACCACCTTGGACACAGAGCGGGCTCCTCAAGGGCCTTCGTCCTTCACATAAGCCATTTGTCCCTGTGTGGTCAACATTACTAGTGCTCATAATATCCCATTCTCTTCTTCCGGGCACATCGAGGACTATACTTTCCAGCCCCTTTGCAGTTGAGCAGGGCCATGTGATCAATTCTGGCCAACAAAATATAAGTGAATGTATCATGTGTCATTTCCTGACTGAGGCAAAATTCTTTTTCTTCCCTCTTCCTCTGCTTTAGTGACCTTGGAGGCTATGGATTCCAGATGGTGCAGTCTCCATCAGGCTGGGTCCCTGAGTGACCATGTGGAGCAGCAGCCCCTGCCTACCTGCAATGGGCCAATGTGAGCCTGAAGTAACCTTGCTTGTATTAAGTCATGGGGATTTCAGGGTTAATTTGGTTCTATAGCATAATCAACCAACTTTTCCATGTATGGTCAGCTGGCCAACCTCATTCTCAAAGAAGCTCCACACGCACTTCCAATGCCTGGCAGTCCCTTTTTCCTAACTGGCCCATAGCAGCCTTATGGAAAGCCACAGCCACCCTTCTCCTACTCAGGATAGAACCAGGAACCCAGCACCCTCTTCTGGTAGCAGCAGGGAAGGAAATCTGGAATGTCTTCCAGCAAATAGATTGGTGCCAAGAACACCAACAACTTAGTTTGGGAGAAGCTGGTACCAAAGGGCCACGTCTTCCCTACCATCATGGTGACCCACGCACCATCCCCAGGCCAGTAATGGGTCCGTCCCAGATTAAGCTCCAAGGATGGCCTATTGCTGATGTGTGAAGTAAGCCCCAAATTAGACAGGGAAATACCCATGTTCACAGCAGAGTTATTCACAACAGCCAAATGTGGAAGCAACCCAAGTGTTCACTGACGGATGAATGGATAAACAAAATGCGGCATCTACGTATAATGGAATATTTTAAAGCCGCAAAATGTAAGGAAATTCTGACACATGCTACAACATGGATGAACCTTGAGGACATTAAGCTAGGTAAAATAAGCCAGTGACAAAAGGACAAATACTGCATGATTCCATTCACATGAGCTACCTAGGGTAGTCAAATTCGTCGAGACAGAAAGTAGAATGATGGTCACCAGGGCCCAGTGGGAAGGGAGGAATGGGAAGTTGTTTAATAGGTACAGAGTTTTAGCTCTGCAAGACGAGAAGAGTTCTGCAGAGGGATGTTGGTGATGATTGCACAACAATGTGAATGTGCTTAAGACCACTGATGGGATACTTAGAAATGATTATGACAGTAAATTTTACATTACATGTATTTTACTACAATTTAAAAATTAGAATAAAATATAAATTTTTTTAAAAAAGAAAGAAAAGTAAACAGGGAAGGAGCAATACCAGAGACAGAAACCCATGCATGGGGATTAGCAGGAGGCAAGGTGACAGAACCAGGCCAGGAGCCCACTCAACTTCCAAGGAGGGCTTTGGAGTCACCTTCTGAGTTACAAAGTTACAGTTTCCTCCTCTAGAGCTTATTTCCGTTTTGCTGCCAACTTCCTGGCACAAGACAAGCCTGGCTCAGCCCTAGGCAGGGCTGCCAGGCATTTGTCAGCTCTAATTCCAGTATGCCTTCCCCACAAGGCAGCACCTGGGCACCCACTCCAGACTTGAATCTGTCCCTACACTCAACCAGTGCCAACAGGCAATGTCTCAGGGAGTTGCAGAATGGCCCAGGGGTCACAACAAGAAATGAAACTCCCCCCAGGTCACCACTTTCCCTAGCTCTGCCCTTACCCCTCTGCCATCCCCGACATCCTCTATTCACACAACTTCACCCTCCCACCTGGCAGTAAGAGGTGCCAGCCTTACCTCCCACAGGAAGGCAGCCTGCTCCAAGAACCTAGTTTAGGACCAGATATGGTCCAGGGGCTGACAGGGAGTGACATGTCTCAAGTTGGCCCTCATCACAAGGGTGGCTGCAAACACAGGCCAGAGCAGACAGGCTGAGAGAGACAGGCACCAGGGCCCACAAGGCTGGAAGAACTTGTCCCGTCCCAGGTGTTTACCGCAGGCAGGTGACTAGGAGGATGAGGCTGGATTAGCAACGGCCGTGGGTCAATCATCTCTGCTCCCAGGAGAGCTCCTGGAAACATCTCTTCCATGCCTGGGCATGTGAGCACAACAGGAGAAAAGGCACACAGCTCCCCCCAAAACCAGGGCCTGGCTGATGTGAGAAGTCACTTCTCACACATGGGACCTATGGGCAGGCAAATAGGCAAATCCCAGTCTCTGAGGAAAAATCAAAGGAAGATTCTGAATTGGGGGTGAGCAGAAGGTTACAGGTCCAGAAGCTTCCTCCAAGAGCCACAATAGGAGACAGTAGTGTACAGTGCTTTAATTGCACTGGCACAGGAGACTGGCTACCTGAATTCAAATCCCAGTTTTAGCCGCACGACCTTAGGCAACTTGCTTAACCTCTCTGTGCCTTAGTGTCCTCATTTATAAAATGAAGATAATAATAACACTATTTCATACAGCTTTTGTGACCATTAGATGAGTTAGTTCGGGTAAAGCCCTAAGAACAGTGCCTGACTCATAGTAAGTAATGTTAGTAGCTGTTATTATTGTCCCTGATATTACTATTGTTGTTGTTATTGTTGTTATTTCTCCCCACAGTCCTGGCCCTGGAAAAGACAACGGGAGGGAGGCCAGCTTGTTTGCTGTCTTCTCAGGGGCTGGAACCAGCCACATAAGCACACACGTTGCCAAGCACCAGGAGGGGCACAAGAGGGTGGCCCACACACGGCAACTGTGTCATGCCCATCACTCCTGCTCCTCCTGTGGCTGCTATCCACTCTCAGCCCTAGATCTGAGCTCCTTCCTGGGATCCAGGGGCCCTTCAACAGGGTTGGGCAAGCAATCCAGGCACATGGTCTGCTGCAATATCTTCCACACCTCTAGACCAGAGTCAGCAGAGCACCCTGCCTCCTGGGAACCACATGGCAGGGAGGGAAGAAGGAAGGGGAAGCACCTGTGCACAAAGATACAGGTCTTCTGGACTCCCACAAACGCACAGGGTGGAGCCATCAACACACAGAAGCTCACAAGCACAGTACTGAGCCCTCCCTCCATTACTGGGATATTGGTGCATGTGTACGTACGCGTGCGCGCGCTCTCTCTCTCTCTCTCTCTCTCTCTCCTGTGGGGAGGTCATACAAAGTGACTTGGTGACATCTTTCTAGAAGGTAACAGCAGAGGCAATAGAACATTTTTGTTAGGAGCTCATGCTCTGGAGCCAGACTGCCAGGGGCGAATCCCAGGCTCCACCTCTTAACAGGTGTGTGACCTTGGGCAAGTCACATAACTTCTCTGTGTCTCTGTTTTGTCTTCAAATTGGAATAATAATGGCATCCAAACTCACAAGGGGTCTGTGAGGATGAAATGAGTAAATAGATATAAACTGCACTTAGAAGAGTATTAGCTACTATTACTACGCCTTGTAACTTCAGCAAGTCAGATGTTATGACCGCCAGGCTCTTGCAGAGGCCCTGGTTCTCCTCTGGTTCTGCACCTTATTCACCCCAAGCCAGTTCACTGGACCACTCCCTGTTGAGAACCCATGTAACAATTAGTCCTAATCTCTAGAGGGCTTTGAGGAAAAACCCCAAGCTCAGTCTATATAGAAGCCTGGGCTTTGGCAGTGTCCTGCCCTGACCTCACGACCTGCTTCCTAGGTTTCCTGTCCACAGGCTATATACCAGCACTGTCGCTCCATCTCTCATTCTTGCCCTTCAGAAATAGAAATAGCCTCACTCAACTATTCCCTACATAGAACCTGTGTTTCCCCTGGGAAACACTGCCAGGGATTGTCCACTGGAGGATATACAGTGTGTTTCTCTATTGGACATCCTAAGAATTCCCGATTCTGGGGACATCTGGAATCCAAAAGAACACTGGACATGGAACTCAAAGACTTAGGTTCAACTCTCTGTGCAAGTCACTTAACACCCTCTGGGTCCCTGAGCTTCCATCTCTGTAAACCAGGGACAGCATTACCTACTCCCCAGAATGGAGGAAAGGATATAATAAAAAGAGAAGACAGTGTCTACTGCAATGCCTGGCACATAGCAGGTGCTCAGTGTGTCCGGAACACAGACTTTTTACCTCCTTTCCCACTGTCGGCAAAAGATGAGAGAGAAGTTCTGAACTAAGGTACTGTACTGGCTTGGCCAAGCAGTCTGCTCTCTTTAGCAAGATGAGGAGCTCCGTCAGGTGGTTAAAAAAACAATTCATGACACAGCCTGGGCAGATTTTACTGGCTGGGATTCACAGCAGCCTTCTTTTTTGGGAGTCTGGTTGCTTTCTGGACTCCTCTCTTTCCCCAGAGTTAGGTTGACTTGGTCAAACCCCCATCTTACCCCTGCCCCCAGAACTAGGCAGCAGGGCCAAGGAGGCCCCTTGGCACCAAGTGGGCCTGACATGGCCACTTATGTCCTTTGGTCACACACACCCAACCTCATCAATGCCCTTTTTTCTTGGAGCAGCTGCCCCATCATGCCCTCCTAAGCACATGGCACATTCATGGAAGGGCTGGGAATACAGGCCCATAAGACCCATGTGTCCATCACATGGCAGCATCCCAAGGGGAGAAGGCCACACCCTGGACTCCTTCATCCTTCTCACTGGTTTGAAGCCTGGTGATCACCATAGCAATGGGCTCCCGCTCTAGCTTGCCAGGCGGAGCTGATGCAATCCTCAGGCAGTGTGCGGCTCCCACTCAACTCACACAGCTCTGCTCCCAGCTGGGGGTGGATCAGTGGAGAGAACAAATGAAGAGGGAGGAGATGGACCTACAGACATCTCTGATCTCCCCCAAATTCTGCTCCGAGGGCTGGATCTAAGGGACGAGGACCATGAAGCAAGCAGTGGGTTCTCTTCCCATGTCCCTAATGAGTATGGCGTCATGGCTATGGCTGCCACTTCTGCAAGATTTCTCTCCAAAGCCTTAGGAGATCTGGGGGAGAGGGAGACAGACTATACCATGGACCTGTCTACTACTACGTGGACCCTTCCCTACCTTTTGAGCCAGCACCCCCTCCCCAGCTGGGCACCCCCACTTCCCTCAGCCCAAAAGGCAGCCCAGCTCTTCAGAATTCAACAGGTGCAGCTTTACTTGACAGTTCTCTGCTCAGTTGTGCTCTCTGCCTTAGTTACATTAAAGCACACATAAATACCAGAACTCCCCTGCAAGCTAAAATGTCCTCATGATTCCTCTGAGCCCCCTCCTCCCAGCTCTCTATCCCACGCCCCAAGGGTCTCTGGCTGCTCTGGGGAGTCTTATTCACTCTACATCAAGGACATACCAACCAAGAGCCACCTGACCTATCAAGGCATCCCTATCCCCTAGCCTCATAGAATAAGCACTCAGAAAACAGGGGAGTCAAGTCACCAAGTCCCACACACCCACCCATGCTACACACATTAAGGAAACATTCTGCTGGGGAACAGGAAGCTGCTTGAAGGAGGTAATGGCGAAGTGCACCTGAAGGTCTTCATCAGGCAGGCAAAAAGGGAAGGTGACTTGCAGAGGCATAGAGCCAAGAATCAGCACAGAGTTTGGGGAGCACTGAGGGGTCAGCGTTGCTAAGCTGAAGATGTAGGTGCAAAGTGAGTGGTGGGTGAGTTACGGGGCCAGAGAAAACAGCAGGGCCGGGCCATGGAGGCCCAGCAAGCCCTGCCAGGCAGTGGGACTCCTCTCAGAGAGTAACGGGGAGCCACAAAAGGGTGTGTAGCAGGACGGAGATGTGATCTGATCTTGGTCTGGGGATGCCATGCGGTGGCTGGGAGTGGGGGTTCTGGTTCTAGATGACAGCTGTGGAGCTTGGTGGCTGTGGTGAACAACAGCACCTGGGGAACATCTCACACCACCCTCCTCCTCTTTGCACCCATATCTATAACAGTAATAGGACAGGTAGGTGGGTGACCAGATACTGCCAGCTGTCAAGGGACAGAGGGAAAGGCGCTGACTGTGGGGCAGTTCACGCCTGGTGCCTGGATGACCCCTGGTTCAACTCTAACAATGTGATCCTCATTGTGGACAATGGGAGCCCTGAGGGAACCAGAATCAAGACACCCATCCCCACCAGCCCGCATCAGAGGGAAGGCAAGTGTCAGGGCGCACACACGTTGTTGGGGAAGAGCCCAGCCCTCTGGCTGCAGTGGGCTCATGAGAGAACAGGTGCAAGGACTGAGCTGAGCCTGCTGAGAGAATCTGGGGCTGGGTGGCTGCTCCCTTCACATGGGTAACTGTCCTGTGAGAAAATAAACCTCTTTTCATGTTTTAAAAAAGTCATCTCCTGAATTTCTAGCAGGGTAACTGGGTGGAAGGCGGAGCCAGATGCTGTACTAAAAGCTTCATGTACGTTATCTTATTTAATCCTCCTAACAATTACATGCTGAAGTCTGTTATTATCCCCGTTCTGTAGATGAGTAAACCGAGGCACAGGAAGGTTAAATAATTTGCTCACAGTCAAATGGCTAGTTAATGATGGAGCCAGGATCTGAATACATGCAGCTCAAGTCCAGAACCAGCTCTTCTATCCGTCTTCAACTCCCTTTTAACCAAGTATTTTGACCTCTTTCCAACAAAGCCATTGTGTCCAGAGATACTAGCTGAGAATTAGATCAATTTCAGGACCTAACGCACAGGTAGGCTCAGTAATAATAGCGGCCCACGTGTACAATAAACTCATCCTCTCACCATCCCATGAAGTAGGCACTATTATCACCCGTGTTTTACAGATAAGGAAACAGAGGCACAGAAAAGTCAAGTGTCTTTCCCAAGGTCACATAGCTGCTGTGAGGCCAAGTGTGGAACCCAAGCAGTCTGGTCCCAGACACTACCCTCTCTCTTGCACCTGACTGAATCAGTAACACTACATGCACATACTTCTGATACGCCCAAGAGCCTGATTTCTCAGGCCACAGCCAATGAGATGCAACAACTACAAGGGCTAGAACACGCCCTGCGGGAACAGAGAGAAGCTGACAATCAGGACAGATGGAAGGATGGAAGCTGGCAGCCACAGTGGTCTCACACCAATGGGTGTGCAACAGACAGCCTGGTGAGAACAGTAGGGCCATGGCCTGTGCCTGCCTGCCAGCCATAGAACCACAGGGCCACCAAGGCAGACACAGGATGGGTGCATTCAGCCCTGTGTCATTTCAAACTCAGGTTGACCTGTTAAGGGATCATACAATCAGTTTGATGGGTCACCTTTTGGAATGGATTGAAAAGGAGTATCTCACCTACTAAGGGTAGGTATTCTTTAGTGAAGCTTGTTTCAGACATACGTACATACATACATATATGATGCGTGTGCTGTGTTGCAGTGTAAAATAATTTTCCTACTATGGATTTTGTCTCAAAACATAGGAGCAACATTATTACTACTAAGTAAATTGTAGTTTATTCCTACAATGGAAATTCTAGGCAGCTTTGGCAATAAATAATTTAGAGCTATAGACAAGAAAAAAGGTAAACCTCAAAAATATAATTTTAAGTAGAAAAGGCAAGTCACAGAAAAATGCTTATATTATGATTCTATTTATATAAATTGCAGGCAAAACTACACACATTTTTCAGGAATAGGTACCTATGTAGTAAAACCCTAAGAAAGAGAGAATGATTAACACGAAAATTCAAGACAGTGGTTACCTGTGTCTGCAATGGGTGGTGGGGGCAGTGGCGGTGAGTGTTGTGGGTTAAATTATTATCCCCCAAAAAGATATGTTGGAGTCCTCACCCCCAGTACCTAGAATGTGACCTAGAAGTAATCAAGTTAAAATGAGGCCATCAGGGCAGGCCCTCATCCAGCACGACTTGTGTCTTCACACAAAGGGAAGATGTGGACAATGAGATGCTGGAGGAACGCCATATAAAGATGAATGCAGAGATCAGGAAGATGCGTCTACAAGACAAGGAAGGCCAGAGATTTCCAGAAAACTCCAGAAGCTGGGAGAGAGGCATGTAACAAACTTTCCTTCACTGTCCTCAGAAGGAACCAACCTGCTGACACCCTGATCTCAGACTTCTGGCCCCCAGAACTGTGAGAGGATACATTTCTGCTGTATTGAGAAACCCAGGTTGAGGCTCTTTTATTAGGAAACTAATACAGTGAGGCACACAGTGGCTTCTTGGGACCGGCAACACTCTCTTTAAGCTTAATGGAGGGCGAACGGATGTTTGTCTTCTTGGTCTTTATCAAACCAAACACAGACATTTTATATGTTCTTTGCATGTATGTAGAAGATTCATAAAGCAAATGTACTTCACAGGGCCTGGTTTTCCAAAGCCTTGCAGTTTCAAATATTAACTTTGCAAAGGACAGGAAATTTTCTTCAGGCTATAAAGTCTCTGGTGTAAGATAAAGAATTCTAACACAACAAGGTTACTGGCTCAAAGACAGACTAGTTACTGATTAATATGTAAAGATACTGGGAAATTGCTGTAAGAAAGGAATGTTTGCTGAGATCAAGCTTTTGTTGGTGGATCACTTAAATTGTCTTATGGAATGTCATCTGGCTTGTTTCACTGAAAGTTACCAGCCTATATTGTTAAACTATAACCCCACCTATGTCTCTTGCTGTAACTTCCTGGGCTGGAGAAAAAATGCAGAAGAGAATCCCAATTCGAGATTAATTCCCCAAATGAAAGGGATGCCTCTCACTTGAGGGTTCCAGGGAAGTTAACCACTTCAGGGCTTCTCACTGCTCGGAAGAGACAGGCTTTGAGTAATCCTTTGTGGCTCCATCACCCAGGGGAAGTGGGGTGACAAATCCGTGGGGGGCAAAGCAACACATGTATGATATATTTCACATATAAAATAGGAATAAAAAATGTATAGGGGTAGTCCAGCCTTTACATTTTACAGTTCAGCATACCAAGGACCCACCTGAGGTCGCACAGCCTAGGAGTGGCTGAGCTAGAATAAGAACCCAGGTCTCCTGCCTCCAGTTCAGTGAAGGCCACCACCATAGCCACAGCCCAGAGTTACCCAGAAAAGGCTGAATTCTGTTCAGAATACAGAGAGTCTGGGACTCACAGTCCTCTGGCAAGGAAGAGGGAACCTTTACTTTTTAGTGCCATGGACACAGAGTTGTCCAGTGAAGCCAGTGGACCCTTCTTTGAAGAATGTCTTTAAATGCATAATAATAAAATACATAGGATTACAAAGGACACCAATTATACTAAAATGCAATTCTAGTCATGGGGACTCTCATGAATCCAACAGAATTAAGTATGCAGTATCTATACACAGTAAGCACTCAATAAAAGCCAGCAACAATTATTGCTGTTAATATTAGGGGTCCCTTCCACATCCTTGGCCCTTGGTCAATGGTGCTGAGGAGGGACACCCAAGGACCCGTTCCTCGGAGACAGGCCTTGTGGAAGCCCCTCCAGGGCCTGGACTCAGCCAAGGGATAAGGGACACTGCCCTGAACTGCAGGCCCCTGAGTAATGCTGGCGCTGGGGGTGGGGGTGTTATCCAGAGAGAATAGGTGTCCTTGCCTAGAGACAGGGAGGTGGGCCCCAGGGGAGATCACTAACTACCAGGAACAGAGCTGTGGGGCCTGTGTCCACTGTACCTCTGGTCGTGCATATTGCGAAAGGGCAGAAAATGACACTTACTGGGTGCCTCTTATGAGCCAGGCACTCTCACACATTACATAAGTGAAGGTAATCAAATGTCAGCTTTACAAAAGCAAGTGTAAATTATACCCCAAATTTACAGATGAGGAAATTGAGGCTCAAAGATGTAACGGACTCATGGGATCAACGTTCACACCCAGGTCTCTCTGGCTCCCAAGAGAACACTGAGCCCAAACCAACAACCATTCATTCATTCATTCATTCACTCACTTACTCACTAAATAGTTCTTATATCTCAGGCACAGTTGCAGGTGCTAGAGGTATAACAGAGAATAAAACAGACAGAATTACTGCCCACTGGAGCTGAATCCATGCAACAACCACACACTAAGTGAACGCTAGGCTCTGGGGAGGGACATGAGGCGGGTGCCTCAGTTGGTGGCTGCTCTCATGGAGCCCACAGTTGGGTTAACAGAGCTACTGCTCTCTGTTGAGGAAGGCAGGGAAGGACAGATGCAGGGCATTTTAGAGTGAATTATTAAAACTTTTAACAAGGTCCGTGCTTCAAGAGAGAAACTTCAGTTTATATGGAAATCTCCCACGGTGGGACACTTGTCCAGTGGAGACACTGTCACTTAATTGAGTTGTTGTTCTTTATGTTTTCCGCTGCCACGGAGTACTTCTGACCAGTGCCTTGGCCAAGAGAAGGGGCCAGGTGGCACCTGGGCCTCTCTGACTCCTGAACAACCATGTGACTCCCAGTCCGGGTACACCATCCCTTCTCAGGTACACAAGGCCCCCAAATCTCACCTCTTTCCCACACCTTTCCTAGGCATTTCAGAAAGCCCCAGCCATCCAGAAGTCAGGCTGAGAACGCCTGTGAGGTCCTCTAACTACCCCCCATGCCACCCACTAATAGTAGTAGGAGCATCCATCCCCCACAGAATCCCAAATCAGCTCTGTGAGGGGCATTTCACCGCTGAGAGGCTCATTAAGCAACCTGCCCAATGCCGCATGAACATTAAGTGGGGGCTCTGGGATTCAAATCCAGGCTTTGCGATTTTGCGATTTCTCTTTCCTTTACTCACACATCCTTCAGAGGTTAGAGGCTCCCCAGCAGAAGTAAGAATGCATAAAAGACTCAGTCTGTGGTGGGTACCCAGTAACTGTTTATCAATAAGAACAATTATCCCTCACTCTGGTATAAAATGGTACAGTTAATGCACATTGTCAGCAATCATCTCCTTAGCTGGTTTTTACAAGTCCAGGACATACATGGGGCAGGTATTTATAATCCTCACTTTGCAGATAGGGAGAGAGTGAGAGAGGATGATTTAACTGGATACAGGCTAGCTTCCTGGAATGTGCCCCTCCAGGTCCATCCTCCACCCTGTTTTCTGCCCCAGCAGGAGATGAGAGGAAGCGGAGACATGAGCCTGTGATATTTTTGCCCCCATCCCCTCCCTGTGGGCCACCCAGGCTGTGTGCTCCATTGAAGGGTGCAGTTTCTGCATGAAAGCCCTCCGCCCATGCCCTCTGTCTCCAGGTTTGGCCACCAGACCCTCCCCCTCACCCTGTTCACATTTCAGTCATAGTCCTGTTGTAAGATTTCCCCAAACTCCCAGTCTGCCTGTGTCATTTGTTTCCTGCTGCACCTTGATGGATGTGGCAGTAAGTACCCAGGTTGGGGACTCTGGTCTCCTGATGGATGAACCGGGGTCTCTCTGAATCTTCCAATAAGCATTTACTGAGTAGTCCCTTGGGGACTTAGGGGAAGGGACAAGGAGAAAAGGAAGATGGCAGAGAATTGGAAGGAGCTGGTAGAAGAGACAACAGGCAAAGCTCTTGGGTCTCAGATTTATCTGTGAATTAACCGTGGTTAACCTTAGGAAAATGGGAAAAGACCTCAACACTGAGAAGCTGGGCCTAGGGGAGGGCCGTGGTGGGAAAAGATGTGGGGAAGACTTGGAATCTGGGTTTCAGGCCAAGCAGGGCTGCTAGTGCTACTCACATGAGCATTATGGAAACTCTGATCTCTGGTCACAAGCTGGCAACAGAGCTAGGACAGTCCGCTGTAACAGTGGGCACTTCCACACTGCTGCTCCTGGCCTGGGCCTGGGGTGAGCACAGGTGGCACGCGAAGGCCTTGAGGGGGAAGCTGCAGGCACCCGATGCTCAGCTCACCCTGTCTCAAGCAGCCAACCAAGACTCCAGGAAAGGGGAAGTGCCAGACGTTCTTTCCCACGTATCCTCCTCGGCACGAGCATCCAGGGTGGGTGCTGGGACACGGGGCTGTTAGGTTCCCACCATGCTTTGGGCTCCAGCCCCACCTCTGCCAGGAGCACTCAGGGCTGCAGGTTCAGACCCTGGGCAGCAGAGAAGAACAAAGAGGAGTACTCTTCTCAGGGGTGGGACAGTGGGACATGATTTTCTTGCTTCTACTTTTAGGTATTTTTCTAATCCTCAATAACTCCATACATTTATTTTGTAAAAGGGGAGAACTCTATCCTGCAGAATCATAAAGATTCGCAAGGAGAAGGAAGGCATCACGATGTGGCATAATTCTTTGTGAGTTAATAAGTCTGAAATGGGCCAGGAATTAGGATCTGCAGGCATGGACTTCAGAAAGGCCTGCAGGCCGGGACTGTTAGAGATGCTCACATCAGGGATGCTCTCAGTAAACACTCAGGGATGTGTTGGGGTTGTGTGCAGCTACAACAGGCTGGCACATGGCTGGTGTCTCCAGGCCAGTCAGGAGGTGGTGGGCAGGAAGACATAAACCCGTGTGAGCTCTCTCTACGCAAAGGTCTTGGGGGACCCAGGAAGTCACACTGCTCTCTGGGAGCATGCTGTGCTATCACCTGCATTGTGAAACCATCTCTGCAGGTTTCCATGTCCTTGACCCTAAAGAGACTGTACATCCTCTTAACTGTGACAGTTGGTAAGATGCAGCATAGAGGCCTGATTCAGAGCAAGAACACAGATCGCTCACCTCATTTGCGTCTCAGTGTTCTCATCTGTAAAGTGGAGATAATAAGTGTCTTCTTCATAGGATCGCAGTAAAGAATAAGGAGTTAATATACGTAAAGTGCTTGAAACAGCGTGGGACACACAGAAAGTGCTAGGCAAGTGTTAGCTATTATCACTGGCATCTTTCTATGAATCACATCATTAATTTTGGTGTCCATTCTATAAAAACAATCACAATATTTCTGTGACAACTCCACAGAAACTTTTCTCCACCTTGGCCTCTGGGGGTCAGGGGGTGGCAAAAGGAGAGAAAAAAGCAAAAAAACGAGCAAGGAACATCTAGATGGGACCCTCTCAAAGTGCTACATACACACTATGTAGGGAACCCAGACAAAATGAAAGACACCCAGTTAAACATGAACCTCGGATGAGCAACAAATAAATTTTTAGGATAAGTATACACCAAGTTTTGCCTGGGGTATGCTTATACCTAAACAATTCTTTGCTTACCTGAAATTCTAATTTAACTGGGCGTCCTGTAATTTTATTTGCTAAAAAGTTCAGCACCCCTTTTGGTGGGGCTGGTAAGGTTCCCATTTTACAGGTGAGGAAAATGAAGCTCAAAGAGGTTAAGCGGGTTGCCTGAGCTAACCATCCAAGCAGGTATTCAAAGGCCCTGACGCCTGTCAGCAGCACACGGCCTTCCTCCAGCTGCACTCCTCCTCCCAGAGAGGGGACAGGCCTAGAGCAGAGAATCTGAGCCCTGGCCACCTGCCTGCCATCAGAGCATGCTCCTCAGCCCTGGAGGGGGAGCCTGCGTACAGGAAGACCCATTTTTTCCCAGAGAGACGGAGCTACTGCTCCCCTAAACCAGGGCACCAAGGAGCCTTCCTGTGGGTGGGTGGGTGGGCAGCCTGGGGTAGGAGGTGTCAGAGCGGGTTTCATCGGCCAGGGTGGCACCCACAGCCCTTCTGGGAACTGCCCCTGCTCAGGGCTGGAAACTGGAAACAAAAAACCAAGGAGAAAACTCAGGAAGCTCCAGAGGAAACCTCTCAGGTCAGGAAGTCCTGAAATAGTTCCACAGCCAACAGAGAAAACATTAAAGTGAGAGCAGCTATCAGTACCAGCGGGGCAGAGACCACAGCGCCCACCTGGCAGCCCCAGCCCAGTCTCACTAGGCCCCCTGTCAGAGCTACTGCAGATGGCTTTGGGCCTCCCTGGCTGCACGGAGCGCCCAGCACACACCTTCCCTTCCTCCTCTGCTCTCAGTTCAGTCATTCTCAGCTCTATTTTTACTCAAAGGTGGCAAGGAACATGAATGTTCAAAGCAGGACAATTAAGTCACCTGATTCCAAGCCTTTGCAAGGCTAGGGACCATAGCTGACCTTTGCTGTGAGCAGGGACAGGGAAGTGTTACAGAAGCCTCTGGAGGGCTTCTCTCCAGGGCCTGGCGTCTAGGTCTAGAGCCCACTCCCCAGTCAGTGACAACTCAAAGAGGTGACACTTAGCCTCACCTTCACCTGGCCAAGAAAGGTCAAAGGGCATTTCTCCAGGCAAAGGAACAGCATGTGCATAAGGCACCACACTATGACCGAGCATGGTGCATCTGGGGAACTGTGAAGAATTCAGTGTGGCTGGAGGGTCGGAGTGTGGTGGGGGCATCAGGCAAGTCTGTGGCTAGACATGGGTTGAGGCCAGTCTCTGAAAGGGCTCATACGCTGTGCTAAGGAGTTTAGGTTTTATTCTACAGGAAGGAGTGAGCTAGGAAGGTGCTAGACTGGTGAGTCTAGGTCCTTCCCGTCCAGTGTGGGAAGCATAGGTATCACCTAGGGGCTTGTTAGAAATGCAGATTCGGAGGCCTGGCCCTAGACCTTCTGAATCAGAATCTGCATATCCACAGGATACCGCAGGTGATTAAAATGTGCTCTGGTTTAAGCAAAGCCCTGAGTTACAGGTGGGGCAGAAAGAGGGTCACTCTCCGGTACCCTTTTCTGATTGCTCTCTGGTCCTCCTCATGCCCAGTTCTGCCTCCCCCTCATATCCTCCCTGCTCCATGATTCTAAGTGACCCTTGTGCTAGAACAAGGGACCTCAGTGCCACAGAGCACTTCCTTTCTCCATACCCCTCAACCAATCACAAAGTATTTCCCAAGCTCCCACTTGCTCAGTGCTCCCAAGGTTCCCATTCAGAAGGCCCTGGCATTGGGGCACCTCTGGTCAAGAGCGCAGGGTAGGGCATCTGGACAGATCCGGCCTGTGAAACCCTAGGGAAGCTGTTTAACCTTTCCAGAGTCTTGGGGGAAAGTTTCCTCATCCATAAAACAGGAAAAAAATAGTTGGGACCTCAGTGGGGAGTGGAAGATTAAATGGGATATTGCTTATAAAGTGCTTAGGACAATGTCTGGTGCCCTATCGATGGCAACCTTTGCTCTCCTTCACCATGCCTCTGAGGAGTTTAGAGTCTGGCAGAGAAGTAAGAACTGGCATGAAACACTAGACAGGTAAACACTATAAAACAATAGATGAGAAACTGCTAGATGATATGGCCCAAAGCAAGCAGTGGTAGGAATCTGAGCTGGGAGTCTCACCACGGTTGAGAGCTATAACCAGGCCCAAGGGGCTTCCTGGAGATGGTGACAGCTGACCTGAGGCTTGAAGCTGGTTAGGAGTTCACCAGAGCACAGAGATTTGCTGCTGTATAGTTTGGGGCCTCACTGGCTAGGGCAATGGGGAGTGTTGTGTGGTACTGAGAAATCAAGATGGATAAAAAAGAGGGTCCTCCAGCATGGCGGATCTTGAAGGCAATTTGTTTTTTTTTGTTTTTGTTTTTTTTGTTTTTTTTTTTTGTCATTTTTTCGTGACCGGCACTCAGCCAGTGAGTGCACTGGTCATTCCTATATAGGATCCGAACCCGCGGCGGGAGCGTCGCCGCGCTCCCAGCGCAGCACGCTACCGAGTGCGCCACGGGCTCGGCCCAGAAGGCAATTTGGATCGGATGTGGTGGGAAAGAAAATGCCCCATTGAAGGTTTCCAGGCAAAGGAGAGTCAGAGGCAGATGAAAGTGGGTTTTGTATAGTCACAGCCAACTAGAAAGGGAGTGAAATCTTTCAGGGAGGGGGCTTGAGGACACTGCAGATATCCACTATAAGGGCCTAGCTGTGGTGGCAGCTGACCACCATGACAGGGTCCTCAGGTCAGAAACACTCTTCTGACAGCAAATTTGTATTGGAATCAGTTCCTGCTTTTGCTCTCTGAAGGTTCTACACCCAAAGACAGCACACAGTACCTACTGGCCCACCCAGGTGGGCACCATCCAGGCCTCCCAAGGAGGGAACATTTGGTCAGAAGCCGCCACAGGGTTTGCAAAACGCTTGCCGGCCTAACTCAAGGGAAAGTGGCCGTTCCACATGGCTGGATGGCACACCAGCTGGTCTCTCATCAACACTCTCGGTGATGCACTGGAAAAGTAACAACCAAGGCTTTCTGCTTCATTAGCTGAAGTTGGCCCTGCAGGGGGAAAACAGGGGTGGGGAGGACATGGGTTTTGTCTAGACAGCAGCACTCACAAAGGCCAGATGCCCGGGCTTCTGCCACTCAGGAAGAGGGAGGGCAGAGGAGACCCTGTGTACCCCCCATGTGCCCCCCATGGCAGAAGCCACCAGCAGAGGCCAATCACAACGGCTGCTCCCCTTCTCATCCTTAAAATGAGGGCAACAACCTTTCACAGGTTGATGGTGAGGATGAAATGAGATCAGAAATGTGAGAACACTAGCTCTAGACTGGCACCCATTAGGTGTCCAATCGATTGCTTTTTTATTTTTATTTTTATTGGGAAATGGGCTCAAAGGGTAAATGGGTCAGGGGTTGCTTTTCATCTGGCCAGAATCCAGAGCTACGAAAAGGTCTGACTTGGCTCGGAGTCTGCAGTCAGTCCCCTATGAGTGGCAGTAAAGGAACCTGGATATCTGCAACTGAAACTGTGGTCCCTGGACTTGGGAGCAGCAGCAGCACTTGGGAGCTTGCTTCAATGCATAACCTCGGGCCTTATCCCAGACCTACTGAATAAGAATCTGCAGCTTAACTAGAGCCCCAGGTGGGCTCATTAGAGTTTGAAAAGCTGCTGTAGAGTATTTGGTCCTAGGAGAATACCATCTCCTCCCTCCCCCTCTCCCACTACAAGAAAGTAGTGAGGCCTACCACTCTGGGTAGATGGAATAGCCACCAATGCAGAGGGCCCTTTGATTAGCATCTGTGTGCGTGCCACACTGCATTCAAGCATTCTCAATCACATGTTAAGGAAATTATTCCCTTCTTGATTCCTTTCAATCTTTCCCATTACTGAAGAAGAAAGACTCTGTTTGGCACAAGTACGTCTTTAACATCTCTCTATCCTCCTTCCTTTATCTCCCTTTAAACAAATAAACAAGAGGCTCAGAATTAGATTCTTCCAAGAGCAACAGTATGTAACTAGAATTAATAACACTGTTTAGTTTATAGCGCATTTACTTGTAAGGTAACTTTTTATTTATTGCAAGTGGTACAGGTTTTCCATCAGTTTCTTTTCTAAGTCATATTTGAACAATGAATCAAATTGAAGAAAAACATTAAGTCCATAATAACGAAAGTGTATTAATATGGCAAAAATCACAACAGTGGTATATAAATGACTGCAGTTTGGTAGATTAGTATTCCCTACAGTTAATAAGAGACCTCTGAGATCATCTTGTCCACTGTTCTTTCTAAACTGCAGGTCATGAAATCAAGGTAGTAGGTCATGACCAGCACTTTTTTTGTTTTTAAAGGAGTGGAATGGAATGGAATAGAAGGGCATCAAAAACTGAGTGCGTTGTAAATGTTCCAGAAACTTTGTTTCAGTTTATGTGTATAGTGGCTTATAAGGCAAAATGTATATATTATGCACTGGCTGCAGTCCAATAAGAGTTAGCAAGTCACTCTCCAGCCCAACCTCCTGTTGGTTGGTAGGTGCTCCTGGCCTCTGCTACCTTAATTCCAATGGTGAGGCGTTGACTTCTTTGGCCAGACCACCCATGAGCGAATTTCCCTTGGACAATTCCCACCAGGAATTGTCCCCTGGACCTCCCCACCAGGAGGTCCCCACCAGGCTCCTTTCTCATCACACACAGAAGTGACAAGAGCAGCCACTGCCACGAGATTATTGGATAAGTGGATGCTCCCCAACCCTGCTGGGGTGAGGGAGAATGCAGGCAGCACACACCAAGTCATGGCTTCAACCAAGAAAGCACTGTGGGGAAGCACTAGAGTGAACGTGTGTTCTTTAGGAGGGAAGGGATCCCCACCACCAGGATATGCTCTCCTGGCCCTCTAAACTGTAGAGGGCTTGGGAAGCCCTGTTTCCCTGGTCTTCCCTAAGAGATATCTCTTCCCTTGAAATGAAGTGATGAAGCATGAGAAGGAGGGTCAAGGGGAAGGGCAGGAAGAGCAGGAGAAAGCTCTGGGTGGGTGAGGGGTAGACAGCACCAAGGAGGGGTGCCTGGAGGACGGAGCCTGTCAAGTTGAGCCTCTGCTCTGGCTACATCCTGGAACCATGGGGGTGGGGGGGGCACAGCGGGGGCCACAAGAGGGAGAGGCTGGGGCTGCAGGATCAGGGTGGTGGGAGGAGAGGGATTGGGAGACACTAAGGCCCTAGGGCCAACTGGAATTCCACAATTGCTCCCCTACAAGAAAGTAAGTAACTGGGGGGGGGTGGGGGTAATTCATGGGTCCCTATACCTGATCAAGCAGGGGTTCCTAAAAATGCCTACAGACTCAGTGAAGGAAGGGAGCAGCTGCCACTGAGATTCTGAGCAGCAAGGGGGAAAGGAAGAGAATGGAGTTGAGGAGCATCCCCCTTCGCCATTCTTACCTTTCTGCTGTGGTTCTCAGCTCAGGGTAGACTTTCCTCTCCTCTGTCATACAAGAACCCTTTGTGCAATAGGGTCTCTAATCTAGTTCCGTCCTTTCTGGCCCCAGTCAAAGTGGCGTCTGCTAAAGTGTAAGCCTCCAGGCACAGGCTCCCCCCAGAAAACTGGCCTCTCAGCTTGTGCTTGGGGGCCTTCATGGGTGTGGGGAGTGGGGCTGGAAGATCTGCAGCACTGAGCCGTCATTAACATGCTGCGCGTGGGTGAGTTCAAACACAGCAGCCGGATCTGCAGGCCAATGGGCCCTGGGCTTCGGCAAAGGACCTTGCTGCTCAGTGGCCTGATTTATGGCTGAAGGCTCTCTTTATTCTCCTTTTGAAATTGTGGAGGTGAATTTAAAGAGGCTGGAGCACGGGGCCAGCATGCTTGGGCTCTGCCAAGTCCTCTCTTCTTCCCAGTCCCCACTTGCTTGCTCCTGGCCCTGCTCTGCTCTGGAAACTGGGCGCTAGCTATACTGCATCCCTATGCCCAAAGTCTATTTTCTCTCTTCCCCACCCCATCCCCCCTTTTTGTTAACAATCAGCACTTCTTGCCAATAATCCCAGGAACAAAGTAACGCTGAAATATGGGCTCCAAGTGCCTGTGGGGATATTTCCTAAGGATCATCCCCTGGTTGGTGAGCACTTACAGGACACTTGGGGACTGAGAGCTGCCCACTACCATGCGGGAGCCAAGACACAGTCTTCACAATTGTCATTCTAGCTAGAGAGATGAACCTGATCAATCAACCTCAGTGAAATACCAGCTTCCAAGGGGCCCTCACTGGCATCGCTGCGAAAGGCGAGAGTGAGGGAGAAAGCACAGTTTAGAGTCAGGCCAACCTGGTGCTCAGTTCCTGGCTTGTACTCTAGCTCTGTAACCTTGAATTCTCATCTTCCCTGAGCCCCTCCCTCTAAAACAGAGATAATAATCCCTGCGTCATAAGATAGGGGCTAAGTGGACTAGTGATAGCACCTGAGAAGTGCCTACGCCAGTGTTGACACATGGCAGGTATCAGTCGGTACGGGCTTTAATCATCACTGCTGTTGGAAGCTGAATGGGCTCTTATAGAGCTGGAGAGATCTGATATCTGATCCAGCTCCCACTGGGAGACTTTCAGCAATAACTTAACCTCTCAGGGCCTCAGTTTCCTCATCTATAAAACAGGGTGATGACAACAGATGCCCTTTCTGGATTGTTACGATAAAGTACAGAACATACCCAGCACAGCATCTGCACAAAGCAGGGCTGATTAAATGTTATGTTTGGGCTGCCCGGTTAGCTCAGTTGGTTAGAGCACAGCCTTATAAAACCAAGGTCATGGGTTCAGATCCCCATACTGGCCAGCTGCCAAATAAATCAATTTAAATATTATGTTCTCTTCTATTCTTTCTAGACCAAATTAAAAAAAAAAAATATCTGATTTCTATGAACCCAGCAGGACCGATGTACTTTATTTTCATGGGCCAGTGGTTCTGGGAGATCCAGGGATGAGGTTTCTACGTACCTCCTGCAGAACCAAGACACATTTCTCAGAGGCCCCCATTTGGGTGCCATCACATAGAACAACTCCAGGGGGTACCATCGCAAAGAACACACCACCACTCTGACCCCAAAACTCTCAGAGAGAGGTGTTTCTCCTAAACTGTGCCTTTAAGGGAGAGACTCACTCGAAAAGATGGCCCACAGCTGTTTAGGCCCAGAGTAATGCACAGCTGGAGAGGGTAATCACAAGTGAGGAAATCAATTGCTTCTGTGCGGAGTAGATGTCCCCCAGCAAGCGAAATAACTAGATTTAATTACACGGCATTTTTGGTCTCCATAATCTCGATCCATTAAATTCTTCCTGCTGCCCAGGAGGCAAAGCCCAGGAGGAAAGGGTTAGCCCAGCACACTAATAGAATCAGCCCTTCAATCCCATGAAGGCAATCATGGCCACATCTTTTCCCAATATCCCTGAGTAAACCCACAGATCCCCAGTCAATACTGGCCTTGTCTAGGCAGTAACAACAGTTCCATCAACACACCAGCGAGGCCAACAGCCATGTGCCTGGAGTGACAGGACTCAGCTCCTTCGGCACTGGTCCACCTGAGGCCTCCCAGCCACCCAACCCCTTCCAGAGACCTTGCTCACCTTAAGCAAAATGCTTGACCACATCTGCCTCATCCACCTGTGATACAGAGGGACATGATGGCATCAGAGGCGAAGGCAGAGATAAGAAAGAGAGGGATGGCACCTGACCAATCAGGTCAGCACTGAGCCCACACCACCTGGCCCCATCTCCTAAAGACCAGGTGACCCTGACATTTTCTGTGCGGCTGGTAAACCCACATTCATCTTTTGTTCTGGTGTGTGGTGATGAAGGAAGGGCAGGAAGAGATAGGAATTGAAACATGGCGGCTGAAAACTGAGTGAGAAGCCCAAATCAGGTCTGAATCTGGGGACAGAGAACTGGCTGCCCCATCCACAAGTGGTCATGGTACCGGTTGGTCCCACCTCAAAGGGCTCTTTGACAAATGCCTTGGGCAGGGGGAAGGATTGGGCCTCTATCCTCAACCTCCATATGGAGGTGCATTCTGTAGTCTGCCTGTTGCCCTGATTTCTTCCTTCTTCCTCATTCACAGGGTCTGGATCAGGTTTTCCCCCAGCTTCAGGGACCAGTGGGACACTCCCCCTGGCAACCAGGGACACCCATGGCTCCAAATGACCATATCCTACCCTAAGAAACTCAAGCTGAGGCAGTCCAAGGCTACGTGTCAAAGCCTCCCCAACTGCAGCCCTGGAGACAGGTAAGCATGGAGGTCTCTCTCATGGTACAAGCAGTCACTCAGAGGAAGGGGCCAAGACCTTGTAGGTAGGGCGAGATGGGTGCTCCAACCCCCAGCGCATCACTTTAGCCTACCACAGCCAAGGGCCCGGTAGGAGGCAAAGGATGTGGAGTTGTCTTGAAGCTGCCTCGTTCCAGGTTTGCCCCTGAAGGGCTCAAGCTGAGCCAAACAGCCCCAGCACAAACACTTGCAGTGAAGTCTTCCAATCACAAGCCCTAGCAAAGTGCGGGACTCCCTTGGGTGGTCTCCAACTCCACTACAGCTACTACAATTACTAAATCCACACACCAGGAAACTTGTGAATGGGCCACCTAATCGGTTTCTGGGATTTCCAGCGGAGTAGGGAGTTAAAGGAGCCAAGAACCCAAAAGTTTCCTCTTCCCTCTCACATTCATGCAACCAAAGACTATCAGAGGCTCAGGCACTGGCCTAGGCACCACCTAAAAAGCTGATCCAATACTGTTCCTGCTAGTCCCCTCGCTACTCTCCCAGCCCCTTCCAAACTCATCTGCAAGCCTTTCACAGATCCGTGTTCATGACGAGGACCGTGACAAGCTGGACAGCGGAGCAGTTCAACAGCACTCCTCATCTTCAAAGCACTTTATAAACATTAACTAATTAATCACTGGACACCCATGGGAGACATTGCAGCCTCACATTTCAGAGAAGTGGGCACCAGGAAGGTGCCAGAATCACCCTGGAAACAGATCATACGTCAGAAAGAAAACAGCCCAAGTCTTCCATCCTCCCCCAGGGGTGAGGAAGAATGGATTTCCTCACCATTCCCCAGTCCTCTACTCACCTTACAGTACTTTCTAGCTAATTCTCCATGAATGAAAAAAGGAAGAAGTGACAGGAACAAAGAACACAACAGCAACAATCACAACAACAACAAATTATATTTCTCTGAGTAGATGACTTAATTCTTCTGCCAGCTCCACCTCTGAGACTCCAGCAGTCATAACAATTATGGGCTGGTGTTGACAATTAGGAATGTATTACTGGGGCTATTCAGAGAAAAAGCAAGCATCCATCTGCAGGTGTTCACTAGCATGTCAGGGGCTGTCTGATACAGTCTGGGTGAGTGAGCTACTCTGATCAAACTCACAGTTAGGCCAGTGGCTTGGTTCTTGGTGTAGCTAGTATAGAAACTGAGGCAGGCTCATAATCATCTGGAGATGGGTTTGTATCCCCAAAGCCCCAAACACTTTCCTGGCCCTTGCATGGGGCACCGAGTCTATAAAGGGCATGAAAATATCATAAGAGATCAAAATATCCCTTAGAAATGCTGCTTGGGGTAAGAGAAGTTAGCTCCAAAAGACAAGCTCCGGTAACAACAGATGGTCATGTTCTGCCTTCTATGAGGTCCAAGTAATTGCAGGCTTTTGCTTGGCTCATTAGGGTAAGTATGTCTGGGACCAGAATTGACTTGCTTGGGACAAAAAAAGAGGCTGAAATGGTAAAGGAAGAAACCTGAAATGCAGCCCTCAGCCTCTCTTCTAAATAAATTCTGAACACGTATTTAAGACTTTCCATTTGAAGAGGTGCCAGATTACTAGTCTGCCTGGGGCACGCATATGTCGCAGTCTAGATCTGCTTGGGGGGCTGTTGCCACTCTGAGGGACAGAGAAAGTTTCAGAACACCCCCCCCCCAATTTTTTGGTTACTGTATGTAACTTAATTTAATCCAACCTAGTCCCATGGTATAGAAGGAAACAAAAAGAAAGTGATAAGTGTTTAGTGGAAAGGGTGGTGAAAGACAGAGGAGTTAAGATGAAGAAGAAAACAGCCCCAGAGAGAGAATCACTCCAGCCCTAGGGAAAGAATCTGGGCAAGATATGAGGGGTGAAGCTGACATTATTACATTAAAGCAGGAAAATGAATGGTACAGAGAGAGGAATTCGGGATGGCTGCAACCCTTACCTGCCACTCCAGTTTATCAGTGGCAAAGGACCCTACTTCGGTCAGTCCCAGATCACAATGGCAACGGGGACTTAACCCATCTCCTTGAGTCAGACAAATCACGATTACCCTAACCCTTTAGGACTTTCACCACAGGAAAGAGAGGGAATCTGCTGCCACCCCTTATCAAATGACCATTAACCTGCAATGGAAGTGGGCACACTTCTCCTGGCACAGATGCTGAAGCCAGAAAGAATGAGTTGACAATTCTAAAGGCAAGAAGTGTGCAAGGGGAGGGACTGATTGGCAAGAAGTGTGCAAAGGGAGGGACCACTGGCCTCAGTGGGCTCAGACAGAGCCTCAGCCACCCCTGCCTGGGTTCCAGGCCCAGCCCCAAGGTCCTGCCAGAGACACAGGGACAGGTGGAGGTCAGAGTCATTGAGCCACTCACCCTGCTGGACCATTTCAGGGAGAACTCTGTGACAAAGAACTAAAGAGACAGATGTCCTCCATTCTATGACATTCCAAGGCCTTGAATAAGTTCAGACTTATTCAGGTAACTCATCCAGTGAGTCCTGCTCACTGTCCTAGGACATGATCTGAATTCCAGCTCTGTCATTTATGTTTTGTGGCCTTAAGTAAATGATTTGAGCTTACTGAGCCTCTCTTTCCTAATCTGTAACTGTTATAGAGTTGTGAGGTTGGAAGAAAACGGATAGAAAGTGCCTAGCACAGTGCCTGGCATATAATAGGCAGCAGCGACACTTAGAAGGAGTGTCTATCACTGGGCCTTCACATCTTCAAGAAGTCACACTGGCTGCCCTGTGCTCTGGGTACACCTCCCTTTACAATACAATAGTAATGTATTTCTGGGGCTCACTTGCCACCCCAGGATCGTGAGCCTTGTAACAAACAGCTTCCCAAGAAGCAGAAGAACTTCCTCTGGGAGCCACAAAAACCATGCTGCCAGGCAAATGACAGCCCGGGTATTTGTTTTAATCTAGGCTCTTGTCAAGAGGAAACTTGATGGCTAACAGCCCAAACTGCACAGCACCTCCCCAGGAAGCCTCATGCTACGGCTGTCAAATAAGTCATTTTGAAGAGGGAGGCAGGGACTCCTCACTATGCTGCCAAGTCAGTGCCCCCTTCCACCCCAGGCTGCCCCAGGAGCCCAGACGCCAGGGCAGCAGCAGGGCAGACAGCACAGATGCCAGCCTGCCTGCCTCAGGGCTGGTTAACAGTACCCCCAAAGAGGCCCTTGGCCTAATTCACTTTTCCTGTACTCCTCTAGTAGTCAGGAATTTTCAAGGCGGCCTCAGGCAATTTTGCTTCTCTGCTCCAGGCTGGGATAAGGGGGTAAGGGGTGGGGGACTTGGAAATGATCAGGTCGGAGGTGTCTCCTTCAGCAACGAAGAAAAAGCCAGATACAGGTTTCCATAGGATTCCATGCTTTGGGAAATAGGGAAACCAGTACTGGGTTTTGCAAAGAGCTAGAAATATTCAGGAACATAAGCGGCATGTGAATATGAGGCATCGTTATGACTGTTGTTTGCAAGAGCACAGCTAAGAGGAGGTCACTAATCCTTCCTTCAGGTCAGGAGCTGATCTGCATCAGGGCTCTGAACAGATGTGTGCCCCCACTCATGCAGACACAGGTGCACACACACACCACACAGCCGTGGGCCCTGACCTTCATCACCCCACGATGTTGGCTTCTGCAGGGGAAGGAGCAGATGGAGTGGCTGCGCCTGGCGCAGGACCCACACCCAGGGGATCCAGCTTTGCCCCTTTGAAGTTGAAAATCCAAAGCAGAATGAACCATCACAAGGAGAGCTCCTAGGGAGAGGAGAGGAAGGGAGGGAGGATGGAAGGAAGGGGGGGGAAGAAGGAGACATGGGGATGCCGAGGTCAGAGGCTGCACGCTGGGCACTGCAGAGCCTTTGGGACAAGACACTGGGGCTCAAGGCATCATCCTTTTCCACTCCTCTCCCCCCAAATATGACTGTTCTCAAGGAATTCGAGTCAGCTCGACCCTTAAAAATGTCCTTGTTCCATGGCACCCAGTGCAGACTGGAACCGGGCTCCACCTGCCTCCCCCAGCGCCTGCCTCAGGACTCTGGGCTGGGAGACGTCTCAAGAGAGTGCGGGAGGGTCCCACTCCAGTGGATCAGGAAGAGTGAAAACCACTCACTGTCCTCCTAAGAGGCCAGTAGCATCCTCTCCTACATCACTGAAAGCGGCCGGGGAAGACGTCTCAAGGGAGGGGTGGGGAGAAGGGACAGTGTCACTTCAGCCACCTAAGCAAGGCAGGCTGAGGGTGGGGGCGGCTCCCGTTCGGCCCAAGCCCCCAGGCCGTCCCAGTGATGTGTTACACATCCCCCTGGCTGTGCCAGAGCAATCCCACGATCGCGGCAGATTTGGGAGTGAGGGGGTGGAGAACCCGAGAAGGTTTTTTTTTTTTTTTTTTCTTTTGGGGGAGGTTGGTGGTGATGACGGAGGCGGGTGGTGATGAGGCCGGCAGAAAAGACTGCTGAGCCCGGATTTGGGCTCCTTCATCCAAATGGCCCCACGGAGATCTGCATCTAGAGTGTCCCCTGCCCACCCGATCCCACCCCCACCCCGAGCCGCACCCGGCCTCAGGAAGCCCCTGATGTGGCAAACTCAGGCGCCAAGGACTTTCCCAACGGCCCCCTCAGAGCGCCGTCCCCTCTCCTCAGGGTTGGGGCGTGCTGGGTCACACAACAGGTGGGAGGGGAGGTGACACAGCTCTCCCGGCCCCGTCGGTGCACTGCTGTCCCCCACTCTCTCGAAGTCCACTCCGGACGCCCCACGCCGCTCCCCGCCTCCTGCCCCTCGGGGCACCCGGCCGCCCGCGCCCGCAGCCCCCGCTCCCGCCCGGCTCCCGGCTCCCGGCCCGAGCGCGCACGTACTGCTGTAGAGGGTGTCGATCCAGGACAGGCGCGGCAGGCCCCGGTGGCTGAGCGGCTCCATGCCCGCGGCGACGGCGACCGCGGCTCCGTCAGATCGGAAACCCGACCCGCATCGCACAACAAAGGAGGCGGGCGCAGGCGGGCGGGCGGGGAGAGGCAGGGACACAGGTAGCGGGGAGGAGCGAGCCGGGGCCGCCGGGGAGGAGGCGAGGCGGGCGAGCGACCCCGAGAACCTTCCGGCCGCTGCGGATCCCGGAGCCGCGGCCCCGCAGCCCGCGACCCGCCAAATCGCAACTTCTCCGGGGCCGCGGGGCGTCCGGGGGCGGAGGCGGGGGCCGCGACCAATCGGCGCGAGGCTCCGGCGCGTCCCCACCCCCCGCCGCAGCGCGCCTCCGGCCCGGGTGGGGGCGTGGGCAGCAGCCCCGGGCCCCGCGCACGCCCGCGAGAGGGCTCCAGCCGGTGCGCGAGCAGTGGCCCGCGGGGGTCTGTTGGCGGCGCAGACCGGGCTCCTCCTCCTGCCCTGATTGGGCTCGGCGGAGTTCTGGCCAACCCGCGGACAAGGGGCCGCGGGGGTGACATCACCTGCCACCCCAGGATCTCTAAGCGCAGTTTTGGGGACCGGTGCAGCCGCCAGGCCCCTCCCCGAGGCAAGCGTGGGGGGCGGCGCTGATGGGGTTAATGTCCTGCGCGCCCGTAGGAAGGCTTGGCGCACAGGGACTCTTTCCTTCCAAACCTGAACAGTGCCCCATGTATTTAAACACCCTTGACCTTAGAGCGCCCTAATTCCCGCCCTACACATCAGGGGCAGCGGCTGGAGAAAGGCGGGAAAGCGGGGTCAAGGGGCTTCGGAGGAAAAACAAAATCTCATACATGCCCCTCTGGGCGGGAGGACAAACTGGTGTACAAGAGAAGCTCCAGGGTCTCCACCAGCTGCCCTCAAGGAGCCCTCCCTGGGGACCCCAGCCCAGCCGGCTCATTATGTGTATGCACAGTCACATACAAGTTGAGGGAAGTCTGGGGTCAGGACGCCTCAGAGAACAGAACCTTTAGAAACAAAATTCCTCCTAACGAAGACACGCCCCCTCGAGGGCAGGGAAGAGGTTGAGGGGGCCTTATGCCTGTCTCCTGTGTGCTGGTTTTAGGGGACCCACGCTAACTGTCCCACAGATTCAGTCCTGCAGACTTCCTTGGATTCTGGAGAAGGGAGAGGAGTCAGGTTAGGGCAGCCCAGGACAGCAGGAGCTGAAGCCCCTTTCCTACACCCGAGGGAAGGGAGGCAGTGGGGCCCACCAAGGGAGCCCTGCACTGGCCTATTTATTTACCTCAGATAGTGACTTTAACGATAATGGAGCAGTGTCCACCCCACCCCATCCCCTGGCAAAACCTTCATGGGACCCAGCTCTACAGAGGCCTACAAGGTTAAGCTCACCCTGACCTCTGTGGAGGGCAGTGTAGTCAGCATCCACAGAACCCTGCCAAACAACAAAAGATCTAGTTCTAAGGGGAGAAGCAGACCCTCAGCCATGATGCTGAGAGGAAGCCTGTGTCCAGCCCCTTAGGCTGCTTGGACAGGGGCCTCCTCAGCTGCCCAAGGGGAGATGGTGGCCCCTGGCTCATAGTAGGCTGGTGTGAGCTCATGGAGGCACAGGGAAGATGCTCTGGAGTGTGGAAACCTCCACAGGTGGCTACTGCAGATGTTTTTCAACATGAGCCCCTCCCTGTGACCACTGGGCTCTCCTCCACCCCAGCGCTCTTGGCTCAGGCTCTGGCTCTGTCTCTTGCTGCCCCTCCCTGCTCAGCTGTCACCCTCCCACCGTCCCTGACTCGCACACAAGATTGGGAGGGCCAAGCAGGCACCCGGAGCTTGGCAGGGAGGGAGGCGTGCATCTCCAGTGAGATGCTCCAGAAATAGAGCTCCAGGATGGGAGAGGGAGACTGGAGGAGCAAGGAGGGACCACGGGCTTCTCTTTGCACATGGAACTCTCTGAAGGCACAGGACCCAGGAGAGAGCTAGAAATCAGAGCATGAGCTGCACCCACCAGTGGTCACCAGCCCAGGGAAACAGCAGCACTGTCCCCTCCCCAACAATGACAACAATCACCACCAAGACAGCCTGGGCCTTCTCCCCACATTACGGGGATTTTCCTGATGGCCACATCCAATGCTGTGAGGAGGCCCTGGATGTATGTTTCTGTGTGAGTCACATACATTTGCATGCATTTTACATTTTTATCTGCAAAGGCTTAAACAAGCTATTTTCAGCATCTTTCAAGCTAAAATGTTGTGGTGGTTCTTCTTTGCAGTTGCCATAGTTTGCTTTGTTCTACATTCTGTCCAATCCTGCCCTGGACCTTCCACTCCATAACACAATATAGGATAGAGGGAGAGACCAATCTTGGAGGCTGTATAAGGAGGAACACTTCTAATTAGTAACACTGGATGCCTACTGTGCACCTGGCTCAGGTCTTAGTTCTTTGTTCACAGGGATCATCTCACTGTGAACATTACTGTTCAGATGAGAAAACTGAGGCACCGAGCAGCTAAATAACCTCCCCAGACAGTAAGTGGGGGGCTGGGACTTGAACCCTGGCAGTCTGCTCATGCTCTTAAACACCATGCGTGCTGCCTCCACTGTCAGCCGACTTGTGAACACAGGATATGGAAAGTCTCTGGAAATCGAGACCACCTTCCAGACCTCTTTCACCTCCAGACACCTGTCTCAGACATATTTGTTTTGGCAAAGGGCAGTTAGTTACTTCAAGATTCTCTTCATGCCTTTATTGAATGGCCTCCACACAGCCTGACTCTAACTTTGGCTACAGAGACAAGTGTGTGGGCCTTTGAGCACCACAGTGATTTGAGACTGGAACTGAAGCCTCCAGATCCCTGGGCAGAGAGGGGCCTGGGGATGCCCAAAAGCATGCCCTGGGAAGGAATGAGTTAAAGAGTCATTCTCATCTCTGTTTTGCCAAAAGTGATGCTACCCTGAAGTGCTCTTAACCTCAGCCCTCAATTGCAATTTGTCAGAGCAGCAGGGAGGTGTTCTTGTAGACAGGCCTTCCTGATTCAGCGCATGCACCCCCAAGGCACCGAGTCAGCATCTATCACACCGCCTCCTCCAAGTCCCTCGTAGCCACTTGCTGTCCAGTCCATGGGCCAACACTCTCTACCTTCTCCAGCCTTCCCTCCAGCTGTGCACTTGGGCTGTCCTTAGCTCCCCCACCTCTGTGGTGACCTGCCTGCTCTAGATTTAAGGGGGATTTAAGGGTTGGTTACACTGCCGGGAGTGCTGGGCTGATGATGAGAGGCCAGGTAGGAAGGAGCTATATCTCATTCTGAAAACCAGCGGTCCCACCCTTAATTCCCAAGGGTGTGCTACTCACTGCCTCTCCCACAACCAACTCTTGCTCCTACCAACCACCTGGCTAGGATGGGAAAAGGTGATGACTATGCTTAAATCCAAAACTTGGTATCTCCACTTTTCTTCCCTTCTCATGTTAGCAACCCAGCTCCACTGTGCACAGCAGAGAGGTGCCAGGAGTCCCTGCTTCCTTGGTCATGCAGAGGTCTCTGCTAGTGAAAAGGACGCATCCCCTTGCTGGGGCCAGGCAGGGACGACCAGTGCGTGCAGAGACTGGATGCACAGGTGAAGGGGGGGACCACCACATTCAAATGAAAAAACAAAAACAAAAACAGACTGCGATGACCAAAAAACCAAGAATCTGCATCCTCCCTGGCATATCAGCTGTTTCAAAGCTGAGACTGCATCTTTTTCACTGGTAGGCAGACCTCCAAAGCAGCTGAACCACACCGTGCCCCCAGATCAACTTTCTGCCCAAAGCCCAACAGATTGGCATTCAATAATACATATTGAATAAATAAAATTAATGTTGGCTAATGTTTATTGAGTGCTTTTTAAGTGCCAGGTATTGCTCTATGTGCTTTACATAGGTTATTTCACCCAGTCCTCACAATAAGCCAGTTTACTATTGTCTCCATTTCACAGAAGAAGAAATTGAGGTGCAGAAAACCTAAGCCACTGGCTAGCCAGCAGATGGTGATGCTTGGAAATGAACCAAGTCTGATAATGAATGAACAAATGAATAACAGAATGAAGTTAAACTCAGGGTGGAAGAAATCGGAGCTACAGGAAAATGCAAGGCAGTGTTATTCCAGAACCCTCCATGGCCAACACTGACTAAGCAAAAAGAGAACTGGTTCCCAAAGAAAGCTGCATCTACTACAACAGGGCAGATGATCTGGAGACAAGCTGAATGCAATCCAGTGACAGTCTCCTGAACACCAGTCCCTTCCAAACCCCACTGCTTCTACTCCTCAGGCCAGTCGTGAACCTCTCCAGCCCCCATCTTCACATCTGTAGAAGGTGGGCACCCAGCTGGATCAGGTAAATGACATCCAAGCCTCCTATCAGCCATAGCAAATAATAAACTTTGCTTCCCAGCAGATCCTGAGTGGCCTGTTTTCCACTCCTTGCTTCATTCCTTTTTCCTTGGTACAGAAAAGCAGCATTTACTATTCTAAGATTCACCCTCACCTCTTGGGGGTCTGGGAAGAAGGAAATTCCCCAGGCCTCCACTGAGTCACCTCTAAGGGAGAAAGCTTGGCTTAAGAGTCTGTCCTTTGCCCTCTTCCTGCCTGACTCTTCCCTGCCTCCTGGCTTTCCCAGTAGACAGTGAGATCTATGGGCAACAGGGATGATCTTGAACCCTCCCCAATTATTCATTTCTCTACCAAAGTTGCCTTTCAGGTTGAGTCATGAAAAAGATCTGCAGCCCTGGCAAGATATAGGCCTGATCCCCCGAGAACTGCATTCACCCCCACGTGGCCTCCCTGGGCATCACTGCCAGGAGAAAGCACAGTGACATCCTGGTCCCTATAGCTGTGACACTCCCTGCACATACCCATACATTTCCCAGAGGCTATGTTGAAGCCCCATTCCCAGGGCCAGGGGCCACAGGGAGCCCAGCATCCTGGGCAGCTGGCTTAGGTTATACTAACCAAGCTGCAATTTCAGCATGGTCTCTTGCCAAGCCCCAGCTAAACCCTCACCTGACATTGCTCAGATTGCACCACCCAGGGGTCAACATAAGAGTTTTCCTAAGTCAATCAGTGGGCTTAGCAGTACGGTCTGGAGCCCCCTTCCTAATTTACTTACCACCGAGTCCCCATCAGCATTTGGAAAGATGCCCCCAGAAGAGACAGAAGGATTCTCTAAGTCCCCAAAACCCAGAGACCAAGTTCAATGGCTCCAATCTCATTGGCTCCAATCTCATTGGCTCCGAGGGAAGAAGGGACATGTCCAGGTGGGGTCAGAGCTCATGGGCTGGCCCTCTGCCCTCCTGTGGTCACCACTGCCCTGAAGCTGGCTGTGTTCCTCGTTCCTTCAGCCAGCATTCTGCAGATTCATCCCAGCCCTGAGCTGCCCTGCCAGGAGCTCTGACCACCCACCAGGCTGGCCCTCTCCCGGTCAGGCCCAGGAGTGGCTGTTGGGGCTGAGGGCAGGCTGTCAAGGAGACAGGTTCCAAAAGGTGTCAGCTCAACCTTCAGGAAGGTGAGGACAAAGGAGCCTCGGAGCCTAGCCAGAGTTACTTGCCATCAGCGGAGTCCTGCTTTGGGGTTGTCTGTCAAGTATGCAGGTATGTGGCCCTGTCTCTTTAAGGACCAGGCCTCTTTAAGACAAGTTCCCTCTGCAGTCAATTCCTGCCACCAGCGGTCCTGCGGCAGAGAGCGAGGGCTCCCGAACGCCATCTGGTGGCCCCGCGGAGTGGCACCTCGGCCACCAGAGGTGTTGCCCTCAAGTGGTGGGAAGTACCTGCATTAAAATTTCAGCCTCCAGGGCTGACCCTGTGGTGCACTCGGGAGAGTGCGGCGCTGGGAGTGCGGCAGTGCTCCCGCCGCAGGTTCGGATCCTATATAAGGATGGCCAGTGCGCTCACTGGCTGAGCGTGGTATGGCCGGTCACAAAAAGACAAAAAAAAAAAAAAAAAAAAAAATTTCAGCCTCCAGATTCTGCACAGAGGACTGCAGGTTACTATCGTGAGCAAAGAGGCTAGAGAAGTAGGGAAAAATTCCATTTGGGGTCAGGAGACAGAAGAAGCCTCAGGAGTGACATGGGGAGACTGACCATCCTAGTGGACAAAAACCTTCACTGAGATAGTCTCAAATGGGGGGATTTCCCCAGTCTCTCTGCTTGCCAGCTGCAGGGACCTGAAGCACAGCTGTACATACTCTTGTCCCCTTAATCACTGAAACAATGGTTCTCAGTTAGAGGAGGCGTAGTTGGAATTGCCCCACCAGGAAGTATTTTAAAATGTGTGGGAGAAACTGAAGTGGTCTAGATAACTAGGGGATGCTACTGGCATTTAATGGACAGAAGCCAGAGATGTTAAAATGTCCTGCAACATGCAGGACTGCCCCAAAGAATGTCTGTTCTCAAATGTCAACAGTGTTGAGAACACTCCCTGTTACCCCGTTAGGGGGAACTGAGGATGGTTCCTTGGCAAGCTCATACCCACTCTGTTCTTCTCCCATCATACTGCCTTTGGTGTCCTCCCTAACTAAATTTCACTTTTATAAACTTAAGGGTTAAGAAGGGGGTGGTCTGGCCCAGGCCACCTTCACAAGAACGCTAGTGCTTCTAGCTGCCCCTCCCCAGAAGCCAGGCACACACCCGCACCCAGCCCTCACTGGTTATCGTGACCCTCGGAAGGGACAGGCAGATAGGCAGGCAGGCTCACTCAGACTGTTAGCAGCCAGCAAGTCGTCTCTGAGAAGAAATCATGTCAGCCCCAACCCCACTCCAAGAAACACCCCCTCCCCTGCCTGCCTTCCCACCGGGATGACGCAGCCTAGCTCTCCTCTCTGTCCCTGAACTGTCCCAGGACATGCATTTTTATAAATGGCACTTTCAGATTCTTATCCTGAAGCCCTTGACTCCTAATTTCCTCTTCCATGAGCTCTGATCTTGTCCTGAGCTGGTCAGCCTAGTCTTATGAACACAGTCTGGTACCAAGGGCTGACATGAGAAACCAACCCACGTGACACACGTCCTAAAGAAGGGAGAGAAAAGGACAAGATTCCACCCACGGTGGTCAGCAAAAGCTGAATAGTGGTCACGTTCGAGCTGGGTCTGTTGGTTTGAGCAGTCCCAGGCTCATGAGGCTGGCATCAGAGATACAAAGATCAGGTGGAGGAAAAAGTTTCCTAGTGTCCCACAAATCTGGCATAACCCATAGATCTGTCTATGGCCTCCCACTGCCATCAGGATAAAGACCCACATCCTTTGGTGGCCTATAAAGCCCTGTGGCGTGGCCTCTGCACCCTTTACAGCTTTGTCTGGCACATTCTCCTCCTTGCTGTCTCCTGCTTTTTCCCACCTCAGAACATTTGCACAGGTTGGAATCTCAAGCTAAAATGCTCTCCCTCCACTCTTCCTGGGTATCTCCTACACACACTTCTGGTCTTAATTTAAACATCACTTCCGCTAGGAGCTTTCTCTAACCACCAGACCAGGGAGGCCTGAGTCTCTCCTTCCGAATACTCAGTGCTCTTGTAAATCATTCAATGCCTGTCTCTTCTGCTAGACTGAGAGCTCTGAGAGGGTAGCAACCACATCTCTCTTGTTCACTGTAACCCCAGCACCTTGCACAAATAGTGGTTTCAATGAATGAATGAGTAAATGTAAATTAATTAATGAATGACCAAGTATGTTCCCAGTCACAAAGACCCTGGAATGAGGCAGCACAGATGTTTCAGCCAGCCCAGCTCTACCATCTAGAAAAGAACTGTCTGGGCTGGTTGGGATGTCATGTCAAGAATGGCCACACTCTCTGAAAGACTCAGGAAAAGAACAGGACACTAGGATCAGGTCTGGGATGGAAGAAGTGCTGCTCCAATTAATTCTCTAACTGCTCATACAAAACTTTGACTGAAAACTCCCCAGTGCAAAGGGCTCCCTTGCTAAGCAGCCTGAATTTGGTGCTGCACATTTTTTTTTTTTTTATCCAATCAGACTCCAACATAGAAATGGAACAGAAACCCAGAAACGTTTCAGCCCACCAAGGGAACATTGATCTCAATTCCCAGCACCCTTCTCCTAGGCCTGTCCCAAATTTGCAATGAAATGTGTTTTTAGAGGAGGGAGGCAAACTGGAGCCCTCCCCTGACTGTGTGTCTGTCCTGTCTCCTCCTGCTGTCTGGTAGCGGGTGGATGTTGGGAGTCTAAGAAGGAAGATGCTGGTTGCTGGCAGTGATCCTGAACTCCTGTGCCCCAGGGCACTGTAGGCTGAAGCTGTAAGTCACTGGCTCCCAGTAGAGACTTTGAAGCACTTGTCATGAACACCCTCCAACCAGACAGGTAGGAAATCTTGCTTTTAGTTCAATGAAGGGAGAAGTGTGATGGAAACTGATTCTGGGCCCCCACCCTCCCAAGGGCCTGGCTTGACAAGCAGCCTGACAGACAGGGCTTGGGCAGACTTCCTGCAGCTTCTGATTGCATTGAGCCATGGTAATGACTGGGCAGGACTCAGAGCCCTGCAAAGCACAGCACCAGACTCACCAGGTGAGTCTGCAAAAACGGAATAAGGTTCCTTTTAATTTTCCCTTTATCAAAACAGTGACAAATAAAATAACTAACTTTTAGTCTGGTTTGTTGGGCATTGGGTCTTTGATGGCCCAGAAAATCACCCTAGGCCACTAGGATCAGTAATCCAAATGGTTAGTCTTCTAAGCTTCCTGCCAGCTCCTCACCTCCTACCTAGTAAGGATGCTCTGTCATATTTACTACTCTCAGGGATCTTCTCTTTGAAATGTGGGGACCTGGTGAGAGGAAGTAGCACATGTCAATGAAGGGCAGAGGAATAAGTGAAGGTGACAGCAAGAAACACTTACACTGCACTCCTGTGCCAGGCCTGATCTATGGACTTGGCATGTATTAAATCATTTAATTGTCATAGTAACCCACAACTGTCCCAGAATCCACATTTTAGCCCCTCAACACTGCTGCCTCTCTACAGCAGAAGGGAAGAGCACTAAACTGAGAACACCCTGAATCCAGATCCTGGCTCTGCCACTAACTTGCTGTGTGACCTTGAGGAACTCCTTTTCCCTCTCTGGCCCTGGTTTCCTCACCTTGACATGAAGGAATGTAGGTCATCCTGTTTATAATTCCTTGAGAGACAGATGACCAAGAAGGGGATGGGAAGGGAAAGGAAAACTTTCCTCTTTCCCACCCCTCGGTCCCATATTCTAGGAAGTTCAGTGGGTTTTGAGGGCTAGTAAACTTACTCATTAACTCACTGAATATTCCCTGAGTCCTGTATAAGACATAGTTCTGGTGTCCAGGTTGCCTGTGATAGTGAATTTGCTCAGAAATCACAGAGAGGCATGGCAGTGCCTGGTGGGTCTGGAGAGTGGTCTGGGCAGCATGTTATGGAGGGGTAAAGGAGGGTCACCACTTTGAACTGAGTTGGTGACTAAATGCTTCTTGAAGGAAGTAGCATTTGAACCGGGGTCTGGAGGGACAGCTAATATTTCATTGGTAAAAATAGTGGGGTGGGAGGCAGGGCATTCTGGGAAGAAAGAAAAGCACAAGCAATTGAACAGGGGCAGAAGTGGAGGTAAAGAGGGGAATTAGAACAGATGGCTGGAGGAGAAAGTTCTTTTGGGAATTTGGGGAGAATATAGAGACTATCGCTCATCTAATGTGTGGCCTCAGCATGAATTCAGGGACACAACAGAATTTGCAGCTTTTTTTAGGCCTGTCTTTATAGAGAAGCCTTTTCTGGGACACCCCCTCCCCTTAATGCACATGGGGTTTAGGACCCACTTTCCCTCTCTGTGAGTTTGCTAAAAGCCCTTCAGCTAATGTGTGACTGGTGTCACCAATATAGGGTTCCAGGCACTGTGTCAAGCACGTCACTCTTAGTATGTGACACCTCTATGTGGAAGACATGATTACCCCCACTTTATAGAAGAGGCTCAAGGTCACACTTCTAGTAAGTAGAGGAGCCCAGTTCACATTCTGGTCTTGCTGAGTCCAGAGCGATTGTGCCTGGCCACCAGTCATGAAGGATCAGAAGAGGATCCTTCTGAAGTCACTGGTGAGGAGCTGAGTTCTAGGCGTGCCAAGCAAGATCGGACCTGATGCCGATATGAATTTATGAGCAGAACTCTTAAAGCTACTCTCCAGGGGAAGTGGCAGGGCAAAGACACAAAGATGGGTTTGAAACCTCTTTCCCTCATCTGAATTGTGACAAGCTCTTGGGTCTTTCGACTACTCCTTGGACATGAGGCCTGTACCTGGAGGGTCTCTGGTGGAAAGGTGTTTTCTAGTGCTGCGGGGGTTAACTAGTCTCTGGGGCATCTCTCTCACAAAGGCAGCCCCTCCCACCCCCCACCTGGCCTGACCCAGGCTCAGTGAGTATTACAAGGAGCATTTTAAAGAAAACTATCCCTTAGCTAACCTCTCAGGGGATCACAGGAGAAAACTGGGGTATCAGCTCTATATCCTGCCCCACCCAATCCCCTTCCCAAATTTTCATGTATCTGCTGCTTGGGGCTAAAAGAAGATTACCAGTACATGCAGAACTTTCCAGCAAATTCTCTGTTCAGTGCTCTTGACAGGGTTAGGGACCCTGGGAGAAGATAACAGGATATGACAAGGTATAAGAGATTCACTTTCCTAAGGCAGGACCCTGTACTTCTGAGAAAACTTCCCACAGAAACTCAAAGAACAAAGGCTGTTAAGAATTTCAGTTCAGGGCCGAGCCTGTGGCGCACTCGGGAGGGTGCGGCGCTGGGAGCGCGGCAACGCTCCCAGGGGCCGCGGGTTCGGATCCTATATAGGAATGGCCGGTGCACTCACTGGCTGAGTGCCGGTCACGAAAAAGAAAAAAAAAAAAAAAAAGAATTTCAGTTCCCCTGTGGTGCCACCTGGGCAGAAGCACCTTCCAGTGTTGCAGGGGTTATCTAATCTCTAGGCATTTCTCTCACAAAAACAGCCCCCAGCTCTGCCCCACCCAGTCTCCGCTACATAGCATGAGGAACACTTTCAGGACAATCATTCCTATGTTGGAGCCACCAGGAAACAGGCCCTGATCTCCTGCTCTAGGTTGGAGAGGGGGATGGCTGGCAGCTCTGAGCTGCAGCAACCTCAGCTTTATGCTGAATAATCTCAAACTACTACCCTTGCCCACCGCTTCCAGGGTCAGCCCATGGCCAATTTCTAGTCTGACAGGTCAGAGACAGGAAGAGGCTGTCCTTCTGCTTCCTGACTACTCCAAAGCCTCAAGCTCTAGGGGACTCCTCAGGTCTTAACCATGACTCAGATGAAACCTGGTTCCCCATCCTAACCCCATTCTCATGACACAAGGTCTTCTAGACAACTCATTGCCCAATCCCCTACATGCCCCACTGAGTTACTTTCCAGGTTCCTATTTCTGTCTGATTGTGCAAGTTTCTTTCCTCTAGGAAGCCACATGCTTGTCACATGAAGGTAGTAACAGGCTACCAGCAGAGGGGGGAAGGGTGCTAGGTCTCCTTTCCTGGACCCCAGGCTGGTCACCTGAGCCTTGGGTAGTGGCTCCTGCCTCCCTGTAATCGACATCCCAAACAGCTTTGAATCACCGTGGGGAGAAGACCAGCACAGGCCCAAAGCCAGATCATGACTTGGTTTTCAATATTTCCCCGAAAGCAGTTCCAATGGTGCCTCCTCTTAATACTTAGCTGGGCCTGGGTTCCAAGCCTTCTCTGCTCCTCAGATCCCTGGCTCTTGGGGCAAATACCCTCTACTGATTGTCAGATCAAAGCCATGCTGCAGGCCGCTGAGAAGGGAACAGTCCTGCTGCACCTGGCTGGCCAGAGCCTCCACACTGGGGATTATTTCTTTGGAGGCCCTTAGAGAGGGCTGGGCTGCTTTTGTGAAAGAGACTTATTTGCCTCCCACCACAACTAACCAGAGATGAGGAAGCTGCACAGAGAAGCATCCTGGTTCCCTGCTGCTCTCTCTCAGAGACCACACATGGAGCTGTACATGCAAGCAGACCACATTTCCCTCCAGGCCTATGAGGAACCTTGACTTCCTTCAAAGACCATTAACCCCAACATTAGTACATGTGGGCACATCTCCTCAAGGCAGAGCTAAAGCTGATTTCTAGTGTGGCTTTCAGGACCAAAAAGGAAGAGGTCTGTCTTGCTGAGGACAGAATGGCCTGAGACAGCAACAGAAGCTGACTTCCTATCTGGCCTGCCTGATTCTGCAAGCAAAGGGTGCCTGGTTCCATGGACAAGGTACTGCCTCCTACCCAGACCTTCATTCTTCTGAGGGAGTTGATGAAGGTGGGAAAATTTTGCTTAGGAGTGATCAGGGTCACAGATACCTTGTTCTGGAAAATAAAACCTCTCTCTAGCTCTGCAAGTGGCAGGCAAGACTGAGGGAACATACAAGGTGCCAAGGTCCTACAATGAAGAACACCCAGGCTGTTGGCTCAGAAGCCACACTACAATTAGTACTCTGTCATTTGCTCATTTGTTTGCACTTCATATACCATCAAAAGGCAACATGGAGGGCACGATGTATAAGGCTGTTGGGTTTGGTTTTTTTTTTTAACTATAAATTTATTCAGTTATTTTTTCTGTTATAAAAGTCATAAAGCCACAATAAAAAATTTTTAGGCAATAAAAGAGTAAAATGTGACCCATAAATATACCACCCCAATTAGCATCCTCCAGCCCTTTTTGGTATGCACACACTGGGAGTCTTTACATAGTTATAATCAGAGCGGCTCTCCAGACTGTGCACAGGAATTTCTCAGCCTGATCCTTGGCCGGTCCATCCTTCACTTTCTCCCCCTGTCCTGTTACACCAAGTAGGGCAAGTTCTACCTGGGTGAGCTATAACCTCACTTTGCTCAGGGCCTCCTCGGCCACGGACACTAAGATAAGCCCATGTGTGGAAACTCCAGTTTGTCATCCAAGTTTGTGTGTGGTATGAGATGTCTCTGGTTCCTTGCGGGAGGGAGGAACATCACCCAGGTTGTCAGTGCTGCCCAGGGACACCAGAGATAAGGTCTCATATGTAATGTCCTCAGTAAGAAGCTGAGAACTGCTCCTGACAGGGCCTCAGGACTCTTCCTTCCTCTGGGCAGGGCTACAGCTTTGAGATTGAGAGTGGGGTTGGCCAGGGTCTCAGGAGGGGCTGCATTAGTAACATCAGCCTCTCAGCAATAGAAACTGATGGGGGGAGGGGTGCAGGAAGAATAGTAAAGAAAAAGTCAGGTTTGGATTTGCCACCCAAACCCCAACCCCTGATGGGAACAAAATGAGCAGGGGAGGAGAACCTGCTAATTCCCCGGGGCTGCAGGGGGCACTGCTGCAGCCACAGCAAGCAGCAGCATTGCTCGAAGCTGTTCACATCTACAATAGCTTCAGGGGGCCGGTGTCTGGGCCGCTGCTGTTCCTGATGCAGAGTGTAATGGTTTAGCTCAGGATGTGGGTTCTGGAGACAGAATAGACCTGGGTACAAGACCCGGTGTCCATAAGTAACTTAACCTCTCTGAGCTTCATTTTCTTTCACTGTAGAATAAGGATAATGATGGTAACTGCCTCAACTGAGATGGCTGAGAGGATCAAATGAGATAATGGGTGTAAGACACACTACACAGTGCCTGCTCCATCACAAGGGCTCAAGCAGTACTAGCTATTATCATTGCGCTGGTTGAGTTTTGCATTCTCTTAGACACACACACACACACACACACACACACACACACCCCACCCCTCTCCTGAGGGCAAAAACAATACAAAAAGTGAAAAAACTCTGGGCCCCCGAAAAGATTACAGCAACCCTAGTGAGGAGATGTGTATTGTGCTGAGGCCACCAAAGCCAAACCACACCCTTTGTTTTCTGTGGGTGTCTCACTGTCACTGCAGAGTTAACGCATTAGCATTTTTTAAAAAGTTAAAACAACCCTAACCCTCATAAGTGTGTTGTTTCCTCTACACTTTGCTATTCAAGAGTAGACTGAATAAGAAAAGGAAGACCCATCTAGAAAAACATAATCCCTTCACCTTAAATTCAGGGTTGCTTGCTAAAGGTCTTTGAAAGATTTCAAGAAATGAAAGAGGAAAAGTTAATTGTAATATAAACTTTCTTGACAGACAGAATTTTCTCCAGGGCACCAAGCTAGAGCCCCCTTCTAGAGCAAAAGGGAAACAAAGAGAAAAGATATGCGGGTACTTTTATGTTAAAATTGTAAACCTTGGATTGTCCAGAGTAAACACTAAATCAAATGTTGGACCAAGAAAAATTTTTTTCTTGCAATCACAAATTAGTGTATACCCATTCGCACACACCCATACCTACATGCAGTAAATTTAGGACATGTCTGATATTATTACAGGGACATGTTGCCATCCAGAAGGACCTGTTTACAACAACAGACTTAGCAATACCGTACTCCCACCGCTCACGTTCAGAAGAGTATCTCCCGTCTGTTTCTATTACTCATCTTGGACTTCAGTGCGATCATTCATTCTAATTTCCAAACTGAAAGCATCCCGGCTGCCTCTTCATACACAGTCCTCAAACACAAACATGCCGGACAGGAGGCCCGACTTCCCAACCTTCTTCTGAAGGACCCCAGAGATGGTGTCTCTATTGTGTAGAACGCCCTTTTCATGCTTTCACGTATCAGCTGTCGGTAAATGCATGAGATTCGATGATCCTGTTAGGAGAGGGGAGATGACCCATAATCACCTATTCCTCATCCGCAGAACCTAATGAAATCCTGCCTAGGTTTAGGGTTTAGAAACACTGCGGCTGGGAACATCTGGCTTGAAGACAAAGGGCCCTCTAGTTTCACCGAGGAAGTCTCAGCTGCCTGCGAAAAAGGGAAGTTCAGCTCTCGCCACCCCCTGCTAGTTTCTCCACTCGTCCGTGTGAGCAGCGACCCCGGGCAGGTCCCCGAGGAAAGAGCTTCTGATCGCGCTCCGGGGCAGGCCGAGGGGGCGGGGCCGCGGGTCACGTGGCCGGGCGCTGCGGCATTTAAACGTACAGGGGAGCCCTGCAGCCACGCGCCCTGGGCAGCCGTAGGGGCCTCCTCCAGCACGCACGGTTAATCCAGCTTCACAGCCGAAGCCCCGTCGCTGCTGCTGCGAGGAGCCCGGCGGGGGAGGCGGCCTCGGGTTCGGAGGTTTACGCAGTCGTCGCGGTGCCAGTGCATTCAGGGCCTGGGGCCTTGTTTCAGTGACCCGCGCTGGAAGGCAGACGCCAGCCCTGCACGGGCCTGTCTACATCCTCGGCAGCTTGTGGGGTGCAGGGAGGCCGAGGCTCTCCCTCAGCCGTGGGAAGGACCGGCAAGGGGGTTGGCATTTGTGGGGGTCCCGCCGCACCCCAGGCTGAGGACCAGCAGGAAGCGGCGGACATTCTGGGAGGCGCTGACTGACGCGGGAGGTGAAATCAGCTCCAACCCTTTACTCTGGATTTAAAATAAGTAAAGAGCTGAGTTTTCGTTTCCTAGCCTCGGGGCCGCGTCCACTGGGGAAATCCCCGGAGCAGAAGGGAGAAGAGCGAGAAAGCACAGGCCCATCTGCCCAAGCGCCGGGCCAGCAGCTCGTCCCGCAGAAGCCACTACCAGGGTTTCCCGGATTCCCCCCAGGGGCATGACAGAGTCCTTACCTGGAGGCACTTAAAGATGTCTTTTCACAGGCCGCAAAACGACTTAGCAAAAGGGACGATCTGAAACCCAGATAAGGGTCACCTGAAATTCAAATTATAAGGAAAGGGTGTGCCCCACTCAGGTCAATGAAAGGACAGCTGCTAAAGGAGTGGAGCTGAATGGGTGCAGGCCAGTTTCAGCACAGTACTTACACTACATGATTTTAAGGTTTATTATAAAGCTCAAAATGGTACGGTATTGACATAAAGTTAGATAATAGAAATTCATTGAGAATGAATAGAGTCCAGAAATAGACCCACACATATATAACCAATTGATTTTTGACAAAGGTGCAAAGATAGTTCAATGGAGAAAGGAAAGTCTTTTCGACGATTGTGCTGGACAATGGCATAAATATATATTTTTTAAAAAAGAACTTCCATCCATACCTCATACAAATAGTAACTTAAACAGATCGTGGATCTAAATATAAAACATAAACTTTAATATGTCAAGGAGAAAACATCAGAGAAAATCTTCGTGACTTGGAGTTGCATAAAGATATCTTAGATATGGTACCAAAAGCATGATCCAAAAGAGAAAAAAATTCATAAATCTGACTTGCTCAAAGTTAAGGACTTCTGATCTTCAAAAGATGTTGTTGGAAAAGACAAGCCATAGATTGGGAGAAAATATTTGCAAGTTACATATCAGACAAAAAGGGCTTATATCAAGAATATGTAAAAACACCAAGGCTGGCTGGTTTGCTCAGTTGGTTAAAGCGTGGTGCTGATAACACCAGGGTCCAGGGTTTGATCCCTGTACCAGCTAGCTGGCCAAAAAAAAAAAAAAATTAAAAAAAAAAAAAAAAAAGAATATGTAAAGAACCCTTTAAAGTTAATAAAAAGAAAAAACTCCTCCCCCAAAATAAAATAAAATAAAATAAAAAAGAAGTGTAACTGAGCTGAGAGGCCTCATCCCCAAGAGTCTCAGGACTCCCTCAGACCATTCTGGATTTGTAAGAAATACACCACTGAGCACGCCTCCTTCAATTATTATGTCTTCAAGTGTTATGCTTCCATCTCTTGAAAAAGAGGCGGTGGCTCTTTTCAAAATGAGAAACATGGGTTCATGCTAACCCTGTGGGCCCTTTGGCATGATTACCTAACCTTCTTAGACCTCAGTTTTCTCATCCATAAAATGAGTTTAATAATACTAACCTCTTATGGTTGTTGTGAGAATAAATGAAACAATGCACACATTAGATACAAATAATTCTAAGTGTGCCATAAAGGGACTGGAAGGATATACAATCTACAACAAACTTAAATGCAAGTTCCTTCTGAAGAGAGTGGAAGTATTGGGGGTGACAGGAACTGACATGTTTTATTCCAAAGACTTCAGTATGTCTGAATCTTTTATTTGAAAATGAATTTACATATTACAGGTGCTTAGTATAGGGCCTGCTTCCTGGTAGAGACAGAGATGTTAATTTTTAAAACTGAGATCTTCGCTCTAACTTAATTTTTACTCAGCTTTTGGTTCAAAGTGGAAGACTGAGTGCATGGAGTTTGTGTGTTTTACATCATCATAATAAAACCTGTCATATGCCTCACCCTCTTAACCCAAACCCCTAAACATGACATTTTAAATTATATGTTAAAACAAACCCATAACGGCCCAGGAAGATAACACAGGGTGCTCTCAAGGACCAGGAATTCTAAGGAATCCATGAAAGATGGAGGTATAGGGGTCAGACTGAAGGAGAAAGCCACAGACCACAATACCCATGAGAGGGCTGCTGCCAACACATAGGCAAGGGGTAGCAGGGAGCATATCCTGGCAGGAAAGCATCCAGGGGCAGCTATCTGTGAGACCAGCTGAGGCAGGAGGAGCACCCAAGCATCCAGATGCCCCTCCTGTCCCATCTTGCAGTCCCCAGACCCAGAATACAACAGGCTCTGGCTTCAGTTCCCCTTTTCACACGGTGGCTTCTGTTCCATTTCCAGTTGATGGAAATGTGTATTGTGTTTTTGAGCACAGCTACACCTTTTTTAATTTTTAAAGTGTTTTTATCTGTAGGCTTTGTTTAGAGGAAAGGGAGAAGCTTAAAACATGAATTCGCAACATGAACTTGATCAAATGTTTGAAATGATCAATTTTCCAAGAAAATATAAAGTCCAAAATTGGTTTGAGAGGAAAACCTGAACAGATTACTAACCTTTAAAAAAAACGGACAAGTAAGTAAAGATGCAAACAAGGGCTTCCAAACCTTTGCAAACAGAAAATGCCCATGTCATATAAACTATTTCAAGGCATAGAAACAGATAGGAAGCTACCCAACTAATTTTATAACACTACATAATTCTGGATAAAGAAAGCCAAAAAAAGGGAGAAAGCCATAGGTCAGTCTTTCCAATACAATAGATGCAAATGATCTTAATTGCAATGAACAAATTGTATCTAGCAATGTTTTTTTTCCTAAATAGTACGTCTCAGACATGTACATGGTTGTACAGATGTATTGCACAACTTGCTGTCATGTGAATGGGTTGTTTAGTGCACAACTGAACACCCCGTGTCACTGTATATCAGATCAAATAAAGTTTATCCCTGTAATATAAGTCTAATTCAACATTGTAAAATCTGTGTCATTTACTACATTAATAGATTAAGGAAGAAAAAAGCATATCATCTTAGTATATTTGAGAAATCCATTCGTTAAAGGTTAACACCCATTTCTGCTTAAAAAGAACAGAAAAATATACTCCTGGGATCTAGAAATAAAAAGAATAAGAAGCTTCCTTAATTTAAATAAACCTATAATTAGCATACTATTCGGTGGAGAAGCATTAAACACATTCATACTAAACCTAAATAGTGTGAAGAATATTACAAAGAGGAAATAGAAATAGCAAAAAATAAATAAAAATAAAAGAAATGAAAAAAAATAAGAAAACAAATAGCCAAAAAGCATTAAGATACTCTACCTTACTAGTAATCAGGGTCATATGTACATTGAGATGCCATTTTCTGTCCATTAGATTGGCAAAAATGAAAAATAATAACATGTTGGTAAGAGTGTGAGCAGGTTATCTCAAAAAGTATGGTGAGAATATAAAGTGGGTCAACCTTTTCACAAGACAATTTGACAGTATCTACTAATATTTCAAATGCACAAATTTTTAACTTTGCTTTTCCATGTCTAGATATTCACTAGAGAAATATTCACATGTGAACACATGGGTCATGTACAATACATGGGTTATGTACCATACATGGGTTTTCATTGCAACATTGTCTGGAATAGCAAAAATTGAGATACCCTGTTAGGGACTAGATTTGTACCCTTTGCCCCTTCTCTAGCAGAAGAAGTGCAAAATAAAATAAAATAAAAAACCAAATGCTCCTCAAATCGCAGACCTTATAACTTTATTGTATTTTTTATTATAATTCTCTGGCAGACTCTCTTAGAAAATCAGTCACTTTGGAGCCATTGATGCCAGAGGTGGCCTCTCTGTTCCTGTTTGGGACAGAGGGTATGAGCAGACACACTGAGTTCTGAGGGTTTAAAAGAGAAGTTGCCAGATCCCCGGATGGGTCCCGGGGATGGAAAAGAAATGGTGGTGAATGCCAGGCCTTTCTGGGCAGGCTGACACATAGGAGGCAGCTCTGTCTGTGACCTGACGAAACTGGGTTCAGGAGCAGCAACTCAGGGCACCCAGATGTGAGGTGCCCTCATTCAAGCTTAGCACTAAGGAATTGACATTTTCCTCTCTCCAAGAACAAAGGTAGCCTATGCTGGGTCTCCATCATGTGACTCCCACACCTCCGTTGTGTACCAGGGTCATCTGTTGGCCTGTGAAGGACCAGTCTGAGAGCCACACCTGTGGCAGTGAGAATTCCTTGCTGCTAATGAGACTTGAGTTCTCTGCCAACTTGAGGGTATAGAAGCAATGAACACTGTCTTCTTCTTGACTCTGAGAGGGAGAGCTTCAAGAGGGAGCTGATGGACTTTTTGCTGGTAGGCATGCAGGCACTGGAGCTGAAGAAATAAGGAAAAATGCCAAAAGATACACCCTCAAGATTGTGGAGCAGGTGCTACCACTTATGTACCTACTGGTCGGCCAGCAAAGATGTGATCGTTGCTGTTCGGTATTTGAACAGCAGTGGTTGACAACACCTTAGAGAAAACTATCTTGTGTCCTGCAAGCCAGTTAAAGAGGGCAAGCCCTTAGCATGGGTCTCTCCTGTATATACATTTATGCAGGGAATACCTGTTTACTCGCCTTAGCCCCACAGTTAGATTGAAAGCTGTTGAAGCAGAGTTTTGAGTTCTTTCCCATGGAACACTGACACAATCCAGATGTCAATAAAGTTCGCTTTTATGGTGCCTGCATCCATTTCTCCTAAATACAGAGGGATTTGTGGTAGCTCAATGTTTTACTCTCTGGTCCTGCTTTGAAGTGGGTGATGTTTTATTGCCCATATCCTTCTCTTTTAACCTTCTATATTTGATTTGGATATTCCATAAACATTGAGGATGCAGTAAGGGTATTCTGTTGACCTTTTTATTTATCACTTTGGAGGTTATAAGCACTCTACACTCTACACAGTGATTTAAAAAATTACTGGAAAAGTTCGTCTTATCAAAGTTTAGCAGGTATTCCCAACTATTTACAAATTCAGCAAATTTAGAAATCACAGCAAAGCTGTGGTCTTAACACCAAAAAAATCTCTGCTCCCAAGGAAAACACACACGCACATTTTTCATGCCACCTACATCTAAATTAGTGAAGACCTCTGATCTCCTTGAGAGAGGGAAAAAGTAGAGGCAGAAAGCAGTGGAATTCAGAGGTAGCTCAGCCAACTGTGTTGGGACTGTGGTGCTGTATCCTGTCACCTGTGTAGAAAGATATGATCCTACCCCAGTGCCCTCCTTCCCCAGAGGGCAGCAAGGGGAATGAATGTAGGTGAGCATTCAAACCCAGAACCTGACACCTTCAAATACCATGATAACTATCAGAGGGCAGCAAGAAGGTCGCCTGCCTGATCCAAACCCCAACCAGCCACGTGTTTTGAAATAGCAGATCTGAAATGGACTTCTCTGTACCACTGACCAAGTGTCACTCAGCTTCCTGCTGTTGAGTTTGCTCTCAAGCCAAAGGTCACCTTGGGCTTGTTTCTTCTCTGATTGCTGGCTCCTAACACAAATGGATTACTTTATCAACTCTCTGGCTACTTCTTATCTACTCACACACAGACTCAAAAGGGCTTTTCCATCCACACACCTTAAAGTTCTTTAGTAAATTGGAGACTTTTAGTTTTAGAGTTTTCTTTTTTTTTTCTTCCTTTTAATGTCAACTTTTGGGGCTATATGGACAGAAAGGGCCCTGTATTTAAAACTCACAAGACATTTACCACTACCTCACATCAAACTCTTGGCAAAGCCTGCCAGACTGCGAGGTGCTGAGCTGGCTGTTAAGAATCCTCTGGGCTTGTTAAAAATATAGATTCCAGGGCCCACACACCCTGAGTCAGCCATGCTGGAACAGGCAGGCACCAGGGACCCCAGCCTAGGCTAGTCCCCGCTGCACAGGATTGGCAGTCCCTTCAGGATCCAGCCCAGACATCAGGGTGGAACAAGTGAAGCATGATACCCCCTGCCACAATGGCTAGCCACCAAAGGAAAGAAACAAGAAATATGAAAAAAATCAAGAAAGTACAACACCACCAAAGGAAAATAATAACTCTCAAGCTCTAGATCCTATAGAACAGGAAGTCCTTGAAATGACTGACAAGGACTTACAAGCAACAATTCTAAGGGAACTAAATGAGATACAAGAAAACTCAGTTAGACAACACAATGAAATGAGAAAAAATATATAGGACCTGAAAGAAATGTACAAAGAAATCAATGTCCTGAAAAAGAATGTAGCAGATCTGTGGAACTGAAGGATTCATTCAATGAAATAAAAAACACAACAGAAAGTTTAACCAGCAGGCTAGAATAAGCAAAAGAGAGAACTTCTGACCTTGAAGATGAGCTGTTTGAATTAACACAGGGGGACCAAAAGAAAAGAAAAAAGAATTTTAAAAATTGAAGAAAATCTAAGAGAGATAACAGACAACTTTAAGTGCTCAAATATCCAAATCATGGGTATTCCAGAAGGGGAAGAAAAAGGAAATGGCATTGAAAACCTATTCAGTGAAATTATAGCAGAAAACTTCTCAGGTATAGGAAAAGCCAGAGATCTTCAGATTCAGGAGGCCCAAAGATCCCCATACATATTCAACCCAAAAGGTCCTCTCTAAGACATGTTAAAGTCAAAGTGGCAAAACACAAAGACAAAGAGAGAACCTTAATAGCTGTAAGAGAGAAGCAGCAAGTCACCCATAAGAGAGCCCCGATCAGAATAACATCAGACTTTTCATCAGAAACCCTAAAAGCCGAAAAAGAATGGGATGATATATTCAAGATACTAAAGGACAAAAGTTGCCAGCCAAGAATACTTTACCCAGCAAGGTTATCCTTCCAAAATGAAGCACAAATAGTATATTTCTCAGAAAAACAAAAACTGTGGGAGTTCACTACCATGTGACCAGCCTTACACGAAATTCTCAAGGAAGTACTGGGTTTGGTACCTGAAAAACAACCATCACTGCCATGAATACTCAAGAAAGAACAAAACCCACCAGTAAAACAAAAATGTTAACAATAAAGAGAAAAAATAGTTTATATACCACCCCAAAAAACCAACAAACACAGAAGACAAACAGAAAATCAGAAAGAAAGGAACAAAAGATACTTAAGACATCTAAACAAAAATCAATAAAAGGCTAGGAATTAATCAACACCATTCAATAATAAATTTAAATGCAAAAGGATTAAATCAGACACAGACTGACTGATTGGATTAAAAAGATGGACCCAACAATATGCTGCCTTCAAGAGACTCACCTCACCTGTAAAGACACACATAGACTAAGAATGAAAGGATGGAAAAAGATATACCATGCAAATAGAAATAAAAACAAGCTGGGGTAGCTATTTTTATATCAGATAAAATAGACTTTAAACCTAAAACCAGAAGAAGAGATAAAGAAGGCCACTATATAATGATAAAATGATCTATCCATCAAGAAGACATAACAATCATAAATATATACACACCCAACATCAGAACAGCCAGATTTATAAAGCAAACACTATTAGACCTATAGAATGAGATAGACACTAATACCATAACAGCAGCGGACCTGAACACCCCACTCTCAACATTGGACAGATCATCTAGACAAAAAATCAACAGAGAAACACAAGATCTAAACAACACTTTAGACCAATTGGACTTGGCAGAGACATACAGAACATTCTATCCAACAGCCTCAGAATATTCATTCTTCTCATCAGCACATGGAACATTCTCCAGGATAGACCACATGTTAGGTCACAAAGCAAGTCTCAACAAATTCAAAAAAATTGGAATTATTCCATGTATTTTTTCAGATCCCAATGGATTAAAATCAGAAATCAATAACAAACAAAACTCTGGAAACTATACAAACACATGCAAATTAAACAATATTCTACTTAGTGACATATGGGTCCAAGAAGAAATTAAGCAGGAAATCAAAAAATTTCTTGAAACTAACGAAAATAATGATACATCATACCCGAACCTGTGGGATACTGCATACCTGTGGATTATCAAGGGAGTGGATCTGGTGGCTTTATAAGAAGAGGAACAAAGATCTGAGCTAACATGCTCATCCCTCTCGCCATGTAATGCTCTATACTGTCTCGGGACTCTGCAGAAAGTCTCAGCCAGGAAGAAGGGCCTAACCAGACGCAACCCCTCAACCCTGCACTTTTCAGCCTCCCAAACTGTAATAAATAAATTTATTTTCTTTATAAATTACCCAGTTTCAGGTATTCTGCTATAAGCAGAAGAAAAAGACTAAGACAGAAGTCAATAGACAGTGTCTAAAATGGACAAATCAAGGCTGACCAATTAGTCCAGTTGGTTAGATCATGGTGTCTGGAACCTGCATTTATCACGGTCCTCTAAATATTTTCCCAATTTTTCTTTACATTGTTGTATGTCTGTTATAGTAAAGGAATTCAGGAATGATCTAAATATCCACAGCCACCCAGATCTACACACTACACTAAACAGTGACTGCTTACTAAAAAAGGAAATGGAATAAAGTCCTTAGTCTCACTAACTAAAACACAAAATGTCTAGGCCAAGTTGAAAACCATTTATTATACTAGGAGCAAATTCAAGCGCAACTTGAAAAAAAAAAGATGATCAACAGATGTCAACATTGAGATGACTCAGATGTTAGAATTATCTGAGAATAATTTTAAAACAGCACCCATAAAAATGCTTCAACAAGCAATTACAAACACTTTTGAAACAAATGAGAAAAATGTTTAAATCTTATGAAAAAACCAAAGACATAAAAAAGAACCAAATGGGATTTTTGCTTCTGGGAACATGGAGGTGCACTATTCCTCCCTATTCCTCCACTGAATTACAGCTAAAACAAACACAAAAAACCTGGACTTAGATATAAAGAAAACATAAGAAGACTCTGAAATGTAGAGAGAAGAGGGTAGAGTTGGTAGGAAACTCAGGACCTAAGGAAAGCACCATTGTAAGTTCCCTGGCTTTTCTTTTGGCCTGATATGTCCCAAACCTGAAGTCAAAGAATCTGGCAATACAGAAGTGCCAATAAGCACAGGAAAAAAAGAAAGCCCAAACAAAAGCCTGCTCTCTTTAGTCAAAGGACAAGGAAAGTGGCAGCATCTAGATGCAGTAAACTCTCTACTTCAGCCAAACATCACAGAAAAAACTGACCACACCACATAAGCAAAGTTTGAGTAGCAAGGCCTACACCATACCCTCATGAGGCTGTAACAAAAATTATCTTAGGCCACATCCCCAACATGCACAGGGATTGATAGTGTCAGAGGAGACCTAGTGGAGAGCAAGAAATTTCACAGTCACCCAGCAGTAATAAGACCACCACAACTATTGTGTCAGTGGAGAACTTGTGGGGAGCCAAAACTCCCATTCTCTCACAACAATAATGAGGCAAAAAAGGTTGGGTAGGGTTAAATGGAAATTTTTTTTAAATGTAAATAATTTCAAATATCTTTTCAGACCACAATGGATGAAAACTAGAAATCAATAACAAGTGAAATTCCAGAAACTATACAAACATATGGAAATTAAACAACATGTTCCTGAAAGACCTATGGATCCAAGAAGAAATTTAACAGGATATCAAAAATTTTCTTCAAACCAATGAAAATGAAAGCATGTCAATACCAAAACCTATGGGATACTGTGAAAGAAGTACTAAGAGGGAATTTTATTGCAATAAATGCTTACATCAAAAGAATAGAAAGACTTTAAACAATCTAACATTATACTTCAAAGAACTAGAAAAACAAGAACAATACAATTCCAAAATTAGTATATAGAAAGAAATAATTAAAATTAGAGGAGAACTGAATAAAATAGACCAAAAATATACAAAGATCAATAAGCCAAAAGTTGTCTTTTGAGAAAATAAACAAAACAGACAAACCATTAGCTAGACTAACTAAAAAAAGAAGAGAGAAGATCTAAATAACTCAGATTAGAAATGAAAAAGGAGACATTACAACTGATACCACAGATATACAGAGAATTGCTAGGGACTATGATGAACAAGTATATGCCAACAAATTTGAAAATCCAGAGAAAATGGATAAATTTCTGAACACATGCAAAATACCAAGACTGAACCAAGAAGAAATAGAAAAGCTGAACAGACCAATAATGAGCAATGAGATTGAAGCAGTAATTAGTAGTCTCCCAACAAAAAAGCCCAGGACCGGAGGGCTTCACTGCAGAATTCTACCAAACCTTTGAAGAAGAATTAATACCAATCCTTTTCAAACTATTCCAAAAACTTGAAACAGTCCATTCTCCCAAACTCATTTTATGAGGCCAGCATCACCCTGATACCAAAATCAAACAAAGACACAACGAAAAAAGAAAACTTCATGCCAAGGATGAACATGTATGCAAATATCTTCAACAAAATATTAGCAAACAGAATACAACAATGCATCAAAAAGATTAAACATTGTGATCAAATGGGACTCATCCCAGGGATTCAAGGATGGTTCAGTACATGCAAATTAATAAATGTGATACACCACATTAACAACATCAAGGATAAAAGTCATATGATTATCTCAATAGATGCAGAAAAAGCATTTGACAAAATTCAACATCCCTTCATGCTAAAGACTCTCAACAAATAGGTATAGAAGAAAAATATCTCAAGATAAAAAAAAAACTCATATATGACAAACCCACCATGAATATCATCCAAATGGGGAAAAGTTGAAAGCTTTTCCTTTAAGAACAGGAACAAGACAAGGATGCCCATTCTCACAGCTCCTATTTAACATACTATTGGAAGTCCTAGCCAGAGTAATCAGGCAAGAGAAAGAAATAAAGGGCATCCAAATTGGAAACAATGAAGTCAAATCATCCCTGTTTTCAGATGACATGATCCTATATATGGAAAATCCTAAAGACTCTATCAAAAAACTCTTAGAGCTGATAAACAAATTCAGTAAAGTTTTAGGATACAAAATCAATTTACAAAAATCAGTAATGTTTTTATACACCAACAATGAACTAGCAGAAAAAGATATCAACAAAGCAAGCCCATTTACAATAACTACCAAAAAATAAAATACCTAGGAATAAATTTAACTTAGGAGGAGCAAGATCTCTACAATGAGAACTATAAAACACTGTAAAAGAAATTAAACAGGACACAAAAAAATGGAAAGACACTCCATGTTCATGGATTAGAAGAACTAATATTGTGAAAATATTCATACTACCCAAAGCAATCTACAGATTCAATGCAATCCCCATCGGAATACCAACACATCCTTCACAGAAATAGAAAAACAATCAAAACAGTATGGTACTGGCCGAAAAACAGACACACACACTAGTGAACAGAACAGAGAACCCAGAAATCAGCCTACATATTTAGAGACAGCTGATTTTTGACAAAGGCACCAAGAACATACGTTGGGGATAGGAGAGCCTCTTCGATAAACGGGGCTGGGAAAACTGGGTATCCATGTGTAGAAGAGTGAAACTCGATCCGTCCCTCTCATCATATACCAAAATCAACTAAAAATGGATTAAAGACATAAATATAAGACCTGAAACTATAAAACTCCTAGAAGAAAACACAGGGAAACACTGCAGAATAGATGACAAGCAACGAGTTCATTAATAAGACCTCACAAAAACAGGCAACACAGAAAAAATAAACAAATGGGATTTTATCAAACTAAAATTTCTGTCCATAACAAAGGAAACAATCAACAGAATGAAAAGACAACCTATAGAATGGGAGAAAACACTTGCAAACTATGCATCTGAGAAGGGATTGATATCCAAAATGTACAAGGAACTCAAATAACTTAACAGTAGAAAAAAAACAAATAATCCAATTAAAAAATGGGCAAAGGAGCTGAATAGATATTTCTCAAAAGAAGACATACAGATGGCTGACAGGTACATGAAAAAATGCTTGGCATCACTAATCATCAGGGAAATGCAAATCAAAACCACACTGAGATATCATCTTACCCCAGTTAGACTGGCTACAATCAAAAAGACAGAGAATAACAAATGCTGGTGAGGATGTGGAGAAAGGGGAACTCTTGTATACCGCTGGTGGGCCTTTAAATTGGTGCAGCCATTATGGAAAATAGAGCGGGTTCCTCAGACAATTGCAGATAGAACTACCATACAATCCAGCAATCCTACTGCTGGGTTTATATCCAAAGAAAAGGAAATTGTCATGCACTCTGCACCCAAGAAAACAAAAATCAAAACAACAGCAACCCCCTGCCTCCCTACCCATATGTTCACTTTCCTCGCGGACCCATGTCTGGGATGGAGAAAGCGTAGAGAGTAATGGCAACCGCTACTGAGAGACTCCAGGACCAGGATCTCCAAATTTTCATTCACTGAGTGGGCTCAACTTGGTTTCAGAGATTTTCCCTAGTGATTAATTCAGCACCTGAGTCAAGGAACCTGGAGATTAGAGGTAGCAGAACCTCCCTGGAGCCTCATTAGTGAGGAAGCAGATGGGAGCATTGAGGCAGTCTGATGACTGATTCTGGTGGGATGCTCCCAATGCAATGTCTCAGCCTAATTCCTCGTTTCCCTGAGTGGCTCCATAGAGCCAGTTCCCTTCTCTGAGCTCCAAGAGAATCCAGACCAAGATGTCTTGTTATTTCCCCTTTGCAGAAGTTTATGTCCCAGTCCCACTAGACCCAGAAACCGAGCTCCTACCATGTCTGACATAGCTCTGTGTCCCCAGTGCCCAGCGCAGGGATAGACCCCCATTAGGTATCAGTAAAAGTCTGTTAATGAAATGCTGTTGCTTGAATGCTTGATGAAGGGCAAGGACCATGAGATTTTCCTTGCTTTTCCTTTAAATGTCTATAGAAACTGAAGGCATACTCTGCAAATGTATTTGTCAATTAGCATTCAAAGAGTTTATGGTGGCTCCTTTGTTTCTCTGCCTAGCCTTGAGAGACTTGAAGTCCTACTGGCCAGAAAGTATGTTTCAGGAGGAGTGTATGTCAGCTGTATGCAATGACATGATGCTCTGAGGGACTCCAGAGCCACTTTCTCAGACACCATTCAAGAAACACCAGAAATCTAAATTTAATCACTGAACATGCTTCCTTGGGCTGTGAGTAGTTTACTTGGGATTAATATCTGAGCTGAGGAGCGAAACCTTGCTGGAACCCTAACCAACTAATCTCCCAAGAGGAGAACACTTGCTAATGTCCTCTGGGTCCCAAGTCATGGGTTGGACCCTGGGAACATTGAGAGCAATGGGTGATTCTTGCCCAGGAGAAGCCCTAGATCTCAGTTCCATGGGAAATAGACATAAGCAAAAATCACATCTAATGCCACCACCAGGAGACAACCACATGCAACATATTAGTATATTTACTTCTAATATTTTTATGTGCATGTAGAAATAGTTTTACTCCTGTTGTCATTATCTCATATGAGATTTCATGTGCTTGCTGCATAATATTTTACCTGTTAATAGGCACCATCAGGTGCTCAAGCATTTCCTAATTCATGGGCATTTAGGCTCTTTCCATTAAAAAGAAAATACAAATAATGCTGTGATGGATATTTTTGCTTATAACGCTGATTCTATTTTGGATAATTTAAGTCATAGGTCATGTATCCCTACCCTAAGAGTGTAATTACAGGGCCAAATTATGTGAATAGTTTTTAAATATCTTAGTTTTTAGATAGTAAGATTAATATCTGACATTAATGGTTTGATACTTACACTTGCAGGTTTTTCTGATAATATACAAACATACATGTATTCAAAAAAATAACATAATGCAAATGTGTTTTTTATTTAAAACTTCATCACAGAAATTTTTTTCATGTAACAGTCTTAAGATATCCCTCACTCTTTTTTTTTTTCTACAACTACAGGCATACATTTCATTTTATGCATGTACAATAATTTATTTTACTCCATCACCTATTGATGAATACTTGAGTAATTACACATTTTTATAATTACAAGCAACGTTGTCATAAAATTACTAGTATTTATATTTTTTCACTCTTCACACTGTTATTTGAGTTCCTATAAAATAACTTCAGAAAGTGGAATTGTCTCAAAAAAATGAACATTTTGATATTTATAGATGTTCTAAATTGCCAATAAGCTTGTACCAATAAAAATTTTTCCTAAAATTTATGAATGCTCATTTTTTCATATTCTTTCTAGTACTTAATCTTCTTTTTCTATTCCTCATCTTCAAGCGAAGTTATTTTTCCTGAACTTTTAGAAGGAAGTCATAGTTGGGGATATTTTCCCTAACTTCAGAGCTTAAGAGCTCCCTATTTTGTTGTTTTGATGGTGTGTTCAAAAATGTGGTAACATTTTCTGAGATCTCTTGGTTCTATTTCTCTTCCACAATTTTACCTGGACAGTACATTTCCTTTGTCTCCTTTCTTTCTTGCTACTCAATTTAGTATCTATTCTCAGTAATTTGCTTTATTGTATAGGCACTTTGTCCTAGAAGGGAGCAATGCCAGAACTGAGAGTTTACTGCTCCAGACCTCTCAGGCCTTATGAGAGACTCCTTGCGGTCACTGATTATTAGATGTGCAAAAGCCCTCCAAGTTTCAGCTTTCCTTCTAAAATTGGCCCTCCAAGCTCTCCACTTAGTATCTGTTGGCTATTTTTGTTATCTCAAGTCTACCAGATTCCCTGTGACTTCCCGCTAATTTCTCTTATACAGATGCTGATACCATGAATGTCTGGTAGCTATCAGTTTTTATTCCCAGCTACTCACACTAGTCACATAATTGTATTGTAGATGTATTGAGGGCTTTGTGGCTTTTCTACCCTAGTTGCATTGTTGGTTTTTTGTAGGGAAGATTAAAAAACTATGCTGCTGCTGCCACATTTATACTTTCTGCATTTCTGTCTGTGTTACGCTATGATAAATATGTTTGCTGAAAAGTAATAAGTATTATGAACCACTATATGCCCAACATATGTAATTGACAACTCTCTGGAAAACTATAGCATGCCAAAATTGGACCAAGAACAATTAGATTTACAAAATGGATTAAAGATTTAAATGTAATACCTAAAACTATGAAACTACTAGAAAAAAACATAGTGAAAATTTTTGATTCACAACATGGAGTTAGGCTAGGATTTTTTAAATAAGACTTCAAAAACTCAAGCAATAAAAGCAAAAATAGTTTACATCAAACTAAAAAGCTTTTGTTCATCAAAGAAAACTGTTACCAGAGTGAAGAGACAACTTACAGAGTGGAAGAAAATATTTACAAACTATACACCCGACAAGGGGTTAATATCAAGAACATATAAGGAACTTAAACAACCCAACAGCAAAAAAATTAAAAATTAAAAAAAAATAAGCCAATTGAGAAATGCGCAAGGGATCTTAATAAACATTTCTCAGAAGAAGACATACAAGTGGCCAATAGGTGTGTGAAAAAATGCTCAACATCACTAATCATCAGGGAAATGCAAATCAAAACTACAATGAGATATCACCTCACCCCATTAGAATGGTTATTATCAAAAAGACAAAAGAAAAAAAGTGTTGGCAAAGATGTGGAGAAAGGGAACACATGCACACTGCTGGTAGAGTATAAACTAGTACAACCATAAAAAAAGAATGAAATCCTGTTATTGCAGCAGCATAGTTGGACTTGGAGGGCATTATGTTAAGTGAAGTAAGCCAGGCCCAGAAAGACAAATACCATATGACCTCACTCATATGTGGGATCCAAGGGGGGAAACGTTGATATTATAGAGGCAGAGAATAGAACAGAGGCAACCAGAGACTGGGGAGGGAAGGAGGAAAGGGAAAACAGGGAGAGGGTGGCCAACAGTACGAAATTTGGTACAAAAATTACAATTAGATAGGAGGAATAAGTTCTGATGCTCAATTGCACAGTAGGGTGACTATGGTTAACAGTTAAGTTTTTGTATGTTACACAGAGGAGAGGCTTTTGAATGTTTCCACCAGAAAGAAATGATAAATGCATGAGGTGATTGATATATTAACTACCCTGACCTGGTGTTTTACAACATATATATGTATCAAAACACAGATTGTACCCTAAGTATGTACAATTACAGTGTGTAAGTTAAATAAAAGAAAAAGAAAAAAGAAAGAAAGAAAGAAAAGAAATAGCTGAATAGACCAGTAAGTATTGAAGAAAGTAACATGGTAGTTACGGGCTTCCCAACCTCTCCTCCAAAAATCCTCTAGAACCCAACCCAACTTTTAAAAAATTTTCAAGCAAAACTACGTAGTTTATTATGAGGCTAGTGGAAGTTGTACTCCAAAACTAGATAAAAACAATATAAATAAAGACAATTATAAATTACTTAAATTATAAACAAAATATAAAACTCTTAACAAACATTTAACTGATTCTAATAGTGTATTCTAATAGTGTATAAAAATAATGCATCATGCTCATGTGAAGTATGTCTTTGGAAGTCAAGGATTTCAACATCAGAGAAATCTGTCAATTTAATCTGCCATATTAATATTCTTAAAGAGAAAAATCACGATTATATTAGTCAATGCAGAAAATCACTTAATTATATTGAATGCTTGCTTATGAGAAACACTTTTATCAAACTACAAAGAGTTGAAGTTCTTTAACTTGGAACCTAGAGGAAACATTTAACGGAGAACGTTAATTGAAATCTCTTTAAGATTGGAAAAAACCCAAAGATGTTCATGCTAATCCTAATGATTCTGGATAGCACTATAAGAAAAAAAGAAGAAATAAGGAGAATAAATATTTAAATGGAAAAGATAAAGTTTTTATTATTTAAATATTATATGATCATCTACATAGAAAAAAGCAAACTATTAGAATTAAGAGAGTTCATTAAGATTTTTGGTACAAGATCATCTGGTAAAATCAATAGGATTTTTGACTCCAGTAATAACCACTTAGAAATGTAATAAAAAATATGGTATCATCCACAAAGGTACAAAGTAGTAATAAACTTAACTAAAAGCATACGAGACTTCTGTAAAGAATTATTTAATTCTCTAATAGAGGGTTAGAAGATAATCCAGAGAAATGAAGACTATTCCAGACTCTTGAATGGGATGACAATATTACAAAAGTGTCATTTCTCCTAAAGTATAAATTCATATAATTTCAACAAAATTTCAAATAAATTTTTATTTTTTATTTTCGATTCCTCAAGAACTACTGTAAAGTTTGTTTGGACCAAGAAATGTCTACAAATAACTATGTCAACCTTGAAAAAGAGGGGTAACATGGGAATTTTTCCTACTAGATAGTAATAATTTCTAATAACCCATAGTAGATAAATCATTGTGATATTGGTGCAAGAACTGATAAATTGACCACTGGAACAAAATAGGGAGATTTAAATATTTTAATGGATTCTCTCTCTCTTTTTTTAGGCTACCTCATAATATTTAATAATAATAATTTTTCTCAATTTCCAGATATTTTATTATTTTTTTCATTCTGTCTTCTAATTGCATTGACTGGAATGATGTTAAATCATTGAGATGGAGATGGCCTTTCATGTTTTGTTTCTGATTTGAAAAGAGAATGCTTTCTAAGTGTTTTACCAAAATAAATAATGCTACATATTAGTTTGAGTTATCTAATACATTACCATGTAATTATAATGTTGCATTCATCTATCTCATTTTACTAACAGTTTTTTTTTTAAATGTTGAATTTTATTAAATATGTTTTTGGCATCTGTTAAGGTAGTCGTATGGTTTTCTTCTCCTAGCAAATTTTAATATGTGAATTATGTTAATTTCCTGATACTAACACCTTATTGCATTTTTGGTTAGAATTTGGCATTCTTCTAATATAGTGCTGGATTAAATATTCATATAAATGTAATGTAAATATAAATGTAATAGGAATTTATTTTTCTTGTTATCTTGTTCAGGATTTGCTAGTGTTATGCCCAATTTTTAAAAAGTAGTTTAATTGTCCTTTTATTCTATTCTAAACCCTGAGACAGTTTCATTGCATCAGAATTATTTATTTCTTGATGTTTAGAAATAAGTTTAAAAGCACTCTGAGACCGGCACTTTCTTAAGGAGTTTCTCTTTGATGTTTTTCCAATATCTTCTGTAGTTATGGATCTGCTTTGGGATTTTATATCCTCTTGACTCTATTCATATTTCTACAGAGCCATCCATTTCATCTAGGGTTTCAAATTTATTTCTATAGCTATGTATATTATTCACTTACATTTCTTTTAAATTTCTCTTTTATTGTGGTAATTTCCCCTTTCATTCTTAATTTTGTGTATTCTTTTTAACAATATTATCTTATATAATGCTTCCTGTAAGAATTTTCCAAGAGAATCAGTTCTTATATTTACTATTTAACTTAATCTGATTCCTAGATTCTAATTGATTTTTCTTTTAACTTTCATTGCTGCATTGATCTCTATTATTTCTTATTAATAGTGACATGTTTAAGGTTTTTAACTTTCTCATGAGCATAGTTTTGGTAGTGTCCCATACATTTTTATAAATTTTATTGTGAAATTTAATTTACATGAATAAAAGTGCATAAGACATACATGTACAACTTAAGTTATTGTAAAGTAAACATTAATAAAACCACCACCCAGGTCAAGAAGTACATTATTGCCAACACCATAGAATCCCTACATTTTTCTCTTGCCCGGTCACAAGGCTCCACTAAAGTTAATGACTATTCTGTCTTATATGGCAAGCACTTCATTAATTTGCTTTATGATTTCACCACCTACATTAAATGTTTATGTGATGGTTATTTCCAAATTTATTAGATATTGCCAAACTTTTTTCCAAGGCAGCGAATAAAAGTTTCTATGGTTCTACATTCTTACCAACTTGGCATTGATAGATTTAAAAATTTTTGCTAGTTCAAGTATTCTGGGTGTATATTTGTATCTTATTGTGTATGTGTGTGTGTTATCTTTTTGTTGTAAAAAATGTAATAAACAGAAATCCACATAACACAAATGTGTAGCTTAGTGAAATATTACAAGGCAACCACCCTTGTAACAGCCACCCTGTGAAAAAAATAAAACTTTGCCAGCCACGCTAGAAGCCCAGCCATGATTTGTATCCTAGTCACAGTTCTCTCCTACCCTCCAAAAGTAATCATTATCCAAGTTTTATTCCTTTCATTCATTTTTAGTTTTGTTACCCATCAGTGCATCATTATACACTAACTTTGTCTTGCTCATTAAATATAATTCATAAGAAGAGATTAAGAAGGAAATCAAAAAGTTTCTTGAAACTAATGAAGACAGAAACCCAACAAACCAAAACCTATGGGATACAGCCAAGGCAGTGTTAAGAGGCAAGTTTATGGAAATAAATGCCTATATCAAAAAAATTAAAAGATTTAAAATAAACAGCCTAACAATGCCCCTCAAGAAACTAGAAAAGCAAGAACAAACTAAACCCAAAATAAGTAAAAAGAAAAAATAATAATAAACCAGAGCAGAAATAAATGAAATTGATACTAAAATTGCAATACAAAAGATCAATCAAATTAAATATTGGCTTTTTGAAAATATAAACAAAATTGACAAACCATTAGGCAGACTAACCAAGAAAAAAGAAAAAAAGAAAATACCCACATAAATAAAATCAGAAATGCAAATGGAGACATTATTACAGATACTATCAAAATACAAAGGATCATCAGAGACTATTATGGGCAACTATATGCCAATAAATATGAATGCCTAGAGGAAATGAATAAATTCCCGGACATGTATGACCTATCAAGATTGCACCAAGAAGAAACAGAAAATGTACATAGACCAATATTGAGTAACGAGGTAGAATGAATAATAAAAAATCTTCCAAAAAAGAAAAGCCCAGGACCAGATGGCTTTACTACTGCATTATACCAAACATTTAAAGAAGATCTAATAACAATACTACTTAAACTATCCTGAAAAATTAAAGTGGATGGAATTCTTCCAAACTCACACTATGAGACCAACATTATCCTGCTATCAAAACTAGGCAAGGACACAACCAAAAAAGAAAACTACAGGCTAATGTCCCTAATGAACATAGATGCAAAAGTCCTCAAGAAAGTACTTGGAAACCAAATCAAACAGCACATCAAAAGATCATACACCATGATCAAGTGGGATTTATCTGAGGGATGCAAGGATGGTTCAACATATGCAAATCAATGAATATAATATACCACATCAACAGAGTAAAAGAAAAAAATATAATCATCTTGATAGATGCAGAAAAAGCATTTGATAAAATTCAACATTCTTTATGATAAAGACTCTCAATAAATTAGGTATAGAAGGAAAATATCTTAATACAATAAAGTCTATGTATAACAAACCCACAGCTGAAATCATACCAAATTGGGAAAAGCTGAAAGCTTTTCCCCTAATAACTGGAACAAAACAAGGATGCCCACTTTCACTACTTCTAGTCAACATAGTACTGGAAGTCCTAGCCAGAGTGATTAGGCAAGAGAAAGAAGTAAAGGGCATCTAAACTGGAAAGAAGGAAATCAACTTGTCCTTGTTTGCAGATGACATGATTTTATGTAAAGAGAAACCTGGAGACTCTACCAAAAAACTCCTAGACCTGATAAACAAATTCAATAAGGTTGTAGGATGCAAGATCAACATAAAAAAAGCAGCATTTCTATACATCAACAACAAACTTTTAGAAAAAGAAAGCAATCACATTTACAATAGCAAAAACAACAAAAAATACCTAGGAATAAATTTAATCAAGGATTTGAAAGATCTCTACAATGAAAACTATAAAACACTGATGAAGGAAGTTAAAGACACAGAAAAATGGAAAGACATCCCATGCTGATGGAATGGAAGAATCAATATTGTCAAAATGTCCATACTACCCAAAGCGATCTACAGATTCAATGCAATACCCATTAAACTACCAATGACATACTTCACAGAAATAGAAAAGACAATTCAAAAATGTATATGGAACAATAAGAGACCCCAAATAGCCAAAGCAATCCTAAGCAAAAAGACCAAAGTGGGAGATATCACACTCCCTAACTTCAAAATATGCTACAAAGCATTAGTAATCAAAACAGCATGGACTGGTACAAAGACAAACACATACACCAATGGAACAGAGTAGAGAATTCATAAATAAATCCAAGTACCTACAGCCAACAGGTTTTTGACCAAAGAGCCAAGAACATGCACTGAGGAAAGGACATTCTCTTCGGTAAATGGTACTGGGAAAATTGTAGATCCTTATGCCGGAGAATGAAACTAGACTCCTATCTCTCACCACACACCAAAATCAACTCAAAATGGATTAAAGAGTTAAACATAAGACCCCAAATGATAAAACTTCTAAAAGAAAACTTAGGGGAAACAATTCAGGACATAGGTCTGGACAAAGATTTTATGAATAATACCTCAGAAGCACAGGGAACAAAAGAAAAATTAAATTAATGGGATTATATCAGACTAAAAATCTTCTGCACGGCAAAGGAAACAATCAACAGAGTGAAAAGACAACCTGCAGAATGGGAGAAGATATTTGCAAACTATGCATCTGACAAAGGATTAATATCCAGGGTATATGAAGAACTCAAACAACTCAGTAGTAAAAAAACCCAAATAATCTGATTAAAAACAGGCAAAGGAACTGAATAGACATTTTGCAAAAGGAGACCTACAAATGGCCAACAGGTATATGAAAAAATGCTCAACATCACTAATCATCAGAGGAATGCAAATCAAAACCATGATGAGATACAATCTCACCGCATTTAGAGTAGTTATTATCAAAAAGATGGAAAATAACAAATGCTGGTGAGGATGCAGAGAAAGGGAAACTCTTATAAATCATTGGTGGGGATGCAAGTTAGTACAGCCATTATGGGAAACAGTATGGAGATTTCTCAAACTACCATTTGATCCAGCAATCCCACTACTGGATATATATCCAAAGGAAGGGAAATTAACAAGTTGAAGGGATATCTGCACACCCATATTTAACACGGCTCTATTCACAATAGCCAAGAGTTGGAACCAACTTAAATGTCCTTTAGTGGATGACTGAATAAAGAAAATGTTGTATGTGTACACAATGAAATACTCAGCCATAAAAAGGAAGGAAATCTGCCATTTGCAGCAACATGGCTGACCTTTGAGAACATGGTTAAGTGAAATAAGCCAGGAAAAGAAAGAGAAATACCACATGTTCTCACTCACACGTGGAAGGTAAAAAAAATTGATCTCATAGAAGTAGAGAGTAGAATAGTGGTTACTAGAGACTAGTAAGGGAAGAGTAGAGGGAAGAACAGGGAGAGGGTGGTCAATGGAAACAAAATTGTAAACAGAGAGGAAGAATAAGATTTAGAGTTCTACAGTAATATAGGGAGTCCACAGTCAACAACAGAGTACTGTGCATCTTTGAGTAGCTAGATGAGATGATGTTGAACATTCTCAACACAAAGGGGTGACAAGTGTTTCAGGTGATGGATATACTAAGCACCCTGATATGATCATCGCACACAGTATGAACGTATCCAAATATCATATTTTACTCCAAAAATATACATATATGAAAAATATATTTATTTATCATGGATCAATTAAGAAAAATAAATTAAAAAGAAAAAAGAGAAATAGAGACTGGAATAGAGGTTACCAGAAGCAGGGAAAGGGAGTGGCGAAGGTGGATTGGGAAAGGTTCGTAGACTGGCACAAATTTACAAAGTTACAGTTAGATAGGAAGAATAAGTTCTGGTGCTCTAGGTGACAAGAGCTAATGATATTGTGGTGCATGTTTCAAGATACCCTGAAAAGAGGAATTTGAATACTGTAACCATGAAGAAATGATAAACGTTTAGGTGATAGATGTGCTAACTTTTCTGATTGGATCATTATACAGTATATGCATGCATAGAAACAACAAACTGTACCCCAGAAACATATACAATAATAAATAAATAGGAAAAAATAATTTATTTGTCTTTTAAGTATTTTTTTAATCTACAGACTCCCTTTTCAACCTTACAGTTTATCCATTTCCAGTCTAAATATTGCTGATGGAACACTCATGGTATGGATCAGCGAGTTCTTCTGCCCTCACTATCTTTTGAAAATTGGCAGGTAGATCCAGGGGCTTGATCAAACTCAAGTTCAGTCCCTTTGACACGACTGTAGGTGATGGTGTGTTTTCTTTCATCATGGAACCATAGGATTTTTCATATTACCTGTTCATCTCCCGACTTCCACACTGAATATCCTGGTTCTCAAGGGCATAGGAGATGAAATAATTAAAATATCTTATAATTTGCTTTATCCCACAGTATAAAGTGTTACACTGTCAGAATTGTAATATTAATACTACTACCATCAATTATGATGAAATAAAAGTTAAGACTTTTTTTTTTCTTTTTGCGTCTGCTATTCACTTTCCCCTCTCACCCCTGACTTTTCCCTTTTTTGACAGCTGGCCAGTGTGGGGATCTGAACTCTTGACTTAGTGTTATTAACACCACACTCTAACCAACTGAGCTAACTGGCCGGCTGCTTTTTTTTATGATTGTACTATACAATGTACAATATTCACATTGTCAGAGCATGTCTGAACATTAGGCTTGAAAAGTATTTGGGTAAATAATTTGAGATTTATAATGATGTATCTCCCTCTAAAGATGATGTTCAAAAATTTTAGTTAGTACTTGAGGTCACCAACCATCTGAGGTTATCTTAATTTAAGTTTACTGCCTGAGAGTTTCTGGACCAGCCAGATGACTCAAAGCCATGCTGTGGGTTGTGTGTATAGTTTATTGCAGGTTTATTTATACTTCTAAGGTACTCTTTGGGGTCACTACCCAATGTGGGGTTAATTTACCTGATTGTCACCTTTGGTAAGTCCCGGGCTCTGACTTTTGTCCACTAGCACTAACAAAGAGGGAAATAAGGTCTCATAAGCAAGAATCAAGAGATAAAAACAGAAAATATAAACAGGAATAAGAGGACTAAAGTTAATATAATTATCAGACCTGACTTGCAAAAGTATTCTGTATTAGGAGACAAAGCAAAGCCTAAAAATTTCGGCAGCAAACTATTAGGAGTAGTTGGGTAGTTGGTAATGATTTTCATCTGCTCTGTAGCAAAACTTTTCTGGTGTAATAGCCTTCAGCTATTCTTTGCATTTTGTGTTCCTTGCCTTCTTATATCTTTCAGTGTTTTAGATATGATCTATTATCATTCTTGTTTTCATTATTATTTTTCTTGTGTAAGGAAAGTTCTTTCTAGCACAGTGATTTCCAGATGGACAATGTGGTGAACATTTGACATTTCTGGGTGATCAACATCCAAATATCTTTCCTACTTTTTTTGGATCCAAAGATAAGAAGGAGGCAGGGCCTAGGTATCCACCATGAAACCTATCACCTTTCCCAAGGTGCAAGCCCATGACCTGGCCTCAGTCAATTAAGTGCTTCCACCAGGACTTTGAATCTTGAAGAGATAGACATATTCGGAAACAGTCAAACATTCATTCTCAGCAGTGACTAGGACAGATGCACCAATCTGAGATCCAGCAGCTTCTTAGGAGGTGTCTGGAGCTGGCACAGTCAGCAGGAGAGGTGGCAGTGCCCCCAGGCAACTGGGCTTAGGCAGATGGTTCCTTTGGTGTGATCTAAGTTTTGTCTCACTCGCCTTCGACCTATTTTCTGAGATTTTTCTCCTGCTTCCTCATTAATTCTGACTATAATATTCTTCCAAAAAATTATTTCACCCTTAAGTTAGCCAGAGTTTTGTCCCTGATGTTCACAGTTGTGCAGAGAGTATGGGAGGGGCCAGACTAGTGCTCTGCCTTTGCAGAAAGTCTCCAGGGCTCACCGTAGAGCTGCATTTGACCTGAATTACGTGGAGTGAGAATGAAAAGATTTAGCCTTTGCTTTGTCTTGGCTGGCAAAAACTGACCATGGCAATAATAATAATGGTAGTGATTAACTTCGTTGAGTTATTACTCTGCAGCAGCACTATGCTAAAGACTTCACTTGTAACAACTTAATCCTCACAATAAGAACCATGAAATGGTTGCCATATCACTTCCATTATACCCGTGAGAAAACGAAGACTCAGAGAGATTAAGTAATGTGCCCAGTGACACCCAGTCAGTAAATTGGCAGTCCAGGGATGTGAACCCGGGTAAGTTCTGATAGCAGAGTCCAAATTTTTAATCACCATGTTATACTTCCTATACCTGGAGCTGGTTCTTATCATTTGTAATACCTTCTCCTCTTGGTCACAGCAATAGGACTTTGTGCAACATGTGCAAAGCATCCTTCAGCTTCACCACCCCCGGCGTCAAACGTAAGCCATGACCTCCACACCCAGGCCTTGCTCCAAATAAAGCTTGTGCCTTTCACAGTGGGGATGGCTGAGTGCTGTGCTAGCTTGGTCAGGGTCTGCAGAGATATGTATCCTGTGGAAATAAATAAAGACCATCCAGATGCAAACAAGCGAAGGCTGTTTCTCAGAGCTTGCAACACCAAGGGAGTCATCCACTATCACATGTGTTTGGCAGAGATTCAAAGGCAGGCAGGGGAGTGGGAATGCTTTATAATGAAAACAAGGGACATCTTCAGGTGTGCCCTGGATTGGAAGTTGTTGGCATGGGGAAGCTGGGGTGGGCTGACTAGAAGCGGGCCATCTTATGTGATTGGTTTGGGGAGCACATTTGACTTTTTCTGGTTGGTCCCAAGTTAGGAGCAGGGGCAAAAAAAAAAAAAAAAAAAAAGTTGGTAGATATTGTTGGCAAAGTTGACTCTTCCGGGCTGTTTGCTGCAGAGGTTGTGGATCAGAGTTTTATTGTCATATGTGGTCTGGCCATGGTCCCTTTGTACATTCGGTCTCTCAATTCTGCTGGCATACTTCCTTGAAAGGTTCGATTCCCACTGGTGGTTTGGAAATGTAGGTGTTACACAGTCTTATTGAAACTGGACATTTGTGAGGAAAATGGAGTCTGTGTAGTCAGTCCCCCTCGCCTCATATCTGGCGGGGTATGATTCAGCACATCTGTTGTAAACAAGTTATATAAGAGTTGTGTAACTGCACACATTGCCACTGTTGTGTACTTTCAGCATGGAGGACAGCAGCTCAGAACCACTGGCTGGCAGAACTCACATCGGAATAAAGCATGTCTATCCTGTTATCGGCTGCCAGAATCTTTTCTCAACTACCTGACTCACGACCTGCACAGGACCTCACAGAAGAGTCTGTGATCTCCCGACAACATTCCATATCATTTTCTCAATATCTTGTTGTTTTCAGAGAGGAGTAGAGGATAATGGGGCCTTCACATCCCATCTTAAATCTGCGATACTATCCTTCCTTCCATGACAACTAATGGTCCTGTCTTTCTTCTCTCTTCTCTGGCCACTCCCACTCACTTCCTTTGCTGGCGGTTCCTTTTCCACTGTACCACCATGTCAGTATTTCTGGTCTTCCTTAGACCTTGTTTTTCAACCATCTTTCCTTTCTCTGTTCTTGTTCTGTAGATGATCTCATTTGACTCTATGGTTCTAGAGCTCCTGTACATGCTTCCAAATTTATTCCCCCATATAAAACCTCATTCGTATGTATCTGCTTGCCTCTCAGGACCTCAGACTCTTCCTCATATTCATTCATCATGTACCCTCCCCAAGTTCCCCAAGTCGTAACTGGAGAGTTATCCTTGATCTTGCCCTTTCTTATATATGCAGGATTTGGTCCACCATCAAGTCTTCATGATTTCACCAGCAAATGTACCTTTTTCTATCTTTCCTGCTCACATCCTAGTTAAATCCTGTCTTCCCCCTTGCCTGGACCACTAGTCTCCCCACCCTGCTCCAGTCTGTCTTTGACCCTTCTCCACACAACAAGCAGAATGATCCTCATTCAACCTAAATTGAACTATTCTACTCCCTTGCTTAAAATACTTCAATGACTTCTCATTGTAATTAGAATAAAACTGGAATGACTCACCAGCTTCATCTGTCCCTACTTAACTCCCCACCTCAATTTGTGTCACTCACAGCCTTGCTTACAAAACACCAGCACTGACTTCTTTCAGTGCTGGAACACACAAAGCTCATTTCCCATGTTTGTGTCTTTGCAGATGCTGTTCTGTCTCTTTGGAAAGACCTTTCCCAACTCTCTGAGTAGGTGACACCCTCTCAGCCTTCTGGTCTCTGGTTAAATGTCTCTTTCTCAGAGACCTTTTCTGACCAACCAATCTAAGGAGTTGCCTGCTTCTTTTCCCCTGTTATTCTCTATCTCGGATTACTTCTTTCCTTGGGGAACTCATCGGTTTGTGATTACTTTATTACCTTGTCTGTGTACTTTTAGAAGACCTCCCCTAGGCTGGTCTGCATGCTCTATGAGGGGACACCATCGTGCCCATCTTATTCATGGTGGTGACTCCAGCACCTAGCCTGGTGCCTGCCATCAACAAATAATGCATGAATAAAACAAGAGGAGGAAGGAAGGCAGGAATAAGTAGAATTGAGGTTGGTTTGGGTGAGAGGTGTTGGGAGTCTGGGCTGTTCTTAGAGGGGGGTGCACATTGTCAAGACTGAAAACAAGGACTTCAGCAGCAGGAAGGAGGCCAACTGTATTAGTCCGTTTTGCGTTGCTGTAACAGAAATACCTGAGACTGGGTGATTTATAAGGAAAAGAGGTTTATTTGGCTTATGATTTTGGGACAGCTGCATCTGGCACGGACCTCAGGCTGCTTCTACTCATGGCGGAAAGTGGCAGGCAGCTGGCGGGTAGAAGTAGATCACATGGCAAGAGGAAGCAAGAGAGTGAGGGGAGGTGCCAGGGTCTTTTAAAACAACAAGCTTTCGCGGGAACTAACAGAGTGAGAACTCACTCATTAATCTCCCCTCCCGCAGGGAAAGCATTAATGCATTTATGAGGGATCCACCCCCATGACTCAATCAGTTTCCAACACTGCCACATCGGGGATCAGATTTCCATGTGAGTTTTGGTGGGGACAGCACATCCAAACTCCATCACCAACTATACAAATGACTCATGGGATGGCGGGGTGGAGACACCAAGACAGCTCTGACCACCTCATAATTTGGCCAGTAGAGAGGTTGTTTTTGTTAGATTTGAGAAGTGGGGGAAACTGAGGCCTAGAACAATAACCATGGCCCATCTAGCAGTAGAACTGGGAATAGGACATAAATCATTCACACTCTCTTCCAGCACTGTATCTGTGGCGTTACTCTGGCCTAAATGAGGAGTCCAAACTGAGATGTTATTTTATAGCTATACCTAGTGTGAGACTGGAGGCCCTTTACTTAAGGTCCCTTTTAAGGTAGTGTGCTCTCCATCAAAGAGGAGGTACAAAGACAAGACAAGCTGTTATCTAGGTGAGCTGTTATGTGAATAAAGGTGCTAAACATCTATTTCCCCTAAGGAGAGGGTATGGTGTGGGGTGGGTGGATAGGCTACTCAGAATCTCAAATCCTTTCTGCTCTGAGACAGTGGTGCGAGGAGTGTGGGCAGAGAGAGGGTGGGCTGAGGGATCTATGGTTTGGGTGATCCAAGCTCATCCTTTCCATCAGAAAGAGGGAGGGAAGAGGAAGGCGGTGACGGAGGAGAGGGAGGGAAAATCTGCCCTTCTCCTTGTAAACAAGACTTGTCTCCTAAGGCCCTCGCTTGCAGATATTAACATTGGAGCAATTATTCATGTTCTTCATCTGAAGAAGCTGTCCTGGGATTGCTTCCCTGAGGCCTCCCCCAAACTCATAAATAAGCCTGATGCAGCCCTGCCTCAGCCCCTTCCTTCTGGAGCTGAGGCTCAGGCACTGGCTCTCAGGTCCCCCAGCCTCCCGGTCTTACTCTGTCTCCTCTCTAACGGGACCAAAGGTCCAGGTACCAGCTCCCCTGCTTTTCACCTTTATCCTGATCTAGCCCTGAGGCCCACAGCCTTGCGTAGGGTCCTTTATGTCCCAACTGTGAACTTTCATTGGGTGGAGGAGAAAAGTAGAGGCAGCAGAACCAGGGCACTCTGAGACCAGCACAGAGCAGTGGGTAAGGTCTGGACGTCTCAGGATCACGCTCTCTCTCCTCTCCCTTCCTGATCTTCTCTCTTCTCCATTTTTTCCTCACAGACATACTCACACACCTCAAAACATCTTCATATAATCTAATCCTTTGTATTCAAAGGTAATGTAACAATTCCTCCATTCATTTTAACACTCTGTACTTTTCAAAGTGCTGTCACATGCAACAGGGCATTCCCAAACCTGCAAGTAAAGCATTTATGGATGAGTGAGAATGCCAGAGAGGTTGTGTGCCCTCCTCAAGGTCACACAGCCAGGAAGCAGCAGAGGAGGTACAAAGCTCAGTTTTGCAACGCCAGGTTTGAAACCCTTTTCCATACCACGCCCACGTTCTCACCCCTTTCCACTGAGCCACACAAGAGGGGTTGGTGTCTCTAAGGCCATCTGACCACACGAGTGTTCAGAACCCACCGACTCTTACAGACTCAGAGTAGTGTTTCCCAAAGTGTGGGGTCAGAATCACCAGGCGCTTGCTAAAAAGGACTTGATTTTGAGAAGAGAAAGATTGGACATATCTCAAGGAAGGGGACCTGAAAATCCTTTTAGAAATGAACATCACATGTGATTCTGTTGCAACAAAAGTGTGTGGGACGCTCCCCTTGCAGACTAGAAGGCAGAAAACCAGTTCCTCGGTGTCTTCTGTCTTTCCCCAACCTCCTGCCCCTGCCCTCCCTCCTGTCAGGGAGGAGCCCGAGAGGGTCCTGAACCCCAGGCCAGGCTGGTCAGAGAGTGGACATGGCAGGCAGAAGAGGGAGATCACATCCTGGCTCCGTCATTTTCTAGTTGAGTGACTTTGGGAAACTCATTAACCTTCTAAGCCTCAGTCCCTCATCTATGAAATTGGATAATAGAACCAAACAGTGCTGTTGTGCAGACTAAATATAAGATATATATATATATATATAAAGCACTTAACACATTGTCTGACCAAATGCTCAGTAAAAGGTAGTGGTTTGCTCAAAAAATAAAACAAAACGGTTATATTTGTCAGACTGGGGTTTGGGCCCAAAATTCTGAGTCAAAATCTCCTTCCACTCTACCTCTGACCCTGGATATCAGGGAATTCAACTTGATAAATTGGGGTAATGAATCCACTCATTTCCTAAATGCTGGGCCTGGCCCCGTCCTCTGCTCTCAACCTGGAGCTCCAAATTACTTTAATATTACAGGTTACTCACAGTTCCCATGTCTATATTTGTTTATTCTGCTACTACTTCAAGGTAATGATGTCGCACATTGAATTTGCAGAACAGGCTCCATACTTCCCTGGCACACTGGCTGGTTTTCCAAACAAATGCATTTTTATCGTGCTGTCTCTTATTCATTTAGGCTTGTGAGGTGATGACTCTTTCCGTTTTGTTGCTTTCGATGGTGTGGAGTGCCTAATATTCTATCCAGTTCAGTCCAACCCTTAGTTATTGATCCCTATACTGTGCCTGGCACTGTGTGAGGTCCTGATGACACAGTAATGAAAATGACATCCCTGCTCTCTAGGCTATTACAGTGTCATGGGAAAATAGACATTTAAACAAAATGTGGGATGGGTCGATACTAAAAGAAGGTAAAGACCAAGATACAGTGCAGAAGCTGGAGTGGTGAGCTCCGAAGTGGGAGATGCTTGAGCAGGAGGTCTACTGGGTGTTGCCAGGCTGACGGTGGAAAAGCAGAGGGCAGAAAGCACATTCGGTGAAAAGGAACAGCTGAGGTGAAGGATAGAGGCAAAGCATTTTGTGTATTCTCAAAAATACAAGCCACAAGGCACTGCTGGAGTAGAGCATGAAGGTCAGGGGAGCTGGGAGTCAACTGGAGAGGAGGCATCTGGGGGCCTTGACCACCTGGCCACAAACCTGGGCTGTTCTGGAGGAGATGGGGCACATGCTACTGCAGGGAAGATACATGATAAATGTGTAATTTAGAAAGCCCCCTGCAGCACAGATGCTGAGCACTTCATTTTTCTTGCTTGCCTTCTCACAGTGACACCAAGGGGTAATTATCACTAGCCTCAATCAGAGGCAAACTGCAGGTTTTCTCTTTTATTGTGTGAGAGTAAACTGGATTTTTAATTTAACCATTATTATGAATATCTTTCCATATATGAATAAAAACAATTTTACCATCATCATTTATGATAGTTTCAGAGTGTTCCATTGACTTAATGGATTGTGTAATTTTAAAACCTTATTGAGAAATAAGTAATACCATAAAATCCACCCATTTAAAGTGTACAATTCAATGGTTTAAATATATTCATACAATTTTGCAACTATGACCACGATCTGATTTTAGAATATTTTCATCACTCCCAAAAGAAACCCTGTACCCATTAGCAGTCACTCTCCATGTCTCCCTTCCTGCAGATCCTGGAAGACACTAGTCTACTTTCTGTCTCTGTGGATTTGCTTATTCTGTAATCTTTTAAAACAAATCTCTAATGCTGAATGTTTATGTTCTTTCTACGTCTTTACTATTATTAACAACGCTCTGATAAATCATTTAATATGCATATTTTTTACATTTTGTCTGATTGTAGTCTTAAGATAAATTTCTAGAACTAGAATGTGTTTAATCAAAAGCATGTTCTTTTGTTTGTTTCCAAAGTCACAAAATGACATTGTCGAGTGCACATTTTTCTCTTTTTTGTGTGTATCAAAAAATACTCAGTAATTGATGCTGGAGGAAATATTTTTCAAGTGTCACTCTGCGTGTGTATGTGTGTGGGGGTGGGGGCTGGTGATTGGGGAGTGGGGGGTGGAGAGAGAGAGGAAAGAATGGATTTTTTAGCATATTGCTATGACCATCAAGAAATATTAAATTAAATTTATAAAAAATCTAGAAGACCAAGTATAAGCAGTCTGGTATTTGCTTCAGCGTCCAGCATTATCACAATGATTTCTAGCATAAAAGAAAATTCATGGATCAGTATCTTTAATAACCTTCAGTAAAACTTGCGTCTACTATTCTTGGTTTTTTTAGAGGTCACTTTCCCAATGATTGTGATTTTATTCCAAAAAGTCTATTTGGCTATTTCGTTGCAGTATTTCTTGCAACAGTTATTGTATTTATTTGTTTTTTAAAATAAATTTTGTGTATATTTGAGTTTTACCATATGATGTTGTGGAGTACATCTAGATAGTAAAATAGTTACTATAGTAAACCAAATTAATGTATCTATCATTTTGATTGAGTTCATTTTAAAACTTCTTTTTTTAATTGAAGCATAATTGATTATACATATTTGTGGGGTGCAGAGTTGAATATCAATATCTGTGTATGATGTATGATGATCAAATCAATATAATTAGCATGTCCACCATCACAAAATGTAATAATTCCTTGTGTCCATTAACCAATTTCTCCCTAATCCTCCTCCCCCTCCCCCTTTCCCACCTCTAGTAACCACAGTTCTGTTCTCTCCCTCTGAAAGCTCAATGTACTATTGTGATCTTCCTTCTTTCCTTCCTTCCTTTTATTTATTTTTTAGCTGCCACTTATGAGTGAGGACATGTGGTATTTCTCTTTCTGTGCTAGTTGTTTCACTTAACATAATTTTCTCCAAGCTCATCCGTGCTGCTGTAAATGTCAGAATTTCATTCTGAAAACTTCTTTGTCTTTATCTCAATTTACCAGTACTAAAGGCTGAGAAAAGTAAAACATATTTCACAGATCAGATTGGCAAGGATAAATAAGCCTAGCATTTCCCATTAATTTATTTAAATTATTAATTAATTTGAGGAGTGCAAGTTAGAACTATTTTCTCAGAGGATGCTCTGACAGTATGTATAAAAATGATAATCGTGCATCCCTTTGGTTATATATAGACATATATCCATAAATATATGTAAAAATATATTCATTGATGTATCATCATTAATAGGGGAAACTGGAAACAATCTAAATATACATGATCAAGATATTGATTAAAGATATATATGATACAATTAAAAAATGCAATAGTATGCAGCCATCAAAATTATGACAATACTGACTTAGAGAATGCCCTTCGGCATGTTGTTAAGTGTATAAAAATTATTTAATGAAAAACAAAGTTGGCAAAATATTCACCAAAATGTGAACAGAGTCTGGGGTGATTTTTACTTTTTTTTACATTTTTCTGTGTTGCTTAAATTTTCCAAAATGAAAATAGTTTTTGTTTATAATCAATAGATTGCAATATGGTAAAAAGTTATTTTATTTGGAAAAAATCCAAGGAATATCTTTAAAATTTTACATTTTAGGATATTGAAGAAATTTTAACATATTTCAAATATTAGCAATTGGCAATAGTGAATATAAATTTAATATGGAAGCTAATGCAGACAACATAACAAACAGTGAGAAAGATTGGCACACACACATATAGAGAGGGCGTGGATCAATTTTACTTATAAATATAATTACAATAGCCTAAATAAAACATTAACAAATCAATTTTATTAGTTTATACTGAGAACACAAGTATGGCTCAATATTAGGAAAGCTATTAACTGTGAGAGGCACTAAAAATCATCTGCTTAAAAATGCAACAGCTGTATTTGATTATTAAAATACTACCTGTAAGATGCAAATAGAGGGATAGTTGCCAAATATACACACCCTCTTCCTATTAAAATCCTTTAAGATGCTTTATTTATTTATTTATTTATTTTTAATTTTAACTTCTCAATATACACTGCCGTTGATTTTCATAACCCTTTATCCATTTTCCCCCCTCTCCCCCCCCAAATCATATCTGTTCACTTGTCTCAACAAGTTCAAGGAATTGTTCTGATTGTTGTGTCCTCTTCCCCTACACCCCCACCCTTTATTTGTTTTTGTGTTTCTCTATTTATTTATTTATTTTTAGCTCCCACAAATAAGTGAGAACTTGTGGTATTTCTCTTTCTGTGCCTGACTTGTTTCACTTAATATAATTTTCTCTAAGTCCATCCATGTTGTTGTGAATGGTAGTATTTCATTCTTTTCTATAGCAGGGTGGAATTCCTCTGTATAGATATACCACAGTTTCTTATCCATTCATCTGATGATGGACATTTGGGCTGTTTCCAACACTCGACTATTGTAAATAGGGCTGCAATAAACATGGGAGTACAGGTATCCCTTTGGCATGATGATTTCCATTCCTCTGGGTATATTCCCAGCAGTGGAATTGCTGGGTCATATGGTAGATCTATCTGTAATTGTTTGAGGAACCTCCATACTATTTTCCATAAAGGCTGTACCATTTTGCGTTCCCACCAACAGTGTATGAGAGTTCCTTTTTCTCTGTAACCTCTCCAGCACTTATCATTCTCAGTTTTTGGATATTAGCTGTCCTGATTGGAGTGAGATGTTTATCTCAAAGTGGTCTTGATTTGTATTTCCTGGATGCTGAGTGAAGTTGAGCATTTTTTCATGTGTCTGTTGGCCACTCGTATATCTTCCTTTGAGAAATGCCTATTCAGCTCCTTTGCCCATTTTTTAATTGGGTTATTTGTTTTTGTTTTTGTTTCTTTCTGTAAAGTTGTTTCAGTTCCTTGTATATTCTGGCTATTAATTGTTTGTCAGAGGTATAGCTTGCAAATATTTTCTCCCACTCTGTTGGTTGTGTATTCACTCTGTGGAATGTTTCTTTTGCTGTGCAGAAGCTTTTAAATTTGATGTAATCCTATGTTTATTTTTCCTTTGATTGCCTGTGCTTTTGGGGTCATATTCATGAAGTCAGTACCCACTCCTACTTCCTGGAGTGTTTCCCCTATGTTTTCTTTAAGGAGTTCTATTGTGTCCGGATGTATATTTAATTCTTTAACCCATTTTGAGTTGATTTTGGTATTTGCTGAGAGATATCAGTCTAGTTTCATTCTCCAACATATGAATATCCAGTTTTCCCAGCACCATTTGTTGAAGAGGCAGTCTCTCCCCCAGTGTGTAGACTTGGTGCCTTTGTTAAAGACCAGATGGCTATAGGTTTATGGGTTCTCTATTTTATTCCATTGGTCTGTGTGTCTGTTTTTATACCAGTACCATGCTGTTTTGGTTATTATAGCTTTGTAATACAGTTAAATTCAGGTAGTGTTATGCCTTCAGCTTTATTTATTTTTTGCTCAGGATCACTTTGGCTATACGTGGTCTTTTGTTATTCCATATAAATATCTGGATAGTTTTTTCCATTTCTGAGAAAAATGTCATTGGAATTTTGATGGGGATTAAATTGAATCTGTAGATCACTTTGGCTAATATGGATATTTTCACAATGTTGATTCTTCCAGTCCAAGAGCATGGGATATCTTTCCATCTTCTAGTGTCCTCTTTAATTTCTCTGAACAGTGGTTTGTAGTTCTCTTTGTAGAGATTTTTCACATCCTTGGTTCACTTTATTCCTAAGTATTTTATTTTTTGTTTGGCTATTGTAAAAGGCTAGCTTTCTTGATTTCTTTTTCTGCACATTCACTGTTGGGGTATAGAAATGCTACTGATTTTTGTGTGTTGATTTTGTATCCTGCAACTTTGCTGAAATTATTTATCAACTCTAGGAGGTTTTTTTTTTTTTTTTGTAGAGGCTTTAGTCTGTTCAATATATAGGATCATATCATCTGCAAACAGGGACAATTTGACAGGACTCTGAGTGATCTGGGCACTGCTCAAATGCCCAACCTCTCCACTCCTGTCATACTGGGCTGTATTTAGTTCCTTAAACACAATAAGCCTTTTCTCACCTCAGGGCCTTTGCACACATAGCTCTCTGTAGGCAACACTCTTTGCTCAGGACTTTAGAAGACTGCCTTTTTTCTCTTTTTTGGTCCTTCATCTCTCAACAAAAAAGACATCAAAATTTAAAATGTGCTTATATGTCTCTACATGGTAGAGTTAAATCTAGCCTATATATTCTCTCATTCTTTATTAAAGCTTTAAAGAAGATTTTAACAGCTTTATTGAGATTTTTATCTCACCTACATTAGGTTTCCAAAAGGAAAACATTCATAATAAACTATTTTAAAGTTTAATACATTCTAATTGTTTTGGTAAGATATAAAATATTGATCTAATGTTTGACCATAAATAATTAGACAATTCATCCCAATTTCCTGAATAATGCAACCTTTGCCTGTGATTTAAAGTACTGTCATAACAATCTGCTAAATTCCACATGCACTTGGCTCTGTTTCTGAGGTTGCATTCAGTTCTGCTCATTCCAACACTAGCATCTCATTGTTTTAGAGGCCTGGATATTTGGCAGGGCAAGTGTCTGCTTGTTACTTTCTTTTTCAACATTTTCCTAGCTTATTTTTATGTTTATTTTTACGTGAAACTTAGAGTAGTTGTTGTTTCCCAAAAATCCTGTTCTGATTTTTACTTCAAATAGGTTATGTATTAGATTAATTCAAGTGTATTTGCACCTTTGCAATATTTCATCTTTCTATCTAGAATCTTGGTAAATCTATCCATTTATTAAATTTTTATCTTAGGTCTCTCTGGAGTATTGGAAGGGACTGCCCAATTCTTGTTAACATCGTAATACTTAGATTAGTTTGATGGTAATGTGATGGGATTGCTTTGCGTTGTATTTTTAACCTGGCTATTGTTTACATATATATTATATTAATAATAATAGACAATACTTGGGTGATCACTGCATGCCAACTCCATGTGTTAAAAACTTTATTACTTAATTTTATCCTTGCCACAACCCATTTTGCACACAAAGGAACCAAGTCTTAAAGAGCTCAAGGAATCTGCCTGAGGTTTCACAGCTAGTAAGTGGCAGTGCTCAGAGAAGACTTCAAGCGTTGTGACAGCACAGTCTTAATCACTATACTCTGTGGCTTACCGGGGCCATTAGTTTGGGGTCCATTCATTTTGTGATTGGCCACTTCCCTGACATCCCTTTTTATTTCTAATGACATTTCAGTTGATTGTCTTAGATTTCCCAGGTAGATCATCTTATCAGCAAATAACAATAATTTTTCCTTTCTCTTCCCATTATTTTTTTCTTTTTCCCCCTTTGTGTAGTTGTGCAATATCCACTTCTATAATGCACACACCTATTTTAAATATCATTTTAAAACATATGCAATATCACAACATAATAGTCCTTAAACACTTTAAGAATATAGAAAAATTATAGGATTTAAGTTAAATCATAGACATTTTTTCATTAATATTGAATGTGCCAGAAGTTGCTGGGATGATTAAGTTCCATAAAGATTTTCCATGTCATGTTTTTGTGCCTGTTATTACTTTGTTGCCTATTTAAAAATATTATAAAATTTAGTCTAAGATATTTTTTATGCTCAGAAAATAGATGGATTTGCTTACCTTCATTTCCTTATTCAATTGAGGGCACTTTGTAAATGTTTGTTGGTGCTAATTTTGCAGAAAGTTGGGGAAATGGATGGAGGCAACCAGAGTGGAGACTCAGAGTTCCTGCTCCTGGGGATCTCAGAGAGTCCAGAGCAACAGCAGGTCCTGTTTGGACCTTCCTGTCTATGTACCTGGTGGCAGTGGTGGGAATGTGCTCATCCTCCTGGCCATCGGCTCTGGCTCCCGCCTGCACACTCCCATGTGCGTCTTCCTGGCCAGCCTCTCTTTCACTGATCTCTTCTTCATCACCAACGCAATCCCCAACATGCTGGTGAACCTGCAGTCCCAGAACAAAGCCATCTCCTATGCAGGGTGTCTGACACAGCTCTACTTCCTGGTCTCCTTGGTGGCCCTGGACAACCTCATCCTGGCTGTGATGGCATAGGATCGCTATGTGGCCATCTGTCGACCCCTGAACTATGTCACAGCCATGAGCTCTGGGCTCTGTATCTTGCTCCTCATCTTGTGTTGGGTGCTCTCTGTCCTCTATGGCCTCATCCACACTCTCCTCATGACCAGGGTGACCTTCTGTGAGATGTACGTCCTGCTGAGGCTTGAGTGTTCCAACACCAAGGTCAATCACACAGTGCTGGTTGCCACGGGCTGCTTCATCTTCCTCACTCCCTTAGGATTCAGGATCATGTCCTATGTCCGCATTGTCAGAGCCGTCTTCCAAATACCCTCAGCCACTGGGAAGTACACAGCCTTCTCCAACTGTGCCTCCCATTTGGCTGTGGTGTCCCTCTTCTATGGGACACTCGGTAAGGTCTATCTGCAGCCTCTCCATACCTACTCCATGAAGGACTCAGTAGCTACAGTGATGTATGCTGTGGTGACCCCCATGATGAACCCTTTCATCTACAGTCTGAGGAACAAGGACATGCATGGGGCTCTGGGGAGACTCCTCCAAGGGAAAGCCTTTCAGAAGTTGACATGAGAGTAACTTGGATCATTGAAGTTGAGACTGGAAATTTCCTCCGCCATGTGTAAGGTATGGGGTGGGAGATGTATAGAAGTGAGAATGAGTTTATCAATTTGTGCTAAAGAAAAGACACTTCTGTGTAACCTGATGCCCCCCAGAGCTCACTAGCCTTGGCAATAAATAAGGTCAGACCAACATCTGCAAATCGAGAATCCCGTACCTCAGAGAGTAGCTGTGAGGATTAAATGAGATAATGTGCAGAGTTCCAAGGCAGAGTGCCAGGCCTATCGTAAACACTGTTGTTATCAAGCAGGGACAGCTGGGCAAAAGCAGCGAGTCAGGAAACAGCCTTTTATTATTTTTATTAAACTAATAATATGAACTTACTGTAGAAATATTAAAAGTACAAATAAGCCCCAAATAATTGTATTTCTACCATCCAAGGACAACTATTACTTTCACTTAGTGTAAATTCTAGACTTCGATCTCTGCTAAATACTTTTTTTTTCCAGAATGAATTCAGATTGTTTGGAAACTTGCTTTTTCACTTCACAATAATAACATCTTTCTATATTAATAAATATCCAGTTACATTATTACTTAATGCCTGCAGAGTATTTCAGTGTTCCATTTAATGCATATCTCATAATTCATCTAACACACTTCCTATTATCCAATATCTAGTTGTTTTCAGTTTTTCCAAGGTCAATAAATATCTCTGTATGGACATCTTTGTTCACTTACCCATTATTCCTTTTGGGGAAACTGATGAAGTGAAGTTGCTGGGCCAAAGGTTTTATTTTCAGGGCCTTTGCATATATATTTTACCCGATCGGCCTCAACAAAATTTGTACCAATTTACACTTTCACCAACAGGGGACATAAGCACTTGTTTTGTTCCATTCGTGTTTATTGGCTTTGTGATAATGTAAAGGAGAGGACGCTCTAGGAACTTTTAAGTACAATAGGCAAAAGGGAAAGTAACATTGTGCTGCTTTAACAACGCTATGCTGGTTAACATTGTACTAAAAAGTGAGCGGGGCTAGGTTTCTAGGATCTTAAAAAAAAATAAGCAGAGGACCAATAAAAAGTAAGCCCCAGATTGGGGTCAACTCGGGGGTGAGAGTAGGGGTTGTAAGCTCCCTCTCCATCACCACATCCAGAGGAAGACACTGGGGGGTGGGGACTGGCCACAGGCTGGGGCTGCTGCAGTGGGGCTACCCCTCCCTTCCTGGTAGGAGGGTGGGGTCCCACAGGGGTGGAGGCCTGGTCTACAAGGAGTCACCTCCTCCATGACCATCCAGTGGGAGGATGTCCAGACCATGGATGTGCCTGCCTTGGACAAAGGAGGTTTAAAGAGGACATGGCAGCTGGTGCCTCTGCTTTCTTCTTTGTCTTTTTTACTCCAACAAATACACATTTTCTTTAAAAATTCTGAGAGTGAATAGTGCTTAATTTTGTCTTCTGAGCTATGGCAGATTGTGACAGGCTGTTGCTACATCAGGGCATTTAGTCATTGCTTCCCATAGGTTAGTTAAAAGTTCTGAGACCTAAGCTTTGGTTATATGTCTTAGGGAGAAGAAGAACAAAATAATTTGAGCTCTATTGAAAACAAATGACCACAGTGGACCCTGTCAAGGCACCTCCCACCCAGCTTGCAGTATAAACCCGTGGTCCGTGTCTGAAACTGACATGGGAAGGCAGGGCTTTTGGATTTCCTATGTTAGACTACAGTTTTTCTTTAAGAAGGTATTTAATATCTGCCTCTGGTTTTGAGTCCCAGGTTCTCAGTTTCATGGGCCCCACTCTTACTGCTTTAACTCACTGAAGTCTGTCTGGAGTAGTAACCATCTCCCCATGGCCTCACTAACACTGTATGTTATCATTTTAATACATTTTTGTTATCCTGTGGGTACAAATTGTATCCCATTGTTTTCACTGGAATCACTCTGAGGCAGTAAGGTTGGACTTTTTCCTAGTATTTGTTAGTAACCCATTTCCTTTGTTACTTATTCTTGTACATTTTTTTGTTAATTTGTATTGTTCAGTTTCCAGTACCAGGAACCCCTACTTATGTCTCTCCTTCAGAAATAAGCATGATTCTGAATTTTGTGGTAATCATTTTCTTCCTTCCCGTCCTGGTTTTATTACATATATAAGTATCCTGAAATATGTACATTATTTATGCTGGCAAATTTTTGAAATTTAATGTAAAAGGCATCATGTTATACATATTCTTTTGTATCAGGTTTATCTAGGTATAAATTACATACATTAGAATTTACGTACAACTTAAAGCTACAACTTGATGAGCTGTGGCAAATGTACTTACTACTGTAATCTCCACCACAATCAAAATGCAGAATATTTTCCTCTCCTCTGTTAAAGTCAAAAGAATAGAGTGAGACAAATCTCTAAGGGAACGTTTTATTGCAATCTGGGGCACACATTCGGACCAGGATGGTATCTGGTATGTCTGAAGAACAAAGAAAAGTCTGGGAGTTTTATCACAGAGAGGAATGTTTTGTATTGTTTTGAAAGACAGCTCATTGGCACTAGCAAAGTTTTGGGGAGTTTGCAGGTTTTGATTGGATGAGTGATGGTTGTGGATAAAATGAATCTTAGAGTCATGGCAGGTTGTTTCAGCAGCTACTTGGTACAAACTTAGTCTTAGGGTTGCAGAGGGTTGTTTCAACAGCTGGGTCTGTAGAAAATTATTTTTGGAGTAGGTGCTACATGCTCCTGGCCCCTTGACTCCAATTTTAGTTTGGGTATGACAAGAACGATCCAATTTGTATAAGCAACTTTCACAACCTCAAGTGTTTCCTAGTGAGATCAAGCACGTACCTCACTTCCTTAAAGCACCTCAAAAGCTTAGGTACAAGGGGGAATAGGCTTGGTTTTCCCCCTGATATGAGATGTTTTAGACTCTGCGAGGTAGACTCTCCAGTTGAGGAGCTGGAATTTACAGACAGCAATTAAGGGAGGACCCGACAGGCAGCTGGACAAATGGGCTGTAACCTAGGTCATAGAGGGAGCCATAAACTAGGTCCATTAAGGATGGACCTTATCCATTTTAGGATAAAAGGCACTATTTCAACCTGTATCCTTGAGATGTGTTCAAAGGGACAAGTATCAATCTAATGGAACGTGCTGACCGGGTGTGGACTGCAAGGACCCCAGACTAAATGGTGCCAAAAGATGATAAGCAAAGTCCCCAGAGAATTTTCCTTGTTTCAAGAGATTCGATCAATCGGAAACATCCACCAGCTGCCCACGCTGCCTCAACTTCCTGTCCCACCCAGTGTGCCTTTTAAACTCTTTGCTTGAAGTGGGGTGGGGGAAAGGGGGAGGGGGAGGGGGTGGGAGGTCGGGGATTAATTGGGTGGGGTTCACGGGGTATATCACAATTTGTGGTAATGGGCATGCTGCCAGTATTGATTGGGACATCACATCTTGGGCACAGTGGTAATGGTCAGCTTTGTATCCCATAAATATTTATTATCAATAAAAACAAACAAACAAAACTCTGCTTGGAAATTTTCCAGGAGCTCTGGGATTTTTTCCAGCATTAGCTGCTCTGGGTCTCCTTACTTGGACTGGTAATAAGTGTCTACTTTGTATCTCTGCAATACTGGTTTCAGTGGATTGAAGTAACTGGGCACTAGGTGAGGGAACCCAATTGTGGTCCGGTGACACTAGTGTTCCCTTTTGTTTCTCCACCACAGATCCCTGACAGCCATAGATCTGCTTCTTTCACTCTAGATTAGTTTGTATTTTCCAGAATTTAAGACAAATGGCATCGTTTGTGTCTGATGTCTTTCAATCAGCATAAGGTTTTAAAATGCATGGATGTTGTTGTGAATGTCAATAGTGTGTTCCTTCCTACTGCTGACTGGTATTGTTTGCGTGCATTTACCTGCTGAGGGGCATTTGGATGGCAGGCTAGGCAGCCCCTAAAATGACTCCTGATGATGCCTGCCTCCTGGTCTTCATGTGTGCAATCACCTGTGTGTGGGCCGAATTGAGAGACTTGCTTCTAACAAGTAGATTACACTAAATGTGATGGGACATCACTTCTGCGACTAGGTTATAAAAGACTATGATTTCCGTCTCCTGTCTCTCTCTGGCTCTTCTCTCTTGCTTGCTCTGAGAAAGGAAATGGCCACATTGTGAGAGGCCCTACCTGCAAGGAACTAAGGCAGCCTCCAGCCAACAGACAGTGAATCACTGAGGTCCTTAGTCCAACAACCAGCAAGAATTAAATCCTACCAGTGACCACATGAATGAGCATGCACGCTTATCCTCCCCCAGTCAAGCCTTGAGATACCTACACCACTGGCTGACACCTTGAATGCAGCCCCATGTGAGGACCTAGACCCAATATTTTTGGTAAAAATTTAGCATCCCAATGGAGATGTGCTGCAAGTTTAAAATACACATGAGATTTCAAAGACAGTATGAAAAAGAAGAATGTAAACTATCTCACTTATAATTTCTTAATATTGACTACACGTTAAAATGGTATTATTTTAGATTATTGAATTCAATAAAAATACATTCTTAGAATTAATTTCACTTGCTTCTTTTTACTTCTATTAAAGTGGCCCTATAAATTTTTAGATTAAATATGTGGTTCAGGTTAAATTTATATTGGATGACACTGCTCTGGATGATAGCTTCTTCCTCCAGAAATAACATTTTTTGCTTCTGCGAGGCAGTAGGAATAGATGTAGATGAGTTTCCTTCTTTGGGACAGTTGGCCTATAAAATTACACCTTACTCCTAGGATGTAGTATGTTGGAAGTCCCAATTGAAAGCTTAGAGTGTTTACTGTACTTTTCCCTTTGGCAGGACCCTAACTCCAAGTTTGGTCTCTCCAGCCCCATAAGGCTGCTAGAAATGCTGCTCACTTCTTAGCCTATGAGCTGTAGCTTCTGCTGTCTTGATTTCTGTGTTGGAACCAGCAAATCCCTTTTGAGGGGAAGCAATTCAAGAGTCATCATCATCTCTGTGGGATTCCTTTCTCTCCTGGGTTTTGGCCCATTGGGTCATACTTGGTAGCGCTTTGATGCCTCTCAGATTTCTCAGAGCAAGGTCTTTCTTTGCTTGACTAGTAGCCAGAGTCTAGAGTGGTCCTTTTCAACCAGAATTCCCTAAGGGAATAAATTCCCTGAGACATGCCCAATGCCCTAAAACATCCATTCTAGGTAGTGAATGAACTTCTGTGTCCTACACAGCTAGAATGCGGCTAGCTATGTATCCTTGGGAGAATGGAGAAAATAAAGACTCAAATCATTTTTGGGTAGGGCTTAATTCTCTCATAGAAACCCATTTGAGAAATGGTAGTATAAAGAATCTTATTAAGTAGCATAGACCACATGGCCACCTAGAACCATCACTGTGGCCATGGCAGTGGGTATTCTGATACCTCCACTCTGGAGCCATGGCTAGAACCGTACTCTCTGGAACCACCTGGATGCCAAACAGAAATTGTCAGCTGTTAGAAAAGGAGGAAATAAAAGTCAGACAGACTATAAATGTTTACTGCAAACAATTATCAAATAAAATAAAACCTGTGGACATGCCCTGACATGTAAAGAGCCTGGAAGTTGTCACTCCCATCCTCCCAACAACAAAAAAGCTGAGCAAACTGAACAACAGGTAAGAAGGAAGGACAGAAATGAAGGCAATGGCACAACGAGAGAACGAGAGATGAGAAAGGATGGGAGAATCGGGGATAACAAATCAGATGCCTCAGGAATGTTGATGGGGTAACATGAGTGGGGAGTAAATGAAGACTGAGCAGGGATGGGAGCTGAGAATAAAATTCATACCACGGGATCACCTTGCCCGTCAGTGTGCAGCCATGTAATAACCAGCTTCTGCACCTTCGATGTGATTGCTGGGCCCCACACTTCCTACCAGGAACAAAAATAGAGTTTAAGTTTTCCAGAAGGTGTAATGATGTAAGTAGTCTGGATATTCCTCTTCTGCTTCCTCTGGCTAGGAGATGATTATGGAAACACAGAGAGCTGGACTGACAGATGGGAGAGAGAGGGGAAGGGCTTGTGTGCTGGGGGTACACCCTTCACATGCAGGGACAGCAAGGTTCTCAGCCTCCCTGCCTCCGGACCGGACCCATGCTTGATAATTTTGTGTAAAGAGTAGAGATGGAGTGTGTCTCTTATGATACTTTCGGGTCTCCACATACTTCAGGGCTAAAGAACTTGAGCTTCCCTCAAAGGAAAAAATTCTTGTGAACAAAAACCAAAGATATGGTTGTAATCATGGCATTCCCACGTATCCATTGCTTGTGATCTTAGAGAGGTCCTTATCACGGTTGGGCTTATTTCCACCTTTACCATAGGGGCTGGGGACAAGACAAGATCTTCTCTCCACAGTTCTGTTCATTTCATGACATCTGAATTTAACAGTCTGACTGAACTTTCTTTCAAGTCTGAACACATCAGAAACATACAGGGCTGCCGAGGCTTTAACTACACCTGGAAAGTGGGTATAGCCACAAAAAAGGCAGCCACTCACTCAGGGGGCTTGCTGGGCAGTACCTAACGTCATATAACCCACCTTTGTTTTTCTCTATAGTGCCTATCACCGTGTGATATACTGTATGTAAAGCTTATTTATTTTGTCTACTTTTATAGCATATGATTTGCTTGAGTGCAGAGACTTTTGCCTATTTTGTTCACCAAATCCTTAGAAGACTGTCTAAATCATAGAAGTAATTCAAAAAACATTTGTTGAGGGGCCGGCCTATGGCTTACTTGGGAGAGCGTGGTGCTGACAACAGCAAGCCAAGGGGTAAGATCCCCTTACCAGTCGTCTTTAAAAAAAATTTTTGTTGTTGAATGAATGAATGAATGATGTAGGGTTTCCTTGTAGGACAAACACACAACATCTATATACAGGGATCAGGAGACAGGAAAAATGCTCATGGACTATTTTTTACTGGTTGCTACCTTTATGAGAACTTTTCTTCAGTTCAGAAAAGGAGGGACCCTATCACTTCTCAGGTCAGTGACTGCCTCCCCACAAATACCCGCCACAGAGCGCCCTGCACATCAGGGTTTCTGAGGCTATAGATGAGTGGGTTCAGCATGGGGTTGATAACAGTGTTGAAAACCCCAACTCCTTTATCCTTGTCTGAAGCCTCCTCTGAACCGAGACGCATGTAGTTGAAGATACCTGTCCCATAGAAGAGGCAAACCACCGTGAGGTGGGAGCCACATGTAGAGAAGGCTTTCTTCCTGCCCTCCACAGAGCGGATTCCTAAAACCGCAGCTGCCACGTGGACATAGGAGGTGACGATGAGAACCACAGGTGAACCTGCCATGATGAAACCCAGAGCAAAGAGCAGCAGCTCATTGAGTTGGGTGCTGGAGCAGGAGAGATGGAAGAGCTGTGGAAGGTCACAGTAGAAGTGATTGACCTCTTTGGGACCACAGAAGTTGAGTGTGGATATGGCCACAGTGTGGGTGAGTGCATTGGTGAAGGCACAAGCCCAGGACACAGCCACCAATATCCTCTGAACTGTCTGGCTCATGCGAATGCTGTAGGTGAGGGGCTGGCAGATGGCCAGGAATCGGTCATAGGCCATGGCTGTCAACAGGAAGCAGTCCATCCCAGCCAGAAGATGGAAAAAGAAGAGTTGTGTGAGGCAGGCTCCATAAGGAACCGTACGCTTGTGGGACAGGAGACGACCCAACATTGGAGGAACAGTGACTGTGACACATCCAACATCTAGTATTGATAGGTTCCCCAGGAAGAAGTACATGGGGGTGTGGAGTTTGGCCTCCACCAGGATGGCTGCCAGGATGCTGAGGTTGCCCCCGACTGTGACCAAGTAGGCTAAGAGGAAGAGCACAAAGACCACAGACTGCATCTCTTCTGTTTCCACTAGGCCCAGTAGAATGAACTCAGTAACAGCTGTCATGTTGGTCCCAGCTTCTGGCTCCATGAGTTCCTGGGAGGAAATGTCCCAGCAGGGGAGGTGTCAGTATGCTCATTGTCTTATTCAACATAAGTGTTTTAAATAATTTATGTTCATATGCCCATAGTGAGCCCCTAGTTTTCCAGGTGAATATCTTCCCGCTCCCCAGGCCACACCTCACACACTGACCTCCTCATCACCTCAGCACCTTTACCTGCTCTCGGCTGAGATGCCTGACACCACCACCACCCACTTCCTCCCATTGTCTTGTAGCTGAAAGGATCAGAATACCTGGAAAAATAAATTAAAATAAAAATACAATTTCTCTTTGAATATAGTAAGATTTATATGGAATTTCCACATATTTCTTTGAGAGATCAGCCCAAACCAATAGCAGATATCAAACTGAAAAAAGTAATGATATTTTCAGAGAAACCAGTATTTGAAAACATTACTCAGGTTTCAAGTCTTCTAGAAACAATGAAGATCAAGGGAAGGTATGGCAAGAATCAAAGAGAAGACACCCATGATTGTGGATTTCAGAAAGACCAGCAAACTACATTTCTCCAAGGTGAGGTACCATATTCTGAGGTATAAATTCAAAATCTCTTCTTCAATAAATTGCCATGGTTCTTATGTTCCTTAAGCCCCTACACTGGACTTTGAATAACAGCTTGATTTAAAATTATTTATTCTGTTTACATTGTCTGCTACTCCTCTCTAAAATCAAAGTTGTAAGCTTGGCCTGTGGGTTGGTTGCTGTTGGGAGCTGTTAGGATTCTGCACTGCACAGACATTGCACAGACCTGCCCTTGACTCAGTGTAGCAGGTTGACTGATGGCCCTAAGGAGATGTCCTCAAATGAAGCAGGCATGTACTTGGAAAGCCACACGGAATTAAGTCCTTCAGATTTTATGTCAAGCTCCAGACTAAAATAAAAAAGAATCATTGTCTCCATTTCCAATGGAATAAGCAGGGCTACAGCCTTGTGAAGAGTTAATGTCTTCCTTTTTATAGATAAGTCTAGATCAGAGGATGGGAAGCAATCAGAGACTGGTTAACTGTAACAGAAGGGAACTGGTGATCAGTGCCTGAGCTGGGGCAGTGAGAGTCAGGGGCAGGTGTGGTTAGGAGATCCCAGAAGTCAGAGATGCTTAGTACAGTTGTCCCTAGGTATCCACGGGGGATTAGTTCCAGGACCCCCAGAGGATACTAAAATCTATAGATGCTCAAGTCCCTGATATAAAATGGTGTATGTGAGGGCCGGCCCGTGGCTCACTCGGGAGAGTGCGGTGCTGATAAAATGGTGTATGTGGTATTAGCATATAACCTATGGACATCTTCCCAGGTACTTTAAATCATCTCTAGATTACTTACAACACTTAATAGAATGTAAATGTCATGTAAATAGTTGTTACACTGTATTTTTTATTTGTATTGTTCTTGTTTCTTTTTGAATATTTTCAACGGGAGGTTGGTTGTATTGGCAGATGCAGATCTTGCAGATAAGGAGGGTTGACTTACATGACTGCCCAGGGATATGGTCACCAAAAAATGTTTTTTAAGTCCTTTGTTCGTAAAAGTGGGAAGTGGGTGCACAGGTTCTCTGGTCTCAGTTTGGACCTTAGAAGCAGTGGAGGCAGGACCTGATGAGAGATGCTGCCCAGGAAAGCTGATTGTGTAGTCTTAGGTGAGACTGTAAAAGCAAGAAGCCTACATTGTCTGCAATTTAGAGAAATAAAGACAAAAAATACTTATAACCATGAATCAAGTATATTGAGATGAGTCTCAAACTTGGCTGCACATTAGAGTTATGTGGGAGCTTTAAATAAAAAAAATCCTGATGTCCAGACTCCAACCCCAGCTGATTAAATCAGAACCTCTGAAGGTGAGACCCAGCACCAGGATTGTTCAAAGGACCCACCTGATCACTCCTGTCTCAGAATCCCATGCACGGGAGCTTTCAACAGTAGCTCTTTCTTGCTACTCCCTCAAATTTAAGACATAGTCTTTTCTCATTTTACTTTAACTGATAATTCGGAAGGAAGAAGAGATAATAGTTTAAAAGATAACACAGAAAAGTTATAGAAACTTAAGATATCTTGCAAAGGTTTGGTTCTCAGTATTTCTAACTGCACTTCCTGACCCTCTGTTCGACTGTATTCTCAGTCCCCACACTTCCTGGAATCACCTGGGAAGCTTTAAGAAGAAAATCCTGGTTCCCAGGCCTTTCACCAAGAATTCTGATTTTGTTGGTTTGGTTGGTGGCACCTGAGTACAAGAGCTTCATTAAAGCTGGCAGAGGGTTCCATTGTCCAGCCAGGATAGAGAACTCTGACAAATTTGCAACCTGGGGAGGTGTGATAAAGGCTTCTTGCTCCCCTCTTCATTGCTTTTCTTCTTATAGGACCTAAAAGTCCACCAGCCCTTCCAGGGTATGTAGACTCCTTCCACAAACAGCAGAGAGCCTAAGCTTGCAGTCAAGGCAGAGTCTGCAGACTGACTTCCTGTTAAGTGGATAACATGCATTTCATTGGACCCTTTACTACAGCCAGAGGACATCTCCAGTGTGAGGCTGTCTCAATGACCAGCTCCCAAATGAGGTCTCTACTGTGTGTGTTCAGGTCATTGGGAAGCTGCAGAGGGCATAGTTCACGGATGAGAAGTTGGCTCCATTATGTCCTTAAAATTCTAAGATCACATGACTAGGGGTGGTAGGGAATCATCTTCAGGCCTTATCAGCATTGATGAAATTGATAATTGATAAAAGCTTTGCAAATTGATAGATCAATGGGTGATAAAATCTCTTTACATATGTTAAAGAACAGTTAACTACTCTCTGTTTTCCCTCTTAGGTTCACTTTTACCCAAGTGTTAGATTGTGACCCTGTGATTTTTCCACCTCCTTGCTCGTGCTGTTCTTGCTACCTGCAATGGCTTCCTCCCAACTCCACACACACAAGTATTTCAAGACTTCAGTCAAATGCCAACTGCTGAATTGATTATTCCTTGAAATGTCCCCATCTAAAAGTATTTCTCTCCCGTCCACTTCCCACCCCAAACTCCCACTACACACTGTTTCTTGGAACTCATTTCTGTTTACTCATTTCTGTTTACCTTCCAGCTGAGTCATTCATTTCCCTCTAGAGCACATCTCTCTTACTTCTCTGTGAGTGACAAGAGGACAAAATACATGTTTGATTCATTGTTTCAGTAGCAATACTCATCATACCACTTTACACATAGTAATTACCAGTGTTTCTTAAACAAACAAATGGATGGTTGAAATGTCCACAGGATTTCAGACAAAGAGAGCATCTGTGTGAGCTGGAGTTGTCTTGGAAGACTTTCTGACACAGTGGAGTTTGGGCTAGACTTTTATGGATTAGAGTGGTTCAGGGGAGGTGTAGGAGCAAGGGCAGGGGCAGGGTGGCTGCAGGGATGACTGCTTTCCTTTGTGTTGATAGCACAAGCAGGTCATGGAGCAAACCACATGCTGACATTTTTTTTTTCACTTTAAACCCCGCAAATAATAAGGCCCTTAGGAAAGGAACACTTTACAGACAAGTCATGCCAGGGATAGAAGAGCAGAGACCGGCTGCTGCTGACCCTCAGATGGCTAGAGATGCCGCTTGCTTAAAACCAGTGGGGTTCAGGGCTGACCTCTGATCACCTTGAGACATCAGCATCTGGCAGGGTCGCCATGAGGCCACTGAGGAGACCCCCGCATCTCCACTCTCAAGGCTGTCCTCACTGAGCTGACCGACCCCTGCTCTGGAACTCCACCCATCTCGTCATGCTCCACAAGGCTCCAAGGCGAAGGTTCCAGGCTGCCTGATGCAGTGGGTCCCGGGTGGGGAACCGGACCCTGTAAGTCCTCTCATGCTCACCTCTAAAAGCAACAGAGAGTGGGCTTCATCCAAGAGGGGGGCCCTGGGCAGAGAGGACCAGAAAGGAGCCAGGAGCTCTGGGTTACAGTCCCAGCTCTTCACCTACACAGTTTTCCCTTTCAGGGGCATCTGTTGCATGAGGTACAAAGCAGGATTGAAACGATGGCAACGGAAGCCGTTTCTGTTGTGTAAGAGGAGAGGAAGGACGCGTGGATTACTCACCCTGGAGGGGGCATAGAAGCCAGTGAGGTTTCTGCAGGGAAGGAGGCAAGGAGCTGTGCAGAGCCGGTATCCACTCGGAAAGCAGGTGAGGGGCTGTGTGCAAGAAGCGAGGGAAAGACAAGCTGACGTCTGTCACAGGGCTGTCTGTGTGCAGGGTCATCCTCCGGGGGCCTCAGAAATTAGCCCACCTGAGAGAGGGGGGAAGCATCGGGAGACAGATGTGGGAGAGGGAACATTTAAAGCCCTTCATAAGTATGAGGGCGCTTCAAAAAGTTCATGGAAAAATAGAACTAAAAGATAGTACGAATCCTTCCATGTACTTGTTGACGACTCCTCGTACAGCCATAATATCTCACATTTCCTGGTATTTAGACTTTCTCAGCAAAGTCTTTTTATCTCAAGCCCTGGCTCTATGGGCAGGTAATCAGGGCGGATGATGCCAGCCCCTCTTAAGGGTGGTTCACCGAGGCCTGGGGGACTTGCCATCGCCTCAGAGTCCCCCAGGAAGCAAGAGGTGCAGTTGGGGACTAGGTGTGGATTTCCTGCAGGCAGGATTTTCTTTCCCAGATGTCAGCCCAGGGCATTGGAGCAGACACAGGCCGATCTCTTTGCCTCGCCTTGGACCTGGGGATGAGGAGGAGGCCCCAGAAGGGAGGCACGAGGGAGAAGCTTCCTCCAAACCCAGCTTCCTAATGAGTCCTCGTGAATGTCGTGTTCTTTCTCTGAGTCTTGTTGGTTCGGGCCACTGGGACTGTGTCTTGGGAATCCCATAATGACTCTGGAAGTGGTGGAAGAAGAGCTGTTGTGTGCAAGAAGGACTCCTGGGAAGCTGTCAACCAACATGATTTTCTAAGTCACCCCTTAGAAATCGAGAGCCCTGGCGAAGGTCAAGATTAATGAACAGAAAATGTGGGAAGGTTGTGGAGTGTGTTTCTCTGATTCCCATTTCCACCAATAATTATTCATCCAACATCGCCTTTCTCAAGGGACACTGCTCTCTTCTCCCACCAGGGAAGTCTGGTGCAGTAGGAAAGCACGATAGGCGGACCGGCGCTTCTGATTACTAGACGTCTGACTTTGGGCAAGCTGCTGGACCCTTTTGGGCCTCAGTTTCCTCATCTGTGCAATGAGCATGTCCTCTACCATGGAGCATTGTTGCGAACATTAAATGAAGTGAGATTCATTAAGCTGCTGGTAGAGGTTCGACAATTCATCAACAAATGATTTGATAACATTTATGAGTGCTTCTTACATACATGGTGACGTGCTAAGAACTTTACAAGCCTGAAGCCCCTGTCAATCCTCACAACAGTTCTCTGAAGTGGATTGTAGCAGACACATCCGATGTTCTGACTCACATCTGCTCAGCCTGTCTTCTGATCTCAGCCATGGCTGGGGGCACAGTTCCCTGCAGGCTTCTGCTCACTGCAGGCTGCAGAGTGTAGCCTCTTCCCCGGCAGCCTCTGGTCCCGTGGACAGTGGGGGAGCTCAGAGGTGCAGAGGGCAACTTGACAGTGGGGGATGGAGACCGTGGATAAATGCCCACACCCTTCTTCACACAAGAGCATTCTACATGCTCTTGCACATCGAGCCTCTGCCATGCGTAGCAGGGTCTTGGTGATGCACCCTCAGCAAGGGACCCTTCCTCCCTCTCTGTCTTGCCCTCTTCATAACCCAGTCTTGGTCCCTGGGACCACCTCCCAAGTAAATATCCTCACTCTAGCCCTGAGATGACTTCCCAGTTAACCCCCCCCACACACACACACATCTTGTCTCAGGCTCTGCTTTGGCGGGAACCCAACTAAGACAGTTGGTACTGAGAGTAGCCCCAGGAAGTATATCCTCCAGGTGGAATTCTGGAACTGGACCATTCGGCACTGCTTGGGGTCAGTGGGGTTGGTGATAACCCCTGCCATGTGATGCCTCATAATGACTAAGACTGGCTCGTGGCTCATTGGGATGAGGTACAGGTGGAAGGCAAAACACAGGGGGTGTTAGCTCCAGCACAATAGTGTTATGAGAACTCAGGTGATTGTAAGAACTGTGGGGTTAGAATAGAGGTGGCTTTGGTTAACTCCCTTGGACGTCTGAAATAAACAAAATGATAGGCCCAAGTCAGCCAACAATCAACTCAGGTATGTTGTGAAAGCCAGAAAACTTCCATGTTAACGAGGCATTAAACTTCCACAGTGATTGGCTCACAGTGTTGAAGATCAGGCCGAGGACCTAATCGTAAGGGTGGGACAGCTACAGCGGCGGCTGAAGGGGGCATAGGCAGGTCTCCTGTGCTAGATCCTGGCCCTGGTAGGGAAGGAGTGAGACCCTGCCTCCTGCGATGGGGATGTTTGAGTGGACGAGCATGAGAATTTTGAACCCCTACCCTCCACTGGACCCATCTGACAGAGCAGAAGCGCCCCTTCCCCTTGCTAGTGGACAGCAACCTCCTTTTGCATGAAGACCATGTGCACACCTCACAGGAAGCAGTCGTTTCGCAAGATGATTCTTATGCTCAAGAACGTCATTCTCTTTCCTCAGTGCCTCCAAAATAACTAGGATCAGATCTCAGCACAGTCTGAGAAAGGAAATCCCATGTGTGAATCCAGAGGAAATTATTTACTTGCTGGAAAGCATCCTTGTGTCTGGCTGTGGAAGGCAGAATAACAGCCTCAAAGACACCCGAGTCCTAGTTCCTGGTTCCACTTTGTATGGTAAAGAGGCCTTTGCAGTTAGAGATCTTGAGGTTGGGGATATTATTCTGGACTAGCTGGGTGAGGCCTAAATGTCATCACAAGTGACCTTATAAGAGAGAGGCAGAGGGATGTTTGACTACAGAAGAGGAGGAATGTGATGCTGGAAGCGGAGATTGCAGTGATGTGGCCACAAGCCAGGAAACGCCAGCAGCCACGGGGAGCTGGAGGAGACAAGGGCTGGAGTCTCCCCTGGGGCCTCCAGAGAGAAGCAGCCCTGCCGACACACTGAAGTCAGCTCCTCAGCACTCAGTTCAGGCTTCTGCCCTCCAGAACCATGAAAGAATAAATGCATGTCATTTTGCAGCATTACACTTGTGGTAACTTGTTACAGCAGCTTACCAATATACCCCAGCAGAAGCTAAAGCTGCCTCCAGTTCACAAAGGAGCAAATGTGGAAGTGGATCCTGAGGAGTGAGGGACTGGGGTGGAATGTGAGGATGGACAGGGAGAGTGAACTGACACGGAAGCACTTTCTCATGACTCGGGAGTCGACATCCTGGCAAGGACGCCTGGAGACGAGCCTGACCAACTGCTGAGATGTCTCCTTGGAGCTTGGGCCAGATGCTGGTGGAGGTGCCCACATTGCCTTTGGGGAACACTGAGGAGGGGGTCAGAAGACTCAGGGAAGTAGGGACCTTATATGGGATCAGAGGAGCCACTGCTTGATTAAATCCCCTGGGAGGGTTCAGAGGACACTTCCTTTACTAAGGAAATAAGAGACGCACTGGTGAGGGGAAAAGAGAATCTTTGAGAAACTCGGGGTTGGCTGTGGGTTTCATTTGCATTTCTCTGATGACTAGTGGTGTTGAGCATGTTTCATGTATTTATGGGTCATTGCTATATTTCCTTTTGTAAAGTGTCAATTAAAGTCTTTTGCTCATTATTGTTGGATTTTGTTTTGTTTTGTTTTTCTCTTAGAACTGTAAGAAGAAATGTTTTCTTCTGGTATTATTCAGCTGAAGAATTTCTTCTAGTGCAGATCTGTTAGTGACAAATTCTCTCAGTTTTCTTTTATCTTTAAGCTTTTATTTTGTCTTCAGTATTAAAGGCTATTTTCACTGGGTTTAGAATTATATTTGAATATGTATATATATACACCCACTCCCACATATATATAAGGGTACTTCAAAAAGTTCATGGAAAGATTTGAAGGTTTGTATTATCTTTTAAGTCTATTTTTCAATGATCTTTTTGAAGATATATATTCATATGTGTGTATATGTGTGTGTGTGTATAAGCATACCGAGGATGTTATGCTGCTCTCCTTTGGCTCCCATGATTTTTCATGAGAACTTAGTGTTAACAGGAGATTGTTCTCTGCTCTGTGATATATTTTTGTTTTTTGCTGCTTTCAACATTTTCTCTTTATCTTTGGATTTCAACAATTTGCCTGTGTTGTGACTTGGTGTGGGTTTCTTTGTATTTATTCTGTTTGGTTTTTGTTTAACTTTTCATACTGCAAATACCTTTGATCAAATTTGGTAAAATTTTGGTCATTATTTCTTCAAATATTTTTTCTGTCCCATTTTTCTCTCTCCTCTTTGGTAGTCCAATTCCCCATATGCTGGGCTTTTAAATGATCATCTAACAGTTTCTGAGACCCTGTTCTTTTTATGATCTTATTTTTCTCTGTTCTTCACCTTAGATTATTTTTCTTGATCTTCAAGTTTACTTACTCTTTCCTCTGGCGTGTCCATTTGGTGGTTAAACACACCCAGTGAATTTTTTACTTTGGAAATTGTATTTTGAAATTTTAGAATTTCTATTTTACTGTCTCTATTTCTCTGCTGAAATTTGCATTCACTGAAACATGTCTTCTTTTTCCTTTGTTTACTTCATTTTGGATAGTTAAATCTTTGTTAGTTTCAACATTGAGTTCATTTCAGGATTGGACTTGACGTTTTTTCTTTTCACTAAAGAATGTGTTGCATTTTCTTGATTCTTCATATATTGGGTAGACATTATGAACACTAAGTTCTGAAGATTCCAGATTTGGCTCCTTATTGAGTGTTGTTTCGTATGGTTTAACAGGGTAATTCTCTCAGTTAGGCTTGAACTGCACACTCACTTCTTGGATGGCATTTCTGCTCTCAGTTCGAATACTTTGTCTTTTGCTAAGTGTATGTTGTGCTATTGGATACAATATCACATACACTGTATATGTGATCAAGCTTACATTTTATTGTGTTGGGATAATTACCAACTGGGGAAAAGTAAGAATATGCACAAAAATTATCTCTACATGTATTAAATAATTGGCTTCAAAAGAAATGTAATTTCTGGTAATTTGTATGCCCGTAGTATGAATCTGGCTTTCACATCATGGGCATGAGGGGTGACAATTAGCTTTGTATCTCATGAATATTCTTAATAAATAAAATTTTTTAAAAAAGAAATTCTCAAAAAAAAAGAAATGTAAAAATACTAGAAAATATCACCAACACATATTTATACAGCACTTAGATGGAAAATTCCTTTTTCTAAGAGTGACATAAAACAAAGAAGATAAAGTTCATAAAGTATGTGAAACTTCATTTGGGCAGCACACACTCTAAGCAAAGTTAAAGACAAATGAGAAATTAGGGAATATATTTGCAACATATATGACATAGAGTTACTGTCCTAAAACATGAAGAGTTTCTACCAATCAATAAAAAAAGATAAACTTCCCCCAAAGGAAGAGAAAAACAAACCATGAACAGGTTATTTGCAGACAAGAAATACAAATAACAAATAAATACATAAAAACATTTTCAAACACACCCATAAAAAAAGAAAGTAAAATTGAAAAAAACAATGCAATATTTCATTTGATTTTCAGAGATAAAGAGAGATAACACCCAGTGAAGTCAAAAACGTGAGGTAAGTATTCTTATACACTGCCGGTCAGGATCTGCACATGTTTTTGCAAATAGAAAGGCAGAATACTTAACAAATTTTAACTTTGTATTTGTATTTCCCTGTACACACATAAACACACAAATTACTTTCATGAATTTAACCAGTGGAAGTAATTTCAGATACATGGAAAGATATGCAAATGTTAATTTCAGTGTTATTAACAATTGGAAAAATAAGAAGTAACAAATTACATCAATAGGGGCTTGGTTAAGTAGATTATAGTTTATACATAAATTGGAATATTATACAGACTTTAAAATTAACAAAATAGATTTGTAGGTTGACATGTAAAGGATTATAATGTGTAATGTGGACAGAGAAAAAGCAAATTACAAACAGTTTGATGTTTTGAGTATGTGTGTGTGTGTGTGTTCACTTCCCTGGAAAGCTAAAAACCAAACTATTAAAAACAGTTACTTTTAAATAATGGTATATTGTAGGGCTGGTGTAGAAGGTGGTGATGACATACTGTACTGCTTGGACTTTTACAACATTATGCATTACATGTATAACAAAATTTTTAAGTAGTGAAGAGATTTACAGTTTGGAATAAAAAATAGGAGATATATTTCAAAGGAAAAGGAACCTCCCAAATTGTTAAAGAAAACATGTGGTCCTGGAGGGTAAACAGGGAGCTGGGAATCAGTGTCCTTGGTCCTTCTCTATGATGCTGAGCCCAGTTGCTCTGCTCAGTCCCAGTGACAATGCCGAGACAGCAGCATTCCTTGAAGCCTGAGATGAATGGTCAGATGGAAGAAATGTCCGAGTCACAGGGATCTTTGGAGGCAAATGGTAAGCTCTGTTTTGCTGCAGTGTTAAATGTTGGTGGGTAAAAGAAGTGATGATGGGAGATGTGGAAACTCTCCCAGGGTAAACAGTGAGACAGCCTTCTGTTCTTTTAGACTGGTAGAATGAGGGAACATTAGCAGTGCAAGAACCTTGGTGGTTGCCTTGTGTCTTCTGCCTGCTACAGGCTCAGAGAAGGTAAAGAACTGACTCAAGGCACGAACATTAAGGATGAGAGAGGTGATGAGGTGAAAACCACAGCACAGGTTGTTCCCAATAGTTCTTTTATATTTTTGGTGGCTGGCCACAGGAATAGAACCCTGGACGCTGGTGTTCTCAGCACCATGCTCTAGCCACCTGTGCTAACTGGCCAGCCCACCTAACAGTTTTTTTGAGCCTTGGAGGAAGCTCATTCCTCATATGCCTGAAGTTTGTGTGGTGGCTCAAAAAGAATCAGAAAGCAGCCCTCTTTTCCCAATGTCTATTGACACTATTAGCAGGCATGACCCAAAAGACAGGAATGTAAGCTGGACACAGAGTTAGTCACAAACTTTGATAACATCTTAGAAACATAGCTAGATAGAATAACCAGCACTCTTTTTCTCCTGTATTTTCCCATCTGGTAAACCTTTCTCCTGTCATTCCAAAAGAACCTGTTTAGAGAAATGGAAAACATGTCCCTTGTGCACTTTTTAGCACTTTAGCAAAACTTAAAATATTATTTTCTTCTTAGTACAGAGGACGAACTACAATAAAGGTGTCAGAGTAGCCAGAACTAATGATTGCCAAGCAACATTGAATGGGCAGCCCATCCCCTGTCCCTGACACTCTAATCTTATTGCCCACTTTCCTCCTCTGATCTTCTAACAGTCTCAAGGCATCTTACCCAACTCCTCCAGTCTTTGTCATCTCCCACACTATCTCTGTACCCTATTTGGTCCTCTCCAATATTTCCATATAAAAGGAATCTTAGCCAGAGAATGGCCATCTTTGGGGTGACTAAGACAAAGAAGAAAATTTCAGTTAGCCATTAACTTGAGAACCAACAATTTTTAATTCCTAAGGTTTTAGGAAATAAGGTAGAGGAAATAAGAAATTGACCATGTGGCTGAAATTGCCCTGAGATGAAATCATGGTCCAAAAAGATCCTTCTCAATGGTTTATTTCTGTTTAATTCACATTACACTCTCTTATGTTGATTTACTTTAGATTTGCACACCTACAATTAAGGATTGAAAGTAAGTCCTCTTTTTTTTCTTACCTCCCTCAATCAATTGCCAACAGAGGAAATACAAGAGAGAGGCAAACTACCCTAGCTGATTATTCACTCACCTTGTTGTTTAAAGGAAAATTGCATCCGCATTAGTTACAGGTATGAGTCAGGTATTTTTATGTTCTGGTGATGCTTGACTGAGGTTATTGTCTTTGAGCTCTCCCTAGGAGATAAGGACTCCAACCCTGAAATAACATCAAGGGTTTGAAGCTGACAGGTCCACCAACTGCAGACTCCATGACGCCAAAGCACCCAATCCATCATGGTACCCTGACATCTCACTCAGACCTTCTACTGATCCCATGACCAGCCTTTTTTTCTGCAGGACAAAACCCTTAGCTCACTTTCTCATCTCTCCCCCTTTATAAACTCCAGAACAGGCATCAGAAGGTGGGATGATTTTAACCTGGTTGGTCATCCTCCAGATGCTAGTTATGTGAATAAATCTTCCAATCCTTGCACCAGCTTTTGGAATTTCAGATCATTTGTTTAGTGCAAGGGGGCAAGCCAAGCTTAGCTGCCGGTACTCCTAATTCCTCAGTACTAATTTTCTGCATTAGTCTGTTTTTGTGTTTCTATAACAGAATACCTGAAACCGGATAACTTATAAAGAAAAGAAGTTTATTTGGTTCATGACTATGGGACAGCTACATCTGGTGTGGGCCTCATTGTCAGGCAGCTGGCAGGTGCAAGATCACATAGTGAGAAAAAGCAAGAAAGAAGGAGGGAAGGGCGGTGGCAGGGTCCTTTAAACACTCATGGGAACTAACAGTGTGAGAACTCACTACCTCCCCCCACCCCAGAAAGAGCATTAATCTATGCATGAAGGGTTCATGCCCATGACCCCAACACCTCCCAACACTGCCACATAGGGGATAAGAGTTCAACATGGGCTTTGAAGAGGGGACAACATATCTAGACTACATCAACAGGCATCATGGGAAAAATAAAATAATTCTGCTCTGTACGCCTATGTTTTATAAAGAAATTAATCATACCTAAACTTGAGGAAAAAATATGAGCCTGGGTGGGGTGAGTTTGGGGGTACTTCTAGGAACCCAGATGATATGGATTAAGTGTGTCCACCAAAATTCATGTATTAGAAACTTAATCCCCACTGTGACAGTGTAAAGAGGATGGGGAATCTTATTATGGTAATTGAAAGGTAAGACTGTTAAAAGGTAATTAGATTGTGAGGACCATGCCCTAGTGAATGGATTGATCCATTCATGGAGTAATAAGTTGATGGTTTAATGGATGGTTATAGTCATGGCTCTGATACAGAGAGTGAGTGACCAGGTTAGCTATCTCTTGCTCAGCCATTTTTGCCATGTGACACCTGCATCGCTGTAGAGCCACCACCAAGAACAAGGCCCTTACCAGATGTGTTCCCTGGACTTTGGACTTCTCAGCCGCTAAAACTGTAAGAAATAAATTCTATTATTTTATAAATTACCAAGTTTCAGACATTCTGTTATAAGCATCAGAAATGGGTTAATACAGCAGGCTACATGCAACTAAAGAGTCATTCCCTCTGGGACATGAACCTGTAAGCATTCACAGCTTCCTAGATTTCACCTCTACCCAGAAAAGGGAGGACACAGTGACTAAAGTTGTAATTTGTCAAAGGGGCTGTCCGAGCTGAATCTACATACCCATTGCATACATAGGGAGAGCTTCTTTGGGAAACAATAACTCTTCTCCCCCACAGAAAGTCCTTATGCTCAGGGAGAGAGATAGAGAGCAGTTCTGAACCATTTGTCCTAGTCCCTAACTTTAGAGGATTTTTTTCTTTAGTCCAAAAAGACACAGAGAGGAAGGGACACTTAAGAACTCAAGACACTGACCGCCTCCCTGTGAGTAATCTCCAGAGGGCACCCTGCACATCAGGGTTCCTGAGGCTGTAGATGATAGGATTCAGCATGGGGTTGATGACAGTGTTAAAAATTCCAACAGCTTTGTCCTTTTCTGAAAGCTTCACTGAACCTAGTCGCATGTAGTTAAAGATACCTGAACCATAGAATATGGTGACCACAGTGAGGTGGGAGCCACAAGTGGAGAAGGCTTTCTTCCTTCCCTCCACAGAGTGGATTCGTACAACTGCAGCTGCCACGTGGGCATAAGAGATGACAACAAGAGCCATAGGGGTACCTGCCATGATGAAACCCACAGCAAAGAGCAGCAGCTCATTGATTTGGGTGCTGGAGCAGGAGAGCTGGAAGAGCTGTGGCAGGTCACAGTAGAAGTGGTTGATCACATTGGGACCACAAAAATGGAGTGTGGATATGCCCACAGTGTGGGTGAGTGCATTAGTGAAGGCACAAGCCCAAGACACAGCCACCAATATCCTCTGGACTGTCTGGCTCATGCGAATGCTGTAGGTGAGGGGCCGGCAGATGGCCAGGAATCGGTCATAGGCCATGGCTGTCAACAGGAAGCAGTCCACCCCAACCAGCAGATGGAAGAAGAAGAGCTGGGAGAGGCAGGCTTCATAGGGAACCGTACACTTGTGGGATAAGAGACGACCCAAAATGGAGGGAACAGTGACACTGATGCACCCAACATCCAGCACTGATAGGTTCCCCAGGAAGAAGTACATGGGGGTGTGGAGTTTGGGCTCTACCCTGATGGCTGCCAGGATGCTGAGGTTGCCCCCTACTGTGACCAGGTAGGCTAAGAGGAAGAGCACAAAGGCAACTGGCCATAGCTCTGGTGACTCCACCAAGCCCAGCAGGATGAACTCAGTAATGGCTGTTCCATTGGCTCTAGATTTTGGCTTCATGAGTTCCTGCAAGGTAACATCCAGGGAGGAAAAGAATCAGTTCTTTCAATGCATTTATTTATTCAAAAAGAAAAAAGAAAAGAAATAGACCTCCTTTTACATGCCCAGCCTTCTGCTAAGTTCTCTTTCTCCAAGAATTTTTCCATTCCCTAGGCCACACAGCACTTGTTAACTCTCTCACTACATTTACCTCAGTACCTTTACTTTACTCTTAGGTACAAGGACAGGTGACATTACCATTCTGGACCTCCCTTCCTCCCCTAGATGAAAGAACCTATTTGTAAAGATTATGGAGGACAGCACCCTTGGGGAAAATAAGCAAGAAGTGTACTTCTGGCTTGAACCCAGCAAAGTAAATCTGGAACTTTCTCTTCTCAGAACTCATTCCCTCCCAAAACAAGCAAAATAATAAACATATGGATTCTATATTTAAGAAAACTAGTAAATGTCTAAAATCCCAATTTATAAACTAGATTGGACAGTGGAGATAAAATAGGAGAGTGGCAAGAAGCAAAGAGAAAAAAATCCATGGCTATAGAGGAGCTAGACAAGTACAATTCTCTAACAAAAAAGGGCAGCTGTAAGGAACAAAACCAAGAGCACTTGCTTCCAATAAAGGGAGTAGGATGCAAAGTATGGCACCACGATCTTCTGTGATCCAGAGTTGGATTCAAGAAGTAGAGGAAGGGCTAAAAGAGGAATCAAATACACTGGCAAGTTGTATTTGCAGGCTATAGATAAGGCATGAGATTAGGGATGAGAGATAAGGAAAAGACACCACAGCAGCTCTACAGTTACCTATCGACATTGACTACAGACAAGTAAAGGGTAAAATAATTTTCCAGCAATTTTGAATCACAAGATAAGTTCCTGCTAGCCTGAAACATAATCTCAGTCTCTTTTGATACAAGTATCTTGCAAATGTCTTGTTCAGCAAACATTTGCTTTATTCAAGGATTCATGAACAAACAAACACAGAATCTATACAAAGATTGCATAAGAAAAAGGAAGGAAAGAAACAAGAAAAACAGATGGAAGATAAAATTCACTGCAAAGGGGAAGACTGCCATGGAACAGATAAAAATTGTGGCAAGGATTACAACCAATCTAAAAAAAAAAATAAGAAAACATTTCTCTCTACAAAATAGGAAGTAAGAGTAAAAATATAAGAGGTAAGGAAAAAGACAGCAAGAAGAACATGAAATATGAGCTGGAAGATGACAGGAAAAAATGTTAAAGAAATCCAAAGTTACTACAGAAAGAAAAGATGGCACGATGGGAAAAACTCAGACAGATACAGACACAGTATTTGAAAAAGGATAGAAAATGAAATGGAAAAAGAGGAAAAATAATAGATATGGGACAAAGAAGATATAACATACGTACAATTGGAGTCACCAAAGAAGGATATAAAAATAATGGGAAAGAACAATTATTTAAAGGTAAATGTTAATAAAAAATTTCCAGAAACAAGAGAGTATTTGAATCTACAAATTGAAAGGGTGTACCTTGTCCCAGGAAAAATTTGTACAGAGTTTCATCACTATTATATATCAATGTCATGTTATTGGATGTCAGTGAAAAAATAGCCTGTCATTTCTCCAAAGTAGTATTCAAAGCTGAAATATAATGGAAAAATGCCTACAATGCCTCAAAAGAAAGAAAATGAGACCCAAAAATATTATAACTATCCAGACTATTGTTCAAGTATAAAGTTAACTTGGCAATGCAAAAATTCAAGAAATATTTTTAACATCAGCCATTGGTAAAAACAGAGGCTTTAAAAAAAAAACAAAACAGACTTCAGTCAACAGAGACAAAAATGGAAAATATACAGTATATGAGCTGATGATTAGTTTTAAATTTATTTTACCATAGAGCTAAAACTAAAACATTTAGAGAAATTATAGGTATAAAATAAAGCATAAATGTTTACAAAATCTGAAAAGGTTAAATGGTTATAATTAACAGAAAGGAAGAGAGGACATTGAAGGAAGTATAAATGTGCTGATTTCCCCATCTTCTGTAGCTGAGTGTTAAAGGATATCATTTAAATCTGATAAATTGTGTAATAGAGGTGTAAGTACATAATGAGTATAAAGGAAAAGATTAAGATAATGTAGTCAATAAGTCACATGGTATAGGAGAGAGTGGAAAAGATGGAAGAAAAGAAAATATACTAATTTCATCATTGATTAAAGTAGGGAATTAGTAGATATTGTCCCCAAACATAGAGTTTTAGAACTCCAATTTATGTAGTTAAGTTATCCCTAGAACAAATCTTCCAAATTATGAGAGGAAACACACATGCAAAACAATGTAAAAGAAACAGAACTTACAGTAATAGAATTTTTAAATAATAAAAGTAAAAAGTGTAACATGAAATAATACAGTAAAATTAGCATCAAATATATGTATAACAATAAAGTCGAATGGCTTAAACTCATCTAATAAAATAAAAGAATTTCGGATTGAATCTAAAAAATCCAACTCTAGGCTGATGCCAAAACAAAATTATTTAGAAAGGTTGAAAGGTCATGGAACATCAGTCAAATGTAAACAAAAGTAAAGCAGGGATCATGATCTTAATATAAGATCAATTTCAATTCAAAAAAGTCAGTAAATGAGAAAAAAAGAAGAGCACTCTGTAATCATAAAGGGTGCAAGAAGATACAATAGTTATGACAATGAATGCCCCAAATATATAGCATAGGTACATAAAGCAAAAAGTACAGGATGTTCAAGGAGAAATAGCCAGAAACAGTATAACAGTGGCTTTCAGTACATAAACAGTTAAGTTGACAGAATAAAGTAAGGCCATTAAAAAATCCTCAGTATAATTATTCAAGAGGTAAAACTAATTGATATATACACCTTTCCCAAGTGCCAACAAAACATTCATCCCTTAAAAAGAGAATATATAAAACCAGAAATTCAGCAATTTTCAAAATGATAAATAAGATAGACAATATCTGATCACAACCCAATTAAAAATAAATTAAAAAAAATAAAACCCTTAAGAAACAGTTGGACCAAACAGAATGAAAACAAAAAACTAAAGAATATCTGGAGGAGAGGAAAAAGGAGATAGTGAAATCAACACATATTAGAACATAGGGATTAAATCAGTGTTCAGAAGAACAAAATCTCATTCCCTGTAATGTTCCAATTTAGGGTTGGCTGCAAAGGGAGTTTGCATGATAGTTTTCAGGAGTAAGTGAAGCAGCAGCCATTATGCCCTGAAGTTTGGAGGTGGAGAGGAACAGCAAGGACACAGGAGTGTTGCAGGTCCAGTTTGTTCTCATTTTTTCTTGCTCCGTTTAGAGCTCCCCTTCCTAACTGCCTCCCTGCTGATCAAGAGTGGCCAGATTTTTTTCTTTGCTGTAAACTCTCAGAGGTGGTAGCCATGAAGAGTCAATACCCTCCAGATTTCCACACAGCCCCCTTCACAGTTCCAGTCCACCAGCCGGATTTGCCTACTTTCCTGCAACTTGCAACTCCTGCACCCACACCAGAGCTGGGTAGTGATCTTCTTTCCTCTTTTTCGGATTATTTCCCCAGCTCCTTTCGCTTCAAATGTAGTTTAAAGTCGAATTCCTATAATAAATTGTTCTAAATACTCATAGTGTTTCTGCTTCCTCGATTGAACTCTAATTAATGTACGTAATTGATATAAGCATAACCAAAAGACAGCAAATTTGGAAAAAATATTTGCAACTGATACCAAAGACAATGAGCCAATTTCTCTAATAAATAAAGAGCTACCTCTCATGTATATAGACCGACAACTCAATAGAAAAAACTGGGCAAATGACATTAACAACATTTTGACTATTTAATACAATATTCAAATATCTTTTAAATCAAGAAAATATGATCATGTTTGCTCTAAATTAGAGAAATGCAAATTAAACTACAACACAATACCATTTTTCTCCTATCATACTGGAAAAGACCAAAAACCCTCTGATAAGTAAGGTTTAACTTGTCCATGACTGATGCCGTGCAGACTGGCCTTCTGCAAAGTTCTATGGAAATTGCCTGTACCTGAGTCTTGAGGTCCATGATACTGTTTCCATGCTGAAGTGGAGTTTATGTCATAGGTTCTGCCATATTGCAGAGCTGCAGCTCCAAGGCTTGGACCCAAGCCCTCTGACTACACCAGGGAGAGGCTGGTATTTTCCCAATCATGCAGTCGAAGAAGAGTGGGGTGATGTTCCAGAATGTAATGGGCATGGGGGACCTGCATTCTTGGTACCACTCCTTTCTCTGTGAGTTTTCTCCCAATAAATGCTGTTCTAGCAGGTCTGGTGTACATGCCATTGAGCCATTCTCCTTTATTTGTTTGACAGGATGTGGGTAAACAGGCCCTCTCAGAGGTCATCAGTGGAATACACATTGATATAACTTCAAAGGAAAAAGGGCAATTTGGCAATATCTTTTAAAATTATGGATGTGTTTCTCGTTTTACCTGGCAATTCTACTTCTGGGGATTTATTCAATAGATAGAGGGTTACATACAAGAAATGACATACTATGAGGTTATTTGTTGCAGCATGGTCTGTCATAACTAATAATTTAAAATAACCTAATATTCATCATTAGAGGGCTGGTTAAATTAATCATGGTATATTCTTAAACAGAAATACCATGCAGCAATGGGGAGAAACAAGGCAGCTCTGTCTACATGAATTTAAAATATCTCAAAGCTTTATTATTAAATGTAAGATACAACTTATATAATGAATATAGTATGCTTTGGTTTGCATTAAAAAGGAGGGAAAGGCACACATAGACATATATACACACAGACACACACACACACACATCTATTTGCCTGTAAATATATATCCAGAAGGACACTCAAGAAACTAGAAATATTCATTTCCTCTGGGAAAGATTGCATGGGTGAGGAACAGAGTGATAGAATAAATGAACAAATAATAAATCAGAAAAATGGAAGAAATATTAAATAAATTAATTTAAATGAGCAAATAGACTGAAACCTAGGCAAGTACACATATAAACAAGAAAATGCATGAATACAAACAATTAGGAATTAGGAGGAATGAGAGCCAAAGATGCAAAGGAAGAAAATTAAATTTTAAGAGAATACTCCCTATAACAGTATACTATTTAAATGGAAATTTTTAATAAAATAGGTACAATTATAGGAAAATACAAATTAAAATATTTCAAGAACAATACAAAAACACAAATAATCCAGAAATGGGGAGAAAGTGGGGAAAAAAGTTGTCAAAGAAATAATTATCCTAAACAATCCCATTTTCAATAGCTACGAAAAAAACCCAACTTAGAAATAAATTTAACTAAGGGGGTGAAAGATCTGTACACTAAAAACTACAAAACTTTGATGAAAAAATTGACACAAAGAAATGGAAAGATATTCTGTGTTTATGGATTGGAAGAGTTAATATCGTTAAAATGTTTACACTACCAATAAATCTGCAGATTCAATGCAATGTTTATCAAAATTCCAATGTCATTTTTCACAAAAATAGAAAAAACAATTTAAAAATTCATATGGAACCACAAAAAAACCTCAAATATTCAATAAAGCAAACTTGAGCAAAAAGAACAAAGCTGGAGTAATCACACTACCTGACTTCAAATTATACGACAAAACTATATGAAAACAACATGGTACTGGAATAAAAACAGGCACACAGACCAATGGAAAAGAAGAGAGAGCCCAGAAATAAATCCATGTATTTATGGCTAATTGATTTTAGACAAAGTTGCCAAAAAGCACACAATGGGGAAAGGACAGTCTCAATAAAAGGTGTTGGGACAAGTGGATATCTTCATTAGATCCTTATCTCTCATCACATACAATAATTAACTAAAAATGGATAAAAGACTTAAATGTAAGACCTGAAACTGTAAAACCACTAGAAGAAAACACAGGGGAAAAGCTCCATGACATTGGTCTGGATATGAACAGTCTTGGATATGACCCCGAAAGCACTGGCAATAAAAGCCAAATTAGACAAATGGGATTGCATCAAAATAAAAAGCTTTTGCACAGCAAAGTAAGCAATTAATAGAGTGAAGAGACAACCTATGGATAGGTAGAAAATATCTGCAGGCCATACATCTAATAAGGGGCTAATATTTCCATGCATAAGGAACTCAAACAACTCAACAGCAACAAAATAACCCAGTTTAAAAAATGGGCCACAATAATCAACCACATTGTATATTGATAAAATGAAATAAAATTTAAAATTAAAAAAATGGCAAAAGACCTATATGGTCATTTCTTGAAAGAAGACATACAAATGGCTAATAGGCATCTAAAAAAATTCTCATCACCAGGGAAATGCACATTAGAACCACAATGAGATGTCATCTCACACCTGTTAGAATAGCTGTTATCAAAAAGATGAAGATAACAAATGTTGATGAGAGTGTGGAGAAAAAAGAATCCCATGCGCTGTTGGTGGGAATGTAAATTAATGCAGCTATTATGGAAAACAATACAGAGGTGTCTCAAAAATTTAAAAATAGAATTACCATATGATCCAGCAATACCACTTCTGAGTATATATCCAAGGAATTAAAACCATTATGCTGAAGAGATATTTGCACTCCCATATTCATTGCAGCATCATTCTCAATAGCTAAGATATGGAAGAAACTTAGAAACTTAGGTGTTCATCATCAGATGAATCGGTAAAAAAGACTACTACAAATGCTCACTCTCACCTCTCCTATTTAACATAGTATTGGAAGTACTAGCCAGAGCAATCAGGCAAGAGAAAGAAATAAAGGGCATCCAGATCAGAGAGGACAAAGTCAAACTGTCTGTGTTTGCTGATGACATAATCTTATATGTAGAAAAACCTATAGACTCTACCAAAAAACTCTTACAGCTGATTAACAATTGCAGTAAGGTTGCAGGATATAAAATTAACACCCCGAAATCAATAGTGTTTTTATGCTCCAATTACAAACTAGCAGAAAATGAAATCAAGAAAACAAGCCCATTTACAATAGTTGTCAAAAAAATAAAACACCTAGGTTTCGATTTAACCAAGGGGGTGAAAGTCTCTACAGTGAGAACTACAAAACATTACTGAAAGAAATTAAAGAGGACACAAAAAGGTGGAAAGACATACGCATGCTCTCAGATGGGAGGAATTAACATAGTGAAAATGTCAATTCTACCCTAAGCAATCTACAGATTCAATGCAATACCCCTCAAAATACCAGTGACATTCTTCACAGAAACAGAAAAAGCAATCCAAACATTCATATGGAACAATGAAAGACCCCAAATAGCCAAAGCAAACCTGAGCAAAAAAAATAAATAAATAAAGCTGGAGGCATAACACTACCTGACTTCAAATTATATTACAAAGCTATTGTAACCAAACAGTGTGGTACTGGTATAGTAACAGACACTCAGATCAATGGAACATAATAGAAAACTGAGGAATCAACCCACATATATACAGCCAACTGATCTTTGACAAAGGCAGCAAGAACATACATTGGAGAAAAGACTGCCTCTTCAATAAATGGTGCTCTGAAAACTGGACATCTATATGCAGAAAAATGAAACTGGACTTGTACCTCTCACCATATACCAAAATCAACTCAAAATGGATTAAAGACTTAAATATAAGACATGAACTGATAAAATTACTAAAAGAAAGTATGGGGGAAACACTACAGGTAATAGGACTGGGCAAAGCTTTACAAATAAGACCCCGAAAGCACAAGTGACAAAAGAAAATAAATGGGATTATATCAAACTAAAAAGCTTCTGCACAGCAGAGGAAACAATCAACAGAGTGGAAAGATGACCTACAGAATGGGAGAAAATACTTGCAAACTATACATCTGACAAGGGATTAATATACGTAATATGCAAAGAACTCAGACAACTATACAGTAAAAAAGCAAATAATCCAATTTAAAAATGGGCAAAGGAGATGAATCGACACTTTTCAAAGGAAGATATGCAAATGGTCAACAGGTACATGAAAAATGCTCAGCGTCACTAGTCATCAGAGAAATGCAAATCAAAACCACATTGAGATATAACCTCACCCCAGTTAGACTAGCCGTTATTAAAAAGACCGAGAATAACAAATACTAGCAAGGATGTGGGGAAAGGGGAACTCTTCTACACTGTTGGTGGGACTGTAAATTAGCACAGCCATTATGGAAAACAGTATGGAGGTTTCTCGAACAACTACAGATAGGACTACTATATGATCCAGCAATCCCACTACTGGGTATATATCCAAAGGAATGGAAATCATCATGTCAGAGTCATAACTGCACTCTCGTGTTCATTGCAACTCTATTTACAATGGCCAAAATATGGAACCAACCTAAGTGTCCACTGATGGACAACTGGATAAAGAAAATGTGGTATATATACACAATGGAGTATGAGCCATAGAAAAGAATGAAATTCTGCCATTTGCAGCAACATGGATGAGTCTGGAGAAAATTATGTTAAGTGAAATAAGTCAAACTAAGTAAGAGAAATACCACATGTTCTCATTTATAACTGGGTGCTAAGAAAGAAGGAAAGAAAGAGTGAGAGAGAGAAAGAAAGAAAGAAAAGACAACAATTCATTGAGCTTTCAGAAGGAGAGAACAAACCTAAATTTACTAGCGATGTGGAGGAGGGAGGGAGGGAATTTGGGGAGGGACAGGTTGGGTAAACGGCATAAAGAAAAATCATCATTTGTAATAATGAATATGCTAATAATTATTTTTTAAAAAGAAAGATAACCTTGTCAACTGAAATGGATAGTATCTTAACTAATACAACTAAAATTATAATAAACATTAAAAAAATGTGGTATATAAATAAAATGGAATACTATTCTGCCTTTATAAAGCAAGAAATCCTTGTCATTTGTGACTACATTGACGAACCTGGAGGACATTATGCAAGGTTAAATAAGCCAGGCACAGAGAGACAAATACTGTATGATCTCACTTACATGTGGAATCTAAAAAAGTCACACTCATAGAAGTAGAGAGTGGATTGGTGGTTACCAGAGGCTGGGGGCGGGGGTAGATGCTGACCAAAAGGTACAAAATTTCAACTAGACTGGAGAAATAAGCTTTAGTGATCTATGGCACAGAATGGTGACAATAATAAACAATAATGCTCTGTATATTTCAAAATTGCTAAAAGAGTAGATTTTAAATGTTTTCACTATAAAAATGATAAGTATGTGAGGTGATAAACTTGATTTAATCATTCCACAATGTAAATTTATATCAAAATATCACCTTGTACCTCATAAATACATAAAATTGTTATTTGTTGATTAAATATAAAATAAGTAAGTAATTATCCTAGTAGCAATCTCTGTGCTCATAAAGCTGTTGAGAAAGGTTTTGTTTAAACTTTAACAAATAGAATATTCTCATGCTATATAAACTGTCCTGTAGCACAGGAAAAGATATAAGAAGCCCAATACTTTTTATAAAGTTAGCATACATATGACACTAAAATCTAAAAATTTTAGGTAGAAAAAATATCACTGAAGAACATTAGTTATGACTGTAGAAACAAAATATGAAGTATAACTACAGGAAAATTTAAAAATCAGAATATTTAACAGAATATTTTTACCATTATTTAGTTACAGCTCTTATAAGAAATTGGGGATGATTTAATATGTCAGCATATTTATATAATTCTTTAGATAAATTGCCTAAAACATATTTTTAGAGTTCAAGATCCATTCTTTATTCAGAAGAAAAAAACAGTTGTTATCTAAGAATAGAAGGATACTACAGCATTCTTCCTAAAGAGAAGAGCAAATTATCCCATGAAAATCAGGGGCACAGATGGACACCCTCAACTATATTTATTTTTTAAAAGTAGCTGTTTTACTCTCCAGAACACATCATTTTCAAAGAGTCCTGGATAAAAATAGTCTTAGAGACACATTTTATACTATGCCAGGAATAAATACATGAAAGGGAATTCCAAATTTATCACATATTCTTCGTATGTATTAAATACATGCATCCCTCCTCATCCTACTCCTTTCACATTCCATAGATCCAGTCAAAGAGATATATGCCCTCTTGATGTGCACCCAGGAAAGGGTTATTATACTGAGAAATTATTTGTTGTTTATCTGAAATTCAAATTTAGCTGGGCATCCTGTATTTTTATTCACTAAATCTGGAAACCACATTCAGGAAGTTCTAGTGATCAGTTTGTGTAACCAATGGAGGCTCTGCTACCCTGTGGAGACCTTTGCACCCAGTACCCCAAATTCACTAGGAGTCATCTGACTCAATCTGTCTTGTCCCTTGATGAGTGTTTGGTCTCTGAACTGTCAGTAGAAGAGCTTTGACCAACAATACCAAAATGATAACATCCCTGAAGTCCTTAGTAGTGTTCCTACACAGCCAATAAGACCTCGTAATTCATTCAAGAGATTGGACTGCTCCGATGACAAGAGCTGCGGGCTGTGAAACAGAACAAAGAACCATAAAAGAACAATCTGATAGTTAAAGGACAAAAGCCTGTAGTTATAATTGATACCTGATGATTCTGGTAATTGTCAATGAGAAGGAAGCATAGCACAGATTTTTTTACAGGGCACAAATAAAAACACAGTTCTCTCTTTATATATATATATATTTGTCTGAATTTAGAAAGGTGTATTAACCCTTAATTTGCCCTTCTTCTTATGCTCTCTTTTATTCATCTGCATTTGGTTCTCTGGAAAATAATGAAAAGAAATCAAAGTGCCTTTGTGAGTTTTGACAGCCAAGTGCAAATAGATTGATTAAAAACAAAAACAAACAAATAGCTATTTTAGAGTCATTAGCAAAATTAATGCCAAAAATATAAAAATAAAGCTTATATGTTGGAAAGAAGAGAAAAGGGCTACTGGATTGTCTATAAGAAAAGAGCTATTAAAACCAAAGAAGCAAGATAAAAGCAAATACTCATATACAAAACTCCTAATCTCCTTATATACCATCAGTATATGTTGATGGGAAACATAATAAAAAATACAATCAAAAAAATACATTTTTTAAAAAGTGAAATTCTTATGATATAATGTTACATGATTAAAGCAGGGTGCAAAATTATAAAACATGATTTTTATTACCAAACACACGTACACACAGAAATAATACTAGAATGAAACACCAAAATTTATCAGTAGTTTTAGTAGCAATAAAGGTGGTTATTATTGTCTCCCTTCAACGCTTCTCTTCTTTCCAAATTGTATACAATTAATGCTGATTATTTTTTATAATATTTATTACCACCTCCCGGGGGCTGACCATGACACACCTACTAAATACATCACAATAAACTAACTGGACAGAAGAGAAACCAGAAATCCCTTTCCCTACGAAATTCACCATTTAGGCTGCCCCAATGTCTTTGATACTGACGCAGTTTCCTTAGGGAATTCCCTGATAACACTCACAGCTAACCGTTACTGGGAGATTTCCTCTGAGCTAGGGACCATGCACATTGTTCTAAATGCTTTACATGTATTAGCTTACTTATTCCTCCCAATGTCCCCATGAGATGAATATCATTTTTAATCCCTATTTTACAGAAAGAAGATCATAGGTTACATACAGCAGGTGGCACAGGCAGGATTTCAGCTCAGGCGGTCTGACTGCAGGGGCCCTGCTTGGGACCACTACACATACTACCACTTCAGGTGACCCAAGGCATCTGAAGGATCATAAAGCCACACCCTTCTCCTTCAACTCTCTGATTCTATCTGTGACACACTCTTATTATTCAAAGACCACTCCCACAGTCTCTATGGCTGTGCCAAAGTCTTGCTTTGCAGGCTACAGTAGCTCAAGGAGCACCTTGGGTGGGCAATGGCCATCAGCAGCTGCCCCCTGAGTTCCGTCTTTAATTTAACCCATGTCATCAGGTTGCAAATGCTGTGATTTCCTATATCCCCATCTTTGATTATACTATTTTCTCTATATAGAGTGTCCTTCCCATGTCACATGGTCAAGGTCTTCAAGACTCAATACTTAAATACTACTTCTTCCAGAAATATATCCCTGATCTATACCTATTTTAAAGAGATAGTTATGTCTTCGACATTTCCAATGCACTTTCATTATATTCTACGTGGCCCTTACCACTGTACCTCCTAGCACAATCATTTAGCTATTTAGCCTAATCCCTTTAGTTCAATATAAGGACAAGATGCATGTCTGATTCATCTTTAGGAACTAATATCCATAAACCCATTTTACTTATGCTCGATTCCATAAATAATGAATGACTACAGTGGTTGACAAATAGGATTTCTGACAAACAGGACATCACTGTGGCCAATAGAAATGAGGGAAGGGTTTCTGAACAAGTTGGAATTTGTGCTAGACTTTGAAGGAATGATGATTTGGAGGAGGAAAAGGGCCTAGTGAAAGGTATAGTTTTCTACTATGGTGATGACTCCTCCCTTTGTCTAGACGGGGCATGCAATTGTAGCATTCCACCCACTCACATGCAGCTTTTTATATAAACATCATAAATATTTTTTACACTCAGAAGAAATATTTTCTAAAAACAAGCAAACCATGCCAGAATGGTATGCTCCCGTAGTAGCTGCTGTCTGGCCCTCAATCAACAGGAGACAAAGCTTATGTAAGATCTGCACAAGGTTGGATTGCCCATGGCACTATCCATCCAGGATGTCTGTGGCTGATGAGATCACATGAGTGATCATTAATGAGGAGACCCTTCTAGATTACCACTCTTGGGAGGCCACATGAGCCCCAGGCTTCCCTCATGATGCTGTGGCCACTCCTTGCTCTGAAGCTCCCACAGGTCCTTTATGCATCAGGGCTGGTCTTGGGGATCTGGTCAAGCTGTCCTGGAAGGATTGAGCTCTGTGCAGGGAAGCTGAACACTACGTCTCCTTCCCCTCACCCCTAACAGAATCTGAAAACAAACTTCACCTAAAAGAGAGGGGATTGTAAAGGTGCCTGGAAAAGGAGCCTCGACCCCTGGTATGGTGTCAGCTCTTCTGCTCACTTGATATGTCATCCTGAGCAAATTTTTTATTTTGGCTTTTGAGACTTTGATTGCACAGCAGTAAAAATCCAGGAGGTTTGCCTCACTCAGCAGCAGCTAAAGTCCCTTCCTGTTACACAGGAGCAGAGGGAGGGCCATGAAAGAACTCACCTTGCTAGGACACAGAAGCCAGTGGGGTTTCCTGCGAAAGGATGAAGAAGGTAAGAAGCCACACAGGCTCAATCAGCCACTCCAAAAGCAAACAAAGGGGCCATTTATATGGAAATGAGATAAAGAGAGGCTGACACCATTTCTGTCATGGGGCTTTTCCACCACTGTGTTATCCTCTTGGGACCTCAAAAGTAGTCCCAAGAAAGTGGAGGAGGGTGTGGGGAGAGCCAAAGACAGGTGAATAATACAAGCCCCAATAAACACTGCAGTGGTGAAGCAGTAGGACCTCAGCTCTGTGGCGATTTAGAATTTCTCCAAGGTCTTCATTTCCATCCCCTACATTAACCTGCGGGCATAGTTCAGGGAGATATTCTAACAACTCCATGTAACATACGAGGACACAGAGAACTGTCTGCCTTCCCAAAGTCACTCAGGGAACCAGAGGTGGATCCAGGACCAAATCTGGGTCCCCAAATTGAGGGATTTGCTCTCCCAGATGCCTACTCCAAACAAGACCTGGGGGCAGAGATAGGCTGACTCCTAAACCTGAGGTTGAGGAGGAAAACTGCCTTAGATCCAAGGATGAGGGGAAACCGAAGAAGGGAGGCAAAAACTGGTGAAGCCCTTTCAAACTTCAAATTCCTAATGAGACCTCCGGAACAAAGTACATTCTCACGCAGGACCTTGTTAGTGAGGGCCGCAGGGACTGTGTCCTGGGAGTCCGTCCCATAATGATCTGGGGAGAGGTGGCAGAAGTGCTGTGCTGTGCCAGGAGGAGCTGGGGCAGGGGGCTGGGAAGTTGCCCCCCACTATCATTTTCCAGGCCAGGCACTTAGAAGCTGAGGTCTACTGATAGAGATGATGAAAGAGGAAATTGGAGTGGTTGTGTAGAGCAACCTTCAGACACCCTCCTCAAACAATTAGCTATTCACCCAACCCCATGTGATAGCATACGCCCTGTAGGAAGCCTTTGTAGATGGAGAGAACTGCTCTTCCATTTATCAGCGACTGTTAACCCCCTTTGGGCCTCAGTTTCCACATCTGTGAAATGAGAGTTATATCCCTCTTAGGTTTGCTGGGAGAATTAAATAAAGTAACACACATAAAGTTCCTAGCAGAGGACTGCCAGTGATGTTATTACCATAATATCAACTGGTAACATTTATCATGTGTTTAATATGTACACGACACTATACCATGAGCTTTATCTACATTAAATGCCAATCAACAATTATAGCAATTCTCTGAGGCAGGTACTTTTCTTATTCCCAATTTATAGGTAAATAAATTGAGGTTCAGAGTGATTCAGTAACTTGCCTAAAGCCACACAGAAATTTGAGGAGTAAGGGTTCACAATTGCATTTGTCTGATTCTAAGGTACCTAATCTTAACTATGCTATGTGACTTACTGTCCCATTCTCTTCCAATTAGCCCCTTTTCCCCAAACAATGTACTTTTAGCTTCTGATGTTTGTGATAACTATTGTTTCCAATATAACATGGACTATGTCCTAGGATTGATCTTAGGACATCCATATCTCAGTAGTAGCAACCTCTGCTCTTTCCCTAATAGTCCAGCCCATAGGGATAAAATGGACTTCCAGCTGCTGCCTCCAGTGCAACTCTCCTGATCTCCCATTATATCTGCTACTTACTCTCACTGTAAAGAATTATAACCCCGACCCTGTGGGGAGCTGAACACCCCCTTATTAGGCTCACACTGCTGGCTCCAGGGATCCCACTTAAGGATGTGATATATGAATGTTGAGGCTTTTCATTGTTTAGTGACATTTTTCTAAATATGAAACTATTCAAGTACTATAAGTAAAAAATTATAAATGATAGCAGAAACTAAAATATCAGTACAATTCACAGGGAAATTAAATATACTTTCTTAAGTAATTCTTAGGAAAAAGAGGAAAACTACTGCAGTATTAGACTAATGCAATAACAGGGAGATCAAGGCATACCAGCCTTTATATGGATTTTCAACCTAGGTGCTCATTAACTTTGTGGTCACATCTTTAAGCCTTGAACCAGTTTAAAGTTGTATTAGACAGGGAATGCCACTAGATACCTGGCAAAAGCAAATCCTCTCTGGTAGAAGTAAATGATCTTTGGAAGAAGATAACTTCATCCTAGATGTAAAATTATTCATATAAATAACTTTTCACTAGCACATAATCTATTAGCATACAGTCAAAGAAACCAGGTGTACTCGTAACCAAGGGCTGCCATAACAAAGTACCACAAACTGGGATTAAAACAACAGATATTCATTGTCTCACAGTTCTGGAAGCTGGAAGTCTGAAATTAATGTGTCAGTAGGGCCATGCTCTCTCTGAAACCTATATGGAAATCTTTCCTTGCTTCCTCCTGGCTCCTGGTGGTTTGCTGGCAATCTTTGGTGCTCCTTGACTTGCAGATGCATCACCCCAGTCTCTGCCGTCTTCAGCACATCTTCACATGATCATTTTCCTACAAAGACACTGGTCATATTGGTTCAGGAGCCCACCCTACTCCAGTTCTATCTCATTTTAACATAACTAATTACATGTGCATTGAACCTATTTCTAAATAAAGTCACATTCTGAAATACTGAGGGTTAGGAATTCAATATATCTTCTTTGCGGGGGGGGGGGGGGGGGTGGCGAGGAATACAGTTCAACCCATAATAGGCACACAAAGAAACAAGGTATCTTGGTCAAGAATCATAGAAAAGAGAGTCAATGGAACAGACACACAAATACTTTAGATATTTAATTGTTCAAATAATAAGTGGCTATGCTGACTCTTTTAAAAGTAATAAAAACAAACTCACAAATATCTGTAAACTAAAACTATAAAAAGTGGCTTAAAATAAAATTCTAAAATCAATAGAACTTTTATAAGTGGAAAAAATACAATAACTTAAAAACTCAATGAACAGTTTTAGCAGGAGAGTAGACAGAGAAGAAGATCAGAGTATAGACTAGAATAACTCATCCAGAATGTAGCACAGAGATATGTAAAAACAAAAAGATGGGAAAGGAAGGCTGTAAGAAACATTAAGAATAGAGTGATAGAGACTGATAAAGGCAACATTTAACTGGAGCTGTAAAAGTTGTTCAGAGGCCATGGGGAAAAGATAATGCTTGAAGAGATAATGACTGAAACGCCACAGTCATTGTCTCAAGACATTTGCCAGATTTTGAAACTGTATGGTGTGGGGGTCTGGAAAGCTGGGCTGGGGACCTTAGAAAGACAGCTATACTTCCTTTTATCTTTGGGGACTGAGCATCTCAATTAAAAGCCCAGGAGAGGCATGCTCAAGGAACAGAGGAGACAGAGCTTTACTAAGACTTTAATCCTCCAGGTCAATCCCAGCTCAATCCCTGCTGAATCACAGTGATTTACCCTTCATTTTGTCAATCTAACAGAAGAAAGGAGGAACCTTGTCAGGTGGAATATAACATCATCTGCAGTTCCTACAATTATTAGATAAACAAAGTATAATATGCAATATAAAATTATTAGACATACAAACAAGCAAGAAATTATCACCAATATTCAAGAGGAAAAAGCAGGCAACAGAAACAAAGTTATAGTTGATCCAGCTACTGGTTTAAGATGACAAAGATTTTTAAACAACTATGATTAACATGTTAAGAAAATAGAAGAAAAGATAAACAAATAAATAGAAGGATAAATGATTTTACCGGTGGATTGGAATATTTAAAAAAGAAACACATGGGCATTTGGGGACTGAAAAACCTAATATATGGATTTAACAGTTTAATGAATGGGCTTAACAAGCAAGAGATCGGTTCATGAACTGGAAAATAGGTCAATAGGAAATATTCACAGTGAAGTTTGGGGAAAAAGAAATGTGTAAGAAAAAAGAGTGTAAGGACATGACATGCTAAAAAGGCCTGATACGCATATAATGAAAGTCCCCAAACAAGAGAAGACAAAGAATGAGGTAGGAGCCATTGGAAGGGACAAACCTAATAATTTCCCCAAATTGATAAAATCCATTCATTGATAGACTCAAGAAGCACTGCAAACTCCAAGCAATATTAGCAGATAGAACTACACCTTGGCACATCTTAGTCAAATGGTAAGAACCAAAGGCAAAGAGAATATCTTAAAATCAGCCAGAAGAAAAAAAGATATGTTATCTCCAAAGAAGCAATAAATAATGTTGACTAGAAGACAACTAAATAACATCCTTAAAATGCTGAAAGCAAATAATTGCCAATCTAAAATCCCATACCCAATGAAGGTACCTTTCACAGTAAATGAAAGAATGTGTTACCTGCTTGTACTAAAAGAACATCTAAAGGAAGTTTCTTGGGGTGGAAGTGGGAATGCCTGAAAGGAAATGAGAATGGAAAGAAGGAAAGAACAGCATCAAATAAAAATGCAGGAAGAAAAAATGAGCTAGAAAAGTGTAAACATGTGGGTACATATCAATAAATATCGACTGTATAAGAAACAATTGTCACATCTTGCATAGTTTAAAATAAATGTAGGACAAAATGTATGAAAACTATAATTCAAAAGACAGGAATTTAAGTGCAATTCTAGGAGTATCAAGGAAGTGGTAAACATAAGAATTTTATTAAGCCATAATAAGTCAAGGATACCTGCTTCCTCTCTAGACTGACCACTAGAAGAATCATGAAATAATATGAGGGTACTTCAGAAATTTCTTGGAAAAATAGAATTAAGAGATAATATAAATCTTCCCGTGAACTTTTTGAAGTACCCTCATATATAACAATTAAAAAGAAGGAAAAATGAAATGGTAATAATTATTAATTAGTCCAAAAGAAGGCAGGAAAGGAGGAGGGAAACATACAAAACAGAACGACAAAAACCAGAATGACCACAGAGGAAATTAACAGTAATATGATAGATAGAAGCCTAATTGTGTAAGTAATTATATTAGATACATGAACTAAAGAATCGAAGTAAACTTTTCTTGAAAGTCAAACAGTTTTTAAGAAGAAAAAAAGAAGCCTACCTAATAATGCTGCTTACAAGAGACACTTGAAGATGTAAATATAGAAAAACTGAAAGTGAAAGGATGGAAAAAATGTAACGTGCAAATACTAATGGAAAAACAGGCCAAAGGAGTATACTAAATATCAGACAAAGCACACTTTAAGGCAAGTCAATTACTAGAGATAAAGACAGGCATTTCATTTTGATAAAAGTCAATCCAACAGGAAAATATCACAATAACATTGTTTCAAAATATACCTATCAAAATTGACAATTCTAAAAAAAGGAATAGACAAATCAGCATTCTGGGACAGCTTAATGGATGCTATTATTAGAGTGGGAGAATTTAACTCACTTTTCTCAAAAAAAGAGTAACGATATAGAATATCTTAAGACAGCTAACCAAATTGACCTAAGTGACCTATATTAAATACTGTGCCCAACGATAACAGCATTCAAGATTTTCTTTTCTGGACATGCTACGCAACAGGATACTAATCCACTGTTAATGACATCATGCTGATTGTATTTGATGAGTAGATATCAGCAAAAATTTCAGGTGCCTTAGTAACAAGTAGGTAAACCAGAGAATGTGAGATAAACTTTGTGAAAATTTAGAGGCCTCAGTGAAGTTACTAGAAGTCCACTGAGATACCCATTCTAATGAAAGAAACAAGACGCTACATCTTGTGCCACCCACCACTAAAAAAGGGAGTAACAGTTGTAGGACCTTTCTGGATTTTGAAGGCAACATATTATTCTGAATCATTTAGTGAGTAACCTGGAAGGTTGCCAGTTTTGAGGGGTGGTCAGGGAGGAAGAGCAGACTTGGCAGCAATTCCAGGCTGCACACGGACCTTATGACCCAGTACATCTATTAATACTCAAAGTGCCTATGGCAATTAGGTATGCTAAGTAAGCCTCTTGAACCAATCAAAGAATCAAAATGTGTATCTTAGTGTTTTGGAGCAAATCTATGCATTCTTCTGCAGGTAACCATGCTTCTTTTGAGAAACAGCTCCTGTCTTTCCACTGGGCGTTGGTATATAAAATACCTAACTATGGAGTAGCAAGTATCTGCAACCCGAACTGCCCATAATGAACTGGGTGCTATATGACCCACCAAGCCACAACACTGGTGTGTTCAGCTACAATGTAGCATCAAACGAAACTGGTATATAAGTGCTAATCTTGGGTAGGTTTGAAAAGCATAAGAAAGCTTCATGGGCAGGTAGGTCAAGCAACTTACTTGAATCCCTAGTCCTGCTGAATTAACTCCTCTTTCTCAATCCACACCTACTGCCTCATGGAGAGCTCCTTATAATTAGATGACTGAGGAGGAAAATAAAACTTGGGCCTGGTTTTCACTCAATATGCTAACATAAAATGGAAATGGAAGACTGCAATATCACAGCCCTCTAAGGGATCGCCCTGAAGTTCAGTGGTGAAGGAAAATCAATTCTCCATGTGAGAAGAACTTCAGACACTACAATTAAGCTCTTTGCCTGGATCAAGGTATAGGAAAAAATTATAACTCCTCACTGACTCATAGGTAGTTGATAATCATTTGGTTGAAGTTGGGAAGAACAACAGTAGAAGACTGGTGTCAAGTAATTTCTGGGGAATAGGTGTCGGAATGAAACTCTCAGAATGGGGCCAAAGTGTAAAGATTATTTTTGTCCCATATGAATGTTTACTAAAAGACTCCTGCTGCAGAAGAAGCTTTCAATAATCAGTAGATGAGATGACATGTTCTATGTATGTCCCTCAGCCTCTTTCCTCTCTGTCCCAGTGCAAGCTCAATGTGCCCTTGCCCAAAGTGGCCAAGGTGAGGATGGAGACTATGCACTGGCTCAACAATATGGACTTCTCAAATTCTTCTGCTGAGTGTCTATCAATCAACCGCAGAGACCAACACTTAGCTCCTAAAATGTCACTATTCCCTATGGGCCAAACCAGTCGCTTGATGGAATATTGTTTATATTGGATCCTTTCCATCAGTAGGGGGCAATGATTCATCCTCACTGGAATAGACAGGTATTTGGGATGTGTATTGCCTTCCTGCAATCTTCTTCCACAACCACTATCTGTGAAATTATAGAATGCCTTATGTGCCAGGTAGGACACAAAACTCTGAAAGTATGGGGTTCTATCTTAGAGGATCCAGTGTATGCTTTGAATCAACTGCCAGTACATGGTCCTTTTCCTCCCATTGCCAAAATGCATGGGTCTGAGAATCAAACAGTAGAAGTGGGAGTGGCTTTTCTCACTATTATACATAACAATACACCCCCAAAATTTTTACTTCCTCACCCTGCAATTGTGAGCACTGCTAGTTTCTACTGCTTGGTTCCCAAGGGAGAAATGCTTGCATTCAGGGATACAATAATATGCATGTTAGACTGGAATTTGAAACTGCCACCCAGCTATTTTGGGTTCCTCATGCCATTGAACTAACAGTAAAAGAAGATAGTAACTAGTAAATTCCAATTGTATTTAGTTGGACAGTAATAAGAAACATAAATTCAGAGGAAAATAAAAATAAATATTCCTAATATTAGCATGGGAAGACTTTTTCTTATAAGTTTGACACAAAGTCCATGACCTTATAAAAAGAATATATTTGAAGACATAAAAATATAAAACTTCCAATTGATGGAAGACACCAAAAATAAAGATGAAAGAAAAATGGCAAATTGGGTGAACTGTGGAATTATTTGCAAAACATATGGCAAAAGGTTAATATCAGCAATCTATAAAGAGTTTCTACAAATCAATAAGAAAAATATTAACAGTTAAGTGGAAAAAGGGGCAAAGGACATGAAAAGACAATTCTCAGGAAAGAAATACAAATGAATTGTATTAGACAGCTCAGGCTGCCATAACAATATGCCATGGATTGATTAATGTAAACAACAGAAATTTATTGTCTCACAATTCTGGAGGCTGGGAGTCTGAGATCAGGGTGCCAGCATGGTCAGGTTTTGATAAGGGCTCTCTTCCTGGCTTACAGATGGCCGTCTTTTCACTGTGTCTTCTTCTAACAAGGGAGGTGGGGGGGGAGAGAGAGAGAGACAGAGAGAGAGAGAGAGAGAGTGAGAGGAAGAATCTTTTTCTTCTTATTATTATAAGGTCATAGTCCTATTGACTTAGGGCCCTGCCATATGACTTCATTTAACTTTAACTACTCCCTAAAGACCATATTTCAAATACAGTCACATTGGGAGTGTGGGCTTCTACATATGAATTTTGGGAGAAACACAATTCAGTTCATATCTTGGATAATAAGCATTTGAAAATATAGTCAGCCTTATGCAAACACGAAAGAAAAGCATATTAAAATAATAAATAGTGATTTTCAACTATTATATTGTCAAAATTAGAAGAATTTACTTATAACAACCATGGCTGTCAAAGGTTTGGGGAGCAAGCAGTTTCATTCACCATTGGAATAATAAAATAGTGCAAAATTTTCATAGGATAAGAGGAAAACATATATTGAAAATCTAAATTTTTATTTAATTCAACTCAGGAATCTTCTTATCAGAACTTCTCTTATGGAAATGTTTTCAGAATAATAGAAACACATCTCTAAAGAACATTCTTTATGTTATTGATTATAATTGCAGTAAATCTAGAAATAATCTAAACTCCATCAAAAGAAATATGATTAAATAAATTATGGTTTACTTATAAATTAATGCTAGTCAGCCATTAAAATGGGTAAGGTAAGTTTTAAGTATCTGACAGGTAAAAGAATCTACCACTTACTATGTAAACAAACATGACATAACAAATCCCTACTGATATGAAACATACATAAACATGTTTATATACGTATTGAAAAACTACAAGGGTAAGTACCAAAATCTTAAAAATGACTTTTGGAGAACTGAATCTTCAAGAGTGGGGACAGAGAGGGTAAATATTTTGTCTTTAACTTTCTACTGGTAAAATTTCATTTTGTTTTCATTTTTATAAGCATAATTTCTAATGAAAAATTTTATTGTTAATTATATTTTTTATTGGTTATGAATATTCATGAGATACAAAGCTGACTGTCAACACTTGTGCCAAAGATGTGATGCCCAGTCCATACTGGCAGCATTCCCATTACCACAAATTGCAATTATACCCCATTATCCAATTATCCCCGAACTCCCTCACCATCCGCCTTCCCCACACTCCACTTTGTATCCCTAGTGCTCTCTCCCTCTGCAAGTCCAATGCACCACTGTGGTCTTTCTTTTCTTCCTTCTTTCTCTCTTAGCTCCCACTTATGAGTGAGCACATGTGGTATTTATCCCTCTGTGCTTTGCTTATTTCACTCAACATAAGTTTCTTCAGGCTCATCCATGTTGTTGCAAATGGGAGAATTTCATTCTTTTTTATGGCAGAGTAGTAGTCCATGGTGAATATATACCACATTTTCCTTATTCAATTGTCCATCGATGGACATTTAATATCAGTGAATATTTCCATTTTGGAAAAAAAAGAAGAAACCCAAAAGGAAATATAAATATCTACTGTTAAATATCCTAGAATCTTGCAATATAGACAGGGTACTGGAAATCAGTGTCTCAAATTATACGGTACAAGGTCTGTATCCTTAGGTGAGATCCTGTGTAGAAACAGGTGGGGAAGCTGCTTTCAGGAGAAGCCTGTTTGCAGGATGTGCTAATACTGGGCACCAGGCTGTGACTTTCCTTACTCCAGTTTGGAGAGAATCTTTGCTGGTATTTGAGGGAATCCTGACAGGAAAATAAACCAAAGATCCTTCCTGTAGGACCATGAGCCTCCCAGGATACAGAGCCACCAGGGTTCTACCTCCATCTGGATTGGGAAGAGTTCCTAGGACCAAATGATGACTAGCGAAGGGTTCTGTTCTAGAAAATCTGCACACCTATTATCTGGTAGAGTCTCCTTGGGGGGAAAAAGGGTCTTACTTACTAATAAAAGTCATCTTGCTCAAAGGGACCACTTGCCATGGTTTCTACCTTCCCAAGACACCCCTTATGCCAACACTCACTTCCCTGTGAGCACCCTCCGCAGGGCACCCTGCACATCAGGGTTCCTAAGGCTGTAGATGAGTGGATTCAGCATGGGGCTGATGACAGTGTTGAGGACACCAATCCCCTTATCCTTGTCTGAAGCCCCCGCTGGACGCAGACGCATGTAGCTGAAGACGCCTGTCCCATAGAAGATGCCCACCACAGTGAGGTGGGAGCCACATGTGGAGAAGGCTTTCTTCCTGCCCTTGGCAGAGTGGATTCGCAGGACTGCAGCTGCCACATGGATATAGGAGGTGACGATGAGAATCACAGGTGCACCTGCCATGAGGATACCCAGAGCAAAGAGCAGCAGCTCATTGATTTGGGTGCTGGAGCAGGAGAGCTGGAAGAGCTGTGGGAGGTCACAGTAGAAGTGGTTGATCACATTGGGACCACAAAAGTTGAGTGTGGATATGGCCACAGTGTGGGTGAGTGCATTGGTGAAGGCACAAGCCCAAGACACAGCCACCAATGTCCTCTGGACTGTCTGGCTCATGCGAGTGCTGTAGGTGAGGGGCCGGCAGATGGCCAGGAATCGGTCATAGGCCATGGCTGTCAACAGGAAGCAGTCCATCCCAGCCAGCAGATGGAAGAAGAAGAGTTGAGTGAGGCAGGCTCCATAGGGGACTGTACTCTTGTGGGACAGGAGATGACCCAACATGGAGGGAACAGTGACACTGATGCACCCAACATCCAGCACTGATAGGTTCCCCAGGAAGAAGTACATGGGGGTGTGGAGTTTGGGCTCCACCAGGATGGCTGCCAGGATGCTGAGGTTGCCCCCAACTGTGACCAGGTAGGCTAAGAGGAAGAGCACAAAGACAACCAGCTGAAGTCCTGGTATCTCCACCAAGCCCACCAGGATGAACTCAGTAACGTCTGTCCCATTGGACCCAGATTCTAGCTCCATGAGTCCCTGTAACAAGGCATCAAAGAGGGGAAGGGATCAGGCTTCCCATTTTAGTTATTCAATCAAAATATATCTACCTACATTCATATGCCAAGCCCGGGGTAAATTCCCAAGGGTCCTATGGGTATTTTCTCGCTCCTCAGGCCACACCTCACCTATTAACTCTGTCTCTGCCTTCACCTCAGTGTCCTTACCCAACTCCCACATGAGATGTCTGGTGCCATGACTACCTTGGACTTCCCCCTTTTCCTTGTGAAAGGTACATAAATCCATTCTTCCTGTTTCCTAGAATGAACAAATGAGGTCGTCCTAGCAAAGAACTACATGAGGAGATTTGGGGAAAAAGTAAACACTAAAAGTAAAAATGAATAGAAAGTTCATTGTAAAGGAATACAACAATTGATTGTAAGTCCTTACAAATCTACTACAAAGAAACGGGTATGTGAAGGAGTGTTCAACATCACTAATCATTGAAGAAATGCAAATTGAAACCACAGTGAGATATCACCTCACTCCTGTCTCAATGGCTATTATCAAAAAGACAAACAGTTAACAAGTGTTGGTGAGGATATGGAGAAAAGGGAAACCTTGCACCCTGTCGGTGGGAGTGTGAATTAGTACAGCCATTATGGAAAACTGTATGGAAGTTTCTCAAAAAACTAAAAATGGAACTATCATATGACCCAGCAATCTCACTTCTGGGTATTTACCCAAAAGATTTTACATCAATTTGCAAAGAGACGTCTGCACTTTCACCTTCATTGCAGCCCTATTTGCAACAGCCAAGTAACAGAATCAACCTAAGTGCCCATCACGGATGACTGGATAGAGAAAAGGTGGTTTATAGACACAATGGAGTGGAATACTACTCGGCTTTAAAAAAAGAAAGAAATTTTGTCATTTGCAACAACATGGATAGAATTGAAGAACATTATGCTAAGCGAAACAAGCCAGGCACAGAAAGACAAATACTGCATGTTCTCACTTATATGTAGAGTCTAAAACAACCCAATTCAAGGGAGCAGAGAATAGAATGGTGGTTAGCAGAGGTGGGGGTGAGGGTGGGGTATGGGAAGATGATGGTTAAATGTGGTTAAAGGATACAAAACCTCAATTAGACAGGAGTAGACAGGAGGAATAAGTTATTTTTTCTCTGAGATACATTGCACAGTGTGGTTCATAAAGTAAATAATAATGTATTGCACATTTCAAAATTACTGAGAGTAAATTTTTTAAATGTTCTCACCACAAAAAATAAGTATTTGATGTGATGGATACGTTAATTAGCTTGATCTAATTATTTCATATTGTGCTCATAAATCATCACATCACTTTGTATGCCATAAATATATGCAACTATAATTTGCCAATTTACATTTAAAAATAAAAAATTTAAAAAACTCAAAAGAAATAAAATAAATCTCTGGAAAATCTAAGGAAGAAAAAAAAACATAAAGATAAAGTTAGGAATCAAAAAGTCATGATACTCATAGACCAAAAATAAATTCAAATAATCATGGAATACTGTCTGCTCCTAAGTTTGAACGATTGATCCACAAACCAGCCCCAAACCAAATAAACCATCTACAACTGAAAAAAAAAAAAAAAGAGGGAGAGGAGGAAACACTGCCAAACATGTCCTTCCATGTGTAGGCTCTAGGCTTATTCTTCTACACAAATTATTTTAAACTGCCAGATAATTTCCACATCATAAAAACTTTCCCTAGCTTAGAAAAAAATGAAAGCCTTCCCATTAATTTTTCAAAGTTAGCAAATCCTGATACTAAAATCTAACAGTGACAGAGAAAAAAAGGAATCATTATGCACTACCCTCATTTGACAATATGCATGCAAAAATCTTAAGCACAATAAATAAAACCCACCATTATTGAATAGACATTATAGGAAGGAGAGGATGACTTAACATTAGTAAATCTATTAATGTACGATAGCATATTAATTGGTTTAAAAAGAGAAAAATTCTATAAAAGGCAATTCATAAATGTCTATATCCATTTGTGATGTAGAGTAAGAAGGAAAAAGAAAAGAACCCTTGTGGTTACTTAGACCGGAAGTACACCACGCTGTGCAACAGGCATATCCATTGCAAACCTGTATCATTCATAATGGTAAAGTGGTAGTGATGCTTCTGTTAAAATCAGAGCAAGAATGCAATGGTCTTTGTTCCTTCAAGTATTTCTCATTATTCTAAAAGTTTTAGACAAAGAGAAACAAGGTGCTTAAATATCAGAAAGGAAAAGAGTAATTTGGATGCAACAAAGTTGTCTAAATAGAAAACTCAAGGGAGGAAAAAAACTGGGAAACTCAGAACTGCTAGAAAATTAAAGAGTTAGGTAAAAAGTAATTATATACAAGTCAGTAGATTTCTTACAAACCAACAATAATCAGCTATAAAACCCCAAATCACAACAGGTGAATTCTTATGATATAAAATTAAGAGTAAGGAGGAAATAAATTTATATCTAAAGCATGTATACAGGTGGGTACCTAGAAAAATGACTAGAAGGAGATCTCAGTTCCACTGACTGGTAGGAATAGGAGAGATTCTGAATTCCTGTTTTCCCACTTTTCTTTTGCTTTCAAATGATCTCCAATAAATCAGATTATTTCTATAATTATATCATAATTGAATAATTATAATTATTTTAGAATTAAATATAATTTTTTTATATATTAATGTTCTGGTTCTTAAAAATCACAAAGATCTTTAAAGACCGGCAGAGTGACTCAGTGGCTCCTCTTTTCTGTTGTTTCCACCAGATTTAAAGCACTGCCACCTAGCAGATGAGGTAAAGGTTCGGAGTGTTACACATATCCCAATTTGCCCCACTGCTCTATGAAGCGATACAGTAACATTTATTTTTAAGTGTAAATTATCCTATTAAATTAAATTATCATAATAATTATAAATCCATAATAACAAAAGGATTATGTCTACTTTTTAAAAAAGCTTCTAATAACAAAATAGCCAACTTGCATACCAGGTTCTGTCCAAATTAATTTGGGTGGTATCCATCAATGGAAGCTTATGGACTGTCTTATTCTTTGTGTGCATGCTTGAGGAGAAGATGGATGTTTTCAGAATATGTTTACCTTCTGCTTATCAAACTAATTCCTTTCTTTGATTTTTTTTTTCTATCTTTTTGATGGATCTTTTTAAATACAGTGAACAGCTAACATTATTGGTCCCTAGAAATATTTCTGTTTTTATAAAAGTGCAATTTAAAGCATCACATATAGTAATAATCAAAGTCTGTGATATATGAAACTGCATTTATCATGATCTAGGAATAATAAAAATATATTCCTAAATACTGTGAAATACTTTAAATCTGAGACACAATGTCAGTTTTCTATCAATAAAATAGATCCTGAGTCATGGGGGGGGGGCACACCAAGGGCAATATCCAGCTAGAATCCATTGATACAGAGTACCAGTTTGGTGCTTGTTAAATAAATATCTTGACAATCATCCCTACCCACACCAATGGCCTTATCAGTGCCTATAACTGTATTCAGCATACTCTAGATACAATGTCATTGAGTCATAGAAAGACCAAGTTGGTTGGGATCTTGGAGAGTATCCATTCCCTCATTTTACTAATGAAGAAACTATGATAGAGCATTGTTGGATTAGAGCTGTTGGGGTTAAAGTGAATACTGAGTATACTTATAAAATGTCTGGTTTTCTATATTTTTAAAAAGTTGCTGGGCCAGCTCATTGTATGCTTGCTAACCCCCAAATAACTATGAGGCCATCATAGAAAGGATTTGCATGAGAACAACAAAAATGTGTCCACTGTCTGGCCAGCCCAAGATGACTGCCTCTAACCAAGTCTGTAAGTAGACACTTCCCGAGACCTACGGCGGGATCAGAAAATCCATGTTTTTTCGAATGAAATACTGCCATTTGCAACAACATGGATGGACCTTGAGAGAATTATATTAAGTGAAACAAGTCAGGCACAGAAAGAGAAATACCACATGTTCTCACTTATTGGAGGGAGCTAAAAATTAATATATAAATTCACACACACACATACACACACACACACACACACATACACACACACACACACACACACACACACACACACAAACCGGGGGGGGGGGGGAAGAAGATATAACAACCACAATTACTTGAAGTTGATACAACAAGCAAACAGAAAGGACATTGTTGGGGGGGAGGGGGGAGGGAGAAGGGAGGGAGGTTTTGGTGATGGGGAGCAATAATCAGCCACAATGTATATCGACAAAATAAAATTTAAAAAAAAAAAGAAAGAAAATCCATGTTTTTTTGCAGTTCTCTCTGGAACTGGATGCACTCTTCTGACTGAGAAAGACCTTCCTGTGGCTGTGCCTTGTAAGCCTCCTTCTCTATTGTTTGCCGGCCTGTTGCAAGTAGCTCAGTTCATGAACTAGCAGGTTTCTTGGATAGGTCATGGTTACAATTTGCACCTTTATCCTTTGGTTCTGCTTCCCACCAACCACACATCCCTCGCTCATCCTGTGAGAGCCTTTCCTCTGAGATGTCTGCCTGATTGAGGTTTTCTAAAACTACCACCCAATGTCACAGAACCACAGGTCCCCCATGCATGTAGGTCCTTGAGGGCACTTCTCAGATAACCAACTATCTGTCTCCTGGTCCTCTGCTTTCCATTTTTTCCAGAGGAAACCAGCCTGCCTTCCATGCCTCTGCAGTGCTGTGTCCCACAGCCTTCCTCTTGTTGATGACAGGTTACAGTTCTCCACATCTCCCCACCTTCCCACTGCCATATAATCATCATCCTTTCTTGCTATTCTCTTAAAATAAGAACCTGGGCCCTTCTCATGTTGAGAGGTTTTATTTATAATAAAAGATCATGCATAAAAGAATGACAAATATAGGAAAATTACAGGAGTTTAGACTATCTTGCAAAGTCCTTGTCATCAATGTCCTGCTGCCCTGTTTGAACAGCCCCTGGAAACCACCCCAGTGACCTCTGGCTCTCTTCTTCCATCCCCTGCTCTTTTGGCCAGAGGTTGACCCCTTTAGAACAGACATCCCTTTGTCTACACAGGTTCATTTTATATATGCAATTAAAGTTCATTTTATATATGCAGTTAAGCACAGCAGCCGCAGATATGCAGAGATAGTTGGTGGAAGCCTCAATGCCAGAATCTGGAATTAGGTCCCCGTAATTCCCCCCCGTAGGTGAAAACCCTAGGTCATGTTTGGGAGAAGCTGCATAGGGGATTTCATATGAGTGAGACATTTGATGTGGTGTCTCTAAGTTCTCTTAAAAATTCTTAAATCAGTGATTCCTGTGTGTCACCCTCTGAACCTGATCATAATCCTAGAATTCATTCAATAAATACTGTGTAAATTGACATATCAGTGGAAGTAAAACAGCTCCCATACATATTAGGTAATTAAAAAATAATTAAAGTACCTCCTACTTGCCCTCTCTAATCTACTTTAACTCAATTTGTAAGGCTTCACTTTCTTTGATTTTGTACCTCTCCATCTTTGCTCAAACTGTTTTTTATCTGGAATGTCCTCTTGTTAATTTTGAATTCTCAAATTACTTAACTCAAACCAATTGTTCCTCCTCTGTAAAGGTTTTCCTGGTCCTTTCCCATCTCAAACTCATTTGCACTAAACTCCTGAAGCACTTGGATTGTAGACTTCAAGTCTCTTATCTCTGTTAACCTCTTGCTTGGTCATTTCTCCATAGAGCACACCTCCTCTGCTCCACAGTGGCTTGTGAACCAATTTATGCCTGATTTAGCTTTGCATTCTCAATGCCTATCATCATACTTTACATACAGTTCAATATTTCTGAAATAAATAAGTGAATGAACTTTGAAAAAGTGAGACCATAAGATCAACAAGATTTCAGTCATGGGGACATCAGTTTGGGCTGTAGGAGATGGGAAAGGTTTTCTGGATGAGCTGGAGTTTGTGCAAGATGAAGACTGATACGATTTGAGGAAGGACTAAGTTTAAGTGAAAGGCACAGAAGTGCTGCTTCAGGAATCTCTGCTCCCTTTGTCTAAACGGGGAAGTTCTGAGGACTCATTTGGGAACAGTTAAGACAGTAATTAAGCCAATCCGCTCACTGACATATGCCTTCTCATGAAAACAGCCCAAAAGAACTTGGGAATTAGAAAGGATCAACTCTATGAATAAATAAGGCTGGCAAGGAGAGTACACCCCACGTAGATGCCATGTAGCCCTTACTCTGCAGAGGCGATGCTTACTTGTCACCACCAAGATTCTAGGATGAGCACTGGCCTAGGCATCAGGAAGTCTGTCTTATACAAGGTCATGGCGATGACCTTCACTAAAGAGGCCTCCCTAGACGACCACTCTCAGGTGTCCAGCATGAGCCTCAGACTGCCCTTATTGAACGTTCATGGATGACTCCCTGCTCTGACATTCCCACTAAACTCTTTGTGCATCTGATGATGAAGACTCAATCAGGCCCCCCTGATGTAAGGATCTGGTTCAAGGTTGTTCCTTGAGGAATGGGTCCAGGCAGGAAGGCTGGATTCCACGAATGCCTTCTTACTCCAATAGAAACAGAAATCAGGCTTCATCCACAAAGGACAGGCATTTCGGCAACATGCCCTGGCATAGGAAGGACCCAGATCTTTCTCTTACTTGATGTGTTATCCCAAGCAAGTATCTCATTCCCTACTGACTCCACTGTGACATAGGAAGTTTGACCCACTTGGTAACAACTCAAGTGACTTCTCTATTATTAGGGAGTAGAGGGGGGCCCTGAAGAGTACTAACCTTGTTACAGGTACAGAGGCCAGCAAGGTTTCTGTTGAAGGGAGATGAAGAGAGTGAGGCACTGGGCAGGCCCTGGCCCCAGAGAGCAAGGAAGGGCCATATATAAGAAAATGAGTGCAGAGAGATGCGATTACCCTGTCACGGGGCTCCACCCACTGCAGTGTCATCCTCTGGGGACCTCAGAAATTAGCCCTCCCAGGAAGGGTTGGGGGTTTGGGGAGTCACGGACTGATAAACAACCCAAGCCTTCAATGAACCCAGTAATGATGCTTCACAGCTTTGTGATGCTTTTGATTTTCTCAAAAAGCCCTCACATCTAACTCCTTACTCCACCCCTCATGTTAGTTCCAAGGGGGTAATTGGAGGTTATTATTAATTCTATTTATCACACAAGGACTGAAGTCCAAAGAGTTTATTCATCAAAGTCCCCCATGGAGCTACTGGTGGGGCAGACTGAGCGCTTTGTTCTGCCAGATTCCTGAGCAGAGAGAAGCTGATTCCCAGGCTTGCCTTGACCTGGAGATGAGAAGGAGACACAAGAAAGGAGGCAAAAAGGAGACGCTTTCTCCAAACTAAGTTTCCAAGTGGGTCCTCAGAAAGGCAATGCTTTCTTCCTCAGGACCTTGTTAGAGGGGGCCACTGGGATTGCATTGGGGGGGGTCCCATAATGATTCTGGAAATGGTGGTAGAAGAGCTAAGTTGGGAGGGACTAAGGGGTCCTCAGGGATGTCACCCCCACTATGACTTTCTACATCAAGACCCTAGAATTAGAGAGTCCCAGGGATGTAACTAATGAACAGAGAATGTGGAGATGCTGTCTAGCCTCCCTCAGTATCCTGCTCCCTGCTCAAACAGTAATTCCCAACCATGATGGAGACCTTGCATTTCCTTAGTTGTAGGACCCCCCTCTTTACGCTCTCCCAGGGCAGCCTGGCTCAGTACAAAAAACACTGATGTGGTCAAACTTGCTTTTCCAGTTATTTATTACAGTGTGACTTAGGACCAGCTGCTGAACTCCTTTGGGCTTCAGTTTCCTCATCTGGAAAAAGAGAATATTTTAAGCCACACAGGGTTGGTCTGAGAATTAAAGTAACATATTTAAAGTCCTTGGCAGGGAATCAACAAATATTAGCAATAATAAAATGGCAATCACTAATATTTACTTTACTTGGATGCATTATCTTAATCTTCCCCACATCTCTTTGACATAGCTTTATTATTTGCTCCACTTTACAGAGGAGGAAATTGAGGCTCAGAGAAGTTTAGTAACCTGCCCGATGTAATACATCTAGGATGTAGCCAAGCTGGAACTCGAATCCCAAAACATGGTTTTAACAACTTTTCTATAAGACTTTCCCTTCTCTCTTCTTCCAGTTGCTTCACAAAGCAATTGCTGCCACGTCATCTGACCACTGTGACTCTGCCTCTGCCCTCAAGACTGATGCCCATGCCAGGTTTTTTCAACTTCTTCATAATGCAATCCTAGATGCCTCCTCCCAGAGGAGGTTAGCCAATTGAGAAAGGGTTAGTGGCCATAGTTTCACCTTCAGAGGTTTGCCATTGGTCCTGTCAAAGTGCCTGGAATGTGCCATGCAGCAGATGAGCCAGGTCATACTCATTCTGGTGAGCCCAGCGCTGCTCTGGACTCTAACTCCAGCTGAATGCTGCTGCCACCCACAGTACAACTTTCTGTCTCACTAGGCTGCCCCTGCCCATCATAGCATATCTTAAAGTTATGGCAATTAAGACAGTGTCATATCTCAGCAAATTTAGAGAAATGAACCCAAATAACATATGAGAGGGTCTGGAAATAATATGAGACAATGTGATAAACAGCATGGTTAGCCAACAGAGCAGTAGGGAAAGGAAAGGACTTTCAATAAACAATGCTGGGGCCATCAAGGATCCACAGAGAAAAAAATGACACCAAATATCTTTCTCACTCCATGCACAGAAATCAGTTTTGGGTGACTGAGAGACTTATACTATGTTTTTAAAACATTAACCATATTCTATGAAACATCTTTATGCTCTTTTAGGAGATAAATATTTCTTAAATAAGTCCAGAGAGCATTAATCATAAAAAAAAAAGTTGAGAAATTTGCCTACATTAAAATTTCAAACTTCCTCTCCCCAGAAGACAGCTATTTTCTAAGTGAAAAGACAAGATGCAAATTAAAAGGGATTTGCAGCACAAAGAGGAATAACTACTGAATTATTCCATTTATATAGACCAAACATATACAAAACTTACTATGCTGTTTGGAAAAGAATATAGATGCAATAAAAGTTTTTATAAGATTTTTTTTAAAGAATAGTATTACCTGAGTGGGGAGATAGAGGAATAAGGTTAAGGATGGCATATAGGGGTCATCAAAGGCAATGGAATGTTCTATTGCATAAACTGGGTGGTAGACAGGATATTCATGTTATTGCTTTATTATTCTTTTTTAAAAGTCAGGCTTACTGAGATATAATTTACAAACAGTAGAATTCACCCTTTGTAGGTGTATATTTCTACGAGTTTTGACAAATGTGCACAGTTGTGCAACCACTGTTACCATCAAGATATAGAATGTTTCCATCACTCTAAAAAGTTCCCTTGTGCTTTTTTGTAGTCAGTTCCATTCCCCAACTCCCATTCCCTGTAACCACTGATCTGTTCTCCACCACAGTAGTTTTGCTTTTTTGAGAATATCATATAAAGACAATCAGGCAGCACTTTGTGTCTACCTTATTTCACTTAGCAAAATGCTTTTGAGATTTATCCATGTAGTTTTGTGTACAGTAGTTAGTTCCTTTTCTTCACCGAGAAGTATTCCACTATATGGATATACTTTATTTTGTTTTTTACTCAGTTGATGGACATTGGGATTATTTCCAGTCTGTGGTGAATATGAATAAAGTTGCCATAATTATTCACAAGCAAGTCTTTGTATAGACATATGTTTTTATTTCTCTTGACTAAATAACAAGGAGTAGGTTACTGGGTCATATGGTAAATTTACATTTATAAGAAACTGTCAAACTATTTTCCAAAGTGACTGCACTATTTTTTATACCCACTGGAAATATATGAAAATTTCAAGTGCTCCACATCATCACTTGTGAAAATACCACACAGTTTTAATTACTATAGCTTTATAATAAGTTTTTATATCCAATGTTCAATTCCTCCTTCCTTGTACTTATTTATCAAAATTTTTAGGCTATTCTCCCACAATTTATCATTGATATGAATATTATAATCATCTTAATAAGTTCCATGAAAAATCTTGAGAGATTTGAAATTATTATTCCATCATTTGTTTTATCATTTTTATAATTGCTCTTGGGAATTCAACTGTAAACATATTGTCACTCTTGTGAATAATCTGCCTTTTCTCTCTGGCTGTTTTTAAGATAGTCACTCTCTCTTTAGGGTAATGATTGTCAAGGTGTGGATTTATTTTTATTTTATCTGTTTGAGATTTGTTGTGCTTACTGATACTGAAGGTTCTTGTCTTTATTTAATTCTTCAAAGCTCCCATACTAACTTTCAAAACATCACCTTTATTCCATTTTCTTTATTATCTCCTTCTGTAGCTCTTAGGTATATGCGAAATCTTCTTATGCTATTATTAATATCTCTGAACATCTCTTTTATAGTTTATATTCCCTTTTCTCTCTGTTTGTTATTCTGTGCAATTATAACAGATCCATCTTTTACTTCACTAATTGTTTTGTCAATTGTTTGTAATCTGATGTTTAACTCACCCATTAATTTTAAGTTAAATCATCATTATCATTCCTAAAAGTTATATTTGGGTATTTTTAAATGTCCTTGATCATTTCTTGGTAATCTATTGTTCCTTGATTACATTTTCCTTTTCTTAGTGAAAACTTAGGTGAAATGAAATTTTTTAGTCTTTTCTTCTCTGTGTGTTTCATTTTGGGATAGGTTCTATGCTGTCTTCAAATTCACTAAACTTCTCTTATGCAGTGTGTGTAATCTCCTGTTAATCCCATCCCATATATGTTTTATTTTATGTGCTGTATTTTCCTCTCTAGAACTTCAATTTGGGTATTTTTTAGATCCTTTATTTCTCATTATATTCATGTTTTCCTCAGCATGTGTATGTTTATAATAGCTGTTTTAACATTTCGTTTTTACTGACTCTGTCATCTGTTTCATTTCTGGGTCTGGATTTATTGGTTTCTTTTTCTCCCTGCTTCTTGGCTAGATCATTTTGATTGGATGTCAATATTGTGATTTTGTTATATTGTGAATACTGGATTTTGTTATATTCCTTTAAATACTGTTCAACTTTTTCCAAATACAGTTCTAGGACACAGATAAGTTCCTTGAAATAAGTTTGGTCCTTTCAAACCTTGCTTTTAAGTTTTGTTAGGGTGGGTCCAGAATGAACATTAGTTTATGGTTAACTTGACCCCCATTATTGAAGCAATATTCTTTGTAGGACACTACACAACTCTGAGTGACGGCTGGTAAGCACATGAACTATTCTTGGCTTTATGTGAGCTTCAGATATTTGTTTTCCTCCTACCCCCTTAAAATGTTTATTCTCCCAATCTTATTAGTTTCCTCACATGCACGTACAGATTTCAACATAGCCAGAAGACTGGAGAGGACAGCTTTCTGTCTCTGAAGCTCCTTCTTTTGCAGTAGTTTTCCCCACAAATTCTTGCTGCCATGGTCCCCTCTAACTCTGAACTCTGTCTCCTCAACTCAGGAGACCACTAGATTCTGTTTGAGTTCTCTTTCCCGTGATGTGGCCTGGCCACTCTCTCTGGCAGTAAGCTGAGGCATTTGTATGGTTCAGGCTATTATTATAGAGATGAGGAATCATTGTCTTGCAATGATTGCTTGCTGCACATTGTCCAATGTCTGAAAACCATTGTTTTATATATTTTGTTTGGTTTTCTAGTTGTTTAAAGTGGAAAGGTAAATCTGTTCCCTATTACTCCATCATGGCCAGAGTAAATAGTTTTCTTTTTCTTTTTTTTTTTTGTGACTGGTGAGGGAATCGTAACCCTTGGCCTGGTGTCGCCCACACTGCACTCAGCCAGTGGGCGTACTGGCCATCCCTATATAGGATCCGAACCTGTGGCCTTGGTGCTGGAGCACCACTGTGCTCCCAGCACCACACTCTCCCAAGTGAGCCACGGGGTCGGCCCATAAATAGTTTTTTAAGAAAATACAATTTCCCAAAATTATTTATGAAGATATAGAAAAATGGTGCAGTTGTGACTTAAAAACTGAGTATTGCCAGAGACATACCCTTTCCTCAACCCCACAAAAAAATACAGATTCATATGATTTCATGCGGGAATTCTACCAGTCACTTAAAAACAGACTAGGTATATTCATACAGTTGAATACTCTCAGCAATAAAAGGAATAAGCAACTGATACATGCAACAACATGGATGAACCTAAAAACCATTATGTTGAATAAAGGAAGCCCTACATAAAAGAGTACATATTGTATAATTCCATTTATATAAAGTTCTAGAACATGCAAAATTAATCTCTGGTGAAAAAATAAGAACAATACTTGTTACAGAACAGTAGTGGTTTTTAAATGGGAAAAGGTACAAGGAAACATTCTGGGGTGTCGGTAATGTTCTATATTTTGATAACTGTATGCATTTGTCAAAACTCAGTAAATGTATGCTTAAAATCTATGTGTTTCATTGCATGTTAAGTTTGCATAAACAAGAGCTGTAAATAAATATTTAAGTCATGTTTATAATATGCATGCTTACGTGTTTAGGGGAAGGTGTACTGATGTCTAAGATTTATTTGAAATGCATCACAGAGTAAGACACAGTGATGGATGGCTGGGAGGATGGATAGATGGATAAGTATGTGATAAAATAAGGATAATAAAATTGCAATGGTAAAATCAGGTGATAGACTCGCTGGTGTTCACTCTAAAGTCCTTTAAACTTTACTGTGCTTTGGAAAATTTGTACAATAAATTAAGGGGAAAAGTCTATCATTAGATGGAGAATAGGGCCAAATGTCTTGCTATCAAATACACCAGTCTTCATTACCTTTGAAACCACTTCTAAAAATCTGTTCTAAATGTGGAAGAGCATATGCATAAAGGAAATTTTAAAGTAATTTATATATCTATCAATTAGGGAATAATCAAGTAAATGTTTTATTTACCACCTCTTTATTGAAGCTCTCTTTTTCCTGGACCCAATGTGAGTCTGGAGGTGTAGCTAGAAGGGAATGTTACCAGAAGATGAGCTTTCTCTGATCTTCTCCCCATTGTCCTTGGACTTGGGCATATCAACTCTGTCTGCCCTCTTCCAGGAGGCCCTGCCATCCCTCATGCAAACTGACCTTGGTGGGACCCTCCCAGCACTACCAGATTCTAAGGTAAAGTAACTTTTATTCTCAAGCTGAGAACACCACTGCATGTGCAATATAGTGTTTTATTATGAAATGCATTAAAAATAAAACTAAGGATGCAAAGTATTATTAATCGAATAAAAACAATCAGAAGGAGAGATATCATAGAATCATCCAACTCTGTTGGTACCTGAAGTCTGGGCATTGTGGCAAGGTCACCCTATTGAACAAAATCTTTATCGTCATCATCTGCTAGTAAATAAGATGCAATTATCATCAACATCGCCATCATCACCATCAACATCATCATCGTCATTCTCATAAACTCTGATATAATTTAAATGGTCTAAAAACTTAAGCAAATTTGCTTCCCTCCCACTAGCTGATCTTTATTACATGAGGACTTTGAATTTGTCACATGCTTACATTTTAAAAAGTCTTTTTTCCTGTCCTTCATAGTTGCCTGAGTTAAAATACCTCTGTTGACAAACAAGCCACCAAGCCTTGGAGCCAGTCAAAACTCCCCTTAAAAAAAGGATATAGGGGCTTCTGGTCAAGATGGTGGAATAGACAGTCCTCAGTGTCACTCTCTCCCATAAATTAACCAATTTACAACTATAAAAAAGCAACAGCATCCAAGCTGGGGCCACTAGAGCTCAGGGGAAGAGGAGGAGAGAGCGACAGAGTGCATGAAGGCAAGAGAAGCCACGAAGAGAGAAAGAAAAAACCGCTCTGACCATTTCATGCCACAGCTGCTTCAAGACTGGAGCTTCTGGGCACATGGAGCAGGAACTGGTAAAAGCCACAGATGTGCTCTTTGGATGGAGTTGCTTGGAGGCGGCAGGGGAGAAGAAGGCCTTGGTGGCCCCCAGGACAGCAAGACCACTAATAGTGTTTCCGTGGACCCACATAGGAGCAAGGAGCCACAACAACTGAAAAAAAGGAGCCACTCAGAGGCCAGTGAGTCATCACAAGGGACCAGCACACAGCCCATCCCATGGGAAGTGTTTGCAGCACCAGTAGTGGGGGAGACAGGCCCACCAGGGCAATATTGGGGCACAGCAAGGACAGCTGACTGGCACCCCAATCAGCGAAGGACCACTCAGAGGAGACTTGTCAGGAATATAGAATTGCATGGGGTGTAGTTTGATGAAAAGACTCAGGCCCAGATCAGAGATTCTACACAACCCAGGTGCACCAGGTCCCTGGAGAGCCGGAAGTACTTATAAAGACAACCGTTAAAACCTGAGCTTCACAAAAAGCCTTCCCAAGGAAATCAGCAGCAAAGCAGCAATTTAGATAAACCACAGAGCTCAAGTACTGATCCCCACAGGAAGTTCCCCCATTTTAGAAGTAAGCAAAGGACAAAATATTAGTTCTGGCCCAGGCACACTGCCAGCACCTCGGTGCCAGACTAGGGACCTGAGGCATGGAGCCAGGGACTGGACCCCCTCCCACAACCAGGCATGCTGCCAGCTCCAAGGAGCATGCCAAAAACATCACCTCCATGTGGGTGGCCCACCACAGCCACCACAATAACTACAGCTCCCGCAAAAGAAGCTAGACACCACAATCACTGTGCAGATGGTCTGTCAGCCACTGGAGTGCATTGACACAAGGAGGGTCACCAGCAGAGACCAAAGAAAAGAAGAGGACGTCTCTCTCCACAAAGCCCATTCCAGAGTTACAGAAGATGTATCCGCTCTATGATAATATTGGGGGACCTGAATACACCTCTCAGCATTGGACAGATCATCTAGGCAACAAGTCAACAGAGTAACCATTACTCTTTCAGAGGGAGAGAAGAAATCAAGGGTAATTAGAGGGGGGAGAGAGAGGTGAGTGGGGAGAGATTGGACAAGGAGTATAAAGAATAAGTATGATTTGCAGCAATATATATGCTAGTAATATTGATTTGATCAACATATGTCAATGTTGAACTCCCAAAATATGTATAATCAATTATGATTCAATAAAATTTTTTAAAAAGGATATAAGTAAAGAATATAAAGAATATTGGCAGAGAATATGAAGACTACATATTTCCCCTGTCCCTTATATAAACTATAATTAATTAAATAATTTCTACTTTTGTCATCAGGTAAAAAGAAATTTATTTTTTGAGAGAGAGAAATCTAGTTTTGAGAATGTAGAGTATCAATGGGTGAAACAAAATCCTTGCACAAATTAAGGGAGTAGAAACAACTTAGAAACTAGGACAAAATCAGAGATGCAAAAACTTGGTTGCTTTTTTATTTATAATAATGAAAAATTGGAAATAAAATATCCAATGGTTAAGTACATTTTAGCACACACAAATGATAGCATATTAGAAAGTCATAAAATTTTGAAGAATGAAGCTCAAATATAAAGAGTAAAAAATATGGAAATAATTTTATCCAATATCATATCTTTTTATAAACAAAAAATTATCAAACACGTGTGTGTTCACAAACGTGCACAGGCATGGTGATTAGGTGACGACTACTTGGTTAATCACTGGCTTCTTCATGAGGCAGTAGGTCCAAGTGGGCAGGGACTATGTCTGTCTTGGTCACCTCTTGATGAGCACATTGCCTGGTAAATAGTAGTTTGTTCGGTTAATAGGTGCTAAATAAATGAATGGCGTATTTCCATCTCCATGAAGCTGTGTGAGGAGGAGGAGCACCTGGTTTGGAGGAGGAGGAGCTCTGGATACTCATCCCTCCCCCATTTTGGTAGCTTGGCAGGAAGTTGGTTCAGCAGCTCAGTGGAGGTGCAGGCTGGTAACAGTGGCTGAGCCCCACTGGAGGCTCCCCCGTTTGACAAGTTTACTTCCTCATCTTACATGCTGCCACTCTCACTTCCAGTTCCTACAAATATGTTGAGTGTTTGTTGGGGGGAAGAGTTCCTCTCTACTGTAAAGCTTGCCACAGTGTGTCCAGTCTAATGATGCTCAATCTGAGCCCCCCTTCTAATGTGGGACAAGGAGAGCACAGGGGATCATTGTGCTCTGCTCCTTTTCAGCTTGTTTCTCCACTGAGCCACGTGGTTCTACTGGTTCTCTGCATGTGCACGCGCACACACACACACACACACACACACACATTCTGTTCAAAAGGGGGAAACAGGATGCATTCTGTCGTGTGTATCTTGAGGTTCCTGTGGGATGTTCAGGTAGAAATTTTCAACACACAGTTAGGTATTAGGATCAACAGTTTAGCATCTGGGATGGAGGTAAAAATTAAGGAACATCAGCATGCATTGCCTTCAGATTGATATTAGGCTACAGAGGAAGGGCACCTAGCCCAGCCACAGAGCTCACGGTCAGTTTCCTGGAAGACAGAAGACCTGCAATGGATCTTCAAGGACAGTTTCCTGGGTTAACAGTGTGTGAGAAAAGGAGACTCTCCAGGGAGAGAACACAGTCTTGGTCATGTTAGGAAGGTGCACATAATGGATGCTATTTGGGCTCTGTAACCCAGAGGTGCCCTTCCAAGGACAGCTGTCCACAGAAATCCAGTCTCATCCTAATTCATTGCCGACTTGTCCTTGTCCCAGGACAGCCTTAAGCTTCTATGAGTCTCTTCAATTTATCCTGCAGGGAGCTTCTCCCAAGCCCACTAGTGAGAGCCAGCAGGAAAGTTTTATTCATGAACAGGGAATTGCTAAAATTGTATCTGATGCCTAACGCCACCTTCAACATTAATAAATGTACAGTGGTCCTGGTCTAGAAGATAACTCTAGACTTTTGTCTTCCTTTATGGTGTTGGAGACATGAGGCTGGAAAATATTTAGAGTCAGGGCACTACAGGCTCTGGATTACACTACAGCAGCAGAGAAAAGCGCGAGGCATTTGTTTGAGACTAGAGGAGAAGTCGGGTTTGAGGATGGTTAAAGTGAGCTGTGATGTGAGGTGACTTTGTGAAATGATGGAGAGCACATGGCTCCAAGGATGGAATAAGAGCAAACCCTGCCCCAGGCTCCACCCTCCTCAGCCCCACAATGCCCGCAAGGCTAGAAAGTCACATTCACTACTCTTCACTGTCCCTTCCTCTCCTAAGACAATGTGCTGTAATAAACCCAAACCCCCACATCTCAACTCCATCTCCAACACTGTGTTACTTTCTGGACTTTAAGACTTTCTGAGATTCATTTTAACTTTATTAAATGCTGATAAGAGCACTGGTTCATAGTAAGTGCTCAAAAACATTTTTTGTTAAATGAATGAGTGAATTTTGCCATACCCATAAAGGTCATGACTGGAAACATTTTGAGAAAGTGCAAAACATTTTGAAGGTACTAGAGATCATTATGTCTTTGGCAAAGGCAGGTGTTTGCCTGGCTCCCTCTGGAAGGTACTAATTTCTGAGGCCTCCAGGGGTAACAACAGGGAGGAAAAAAATCCCAATGTGAAAGTGACATCAGTTGAGTTGTTTGTCTCTTTGTCTGTCTGTCCTTTATAAGCCATCCCCTCTGTGGGGGCCACTGGGCAGTATGACTGTCCCTCAACTTTGCTCAAGAAGTGCCCATCCTCTTAGGTGAGTGCCATTCCAAGACCCGCTCACCACACTCACAACCCGGTTTCCATACAAGTGCAGTTCACTCCCTGGACCCTGAAACGGCTTCTCCCTCCCCCTCAAAAGATGCAGTGGGACTTGGGTGCTTGAAGCCGAGAGGTTAGAGAGAGGAAAGACTCAGTGATGACTACAGTTCCAAGCCACGTTACTGGGGGGATGGCCAGGCTGTTCCCAAAATAGTTTAATCAAGAGTGGACTGAGATTGAAGAAGGGAAGTTCAGATTTGCAGAGACTGAATTTAAGAAAACCGTAAGAACATGTTTATGCAGAAAAGGCCATATCATTCGATGGCAGTTATCCCACTGCGGACCTGAGGTATTATTCTCAAGTTTCAATTATCAAGAAATGTCTTCCTTTGCTCTGCCCTTTTCCCCTAAAGGCTCTCCAAATCCAGCTTTTTCCTATATGGGGAAGACTCCATGTGAGTGACTTAAACATTTGTCCCTCAGCCAGAGAGATTGAGGTGGATCACTGTCAATTGTGAGCGTGACCACTTCAGGGCCAGGGAAAGGAAAGCATTATATAAGGGATCATGTACGTGGGCAGTCCACAGTACTGTGACAGAATTTGGCTATATCTGGTCATCAGGCCCATGAGAGTATACATATGAGATGATGTGTAATTAGAGCCGGGAGGCAGAAAAGCGAAAAGCTACGTGAAGGTGGAATTGGAGGCAGAGGGGAATTCAGGGCTTGGGTATTTGCTTACCCAAGACTCTAGCCATGAGAAAGGTCAACTGCATATCCAGCGAGGTAGCTCTACTGGGAATCCCCTGAACCCACCTGCTGGCTCAAGCCTTGAAACTCTCATTCTGTTCAAAAGGTCTTTTTACATTCTTCTTATTCAGTAAAAGATCAGTACTTTGGACCCCCAATTTCCCAGACTCGCTATGGAGAAATACAATACTATTTACTGTTTAGAAAATTTAAAAGGCTGGCAATCGCCAGATATGGAGCCGGAGATGTCTTCAGTGATGGCTCTTCATTTATTTCACTATTTTTTATTTCGTTTCACTTTATTTATGAAAAGTCCAGGCAAGATCTCATGGCTTCACAAGCCAATTTTTCATAGTCCGGGTCACGGCAGGCATCTCACTACTGCCGTCACTTATGATGACATGTCTATGTGAAGGTTGCAGGGACACAGATTGGGAGGAGCACACCTCCCCGCTTCCCCTGAAACTTCCCTTTCATCCTCTGGGATCTTGTGTGCCCAAACTATGGCCATGCCACCATCTGCAAACTTGTGGTTTCCTTCCTAGAACCTTAGCCTCAGGAAAACAATCTTTCCCTTTAACTTTCAAATGTTACACTTGTTCCCCTTTCTATATCAATTCATCTATCTCTATTTGAGTCTGTCTAAATCTTTAACTTTCTTCTCCTTATATTTTATGTGTCCTTACATCCTGGGCTGCTCCTGGACATTGCTATCAAGATCCCATTGGTGGTTGTTATCAAGATCTCATTGTCCTTTTACCCCCACTGGCACCTTCTCACTTTGCTCAGTCTGCTGCTGGTGGAAGAGAGTCATGGATCTGGAAGCCTCAGAAAATGATTCGGTTGTGACTAAGTTTGTCCTGCTGGGCCTAACAGAGTCTCCAGCTCTGCAGCCCATCCTCTTTGTCATCTTCCTTCTTGCTTATGTGGCTACTGTTGGTGGCAACTTCAGCATCCTGGCCGCCATTTTAATGGAGCCCAAACTCCACACCCCCATGTACTTCTTCCTGGGGAACTTGTCCCTGCTGGATGTTGGCTGCATCACTGTCACTGTCCCAGCCATGTTGAGGCATTTCATATCCAATGACAGAAGCATTCCCTACAGAGCCTGCCTCTCACAGCTCTTCTTCTTCCACCTCCTGGCTGGGACGGACTGCTTCCTGCTGACTGTCATGGCCTACGACCGCTATCTGGCCATCTGCCAGCCCCTCACCTACAGTACCCGCATGGGCTGGGGAATCCAGCAAGCTCTGGTGGGCATGTCTTGTGTCTTTTCTTTCTCCAATGCATTGACCCAAACAGTTGCCTTGTCTGCTCTTAAATTCTGTGGCCCTAATGTGATCAATCACTTCTACTGTGACCTCCCACAGCTCTTCCAGCTCTCCTGCTCCAGCATCCAACTCAACGAGCTGCTGCTCTTTGTAGCAGCAGCCTTCATGGGTGTGGCCCCCTTGGTCCTCATCACTGTGTCCTATGTCCATGTGGTAGCTGCTGTGCTACGAATCCGCTCTGCTGAGGGCAGGAAGAAAGCCTTCTCCACATGTGGCTCCCACCTCACTGTGGTGGGCATCTTCTATGGGACAGGCGTCTTCAGCTACATGAGGCTGGGTTCAGGGGAGGCTTCAGACAAGGACAAGGGGATTGGTGTCCTCAACACTGTCATCAGTCCCATGCTGAATCCACTCATCTACAGCCTGAAAAACCCTGATGTGCAGGGCGCCCTGCAGAGGGTGATCATGGGAAGGAGACCCCCCTAGCAAGACTCCCTTCCTCTGCCCTTCATGAATGTGATAGCTCCACTTGCTGCTTCTAAGAGGTATTATGATTAATGCAATTGGAGTGTGGGTATGATAAGAGGGGGTCAGAGACTGGCTTAGGAAGGGAAGTGCAATAGAAATGATAATAGCTATCACTTCTATCATGATCACCACACGCCAGGCCCTGTTCTAAGTGACTAGCATCTCTTAGCTCATTGAATCCTCATAACTGGATGAAGTAGACAAGACTTACAAATTATAGATTAAGAAACTGAATGTCAGAGAAGTTGAGTAACTTTCCCAAAGTCACAGAGCTAATAAATGTCACAGCTGGGATTTGAACCTAGGCAAACTACATCTGTAACTATTGCCTCTCAAAAGTCATAAACCATTTCAAGGAGGAAGGGTATCTATACAGTGGAGAGGAGGGATGGGCAACAGAGAATTAAAAAAGAAAAGAATATCAGTGTGATGGGAAAAAAACTATTTAAATAAATTGAAAATATGAATTAAGAAATTTCTGTTCCTTTAATAAATTTACAGTTTGTTCCAGAGCATCTGGTGCAGGTTGAGGATATTGCTGAATGCCAATTTCAACAAATAAACCAACCAAAGAAAACAGATTTTAAAACCCAATTCTGAGGGAATAGACACTGTTTAGAAAAATCATAGAGGTGAGGTAAAGTATTTTCATACTGAACCAAGAACAACAAAAAATATATGTGATGAAGTTACTTAGAGAAAGAGGTTTGGCTTATGTGGAAAAGACTTCCTGACTGAACGGACACCTTTGCCACCTCTGACTTCAACCTGAAACCAGCCTTCTCCCTCTGTATTGCTGTAAGGAGCAAGACACTTCACCTACCCAGTTTACAGCTTTCAACAGCATTTGCCATAATGCAATAAAAATGCATGCTTATTTAAAAAGTTAGAAAGTACAAAAGTAACAAAAAATGAAAATCACCCATAACTTCATCATTCAGAGATAATCATGGACATTTAGCATATAATTTTTAATTTTTTTATTCATAATGTATGCTTACAAAAATAGAAGTATTCTATACCTAAACCTCTGTAATCTGCTTTTTTCACTTAATATTATGGGTGGATATCTTTCTATGACACTAAATACCGATCTTCCTCATCTTTTTCTATGGTTGCATAGTATTTCTTTGAATAAATGCAGTGAAATGAATTTAATAACCCATTAGTGAACCCGTGTTGGCTCAGATAATCCAGGTTGTATGGGATGCTGCCACACACTTTCTTTTGCACTCATCTGTGCACACTCTCCTAATTCTGGAGGTAAGTCCCCTTGAGTAGAGCGCCTCGGGCAAAGATATGAACTTTTCCAAGGCTCTAGAAAACATATTGCCAAATTGCCACTCAGAAAAGGTAGAACAAATCAATGCTTCCATATTGCGAATTACTTTTATCTTTGCTAATAGGCCAAATTTATAACTCAGTGTTCTTTAATTTGAATTTACTCACTAGAACAGTTAAACATATATATATATAACAGTTATATATATACTAAAATAATTTATAAATAATTATATATTACATAAATATATGTTATAATATATATAACAGTTGTGTGTATATATATATATATATACAGTTAAATATAATATATATATTTAACAGGAAAAATATTTTTATATAAATATGTGTAACACATATATTTCTAAGATGTTTCTCTTCTTAGAAATTTTGAATTGCTCTTAACTTATTAATGGAATTAGTCCCTTGTTTCATGGGTATTTCAGATATGATATGTCTTTGCCAAAGAAAAGTCCTAAATTTATACATGGTCAAATTAGTCAATCTTTTCTCCTATAAGATTTTGGTATCTGGTTTGGTATTATGCCTAGAAAGAACCTTTTTTAACTTTTGAATGGACAGATTCATTGTTTCTTTCCCACTGATATAAAATGACATTTTTGCCACATGCTAAATATCCTGATAGTCTTGGGTCTGTTCTTGGGCTCCCTTTTCCAGAACTACACTTTTTAATCCCTATGGTATTACAATACAAACTAATATGTGGTCGTTAAGGTCTTTTCCTCCTTTCTTTCCTTCATTTCTTCCTTCATCCCTCCTTCCTTCCCTCCCTCCTTCTTTCTTTCCTTATCCATTTTAAAAATTCTGCAAATATGGAATAGTGTCAATGTATAAATTTAGGAAAAACTCACACCTTTGAATTATTGATCTTCCCATTGCGAGACACTCCCTCAAGTCTTCTTTTACAGTATAAGAGATTTTTTTAAAATTAAGAACTTGTGAAACAGAAAATTGAATTTCCTTGACAGGAGGCACATAGAAGTTATCCAGAGTGATTCAAGGGGCTGGAAGGCCAGGCCCTGAGGCAAGCGTAGTGAGTATCTGCTTGTTCTGCAGGAGCTGGCTGCTGAGAATCTCGGAAGCTACCACACGCCACCTGAAACTCTGGAGAAAGATTCCATGTGATTTACTATTCTGATCATTAGAAACATTTGAAGTTAGAAAAGTAATGGAAATAAGCCATTTTTGTGTGTTTTACAGAGTCTACAAGCCAACAGACTCCTGGCTATATCCAGAGCACAGAGGTGTCGTTTACAATACTTCTAAGTAAAACTTATCAGATTTCCCACGGTTTCCAACTCTTCTTGTAAATGAAATCTGTCAACGATGTCCCACAATCTTATTTGTCAGCAGTCATCTAGGGCTAAGTTTCCATGGCCTTCTTTGGAGAGGGCAAGTAATCTTTGCTAAAACCTTCCCACTGACCACATTATCTGCCCTGTCCTTGAAGACATTTGAGTTTGTCATCCCTGATTTAGACACTTGATTTTGGGATGTTCAGCACTACCAATAAAGGTTGGATCTGTAATATATATTTTTTTCCTAGAATTTTCTGGTTCCATGTGAGTCCTAAATTTATAGTACAGGTAACTTTTACTAGCACATAAAAGGTACTCAAATAATACTAATGGGATGAATCATTGTCTAGTTTTATGGAAGATCGTCTCCATATTTAGGAATTATCTAGGGAGAGAAAAGAGGCAGAGACTTGTCATTAAATTGGACCTGATACTAAAGTGGCCTGACATATTTCTATAAAAGCATAATTCTATTAAATTATTAATTGATTCCAAAACCATTTACTGAGCACCTAAAATGTAGAAGAAATAGTACTAAGTATTGAATTCAGAAAAGAGTCACAAGCTCTACCGGCAAGATGATGCCTTGGTATTAGAGGGAGCCAAACAGGCCAATTTACAGAAACACAAAGGGTTATAGATGCTGTGTGTCAGATGGCTTACAGAAACACAAAGGGTTATAGATGCTGTGTGTCGGCTTACATGCTCTTTGAAAGCAAAGCGAGAAGCCTTTTCTGGCAGGGGTATGAAGGTATTAAGAGAAGGCATTCTGGAAGAGATGGAGATTGAGCCATGTATTAAAAGGCAGTGGGTATTTGCCAAGCGGACTAGGGAGGAGGTCATTCCAGGGAGAGTGTGACCTCTTCCAGGGCCCTTTGAGAGTAGTGGTGGGAGTAGGAGATTGTTGCAGCAGGAAAAATGGGAAGTCAGGGATAAAGAACGCAGATGAAGACAGCTCTTTCGAGAAGTTCAGCTGTGATTGGAAGAAGGGTCGTACCGAGGTAGTCAATAGAGGAGCAGCATATTAAAGGAGAGTTGGATTTTGTTTAGTTTTGTTTGAAGATGAGAGGAAATGCATGTTTATAAGATGGTAGGGAAACACCGACAAAAAGGACCACAGTTAAGATGCCCAGGAAAGAGGAGCTCATTGATGGAGTGAGATAGAAAAAGAGATGTGAGAAAATGAAACAGTCATAACAGAAATGCTTGATTTTCTGTATATTAACATATTTATTGGTTGAGAGAAAGAACTCACTAAAGTATTTATTGAAGGAAATACGGTAGAATATAATAACTGGACTCTAGGTAATTGTTATCTCTAATTTACTTTGCTAACAAATGATTTTGTTAATAATTGATTAATTCAATTGTTAACAACATCTATTCATTACAACTGCCCTCGAGGAACTCATAATACACAGAAGATTATAACAAAATATATTAATTACAGTGATAGAGTTTGCATAGCTTGTTATAAAGCCCAGAGACCTAATAATCTCTCATCCACAGAACTTACAAGCATTGAAAACCAGGATTGCCTTGCAATATTCATGTAAAGTTTAAATTTTAAACTATAGATGTGTAGGTTCCTTTTACTTATTCATTCACCCAGTAAATCCTTATTGAAATCCTATTAAACGTTCAGCACGATGCTTGACACGTGGGTACAGAGAAAAAAAACTCAGTCGCTACCTTCAAAGAATTCAGTCTGTTGTGGCAAAGTGCTGTACCAATGTTGGTTGTTAATACATAATCATTATCATTGTGTATTTTCATCTGAGATGTCTCTTAGAATTACTGTCAGAGGCATAAATTTCTCCCTTAGAGGCTTGCATGACAACTCTAAAAACAATGTGAAGTTAAGCATATACAAATACAGTGTACATAGAAATATATATACAGTATTTAAATGTAGTAATAATAATTAGTATATAGTTGTAGTAAATATAGTAATAATTTAGTAATATAGTAATAATTATAATTAAGTAGAGCAATAATCATTTCTTACATGCAAGTACTACTTCCTTATTCAGAAACACATTAGCATCTTATTTGATTTTCAAGACAGCCATGTCTGACCTACAGTGTAGGCACCATTATTACTCTTTATTTTACAGATGAAAAACTTGAAGTGCAGGACACACATGCTTGCTCAAGGTTACAGAGTTTTGAAATAAATCATAGAACTTAACATGTTGAAATCTGGAAGATGGCTCCAAGGATGGGTAGAATATTTTAAACAATTTTGAATAAAGTTGTACATCATCATTACAATTGTTTGTAATAGAGTCTACTAGAAAAATATTATCATGTTCTTCTTTAATAAAATAAGCAGCATCTATAGGAAACCTAGAACCAAACAATACACTTAATGGCAAAACTCTAGAAGAGTCTCCTATAAACTTGAGGCCAAAGTACAAGTGCCCATTACAGTCACCGTTATTTCGGTAGTTTGGGAGATTTTGCTAATTTGCATAATTTTGCATATTGAATTACCTCATTCACATTAATGTTTTTATCTGCCCTGATGGTTCCTCATTACCAAACTTCAGATGCATATATTCGTCAGTCTAAAGGACATTTCCACATGCATTGCAAACCAGACATCATGATTCAACTCATCTCCTCCCCAGCCTTGCTCTTCTTCTGATATCTGTTCATTTGTACACCATCATCTGGTCACCTATATTTAAATTTGAAGGTTACCTGTCCTTGACCCTCTTAGCATCCTTGACTGTCTCATGCAGCATGCACGTACGAACCAATAAAAATGAACTGGAAAGTATCCACAAATATTGGAGTTCTGACACCTACTCTTTCGTGTTCCCTCTTTGTTTTGTCTCTGATCACATTTCCACCCAACTCTAAACTTTCTTACTCTGAAATCTTACTTTCTCCTGCCTCTGGCCCCCAAAATTGGTGTTTAGCCTTGGTCTCTAGTATTAGAACTTCTGTTTTCTCCTACGCCTTTCCACACCCAGGCCCCTCCTCAAGGGGCCCAGCCTTGAGACCTTGAGTTGCTCAGTGTTGGCCTCTTGTCTCATCCTGCTATCCAGGCCTCTTTTGCAAGAGAACCTCACAGAATTGTTGGCTGTTCTGTAGGTATGTTCTCCAGCCCTTACTCTAGGATGTGAAAACTGCAGGGAGTCACTGGTTCAACGTGGGTCGGGAATCTCTATTTGCTGACCAGAAACTGACAGGAATAGCCCAGAGCTATGGAACCAGTACTGAAAATTCCCCCAAGAAAATGAGGATATAAATCTGGCCTACACTTAGCTTGCCCTGTAATGGATCTGGCACAAGACCCCATATGGGTAAGAAATACACGTAGCCACAATCTTCCCCTGAAGATTAGTATATAGGGAACTTTATCAGATGGCCAATGTGCGACCCAGTGGTCCCTGATATTCCCCATCTGGAAACTTATTAGCATACAATCACTTAGTGCAGCCAAACCCTATACTTATTGGTGCATCCATCATTTCTATTAATAAATTCCTGAAGCTCTCATTTTACCTGCCTCTTTAATATATTTTAATCCTGCTTCAAAATTATAACCAGGTAAATTGCCTCTAACTTGTGTCTAAATAGGAGGTAGAAGAGTTGCTTATACTACAAGAGTACATCGTTGATGGCCTGTGACACATACTTTGATATGCTGCCTTTACAAGCCTGACCACAAATCCACTTATTATGGTCATCTTTGATTTGGTCTTCATTGATTACCTTTTTTTCTTGAGAATGAGTTGCATTTTCCTGTGTCTTTGTATGTTGTGTGATTTGGAATTGTATCTTTGACCTGATGAGTTATACATTGCAGAGACTTTGGATTCTGTTATGTTCCTTTGAAGAGAGCTAATTTTGTTGTTGTTCTTGTTTTGTTTTTTATCTATAATTTATAGTTGTTATCTATGGGAGAGTTGTCTTAGTAGGAGCTACTCCTCCAATCCGGAAGCCAGAAGCTTTCCAAGCCCCTTAACTTGGGACAAAAATTCATCAGTCCTTCCACTTCTCTTGAGGAAACCCTCATGCTTTTCATAAATAAATAAGAAACTGGGAAGCTCTGGCTGTCCCAAGACTGAACAATTCCTATGCAATGACAATATGAGAAGGCTGGCTGACTTCCTATGGGACTGCACGATCACATGTTTTCTAGGCCCCGCATCTCACAAGGTCCTGGTCTGGCATCTCTAGGCTGACACTAAGTGCCTTTCTGAGACAGAAATTTAAATGCTTTTTCATTTGGTGTTTAGCCTAGGAATATGGATATTATATTCACTGAGCTGAGGTAGGAAACCCTTAGAAAATTAAACCTATCCAAAGATTCCAGAATATCGCCAGTACGACTGCTTCCCCTCTGGTCTTGCTATTCATTGGTCCCCAGTAAGAGTAGTGTCATTGGAGAATAGAGGGTGGAAGCAAGATTGCAATGGGTTAAAAAACAATTAGGAGGTGATTGGGGGAGGCAGCCAATCAAGACTATAGTTTCAATTTTTAATGAAAAGGAGGAGAGCTTGGAAGGATATTAGGGATCAAAGGAAGATTTTTTTTTTAATAAAGAAAGACATGAAATGACTAAGAAGAAGAAAGAATGAAAGTATAAGAGATACAAAGATTATTGTTTAAAGCACATCTCTCTAAAGCAGATGAAAATATGCTTGTATTGGGGGAGGGCAGGAAGGTGAGACCATTCACATCAGCTTTCTTGATCTCTGTGAAATAAGAAACAAGGTGGTGTAGTAAGAGGATGGATAGTGAGGGTTTGGGGGAGCAGTCGGGGCTTCGGGAGAGGAGTAAGGTGAGCACAGAGGGGAATGGGAGAGGGGCCTGCCTGGGCAATGTATATCTTGAACTTGGTAGATTAATGAAACTAAAGGATTTTACTCAAACAGTTCATTTTTTCAACTGAACAAATGGATATGGATGTGGAAAGACTGAATATTGTGAAACATTGATTCTTCCCTAATTATAGATCTGATTTTTTTTAGTCTATGCTGAAATGAACCACTTTATAAATTTGAAAAACATAGTTTACTTGAACAAAATGAAGAAGATAGGTAAAATTATCATGAAAGAGAAGATTGATGACAGAAGGTATCTTAAAATATAACATAAACTTTCAAAAATTAACACAGAATATTACTGGTAAAGAATTAACAAACAGATCAATGGAAACGTATCAACAGTTTTAAACTCCTTTTACCTACTACTGTAATAACTGCTATTACTACTAATTATATTAATACCTATCTCTTAGCAGGCTTACCATATGCCAGGCACTGTACCAACTACGTTGAATAGATTATTTAATTTTACTTCTACAATAACCCTATAAGGTCTTATTCCCATTTTAAGTGTAAGTAAAGTGAGGCTCTCAGATGTTAAGAAATCTGCCCCAAGTATACAGCTAGCTAGCAAGTTGAGAAGCCAGAATTCAAAGCAAGACAATCTGATTCCAAAGCTCACATTCTTAACCATTGTACTGTACTGCCTCAGAGATATGCTTTAGTTGGCTTTTCATAAAACTAAAAAGTGGAAATAAAAACTAAAATTTCAACAACTGTAGAATTATTTTAAAGTACTCATCATGAATTATGTTTGATGAGGTGATGAGAACACTTAAGTTTTCTTTAAAAGTAGAATATTGGTCTGCTGACCAAGAGGCCCAAGTGAGTACACCAGGCCTGCACTGCATCCGGGCTCAACCCAGGGACAGTCCCACCCACACTGCAGCACCAGAGAGGCCTGCCTGCCTGCCAACTGAGCAGCCACCCAGGTGAGTGTGCTGGATAGCACCATACCCAGGTACAACACAGCTGCAGGCCTGCCCAGACCAAGCACTGAAGAGTCCCGCCCACTGACCAAACAGCAGCCAAGGCAGCCCCCCCACACACTCAACTGCACTGATACAAGAAAAGTCACCAGCAGAACCTAGAGATAGAGGAGGAAGTCTTCCCCCTTAGAGCCCACTCCAGAGTGATAGAAGAAACAAGTGTTCTACCAGATGACCAAACATCAGCATAAAAATAATAGAACTACAAATAAACAAGAAGATATGACACCACCAAAGGAATATGGTAATTCTCAGGTAGCAAACCCCATAGAGCAAGAAACCCTTGAGATGTCTGAAAAGGAATTCCAAACACCGATCTTAAGAAAAGTCCAAGAAATAAGAGAAGAATCAATTAGAGAACACAATGAAACAAGAAAAAATATCTGGGATATGAAGGAGGAAATTTACAAAGAGATTAATAACTTAGAAAATAATGTAACAGAACACCTAGAAATGAAGGGTTCTCTCAATAAAAAAAATAAAAATAAAAAACAGAACTGAAAGCTTGAGCAGCAGGCTAGAGAAAGCAGAAGAAAGAATTTCAGAACTTGAAGACAAGAAAAAGGAAAAAAGAATTTTAAAAAGTGAAGAAAATTTGAGAGAGCTAGCAGACAACAAACAGACAAATGCAGCAAGAACATACATTGGGGAAAAGACTGCCTCTTCAATAAATGGTGCTGGGAAAATTGGACATCCATTTGCAGAAAAATGAAACTGGACCTGTACCTCTCACATATACCATAATCAACTCAAAATACATCAAAGACTTAAGTATAAGACCTGAAACCATAAAATTACTAAAGGAAAACAGGGGAAACACTCCAGGAGGTAGGAATTGGCAAAGACTTTATGAATAAAACCCCAGAACACAAGCAACAACAACAAAATAAATAAATGAGATTACATCAAACTAAAATGCTTCTGCACAGCAAAGAAACAATCAACAGAGTGGAAAGACAACCTACGTAATGGAAGAAAATATTTGCAAACTATACATCCAACAAGGGATTAATATGCAGAATATGAAGAACTCAAAAAACTATACAGTAAAAAAAAAAAATCCAATTAAAAAAAGGGGAAAGGAGATGAATAGACATTTTTCAAAGGAAGACATACAAATGGCCAACAGGTACAAGAAAAAAGGCTCAGCATCACTAGTCATCAGAGAAACGCAAATCAAAACCACACTGAGATATCACCTCACCCCGGTTAGCCTGGCCATGATTGAAAAGACCAAGAATAACAAATGCTGGCGAGGATGCGAGGAAAGGGGAACTCTTCCACGCTGTTGATGGGACTGTAAATTAACACAGCCATTATGGAGAACAGTATGGAGGCTTCTCAAACAACTTTACAATAAAAATTATGCATTAATTAAGCCAACTTTAAAAAAAGTTATACCTTAAAAAAAAGCAATGTGAAAAGTCAATGAGAGGAAAAGGTGCCAGAATCAAGTTCTTATCCGGGGCCCAGCCTGAGCTCCAGCATGGGCACACTCTCTGGCCGTGGCAAGTCACCTAAGACCCTGGATCTTATTTTTCCCATCTAAAACATGGTAACTGTATCTTTCCTTCTTTTTTGAGACATTAGGAGACTGGAATGATGTCAGGTACCTAATATTTCTTAATAAAGTCCAAAATATTAGACAAATGAGAGAAAACCTTAAGGACTGAGGTTGTTTGTCTGCCTTTGGATTCCTGTGCAATCCCTGGGGGGTTAATTTTTAGGGCCTCTAGGTGCTAATTAGCTCCTATATAGACAAAGCACCAGGACAGATTCTCTTGGCCCCTGCCTCCCTCCCTTTATAAGCCTTTTGGAGACAGGCCACCTTGGGCCAGCTTAGCTGTCGCTCCCCTCTCCACAAGAAACCCCACCCAGAGGGTCCAGAGTGCACACAGGAAGGTGAGCCCCCCATGAGCTTTCCCACTGCTCCGAGCCTCCTATTCCCTTCCTTCTTGAGCAGAGGTGGATGAAAATTACTCATAATCTTCACATGGCTTTTTTCTGGTTGATAGGAGAATGAAAGACTGGGTGATGCTTGGATTCAGGGAGTGGTAGTGAAATACAACGATGAGGTTTTTCACTGTACGTGGTTGGAAGAATGAAGAACCGAGCTGGCACATATGTAGAAGAAAGTCAGAAGGGACTGATTGGGAGAAAGAGCAGAGACACAGAGAGAGTCCGGGGAGAGCCAAGGCGGCTATTGAGGTTGATCCTGGCAGAGAGAACAACGAAATCAATATTTATAGATTGACTCTTATACACCTAAGTTAATCTAGGGATAATGTAGTACAGCCTTTCATATTACAGAAGGGAAATGAAAAAATATATATATATATACATATACATACAAATACACATACACACATAGTCATATATATGGTAAGGGTTTTGGGAGACAGCAGGGGTTGGCAGAAAAAGAACAAGCTCTCCATTCAGAACGAACTATGACATATGTGACCTTAAACTAGTTAATTTTTGAGGTTCACTTTTCTCATTTGCAAAATGATTACTTATATTTGAAAATTTGTGTAAAATTTAATGGGCTAACGTATAATGGAGTAAAGTGGAGTAACATACCTGACAAAAAGTTTATATTCAAATAAATGCTTGCCTGCTATTTTCTCTTCCTTCTTGCCTTCCGTCTTTTCTTCCTTCTTTTTTCCTTTCCCCAAGGTCTCAATGCTAGTTAGTAGTAGAAACTTGCTTATAACACAAATAACACAAGCATCTGCACTCCAACTCCAGAGCTCTTTCCACTGTGCTGAGTTGTCCTTATATACTAAAAGAATGAGGGAGAGAGACTTGGCATGGCTTTGTGGATGGAAGTTACTGTGTAGAGCAAATTGGACCTGAAGGCCTGGAGTAGACCGAACCTTGCATGGACAGGCAGGGTGAGACATGATCAGAGAAGTGGGGAGTGAACAAATTTGACCAGGATAGAAAGATGTAGCTGCTGCTCAGAGCAAGGCTGAACTCTATCACTATGCTGTGCTGCTATGATTTCAAACACAGATTGGGATTGTCTTCATGTTAAACTGGGAAATCCATCTGGGAAGACACTTCCTAAGGTGACAGGGCTTCTCACAAATACCCTCTGTCCTCTCGCCAGAATAAATAACCTGTATCATCAAAGTGCCCCCGCCCAGGAATGGCAGGTGTTGGGATATTCCTGATGAGTCCCCTTGCCACCACTGATCAGATTCCCTGGCTTAGGTCTTAGCTCCCACTTAATAGCTATGCAGATCAAAATCACTCAGTCACTCTCTTTCAGAGGAGTAGAGTGAAGCATTGGAGAGCATTGACTTTGACACCAGGCTGCCTGGGTTTGAATCCCAGTTCCACCGCTCACTAGCTGCATAACTTCAGGCAAATGAACTTACCTCTTTGTGCCTCAGTTTCCTATCTGTAAGATGGAGATTATACTCGGACCTACTTCATAGAGTTTTTTGAGAATTAAATGAGGTAATACATGTAAAATGCTTAGAACATAGTAAAGCCTCACCAAGTATTAGTTATTATTATAACAACCTGAGGTGTTTTAAGAAATTATATAACAACCTGAAATATATAGCATTTCAGGTTGTTTCAAGATAACATCTCAGCTTGTTACAAAAGTTCTTAAAACACAGAAAGTATAACAATATTCAATATAAAATGATTGAATAAAAATATTAGTTATTATTATTATAACCTATCTTATAGGATTTTTGTAAGGATTGAATGAGGTAATACATAAAAGCCACTTGGGCAAAATAACTTGATAAATATCAAGCAGAATTGCTTGATAAATGTTGCACGTCACTGGCTGTCCTCTGATTTCACCATCTCCGGGGAACATCAAATGCTCCTACACTAACGTCAAATGCTACATTTTGCTGGGTCTCCCCAGCAGTCAGGGGGAGATTTTATGGGAAAAGCTCACAACAGAAGAAATGTATCTTCTCCAATGATGGAGCAAGAATGGATGAGAAAGGGATTATTGCCTGTTTGCTTTTTACAGAAGGAAGGAAAGGGCTAAGATTAATCCTCAGGCTCTTTCACCCACAGTAATAAGTGTGCTTCAGATTTCTAGTTCCTTCATTACAGCCAGCCTTCCTGGCCCCTAGACAAGACGCTCCCAACCACCCGTCCAAGAACATCCACTTAACTTCAGAGGGAAAAGAACTAGCAGAGTATGTGTGCAGTGACTTTTTTCTTCCTCAGCTATGCTCAGAGAAGGTCTTTTTCTAAGACTTTATCAATGCAGAGTGGCTAGGAATCTGTTATTTTTTCTCTATCTTATATTTTAGTGAATGTAGGAATTCCCATGTTTTAAGCAAGACTTCTTTCTTTTTTAGGGAAATGTGTTAATTTTCCCTTTTTAATTTGCTGATATTGATGAAATCTGAAGTCATGTTACCTGCATGTCCTGTCTCCTTTGTGACACTCGGACATTTCCTGTCCTCTATTTCCTGAGCCCAGAGGGCTCTGTCTTCCTAGTTTCACTGTCTCATCCCCCAACTCCCTCTGACAGCTCTGTTATGCCTGTGTTGTTCTGAACCCAGGCAGATTCAACCTCTCTGAGAACTCTACATTGGGGAATCTTCCTGCCAAACTACATTGTGATCTCCTTGAAGGCAAGGGTGCCTTTTCTCCTTACTTTGTTGCTTCCGTAGCACCCTGGCCAGGACAGCTGTATTAGATGGAGAAACCATGATGCCTGGCCTACCTCCCACATTCTGGAGGGGGGTCTCCAAGGCACATGTTTAGGTCAAGACAGGCATTGCTACTCTGCTCTGGATCTGAGTGCAGCTCCTTATATAGCCGAAATTTGCCGAAGCCTGGGGTTGTAATAGAAAACATAACCTGAGCTTACAATGTCTGAGGGGCCAGTGGCTGGATTCCCACGGAGCAGATCAGTAGTGGTCCCAGCTGGGAGGTCAATTCTGCAAAGGAAGGCACTTGTCTTTTTCCCCAGGAGGTTCAGCACTGACCTAACAGAGTGTGAGACCAGCAGATAGCCAACAGCTTTTCTAGAATAGGACAAGACAGAAGTGTCGGGAGTACTGTGGAATCTCCCGTGGTAGCCTATTAGCATAACCTACACTCTGTCTTGTACTATCAATTTTGAGTGGCCTTACGTGTGACTTTGGGCAAGCTACTCCTCTTAATGGTTCAGTTCCCTGTCCCTTTCCTTATATGCAAGTACTAGAATGATTCAGGTTGTTAATTTTCTACAACATCAGAGAAAGAAAAGATGAATTAAAGACTGGGGTGCCTAAGGAGCACTTTCTTTTTCTTTTTTATTTCTTTTATTGACGCATAATTGATTATACATATTTGTGGGGTACAGAGTTGAATATTAATATCTGTGTACAATTCATGATGATCAAATCAAGATAATTAGTATTCTCATCTTTACAAAATGTAATCATTCTTTGTGATTCTTAACCAGTTTCTCACTAACCCCCTTTTCCGTCCCCCTTTCCCGTCTCTAATTACCACAGTTCTGTTCCATAAGGAGGACTTTCTTAAGGAGATGGGACAATGACCCGAGACTGAGCCTTTAAGGATGGAGTTTTGGTGTGAGGAAGTGAAAGAGTGTTCTAGACAGAAAAGAGCACTGGCACAGCCATCGAGAGAGGGTGGCCCAGAATATGCAAAAGTCCAGAAGAAGGTACCTTTCCAGAGCCATCTGTTCCAGTCACACCTGAAGGACTTTTGCCTTCATGGGTTTAACCCTCAACTGTCCAGGCATCTGTGGAAATATCATAACTTCCACCATGTGTGTGATAGAGTGGAAGTTAGCTAAATATTTCCTGAGACTTTAATTCCCCTCTTTTCCCTGGGAAAAGTTCCTGATCTTCCACCACAACCACACACATACACAAATCAACAGACTTCCCCACATCACTTAATAGCGACTCCATTTTTCCAGTAGCTCAGGCCAAGGACCTTGATTCTCTCTTTCCTTACTCTCTGTCATCTCTCTTTGATTTCGTGGGGTCTTGGCCTCCACTCTTCTCCTTTGTGTTGCTCCTCTTCCTATACTGTGCTTTCTAGAACCACTTATATTCATTTATTCATTGAACTAGTCAGAGATGCTAATATGGTATTAATAATAGTTAAAATACTGAAGCACTCTTACAGCATGTTGGTAAATGGCGACTGTCCTGAGTACCCAGAGCAGTTCCTTCTGCCCCTGCCTCTTCCCCAGATCTCTCCCTGAACCAGCAACTAAAGGGTCAATGCCTGGCACAGTAAGGGATGCCAAGAGCCTAGTCAAGCTCTAGAGTGGCATTTGTTCCAGTTATTAGGTGTTTCCCCAGCACCCGGTAGACATAGATTAAATGCCTACTATGTGTCACTATCCCCCTTTTGGCAGGTCCAAGTCTTCTCTTCCCACCACAGCTCTCGGCAGTGGCCTATGGAGCCAGGTGCCTGGCGGAACAGGACAGCTGTCACCGAGTTCATCCTTCTTGGCCTGACAGGTAACAAAGGACTGCAACCCATCTTTTTTGCCATCTTTCTCTTTGCCTATATCATCACAGTTGGGGGCAACTTCAGTATCCTGATCGCTGTCTTTGTGGAGCCTAAACTGCACACCCCCATGTACTACTTCCTTGGGAACCTGTCTCTGCTGGACATTGGGTGCATCAGTGTCACTGTTCCCCCAATGCTGGCATGTCTCCTGGCCCACCAGTGCAGAATTCCCTATGCCGCTTGCATTTCACAGCTTTTCGTTTTCCACCTCCTGGGTGGTGTGGACTGTCACCTCTTGACAGCCATGGCGTACGACCGCTACCTGGCCATCTGCCAGCCCCTCACCTACAGCACCCACATGAGCCGTGAAGTCCAGGGTGCCCTGGTGGGCATTTGCTGCACCATCTCCTTCATCAATGCTCTGACCCACACGGTGGCTGTGTCTGTGCTGGACTTCTGTGGCCCTAATGTGGTCAACCACTTTTACTGTGATCTCCCAGCTCTCTTCCAGCTCTCCTGCTCCAGCATCCACCTCAATGGGCAGCTGCTTTTTGTGGGGGCCACCTTCATGGGGGTGATCCCCATGATCCTTATCTCAGTGTCCTATGCCCACGTGGCAGCGGCAGTCCTACGAATCCGCTCGGCTGAGGGCAGAAAGAAGGCCTTTTCCACATGTGGCTCCCACCTCACTGTGGTCTGTATCTTTTATGGAACTGCCTTCTTCAGTTACATGCGTCTAGGCTCAGTCTCAGCCTCGGACAAGGACAAGGGGATTGGGATCCTCAATACTATCCTCACTCCTATGCTTAACCCAGTCATCTACAGCCTCCGGAACCCTGCTGTGCAGGGTGCCCTGAAGAGGGTGCTAACGGGGAAGAGGACACCAGCATGAGAAGATGGGGACATCAGAATGCCCCTCTGTCCTTTAGCACCCCCCCGACCTTCTTATGCTGAAGGCCTGGCTGTGGGGCCAGGGAGATCTTTAGGGATGGGTCAAGGGCTGGGAGGAAGGTGGATAGCAGTGGTCAGCGTGGAATATGATTGGCCTTGGATCGGGGAGAAAGGCTAAAGCTTAGGTAAAAGAGTATCTAAGTTGCTTATAGAAAATGGATTAAAGACAGATGGGAGAAAATTATCATGTGGATCTGGAAATGGGAGACAGACTACTTTGCATTTTTAAAAATTTACTGACTTCAATTGAAATATATTTAAAATGTTAATTAAAACAAAATGTTTGCCCCCCTTTTTAGATAAACTATATTTGTATTGGAGTATGGGTCTAGTTTTTTAAAGATTCTATTTTAAAAAATAAGTCTGGGATTGTAAAGTTAAATTGGGGTTCATTACACCCTAGAAGCGGGGTGTTGGTAGCAGTCAGAGCACCCTGCCAGCATGTTCTTCGGAACAACATAAACAAAGGTGTCATCAAACACCTGTTCCCAAAACCAGTGCTCCCTTCCTGACTCACTCCTCGGTAGGAACAGCACGTGTACGTGTCAGTGCACGAGCCGATCCTCACAACCCCACCCACAGAAACATGAGAACGTTTCATCACATGTTTTATGAGAAGAAGCATTAAGAAGTAGTATGTTTTGTTCTTATTTTTTTAATTAAAAAATTTTCTTTCATTGTACATGTTTATGGGGTACGATTTGTTGTTTCAAGACATGCACATGGTGTATAATGATTTACTTAGAATAGTTAGCCTATCTATCACCTAAACATTTATCACTTCTTTGTGGTTATAACATTCAAGATCCTCTTTTCTGGCTATCTTGAAATATACGATACAATATTATTAGCTGTTATCACCTAGAGCACCAGAACTTATTCTTGCTATCTAACTGTGACTTTGTAACTTTGTACCAGTCTACCAAACTTTCTCCAGTCTCCCTTCCACCTCCCACCCTCTTTCCTCTGGTAATCACTGTTTTACTTTCTATTACTTTCCGTTTTTAAAAAAATTTTAATTTTCTTTATTGACCCATGATAATTATACATATTTATGGAGTACAATATGATATTTGGGTACATTCAAACTGTGTGCAATGATCATATCAGGGTGCTTAGTATATCCACCACCTCAAATATCTGTCACCTCTTTGTATTGGGAACATTCAACATCATCTCGACTAGGAAAGATACACAGGACTTTGTTGTTGACTGTGGTCTCCCTATATTGCTGTAGAACAGTAGATCTTGTTATTTCTATCCCCCCACAATTTTGTATCCAGTGACCACCCTCTTCCCATCTCTCCGTTTTTATGTTTAATGGCAAAGTACAATGATTTATATTGGGCATTTTGTTTAATTTATATGCACAGGCGGTTCTCTGGCGGGGCTGGTGGCGTGGGACATCCCCAGCCAGTGTCAGGAGGGCAAGGCAGTACGGGTGGAGCCGACTGTCACTCCACCACACCCTGGACTCGGGCCCCCGGTAAACTTCCTGTTACTGGGAGGCAGATACCATCTCTGCGGCCACCAGTTTGGAAAAACGCCTAACCAATTTCTGGTTGGGAATAGTGTGGTAGGAGAGTTCCCAGGTCCGTTTAAACCTGCCGGAGAGCTGTCTGCAGGCGGGCACTGGACTCGTCCGGACCAGGGGGATACAAAGGTAAACAGCGTGCTGCGGGCTCCTCCCCCGAGGAGCTCATGCTCTGGTGTGGGAGATAAGACAAGTACACAAATAACCGCGATACCAGGAGGAAGGTGATAAGTCCCGAGAAAGATCTACGCAGTGCTACAAAGGCACCCAGAGCGACCGGTCATCTGTGCCTAGCAGAAACCTGGTAGACTTCCTGGGCGAGGCGGTGCCGAGCAGGGTCTTGAAGGCCCAGCTGATAGACGAGGGTTGCAGAAGACACGCCCCAGCCCAGCCCAGTGCGCACAGAGCACAGAGAGGTGCGGTCAGGGAGGCGGAGACTCGACAGAAACCACACACCCTGTGGGGTCGCCACTGCACAATCCAACAGCCTGGGCGAGAGCACATGGAACAGGGAGAAGTCCTGCACGGGAAGTGAAAGCTCAACAGAGATCACAAACCCTGTGGTACGTGATCCAGCAGCCCAGCAGGGTCCAAGCTGACCAGAAAGGTGGCTCCCTGGAGAGGCCAAAGACCTGAGGCAACCATACACACAAGGCACTAAAGGCCAACTGAGCAGTCACAGAGGTAGCATACCAAATTGGCAACCACAGCAACATCTTAGTTAGTCAATAATCTCAAACTAGTGGACTGTGAAACCCCCTGCCACAATGAATAAACATCAAAAAAAAGATACCAGAAATACAAAAAATCAAAAAAGTACACCACCAAAAGTTAATAAATCTCAAACTCTAGATCCTATAGAACAAGAAACCCTTGAAATGACTGACAAGGAATTTCGAGTGATAATCCTAAGGAAACTGAATGAGATACAAGAAAACTCAGCTAGACATCATGATGAAATGAGGAAAAGTATACAGCACCTGAAAGAGGATATGTACAAGGAAATCGATGTCCTGAAAAAAAATGTAGCAGAACTTGCCAAACTGAAGAAGTTATTCAGCGAAATAAAAAACACAATGGAGAGTTTAACCAGCAGGCTTGTCGAAGTTGAAGAGAGAACCTCTGAACTTGAAGATGGGCTGTTTGAAATAACACAAGCAGACAAAAAGAAAGAAGAAAGAATCAAAGACATTGAAGAAAATCTGAGAGAGATATCAGACAACCTTAAGCGCCCAAATATCCGAGTCATGGGTATTCCAGAAGGGGAGGAAAATGGAGATTCCATTGAAAACATGTTTAACAAAATAGTGGCAGAAAACTTCCCAGGTATAGGAAAAATCACAGATCTTCAGATCCAGGAAGCTCAACTATCTCCAAACGTATTCAGCCCAAAAAGGCCTTCTCCAAGACATGTCATAGTCAAATTGGCAAAACTCAGAGACAAAGTGAGAATCTTAAAAGCTGCAAGAGAGAAGCATCAAATTACCTATAAGGGAGCCCCAATCAGGCTAACATCAGACTTTTCATCACAAACCCTAAAAGCTAGAAAGGAATGGCATGATATATCCAAAATACTAAAAGACAAAGATTGCCAGCCAAGAATACTTTACCCTGCAAGGCTATCTTTCCGAAATGAAGGGCAAATGGTATATTTCTCAGACAAACAAAAACTGCGGGAGTTCACTACCACACGACCACCCTTACAAGAAATCCTCAAGGGAGTACTGGGTTTGGTTCCTGAAAAATAACTACCACTGCCATAAAAACCCAAGAAAAATCAAAACCCACTAGTATAATAAAAATGTCATTCATGAAGAGAAAACAATCAAACAAAGACACTATCTACAACCTAAGGAACCAACAAACACAGAAACCAAACAGTAAATCAGAAAGCAAGGAACAAGACACCTAAGACAACCAAACAACCAATAAAATGCTAGGAATAAATCAACACTTTTCAATAACAACTCTTAATGTAAAAGGCTTAAATTCCCCAATCAAAAGACACAGACTGGCTGACTGGATCAAAAAGCAGGACCCAACTATATGCTGCCTACAAGAGACCCACCTCACCCATAAAGATTCACATAGACTAAGAGTAAAAGAATAGAAAAAGATTTACCATGCAAACAGAAAAGAAAACCGAGCTGGAGTAGCTATTCTTATATCTGACAAAATAGACTTTAAACTAAAAACCATAAAAAGAGACAATGAGGGACACTACTTAATGATAAAAGGACTGATCCATCAAGAAGACATAACAATCATAAATATGTACGCACCCAATGTTGGAGCAGCCAGATTTATAAAACAAACTCTATTAGACCTAAAGAAGGAAATAGACACTAATACCATAATAGCAGGGGACCTGAACACCCCACTGTCACAATTGGACAGATCATCTAGGCAAAGAATCAGCAGAGAAACACAAGATCTAAACATTACTCTAGACCAATTGAAATTGGCAGATATCTACAGAACATTCCATCCAACAACCTCAGAATATTCATTCTTCTCATCAGCACATGGATCATTCTCCAGGATAGATCACATATTAGGTCACAAATCAAGTCTCAATAAATTCAAAAAAATTGAAATTATCCAATGTATTTTCTCAGACCACAATGGATTAAAACTAGAAATTAATAACAAACAAAACTCTGGAAACTATACAAACACATGGAAATTAAACAGCATTCTACTTAATGACATATGGGTCCAAGAAGAAATCAAGCAGGAAATCAAAAAATTTATTGACACTAATGAAAATAATGATACATCATACCAAAACCTGTGGGATACTGCAAAAGCAGTATTAAGGGGGAAATTTATTGCATTAAATACTCACCTCAGAAGAATGGAAAGATGGCAAGTGAACAACCTAACACTTCACCTTAAAGAACTAGAAAAACAAGAACAATTCAAACCTAAAGTTAGCAGACAGAAAGAAATCATTAAGATCAGAGCAGAACTGAATGAAATTGAAAACCAAAAAACAATTCAAAAGATCAACGAATCAAAAAGTTGGTTTTTTGAAAAGATAAATAAAATTGACAAGCCATTAGCATGGCTAACAAAAAAAAGAAGAGAGAAGACTCAAATAACAAAAATTAGAAATGAAAAAGGTGATATTACAACTGATTCATCTGAAATACAAGGAATCATTTGAGACTACTACAAACAACTATACGCCAATAAATTTGAAAATCTGGAGGAAATGGATAAATTTCTGGACACACACAAGCTCCCAAAACTGAACCATGAAGACGTAGAAAATTTGAACAGACCAATAACAATAAAGGAGATTGAAGCTGTTATCAGAAGGCTCCCAACAAAGAAAAGACCAGGACCAGATGGATTCACAGCAGAATTTTACCAAACATTCAAAGAGGAATTGACACCGATTCTTTACAAACTATTCCAAAAGATTGAAACGGACGCAAATCTCCCAAACTCATTCTATGAAGCAAACATCATCCTGATACCAAAACCAGGTAAAGATATAACCAAAAAAGAAAACTACAGGCTGATATCCTTGATGAATATAGATGCAAAAATCCTCACTAAAGTACTAGCAAACAGAATACAGGAACACATACGTAAAATTATTCATCACGATCAAGTGGGATTCATCCCAGGGATGCAAGGTTGGTTCAACATATGCAAATCAATAAATGTGATACACTATATTAATAAAGCCAAACACAAGGACCATATGATCATCTCTATAGATGCTGAAAAAGCATTTGATAAAGTTCAGCACTCATTCATGACAAAGACCCTCTATAAGTTAGGTATAGAGGGAAAGTATCTCAACATAATTAAAGCCATATATACCAAACCCACTGCCAATATCATCCTGAATGGGGAAAAGCTGAAAGCTTTTCCTTTAAGAACATGAACTAGACAAGGATGCCCACTCTCACCACTCCTATTCAACATAGTGTTGGAAATACTAGCCAGAGCAATCAGAGAAGAGAAGGAAATAAAGGGCATCCAGATTGGAAAAGTTGAAGTCAACCTGTCCCTGTTTGCAGATGACATGATCCTATATATCAAACAGCCTAAAACCTCTACAAAAAAACTCTTGGAATTGATAAATGATTTCAGCACAGTAGCAGGATACAAAATCAACACACAAAAATCAGTAGCATTTCTTTTCTCCAATAGTGAACATGCAGAAGGAGAAATCAAGAAAGCCTGCCCATTTACAATTGCCACCAAAAAAATAAAATACTTGGGAATTGAGTTAACCAAGGAGGTGAAAAATCTCTATCATGAGAACTACAAACCACTGCTGAGAGAAATTAGAGAGGATACAAGAAGATGGAAAGATATCCCATGCTCTTGGATTGGAAGAATCAACATAGTGAAAATGTCCATACTACCCAAAGTGATATACAAATTCAATGCAATCCCCATCAAAATTCCAAAGACATTTTTCTCAGAAATGGAAAAAACTATCCAGACATTTATATGGAATAATAAAAGACCACGTGTAGCCAAAGCAATGCTGAGCAAAAAAAATAAAGCTGGAGGCATAACACTACCTGACTTTAAGCTATACTACAAAGCTATAATAACCAAAACAGTATGGTACTGGCATCAAAACAGACATACTGATCAATGGAATAGAATAGAGAATCCAGAAATCAACCCACACATTTATTGCCATCTGATCTTTGACAAAGGCACCAAGCCTATTCACTGGGGAAGGGACTGCCTCTTCAGCAAATGGTGCTGGGATAACTGGATATCCATATGCAGGAGAATGAAACTAGATCCATACCTCTCACCGTATACTAAAATCAACTCAAAATGGATTAAGGATTTAAATATACACCCTGAAAGAATAAAACTTCTTAAAGAAAACATAGGAGAAACACTTCAGGAAATAGGACTGGACACAGACTTCATGAATATGACCCCAAAAGCACGGGCAACCAAAGAAAAAATAAACAAATGGGATTATATCAAACTAAAAAGCTTCTGCACAGCAAAAGAAATAATTAACAGAGTTAAAAGACAACCAACAGAGTGGGAGAAAATATTTGCAAAATATACCTCTGACAAAGGATTAATATCCAGAATATATAAGGAACTCAAACAACTTTACAAGAAAAAAACAAGCAACCCAATTAAAAAATGGGCAAAAGAGCTAAGTAGGCATTTCTCTAAGGAAGATATACAAATGGCCAACAGACATATGAAAAAATGCTCAACATCACTCAGCATCCAGGAAATGCAAATCAAAACCACACTGAGATACCATCTAACCCCAGTTAGGATGGCTAAAATCCAAAAGACTCTGAACGATAAATGCTGGTGAGGTTGCAGAGAAAAAGAAACTCTCATACATTGTTGGTGGGACTGCAAAATGGTGCAGCCTCTATGGAAAATGGTATGGAGGTTCCTCAAACAATTGCAGATAGATCTACCATACGACCCAGCTATCCCACTGCTGGGAATATACCCAGAGGAATGGAAATCATCAAGTCGAAGGTATACCTGTTCCCCAATGTTTATCGCAGCACTCTTTACAATAGCCAAGAGTTGGAACCAGCCCAAATGTCCATCATCAGATGAGTGGATACGGAAAATGTGGTACATCTACACAATGGAATACTACTCAGCTATAAAAATGAATGAAATACTGCCATTTGCAACAACATGGATGGACCTTGAGAGAATTATATTAAGTGAAACAAGTCAGGCACAGAAAGAGAAATACCACATGTTCTCACTTATTGGTGGGAGCTAAAAATTAATATATAATTCACACACACACACACAAAAGACAAAACCGGGGGGGGGGGGAGAAGATATAACAACCACAATTACTTGAAGTTGATACGACAAGCAAACAGAAAGGACATTGTTGGAAGGTCGGGGGGGAGGGAGGAGGGAGGGAGGTTTTGGTGATGGGCAACAATAATCAGCCACAATGTATATCGACATAATAAAATTTTAAAAATAAATAAATAAATAAAAAATAAAGATAGATTAAAAAAAAATTATAATTTATATGCACAGATAATTAGTGAAGTTGGAGATTCTGTTAAGGAAGGGAAACCAGATAGATACATTGTTTGCAGTGAGTACTGGAACCCAAGATTTTACCAACAAGGTGATACTACTAAGGCAGTCCAGAAAGGAATTGTCAACAGAATGATAGTCTGTTTCATGCACTATAGTGGCCTTTTCTAGAATTTATTCTGTGAACCACTTCAGACACTTCCCTAGCCAATAAGTTGGAAGTCTGAGAAGACTGACCTAACCCAATACGCTAATTAATTGTTTGAAAAGGGCAGCAGGTAACCTTTAAGGTGTCTGAGAATATTGCCAAGTCGAAGAGAGGTATCCACAGTCATTCTCCAAATCCAGATGTCTCCTGGGTCTCACGGAACATTCCGTTGGACTCTCTTACACCCACACTCTTGTGTTTTTGCAGGTAGCTGCCTCCCCAGTCAGGCCCCAGGCCATCCCATCAGCACTCCTGAAACAGCCTGTGAGCCCTGTGCTCCTCCCCAGCTGAGTGCCATCTACAGCGCCCCATTGACCTCCTGGACCAATGTCTACCCTGTGTCATTTCATCCTCCAAAGGCCACCAATGGCTTTCTGTCCATCACTATCTCAAATCTAGACCTGTGTTAGGTGTGCAAGGCTTTCTGTCATTCCTTCCTGGCCTCTCCACCCAATCTTTATCTCTCAGCCACAGCCTCTCACTCAGGTGACTCGTGCCTCCCACTGCTTGCTCTTAATCTCCTCGGAAACAGTGTGGCCCGCACAGCAGGACACCGTCCTAATCTTGTCTGTATTCCTTGCATCTGCTTTTGTTCTCCCCAAGGCAAATACAAACTCAAGGACAGATCCACATCCTATATTACACTGTGTCCTCCAAACACCCAGCAGAGGGCTGAGTAGATCATTGATGTTCAAGCAATCTGTGGATTAATTGATAGCAGAAGGCATGGCCTATGAAACGAAATTTGTCGTCTACAGAGGAGGCCAGTGAAACTGCTAGATGTTTTCAAAATACTCTATAGGGCCCAGTACTAGGAAAGTTTTTAGAAAGAGAAACATTCTTCTGATGAAGTAAAGACAATAATTGAATTTTACATAACAGGGAGAACTTTCCTGGCTTTGTACATGAACTGCAATATCATTTCTCCTATAAAAAATAAAAAAAGTTGCTTGAAGCTAAAACCAGAGACGTGTCTCCTCGCAAAGAATTAAAAAGAGAGCATTTCATTAAAGCTAAGCATAGAGCACCAGGGTGGGAAAATCCTGTATCGTCCAAAGACTGGGAGCACCTTACAGAGAGGGGGGACAATAATAATAATTGAATGATCATAAGTTATGCCAAAGTGTCCTTCTTATTTCATATTCTAAAATTAGTAGTTTTTAACTCTGCCATGCAAATATAAGTAATTCATGTTTTGTGTAAACACAGTAATTTTAATAAAAAGCACATTTTTGTTTTCAAAGAAGCATACATGTATTGACACAAAAACATGTACGGCACATATTGCTAAATTTAGAAAGTGATGATGGTGTGACACGCATATGGGGTGAAACAGTCCTGGAGGACAGGCCCCACGCTGTCATTCCCTCTGTAATGGAAAAGGACTTTCAGTTTTTTCTCCCTGTGCTCTGGTATCACCTCAAGTTATTTTACTGGCTTCTGTAATGTAAAAAAATTAAATAAATAAAAATTTAAAAGTTCCAGTGGTGAAAATATGGGGGGTTGGGGTAAGGTGAGTTGACTGTATTGTTTTTGCTCCAGCCTTCAAAGCATCCTCTGTCACCCCCACCTTTGAGTAAACCAGCAAGTTGGCCAATACATCCACCATAAGGCCTCTCTGTTCACTTGATCAAAATTCAGAGGCCAGGAAGAGACATGAAGTAGTCATTGGTCATCTTGTCCATCCCTCCTCTTCTGAGTTAGAGTCAAACCAAACCGTCCCAGTCCTTGAGAGAATACCCTTAGTAGATCTTTTTACCCTCTTCCCATCTCCCAGCCCTAAAAATAGAAATCTCACCCTCTGTTCCACACCAGCCTTCATCCTGTACCACCACCAACATCCCCTCCCCCCAGCATCCTTGCCCTGTTGCCTAATTTTGAATCTTTTTAAGTAATTCCAGTCAAAGATAGTGTCTAAACTTGGAAGGGACAGATTATGACCCATGTGGACATAGGTTCATGGACTCCTGACTCTAAAAGGAACTTCTAGCAATATTTTGATCCAGCCATCCCAAATTCAGATAATTCATATCCAAAGAAACATGTGGCAGACATTATCAGTGCTCAACACACCCGTGAACTTTTGAGGCTATTCACAATCTATCTGTCAAGCTCAGAAGATGTCATTTTATATACCATGGGCACCTACATATGTCTACATGGAGATGTTCTCACATACATCTCAACAGTACCTCCTGTCCCCACATGCATGTAGAGCCTTACCATGTGTCCAGCACAGAGAAAGGCACTATTAAGACTCAGAAGAATTCTAACGGTAGTTCGTTTTTTCTTATCAGTCTATTAGCACATACCAGTATTTACGAAGCACTCTAAAGTCTATGTTCTCATTTGAATTTTGCAACAGCATAGCTGAATATCACCCACAGTGACAACCAGGGCCAGGACTAGAAAATAAGAAAGCCAGCTTTTATTATCCTCTCTTCACAGATGAAAAAGCAGAGGTACACAGGCTAAGGGACTTGCCAGAGGCCATAGAGTTAGAAGGTAGAGCTGCCTCCAAGTGCTGATTCCTAATCTCACTCTCTCTAGTAAATCCCCAAAGAATTTAAAACTAACCAGCGTGCTACTGACTCTAGGTGCAGTGAGTCTCAGAGATGGTAAAGGCAGTAGAGTAGAGAGCCTGAAACAGGACATATGGAGACCTAGGTTCTAATCCAGCCTCTGCTGCCTTAGCCTAGAGATCTTTTTAAGTCTTCATTCCTTTATCAGCAAAATAAGTCCCTTCCAAGTACCTTGGGATTTTTTCCTTTACCCACTACATGATAGATACTCAGACCCACACAGGATGCCAAAAGTTTGGGGGAAATAAGGAACTATGAGCAATCGAATAGACAGGCAACAAAGTTGAGAACAGGTGTGGAAATCCAGGAACAATTCATCCGCAGCAGATCTCTGATGGTTCTTGGGCTTTAGCAACTGGAGAGATGCCCAGATTAGAGGCAGTAGCAGTGGGCCAGGCAGACGTGTGAAGGCCTGAGAGGTAGCAATAATTGAAAAAGAAAGGAGTAAGCTCTGGAAGGAATCTTGGAACACCCACCAGAAAATATTCAACCTTATTTTTACAGTTTAAGTGTGTAGGATTTGGTGAGATAGTGATATCAGGACCCTAAAAGGGTTTAGACCTTTATTTGGTATTTACAGATAGTTGTTCAGGTCAGAATACAAGGAAAAGCAAATATAAATCCAGCATCTTCTGTGTGGCAGGCTGTGAGCTGGGGAGCCCAGGCCCCTTGTTGCATTAAGTCAGCTGTGGTCAAGTGAAGACAGCATTGGCCTGAGAAGTTAGGAGACCTGGGCTTGGGCTAACACTGCTCCTTGCCAGCTGTGTGACATTGGCAGGTCAGCTCCTCTCCGTGGGCCCCAGTTGTTTCATCTATGACATGAGGAATTATAACGTGCACTTCAAGTGATTTATTCTGAGTATTAAATGAATTTGATACATAATTATTAAGTTCACAAGTATAGCAGAAGGTGTTAAAATTCCATTGGGTTTTGAGTTAAAGGAGCTACCACGTTTCTAGAGTTTGTGTCCTTTCTCTAGTAAGGGCCAGAGCAGGGATTTACTGTCCCCCTCTCCAAAACTCCAGCTCTCCCTGTCAGTGCTGTGCCCTTTGTACCATGTTAATCCTCACTTTCCTTGAATGAGGTAGGTGAGGACTCAAACCTACAGATGCTGCCGTGTCCCCCCATCCCCACTGGACACTGGGAGGGAGCATGATTAATCTCTTGGGTCCCAAAACACTTTAACATATTTCAGTGTGTTAGACAAGAGGCAACTGATTGATAAGCTTTGCCAACTTCCCCAACTCAGCAGGGCCTCAGGAGGCACCAGCCAGCAACTGTTCCAAGGAAGCTCCCACGGAGACAGCCAGGGCCAGGGTTGGGGAATGAAGTCCTTATGAGTTCCACAAACAGAAACCTCTAATTAGCTCCCAAATGAGAGTTCAGGATAACGTGGCCTAGGGGCTGCGGGAAGACTGGGGATTTGCTGATTGTCTTCTGTACCTTTGCTAATAAGACCAGAGGGGAGGGATGACCAGAAAAAGTTTTCTTTCTTTTGGATCCTGAGTCTGAAACAAACTGAGACCTTAGAGAGTGGAAGAGGCTTATTAGCAATGGGTGGTTTCAGTGGCATCATTAGCGAAACTCATTAGCAAAGTTGTGAGTAGCAGGAAGGTGTGTTCCCAAGGAGAATGAATGCCTGGGCACGAATGAGCCTCCTGCAAACCTGGCCTCCCGTTTCTGCACTTTTTGTCTAGGTTTTGGTATTGCATTCTCCCACCCTCCAACCTCCCTCACACCCCAGAACCCTACTGATCTTCCACTCTTCTTGTCACAGCCTGTTTATTTTTTAAATTCCACATTACTAAAAATCTACTTCATTGTTTTTAATGGCTAAAAACATTTTATAACTGCATCATGATTTCCTTAATCAACCCCCTGTTGAAGGTTGTGTCCAGTTCTTCACTGTTAAGAGCATTGCCTTGATTTGACTTTGCACAGCTGTTTCTTCCAATGGATCAGATGCTTGGGTATATTTTCAACCCTTTTATGAATACTGACAAATCATCAACTAAACCGATTGTGCCTTCTAACTTTTCTGCCAATTCAATGCAAGAGGGCCACGTTCCTAACCCTGACCAACCCTAGATATTATCATTTTAAAAAATCTTTGCAAGCTAAATAAATTCCAAAAATTTATTTCAAAAAAAAAAAAAAATCTTTGCAAGGCGATAAGTGAATCACTATTTTCAATTGCTGTTTTAGTGTGCATCTCTTTATGAGTGAGACTGAGATTTTCTTCTATTAATACAAGTATTAACTCTTTGTCATAGAGGCTGCAAATATTTGTCTTATTATTAAATTTGTCTCTCATTAATGCTAATGGTATTTTTGATGAACAGACATTTTTATGTAGTTAAATATATGTTTACTTTATGACTTTTGTCTTTGCTGTCACACTTAAAATTATTTTCCCCATTTCAAGTTTATGTAAATATCATCTATATTTTGTTCTACTTATAAACTTTATGACTTTATTTTTCACATCTTGTGTTTTACATTTTTATATGCAAAATTCATGTTAGTACATGATATGATACAGGAATACAAGATGGTTCCCAATGACTTGAATCGCCTCCTTTTGTCCAATATGAAGGGTTGTCATACACCTGTGTCTGCTTCTGAATTTACATTCTGCTGCACCATTCTGAATTAATACCGCAACGTTTCAGTCACCGCGGCTTTCTAACACATATTCACCTCTCACTCTGAAGATGCTTCCTTGTCACTCTCTTTCCTCCCAAATGTTCATCATTAATCTCATATGTTTCCTCTTCCAGTTTAACCATAGAATCATTTTGATGACTGGGATTTTCTACCATTGGGATTTTAATTATAACTGTTAAATTTATAAAATAATTTGGGGAGAACTGACAGCTTTGCAATACTGAATCTTTCCAGATAGAGAATGGTATGGTCTCTCCACTTATTCGAGTATTATTTCTAGAAGAGTTTTGTAGGCTTTTAAAAATTAGAGTTTCAGCCTTTTATTAAGTTTATTTCTAAATAAGTAATAGGTTTTTTTACTATTATGAAGTGGATATTTTAATATGAGATAAGAATATTTTAGTTTTCTTGATACATATTGCTGAGCCATCTACCAATAGGAAGGGTTTTACCTCCATTTTAAAATGATTTGTGTCCCATGGGTCAATGGAATAGAATAAAAAACCCAGAATCCAACCCACACACCTACAGCCATCGGATCTTTGACAAAGGCACCAAGTCTATGCACTGGGGGAGAGACTGCCTCTTCAGCAAATGGTGCTGGGAAAACTGGATATTCATATGTAGGAGAATGAAACTAGACCCATACTTCTCACCCTATACCAAAATCAACTCAAAATGGATTAAAGAATTAAATATATGCCTGAAAACAATTAAAAAAAAACATAGGGGAAACACTCCAGGAAGTAGGAGTGGGTACAGAATTCATGAATAGGACCCCAAAAGCACAGGCAATCAAAGGAAAAATAAACATGGGATTATATCAAATTTAAAAGCTTCTGCACAGCAAAGGAAACAATAACAGAGTGAAAAGACAACCAACAGAGTGGGAGAAAGTGTTTGCAAAATATACATCTGACTACTGATTAATATCCAGAATATACAAGGAACTCAAACAACTTTACAGCAAAAAACCAAATAACCCAGGTAAAAAATGGGCAAAGGAGCTGAATAGGCATTTCTCAAAGGAAGATATACAAATGGCCAATGGACACATAAAAAAATGCTCAACATCACTCAGCATTTGGGAAATGCAAATCAAAACCACTTTGAGATACCATCTCAGTCCAGTTAGGATGGCTAATATCCAAAAGACTGAGAATGATAAATGCTGGCGAGGATGCAGAGGAAAAAGAACTCACATACACAGTTGGTGGGGCTGCAAAATGGTGCAGCCTTTATGGAAAATGGTATGGAGGTTCCTCAAACAATCACAGATAGATCTACCATATGACTCAGCTATTCCCCTGCTGGGAATATACCCAGAGGAATGGAAATCATCAAGTCGAAGGGATACCTGTACCCCCATGTCTATTGCAGCACTATTTACAATAGCCAAGAATTGGAACCAGCCCAAATGTCCATCATCAGATGAGTGGATAAGGAAACTGTGGTACATCTACACAATGGAATACTACTCTGTTATAAAAAAGAATGAAATACTGCCATTCACAACAACATGGATGGACTTAAAGAAAATTATATTAAGTAAGCCAGGCACAGAAAGAGAAATATCACATGTTCTCACTTATTTGGGGAATCTAAAAATAAATAAATAAATAAATAAATAAATATACAAACAAATAAAGGCTGGGGGTGGGAATAAGACACAACAATCACAACAATTTCTTGAACTTGTTAAGACAAGTGAACAGATATGTTGTAGTGGTGGGGGAGGGGAGAGAGGGAGGACAGGGGAAAAAAAGGAATGATTTGTGTCCATTTCACTATATCATCACAAGTATTAATTATTTTTAATGATTGCTAATTTGAGAGGCAAAAATATATAATAGTTTTACTTTGCTTTCTCTGCTTACTACTAAAGCTGAGTATTTTCTCTTGCCTGCTAACTATGTTTGCATGTGTCTCTCTTTTTTTTTCCCAAATAAATAAATTCTGCTTTACTAATAATGTATTATTACTAGGGAAATTAAATTACTTAAAATGCAGTTTTTCAAGATGGATGCTGAAGTGTTTTGGGGTGAGATATTATTACATCTCTAATTTACTTTAAAATGATTTAGCCAAAAATATTTACACAAAACAAATATCTAACAATTGCTGAATTCCAAGTAGTGAGTAAATGGACATTCATTGTGTTTATACTCTCTCTACTTTTATGTATGTTTAAAATTTTTCATAATAAAAAGCTTTTTAAAAATATTAAATTTAATGGTTTTGGCAATATTGTCAATGGACAAGTTAGAGCAAAATACATTTCCTTATCAAATTTCCAGAATTTTCAACCCCAAGAATCTTTGGCAAGAAAAGGAAAAATTAGTTGTGAATAAATTCTTAAAAATTCGAAAGCTGTGTATGAATATTACAGCATCTGTCTCTCTTGTAAGTAAGCTGCCTTTAGGTTCTTGTGTGGACCTGAACCCCTTTTCCCCACCCATGAATATTAACTGACTAGCTTTTCTGCTTCTGTAATTAGCTTGTGGAAGGTTTTACAAGCCTCTGTGGGTGGGACTTCCCAAACTGCCCAAAGTACACCCAGTTCCAGGAAGGGAGTATGCTCAACCGATTCCAGGAACAGCATGACCAGCTCCTTATCTTTGGACACCAAGGGAGGAAAGAGGGGGGAAGGGAAGAGTAGACCATTGGCCAATACCTCAGTCCTTCCTTTGCCCACCAAAAGCTAAAAGCCCAACGGTTTTAAAAATTGCTTAAAGTGGCCAATAAACGGCGTACAACCCATCCTGTTACCAAAGTCTGCCTACCAAACTGTATAAAAGATGCTTGAGTTAAGAGCTCGGGGCCATTTCAGTCCTAAAGACAGAGTGACCCCAGCATGCTGGAAATAAAAAAACCTCTTGCTTGATTGCAGTGATCTCTGTCTCCTGATCTTTGCGAGATGAGCCTTCCCAACAAGTAAGATTCGTGCTTTCGGGCCAGTCTTACATTTGGCTTGTTTATACATCTAGATCTCATTGTTTTCATAAGTATTTCTGTTTGATCTTTGGAGGGTAAATATATTAGCCTTTTCATGTTTTCTGCAAATATTTCTCTAAGTTTGTTATTTGCCTTCTAATTTGGGTAACTTTTTAATAAGTTTTTAAAAATACTTATGTGGTCAAATCTATTAATCTTTTTCCTTTTGGGCTTTCTTCCATTGCTTGTGTGCCTAGAATGTTAAACCAGACTGCATTTATTTTGATATATTTTATATGTATCCAAGAGGATTTTTTTCACATAGACATCAATTACCTCAACACTGTTTATTGAATATTACAGCCCCTGCTCCACCCCCACTGTTTGTAATGCTTAATTTATGCACATATTAAGTTATTGTAAATCCAAAAATGTGTTTATGCTCTGTGTCTTTCATTCCATCAATTGCCTATTCCTAAATCCATATGGTTTTATTATTGCTACATAATAACAACAATAATAATAGCAACCCCATTTATTTAGAGACTAGCCAGAGACTAAGCTTTACATATATTATCTCATTTCATCTTTATAATAAAAGTTAGAATTTTCATTTTATAGGTGAAGGAAGTCCTAGGGAGAAAAACTCTGACAGAACACATCCTAACATTGTTTTTATTTTTTTCCCCAGTTTGTTTAAGGGTATACCACCTGGCTTTTCTCAATCTCCAATTTATTTTAGAGCCCTCTAGTCTATTCACACGGCCTTTCTTTCCACACTCCTTAAATTGGATTAGGGGCCAGATCAGCCAAAAAGCTGCCCTGGGCACCTGCCTCACAAATGCTAAACATCACCACGGCAACAGTTCCACTCAGATTTCCTCATGCAACTCCTTTTATAACTGGCAAAATGCAAATTCACTGCTCCTTCCTGCTGAAATACACAGAGCCCTCTAAGTAAAATTTTTAAAACTCTCCTTGCCAGTGCTGACCTACCTTTATTCAATATTTTGTGATAAGCGTGTGGAAATAAAGACATGTCACCAGCCCTGACAGCCAGGTGTTAGACATCTGAATACAGCAGATGAAGTAGGCTAAAATTCTAAAACAGAACAACTCACAGCATAATGGCTCTTAGTAAGAACAATTCTTTTTTTCTATTATCTAAATTTTAAATACCTTAATCTGCATCTTGAAAAGTTATCTGATTTGGCAAATCACAAAAGAAAACTGAAGAGAATAAATGATAGAGTTTTTGCTGATGTGAATGCCAGGAAAACAATAATTTTCATGCATATTTTGACAAAACTTAATTTATTTATTTATTTTATTTTACTTCTCAAAATACATTGTAGTTGATTTTCATCCCCCTTTACCCATTCCTCTTCACCTCTTTCCCTCCACCCACCTCCCCCCATATCGTATCTGTTCACTTGACTTAAAAAGTTCAAGGAAATTTTGTGGTTATTCTGTCTTCTTCCCCCACCCTTCATTTGTTTGTGTGTTTATATATTTATTTATTTTTAGCTCCCACAAATAAGTGAGAACATGTGGTATTTTTCTGTGCCTGACTTGTTTCACTTAATATAATTTTCTCTAAGTCCATCCATGTTGTTGCGAATGGTAGTATTTCATTCTTTTTTATAGCAGAGAAGTATTCCATTGTGTAGATGTACCACAGTTTCCTTATCCACTCATCACATGATGGACATTTGGGCTGGTTCCAGCTCTTGGCTATTGTAAACAGAGCTGCAATAGACAGGGGAGAAAAGGTACCCCTTCGGCACGATGATTTCCATTCCTCTGGGTATATCCCCAGCAGTGGAATTCCTGGGTCATATGGTAGATCTATCTGTAATTGTTTGAGGAACCTCGATAGTATTTTCCATAAAGGCTGCACCACTTTGCAGCCCCACCAACAGTGTATGAGAGTTCCTTTTTCTCCGCAACCTCTCCAGCACTTATCATTCTCAGTCTTTTGGATATTAGCCATCCTAACTGGAGTGAGATAGTATCTCAGTGTGGTTTTGATTTGCATTTCCCTGATGCTGAGTGAGGTTGAGCGTTTTTTCATGTGTCTGTTGGCCATTCATATATCTTCCTTTGAGAAATGCCTATTCAGCTCCTTTGCCCATTTTTTACCTGGGTTGTTTGGTTTTTTGCTGTAAAGTTGTTTGAGTTCCTTGTATATTCTGGATATTAATCCTTTGTCAGATGTATATTTTGCAAATATTTTCTCCCACTCTCTTGGTTGTTTTTTTACTGTCTTGATTGTTTCTTTTGCTGTGCAGAAGCTTTTTAGTTTGATTTAATCTCATTTGTTTATTTTACCTTTAGTCGCCTGTGCTTTTGGGGTCCTATTCATGAATTCTGTACCCACTCCTACTTCCTGGAGTGTTTCCCCTATGTTTTCTTTAAGGAGTTTTACTGTTTCCTGATGTATATTTAATTCTTTAATCCATTTTGAGTTGATTTTGGTATATGGTGAAAGGTACAGGTCTAGTTTCATTCTCCTACATATGAGTATCAAGTTTTCCCAGCACCACTAGTTGAAAAGGCAGTCTTTCCCCAGTATGTAGATTTGTTGCGTTTGTCAAAAATCTGATGGCTGTAGGCATATGGATTGATTTCTGGGTTCTCTATTCTATTCCACTGATTAGTGTATCTGTTTTTATGCCAGTACCATGCTGTTTTGGTTATTATAGCTTTGTAACATAGTTTAAAGTCAGGTTGTGTTATGCCTCCAGCTTCATTTTTTTGCTCAGGATTGCTTTGGCTATACATGGTCTTTTGTTGTCCATCTCAGAGGAAAATGTCATTGGAATTTTGATGGGGATTACATTGAATCTGTAGATCACTTTGGGTAATATAGACATTTTCACAATGTTAATTCTTCCAATCCAAGAAAGGGATATCTTTCCATCATCTTGTGTCCTCTTTCATTTCTTTTAACAATATTTTGTAGTTTTCTTCATAGAGATTTTTCACATCCTTGGCCAGCTTTATTCCTAAATATTTTATTCTATGGTGGCTATAGTAAATGGGCTAGCTTTCTTGATTTCTTTTTCTGCTTGCTCACTGTTGCAGTATAGTAATGCTACTGATTTTTCTGTGTTGATTTTGTGTCCTGCAACTTTGCTGAAATCATTTATCAACTCTAGGAATTTTTAATAGAGGCTTTAGGCTGTTCAATATATAGGATCATATCATCCACAAAAAGCGACAGCTTGACTTCACCCTTTCCAATCTGGATGCCCTTTATTTCCTTCTCTTCTCTGACTGCTCTGGCTAGTACTTCCAACACTATGTTGAATAGGAGTTGTGAGAGTGGGCATTCTTGTCTAGTTCCTGTTCTTAAGGAAAAAGCTTTCAGCTTTTCCCTGTTCAGGATGATATTGGCAGTGGGCTTATCATATATGGCTTTAATTATGCTTAGATACTTTCCACCTATGCCTAATTTGTAGAGTCTTTATCATGAAAGGATATTCAATTTTGTCAAATGCTTTTTCAGCATCAGTAGAGATGATCGTGTGGTTTCTGTCTTTGCTTTTATTCACGTGCAGTATCACATTTATTGATTTGTGTATGTTGAATGAAACTTGCATCCCTGGGTTGAATCCCACTTGATCGTGGTGTATAATTTTCTGTATGTGTTGCTGTATTCTGTTTGCCAGTATTTTACTGAGGATTTTTGCATCTATATTCATCAAGGATATTGGCCTGTAGTTTTCTATCTTTGGTGCATCTTTGTCTGGTTTTGGTATCAGGTTAATTTTTGCCTCATAGAATGAGTTTGGGAGAATGGCGTCTGTTTCAATCTTTTGGAACAGTTTGTAGAGAATTGGTATCAGTTCTTCTTTGAAGGTTTGGTAGAACTCTTCAGTGAACCCATCCAGTCCTGGGCTTTTCTTTGTTGGGAGCCTTCTGATAACAGCTTCAATCTCTTTTATTGTTATTGGTCTGTTCAGATATTCTATATCTTCTTGGCTCAGTTTTGGTAGTTTGTATGCATCCAGAAATTTATCCATTTCCTCCAGATTTTCAAATTTGTTGTCATATAGTTGTTTAGAGTAGTCTCTAATGATTCCTTGAATTTCTGAGGTGTCAGTTGTAATATCACCTTTTTAATTTTTAATTTTTGTTATTTGGGTCTTCTCTTTTCTTTTCTTTTCTTAGTTAATCTTGCTAAAGGTTTGTCAATTTTATTTATTTTTTCAAAAAACAACTTTTTGTTTCATTGAGCTTTTGTATTATTTTTCAGGTTTCTATTTCATTTAGTTCTTCTCTGATCTTAATTATTTCTTTCTATCTACTAAACTTTAGGTTTGGATTGTTCTTGTTTTTCTAGATCTTTAAGGTGAAGTGTTAGGTTATTTATTTGCCATCTTTTCATTCTTCTGAAGTAAGCATTTAATGCAATAAATTTACCCCTTAGTACTGCTTTTGCAGTATCCCACAGGTTTTGGTATGATGTGTCATTATTTTCATTAATTTCAAGAAATTTTTTGATTTCCTGTTTAATTTCTTCTTGGACCCACATGTCATTAAGTAGAATGTTGTTTAATTTCCATGTGTTTGTTCCATGTATAGTTTTCAGAATTTTGTTGATTATTGATTTCTAATTTTAATCCATTGTGATTGGAAAAAATACATGGAATAATTCCAATTATTTTGAACTTGTTGTGACTTGCTTTGTGGCTTAACATGTTGTCTATCCTGGAGAATGCTCCATGTGCTGATGAGAAGAATGAATATTCTGAAGCTGTTGGATGAAATGTTCTGCAGATAACTACCAAATCCAATGCGTCTAAAGTATTGTTTAGATCTTGTGTTTCTCTGCTGATTTTTTGCCTAGATGATCTGTCCAATGACGAGAGTGGGGTGTTCAGGTCCCCCACTATTATGGTGCTAGCGTCTATCTCTTTCTTTAGATTTAATAGTGTTTGCTTTGTAAATCTGGCTGCTCCAACATTGTGTGCACATATATTTATGATTGTTATGTCTTCTTAATGGATAGATCCTTTTATCATTATATAGTGGCCTTCTTCATCTCTTTTTATGGTTTTTGCTTTAAAGTCTATCTTATCTGATATAAGAATAGCTACTCCAGTTCATTTTTCATTTCTATTTGAATGATAAATCTTTTCCATCCTTTCACTCTTAGTCTATGTGTGTCTTTACAGGTCAAGTGAGTCTCTTGAAGACAGCATATTGTTGGGTCCCTCTTTTTAAGCCAGTCAGTCATTCTGTGTCTTTTTTTTTTTTTTTTTTTTTGTGACCAGTAAGGGGATCGCAACCCTTGGCTTGGTGTCACCTGTACCACGCTCAGCCAGTGAGTGCACTGGCTATCCCTATATAGGATCCGAACCCACGGCCTTGGTGATCCCAGTGCCGCTGTGCTCCCAGCACTGCACTCTCCTGAGTGAGCCACAGGGTCGGCCTTAGTCTGTGTCTTTTTAATGGGGAATTTAATCCTTTTACATTTAGAGTTATTATTGAAAGATGTTGATTTACTCCTAGCATTTCACTGATTTTTGTTTAGATGTTTGAAGTATCTTTTCTTCCTTTCTTTCTAATTTTCTGTTTGTCTTCTGTATTTGTTGGTTTCTTGGGATAATAGATAAACTATTTTTTTCTCTTCTGTTAGCATTTTTGTTTTGCTGGTAGGTACTATTCTTTCTTGCATATTCATGGCAGTGATGGGTTTTTTTGTGGTATCAAACCCAGTACTTCCTTGAGAATTTCTTGTAGGGCTGGTCGTGTGGAACTGAATTCCCACAGTTTTTGTTTATCTGAGAAATATACTATTTGTCCTTTGTTTTGGAAGGATAGCCTTGCTGGGTAAAGTATTCTTGGCTGGCAATTTTGTCCTTTAGTGTTTTGAATATATCATTCCATTCTTTTCTGGCTTTTAGGGTTTCTGATGAAAAGTCTGATGTTATTCTGATTGGGGCTCCCTTATAGGTGACTTGCTGCTTCTCTCTTGCAGCTTTTAAGATTCTTTCTTTGTCTTTGAGTTTTGTCAGTTTGATTATCACAGGTCTTGGAGAGGACCTTTTAGGGTTGAATGTGTTTGTTGATCTTTGGGCTTCCTGAATCTGGAGATCTCTGACTTTCTTTATGCTTGGGAAGTTTTCTGCTATTATTCCTTTGAATATGTTTTCAATGCCATTTCCTTTTTCCTCGCCTTCTGGAATACCCATGATTCAGATATTTGAGTGCTTAAGGTTGTCAGTTGTCTCTCTTAGATTTTCTTCAATTTTTTAAATTCTTTTTTCTTTTTTCTGGTCTGCCTGTGTTCATTCAAACAGTTTGGCTTCAAGGTCAGAAATTCTCTCTTCCACTTCTTCAAGTCTGCTGGTTAAACTATCTGTTGTCTTTTTTATTTCATTGAATGAATCCTTCAGCTCCACCCGCTCAGCTACATTCTTTTTCAAGGCATTGATTTCTTTGTACGTTTCTTCTTTCAGATCCTGTATATTTTTTCTCATTTCATTGTGTTGTCTAACTGAGTTTTCTTATATCTCATTTAGTTTCCTTAGAATTGTTACTCTAAATTCCTTGTCTGTCATTTCAAAAACTTCCTTTTCTATAGGATCTAGCACTTGAGAGTTGCTATTTTCCTTTGGTGGTGATGTACTTTCTTGATTTTTTCATTTTTCTGGTATCTCTCCTTTGGTGTTTTGTCATTGTGGCCGGGGGTATCACAATCCACTCATTTCACTCTTAGGTCTGGCTTGGATCCTGAAGGGACTGCAGCTTCTGAGCAGCAGGATCTAGCCTGTGCCAGAAGTCCTGCCCAGCCTGCCCTCTCCAGCATGGCTGGCTTGGGGACCCCACACCCCGAGAAAGTCTTAGGACTCTCTTGGTGGTGGGGACCAGCCTGGGCCAGAAGTCCTGCCCTGCCTGCCTTCTCCGGCTCGGCTGGCTCAGGGTGTGGGGGTTCCGAGCCTCTTAAGTCACTCCTGGATGCGGGGACCAGCCTGGGCCAGAAGACCTGCACCTTCTTTTTTCTCTGGCTTGGCGGGCTCGGGGTGTGGGAGCCCCGAGGCTGTTAAGTCTCTCCCAGTGGTGGGACAGCCTGGGCCAGAAGTCCTACCCTGCCTGCCCTCTCCAGCCCAGCAGGCTCAGGGCATGTGGGCCCAGAAGCTCTAAAGTCTTTCCACGCAATGGGGAGCAACCTGAACTGGGGTTCCACAGTGTGTGGCTCCCATCCACTCCAGCACAGATCCTGGGTCCTCCATCACTGCTCCTCAATACCTGCAAATTGGTCAGTCTGTGGGAGTGAGTGACACCAAGAAGTGATTACTCTGCCATCTTGACTGGAACTCATATTCTGACAAAACTTTAAAACTGTGTTCACATAAACTTCCTGTATCCTTAAAGAGTGCAACTCATGATGTTCAGATATAAATAGTAGAAAAAAAACATGAAGTAAAAGAGAATTTCAAGTAAGTTAAAATAGTATGTTCATTATAAGTACTAAACCCATTAATGGTAGCCGAGGGAGAGAGATACACAATTTTTATTAATGGAAAATCTACTTGACATGCCACAACAAATAATATTTAAATAAATGTATAAAGAATTTCAATTTGAAGGTATATCTAAATATTAGGTTGTCTAGGAGTAAAGACACCTCAGTTTAGCTGTGCTCATACCTCGAATGTCCTCTTAACTCTAAACTAAAGTTCTCCACAATATGAAGAATATGTGTATTATTATTGAAGCTTCCCCCAAACCCAGCACAGATGGTACCTGTCAATAAATACTTTTTGAATGAACAAACACTACATCCCTCCTCACCTCTATCCTAATACCCAATTCACTTCTCCCACAGAAAGCCAGTGTCACTTCACCCCTTTGACTGTGTTCTGAATCCACGTGGTGATAATTATAAAAACAACTAGAGATTTACCATGGGTCAACTACACACATGGATTTTGATATCTGTGTCTAATTTCATTCCTCTTTCCACCTCCAAACCCCAACTGGACATTAGGTCCCAGAAAGCAAAGCCCACAGTTCCTAACATGAAAATTAAATGCAAAGATATTAAGAATTTGACTTATTGATCAAAATAGACTCAGTATACCCCACCTAATGACCCACTTTGGAGAATACTAAGATTTTAATGTACTTCTTCTAGCTTTCATTTACTGCCATGCATCCATTTTAGGAACTAGATGAAAAAAATAAAAACCATGGCTCCTCTCTGCCTTCCAATAGCATGTGTCATGAAGAAAACCAAGACATAAACTCAATAATTCAAGATCTAGGTGAGAGAAATGAGATAAAAAGAAGAGTTTGGAGGGAGCATATCCAGGAATCGTCGGCACCGTATCGAACTCTAGAGTGTTCCTTTGGTCAACACATGCTCAGTGTCCTATTTTCCATCTCCCTGTCTTAACAGTGGTCTAATTTTCATCAAGCCTCCATGATGCAGCCCATATGCTTTGTCAGGACATAAGTCCATTCCCACCCATCCCACTCGTGTCATGATTGGTTCAGGTAACCTAGGCCTAAGTCAAGTAGCACTTAAAATTCTCTCCAATCACCACTGACAACCTATATAGTCAAAAAAGCAGGAGAGCTTTGTAGTCCTCCTTTGGCTAAGGACTTTGTCTTATCTGAATTCATGACTTACAATATGTCTTAATGTTCTTCCCCTTGTTCTGCTTTGTTTTTCTTTTAATCCACTCAAGAATGTATAACGGTGCTATTTTGCTATATCCGTACATATGCAGCTTGTTTTTCGGCTGCTTGGCATTGCAAGGTGGTGTCGCATTGGTAAGGTGTTATAGAAATGAGCCAAAGATGGCCTCTGTGTGTTGGCCCCTAGGTTGTTTATTTTTCCTTCACTACAGGCTTGTTAGCTGAAAAGCCTGCTGGCATCAAACTCAAATGTTTACACATACAATTATCTTTAAAATAGCCCCCCAAAAGAAGATTTTCAGCCACTTAAAGCTTTCCCCCTTTGCATACTGCACAAAAACTCAACACCTGCCAGTCATAAATAAGATGGCCCTGTGGTTATAAGACTACGAGCTACTGCTGCCTTTTGGAACCCTCTGACCCAGAGACTTCCTGCCATACTGCTGAGTAACATCACCTAGACGCAAAAGTCTCCTCTACAATTCTCCTCTCCTTTGGCATTTTCCCTTGTCCTCCTCCCTTTCTGAGTTGTGATCCTGGTGCTGGTGCTGTAGCCCCCGGCCCTTCTCCTGCTGTGAAAGACTTCTTTGCATGCAAAACTGTCAGACTTCCCTCAGTAAAGCACATGTGTACTACTGCTACATCATAGTCATATCCTTTTCCTCGATCGGTCCTCAAATCTCTCAAACCCCCTACATAACTACACTCTGATTTCCCTTTGAGGAACCATGACTTCAAACCCCTCTCAGTTCATAAGCCTGGGGCAGGGCTGCACCCCAGCTCCAGATCTGGCCAAGCAGGATACCAAATCCTCCAAGGTTATATGTTTAGGGAAGGACATATGACCCACGTTGATTCAACCAAAGTGAATCCTACACCTCATGCTGAGCCATCTAAAGGGCATATTCCTTGTTTCCCAAAAGGCTATCTGGGAAGAGCTGTGGCAGCCACCTTGCCACCATGAGGAGAAAGCCTATCAGTGGTCTAGGGGATCAGACAAAGTCTCTAGGACTTGGTTTCTGTGTCTTAGAATTGCCTTTCTCAATGTTTGCCTCCTCCTCAAATGGGCTGAAGAGAAATGGGAAACAAGAAGAGTAAAATAAATGTCTTTAAAAGGAAGGCAGGGGGGATGAAATACAGAAGACAGGCAGAGAGGCAGTTCTGAGGAAGGAAGAAAAGAGGGTGCCATGGTACTGATGTAGGTAGGATGATAAATTCAATGGAAAGATGTAGGTGCAGGCAAGTCCCTCGAGTATTTCCTCTCAGGAAACTAACATGGGCAAGTACAAGACAAAAGACATTCATGTACTGATACAGGCCAATGAATTAAATAACCCAGTCACACCTATGGGTCCATAAGCATTACCTTTTCACAGAATTTCCAAACATCTTTTTTTAGGGTCTCTCTCTTAAATAATGAGGACAGCCAAAATCATGAGAGAGCGAGTAAGCACAGGACCCAAAGTGAGAGCAGAGAGAGAAGAGCCCAAAACAGGAAGCAACATAGAGAGCAAAAGAAACAATTGTAACAAGCATCCTTAGAAGACAGAGATTTTAAACCCATGAAACAAGAACAAGAGACCATAAAAAGAAGCAGATATGAGAAAAGAGCTCTTGAACATAAAACATATGATTACACAAATTTACATAAATCAAAAGGATTTGAAGACAAGTTGAGGAACTTTCCCAGAAAGTAGAGGAAAAAGAAAAATTGACAGATAATAGAAGAGAAAGAAATTTTAAGAGGACCAAAATGATTGCAGAAATTTCATCAACGTGGTAGAAGACTGGTTTACAGACTGGCTATCACACAAGAAGATATCCAAGTGGTCCATCAACTTATGAAAAAATGCACAGCTTCAGTAATTTGGGAAAAGCAAAGTAAACCAGCAAAGGGCCGGCTCACAGGGCACGTGCTCACAGTCACTTGCCACCACCTGGAATCCTGGCTGGACATCCAGTTCTCTGCTTGCCACTGTGGCTCCTGGGCAAGAAACTACCTGGGTTCCAGCTTCCCCTGTCCGTGTGACATCCTCTTTGAAGGGAATGGCGTGGAAGACTTTCCACAGAGGCGCTCTCAGGAACCTTTGCTCGCCCAGTGTCTTCAGTGAGAACCCAGTTCTCAGAGAGTCACTGCGCCAGGTCTCTTGACAGTACCTGTGGAGATGGACAGGAAAAGGGTGGAGCTGGCTCTGTGAGGCATAGCTGGGCAGGAAGACTGTGCCATCCCAGGGCCTCTTTCCTACCCAAATGCTGACATTATATGATCTGCTTCTCCAACGGCTGCCCTAATAGTTTACAAAAACACTTCTACCCCAATGTGTCCATCATCCTGGTTAGGAACACAAGGGCCTTCCTTATGATAAACACAGGAGCAAGAGCCCACAGAGGGGCATATCTAGCCAGTAAAACCCAAGAAGGCCCCAAAATGGTCTACAGGATTTCCTGTAATGCTCAGAAAGACTGGAGAAGGGGTGAAGAAGCTTTATGAGTTGGTCACAAAGTGGCTTTGAAAGCCGGATGTAAGAAAAGGGCTAAGTGCCTTGTCTCATAAACTCTCACTCTATCACTTGATTAGTTTTTATTTATTACCTGCCTTTGTTTATCTATAATGTACCTAATATTACAAATTACAGGCCTTCTTGCCATTATTAATGACCAGCTGTGTCTATCATGTCCCCAAGACAAGCCTCCTCTATACTCCTACTCTGCACACTTGGTGCTAGGAATCTCTTAACTTGTCGCTTTTCTCTAGAGGGAGAAAAGGCTCCTGACTCTGGTGAATTAGGCTGTGACTACGATATAACACTCCCTGACTATTTTTTGACTGCAAATCACTCCATAGTGCCATCACTTCAGAGGGGGTCTGTGAAACAGATCTTCCCGACACAGCTCTAGCTTAGCTGTGATTTTTTGGAAAATATGCTCTGCCAGAAAGGCTTGAGTTTATGCATTTTTACACAGTTATTGGTCTGTATTTTCATATTACATACTCTTTGTGATTATTGCATCTGAAAATATGTTACCAAAAAGAAGCATATTAATCCCAGCTCAGATTGCATATTTTTGTATAATTGCATTTCCTAATATCAATATTTGTTATCTGTATGGAAAGAACTTTTTAATGATAAAAGGGGTGCTTGAAATAAAGTCAGATGGAAATCTCATTTTTAATGATCTTGTTCTGTAAGTTTCCCTAAAGACAGACAGCCATACGATTTCTTGTTCAACCCATGCACCCTGTGTCTCCAGGGCTAGACTAAGTGAATAGGAACTTGGCATCACGCCTGAAGTACTAAGTCACTTGATAGTATGGCTGAACTTGCCTCCTGCAGAATGGGAGGTGCCTTAGACTGGTCCAGTGCTACCATAATGTGCATACAAAGAACTTGGGGATCTTACTAGCAGGTTGTGAATCAGTATGTCTGGCATCAAGCCTGAGATTCTGCATTTCCAACAAGCTTTAGGTGATGTCAGTACTGCTGGTCTGTGGACCACACTTTGGGTAGCATGTATAAACAACACTTTTTCTTTCTTTTCACTGTAGCACTGCATTTTCCTGCCAAGGGGACTTTTCATTTTTCTTTAGCAACCAAAATTCTACCCAGAGTTTCTCTTTTTTTTTCTGTACCAGTTAATATTTTCAACTACCAATAGTATAATGTGTGTGTGTGTGTGTGTGTTTGTGTGTGTGTGTGTGTGTGTGTGGAAGAGAGAGAGAGAGAACTACACATCCATTAGAATGGCTATAATTAAAGACTGACAATACTGAGTGTAGAAAAGGATACAGAGCAACTAGATGGGCTCTCACACTGGTGCAAAGAAATGGTTGGAGTGTTACAAGCTTTTTGGAAAGCAGTTTGTCATTATCTAGTAAAGCTAAAGGTGTACATACCCTACAATTAAGCAATTCCACCTCTAGGCATATACCCAACACATGCACACTGAAGGGCACTTACAAAAATGTTCATGGAAGCATTATTCATAACACTGTATGAAAAACCCAAATGTCTATCATCAGGAGAATAGAAAAATATACTGTGGTCTATTAATATAGTAGAATGTTATACAGCAATGAACATGAACTTAAAGCAATACCTGAATACTTGGAAGAATCTCAGAAGTATAATGTTAAGGGAAAGAGAATATAAATTATATAAATTATATATATATAATACATATGTGCTATAAAGAAAAGCAGGGAAGTCATGGTACCTCTAGGTACAAGTGAAGAGGATGGAGCTTCTGGGATATTGGCTCTATTCTGTTTCTTTTCCTAGGTGGTGACTCCATGGGTGTTCATGACATGGGATCTAGGAAACAGAATGCAGCCCAGTAGAGAGGCAAAGGGAACTCCAAGGATGACAGCAACGGGAAGCCCCAGTAGGATGGCCGTGCTGGAGCCCTAGAGCACAACCACCCCAGAGAGGAGGGTAGAAACCTCCAGGAAGCTGTATCCAAGAAAAAAAGTGAAACAGTGTAACTGATGTGATTTGTCTTAAGGAAAATTGTTTGAGCGAGTATTGGAAGGTGTGATAAAAATTAGTGATAGTTATTGTTGCAGTGAGTTACTGTGAACTCACAGGGAGAGGCAGGAAACACCGAGGCTTAAAACAAGAAACAGGGTCTATTGAAATGCTGGCATTTGGCTCAAAAGGACTCATGTCCAAAGTTTTGAGCACGCCAATGCAGTGGGGCAGTTATTTTTATATCACAGCATTTCTGGGTTTCTGTAACCGAGCAAGAGTGGTGATCTTATAAACTTATGTGGTTGTGACTCTGTCTCAGGGTGGAAAAGTACTTCAGGTGAGAAGCATGCTGAAAAAATTCTGTTTTAGCAGTCTGTGGAAACCACAGCGTGAGACAAACTGAAGGTGCAGCTGCAGCTGGGGCAGGGCTCTTGGTTACAGCAGAGCATGGCACAGCATGGATGCCTAATGGCCACAGCCGGGTGGGACACAGCTGGGTAAGTGTGAGTGCCTCATTACAAAAAATAACATGAGCTTATCAGTCCATTTCTGTTGCTTGTAACAAAATACCTGGAACTGGGTAATTTATAAGAAAACAAAATTTATTGCTTACAGTTTCAGAGGCTGTGAAGTCCAAGGTCCAGTGGACACATATGGTGAGGGTCTTCTTTGGTGGTGGCTTTGGCTACACAGGGTCTGACCTGGTGAGAATGGTAGAGCAGAGACAGAGAGAGACTCTCATGTGCTGTCCTTTTAAGGCCCTCAGAACCACATCCATGAACTAGGGAATGGCCCTTACAATCCAATCACCTCCCCATCTTCATCACTGTAGGATTTTCCACTCTCTCAACAACACTGTCCCAGTGGGGGCCAAGCCTCCAACACATTAAACTTTGAGAGGACACAATTCAATCCGCAATAATAAATAAATGAAATAAGAGTAATTTTTAACTTCAGAAAAAGCAAAAAGGAAATAAACATGATCATTGAACCTTACAATACTCAACTGAGAATAACATTGTATAGAAATGACAATATAACAATGAATATTGAGAAAGAATGAGATTTTTTTTGCTGTTCATTAAGATTAATCTGTTAGAGAAATTTATTTTTACTTAAATAAACCTTTGCAATAATCCTAACTTAAGTGAGATCTCCAGCAGGTGTGGAGGAAAGGGAACACTTGCACATTGTTGGCGGGAATGTAGATCAGTGCACTCATTGCGGAAAACAATATGGAGGCTCCTCAAAAGACTAAAAATAGAACTACCATATAATCTAGCAATCCCTCTGCTGAATACATACCTGAAGGAAATGAAATCGCCACCCTGTAAAGATATCTGCACACCCATGTTCATTGCAGCACTATTCACAATAGCCAAGATATGGAAACAACCTAAGTGTCCACCAATGAATGAATGGATAAAGAAGTTGTGGTATATATATGTGTGTATATATATATATATATATATATTCCATTTTATATATATATATATATTCCATTATATATATATATTCCACTATATATATATATATAATGGAATACTATTCAGCCTTAAAAAAGAAGGAAATCCTGCCATTTGCAACAACATGGATGAACCTAGGGAACATTATGCTAAGTGAAATAAGCCAAACAGAGAAAGAAAAACATTGCATGCTCTCACTTATATGTGGAATTAAAAAAGAATTGAATACATAAAACAAAGAGTAGAAAGGTAGTTTCCAGGGGTGAGGGGGCCGTAGGGGAAGTGGGGAGATGTAGGTCAAAGGGTACACAGTTGCAGTTATGTCAGATAAGTAAGTCTAGAGATCTAATGTACAGCATGAGGACTATAGTTAATAATAATGTATTGTATACTGGAAATTTGCTAAGAGAGTAGATTTCAGGTACTCTTACCACAAAAAACAGGAAAGGTAATACAATGGATATGTTGATTTGCTTGACTGTAGTGATCACTACATGTATATATATCAAAACATCATGTTGCATACCTTAAATATATGCAATAAAAAAGAAACTATGGTATATAATAGATAATCTGTAAGATCAGTGAGGTCATAATGAAGTGATTCATTTTAACAAGGCTAACTTGGAGGATCAGACACTGTCTTCCAACATAAACATTCTAACAATTGTAGTTATCAGTAACAGACAAACCTAGCATCCAAATCACCAATCAACAGCCTTTGCAAGACAACTACTGAAACCAAAAAGCTCCTTGTCCCATTTAATAGACTTAGACAAAGACTCACTCTATGATGACAAGATGCAAAATAAACATGTATTTAAGTTTTATACTAACTGTATGTAAGCATTCTCTAACTGTCTCTCACCTTTCTAAACAAACAATAAAAGAATGGCTAAGTACTGAGTTTAAAAATCATGTCAGTGGACATTCTCATTAAGTACTATTAAAACTTAAGGGCCATAATTTCAACTATAATTTTAACTAAATCTGAATCGAATTATTGGGACTTTATAATAATTTATTTCCACAATGCTGAGGTGAAAATCAATCCCTGCTGGAATACCTTCTCCTCTCTCCCTGCTACAGCAGCTCAAGGGTGATCTGTTCAACTACATCATGTTTATAGTCATGTATATGACAGCAGTGGTTCCCAAACTTGGCTGCACATCTGTCTGACCTTATTGGTGGAGCTAACACAGCCAGTCCATGAACCAGCATTTGGAAGCACCACTGGCCTACATTACATCCACAGGAGACTGGAAACACTTACCTAGGGATAAGGTGAGAGCTGATTTTGTGACGTTCCCAGTATCTTCTCAAGGGCTTCATCTGGGACCCTATCACCAAATCCCTTGTAGAAGAACCAGAACTTCCAGTTTCCTGTAATAGCAAACTGAGATAGGAGGTACTCAGTTTCCCTGGGCTCAGGTTACAGGACACACCTTTTGGTTTCAAGCCATTCCCCAAGGTTTCAGGGCCTCTCCTAGAGGAAAGTTACCATTGCTAGTTAGACCTATTTTTGGCACCAACACAAAGAAATTGAGAACTCTGGGGCTAGCTTATGCAAATCCATGGCTGGGCATACTCAGTAGAGAAAGATCATATAACTGAGGTAGCTGAATCACCTTCCACTAGAGGTGCTAGGGAGCACAGAATATTCTTGAATGTGTTTAGTGCATGTGATAGAATTTGACCAATGAACATACTCCAAAAGGAGACCAACTGAGCACGTGCAAGACTACGGTTACATAACTGGGAACCACCCCCTTAATTGAATATTCATTAGAGAGCAAAACTATAAAAGTTGAATCCCAACAGAAGGCAAGATGGTTGTTTGCTCTCCTAGAGCCAGCCCACACTCTGCCTGTGCAGTGTGTATTTCTTTTTGTATCAAACTTACTTTCAGCAACTGGCTGCTTGCTCTCTTGAGCCAGCCTGCACTCTATGCTGAACTTAAGTGTGTATTTCTGACTTTTGTATTAAACTTGGTGTGGGCCCTGCTCAGTATCTGGAGCGAGGTAGTCTCTGTGGAACCTGTATTTCTTTTCTATTATATTAACCCTGTTCTTACTTTCTCCTTTGACTCTGCTCTTGAATTCTTTCCCGTGGCAGAGTCAGGAGCCTGGTAAGAGGACAGGATCGATTGAGGCTGGCTATCAGACCCCAGACCCTTCCTCCAGCATTAAAAGTACATAATGCAGACCAATGCACCCAGTGAAGGCAACTAGACAAGCCAGATGAAATATGAAGAACCCCTTCTTGAAGGCATCAAAGAGTAAGCCAGAAACAAAAGGATAAATATTTCATGATTCCACTTATATGAGGCGTCTAGAATAGTCAAATTCATAGAGACAGGAGGTAGAACAATGGTATTGGGGGCTTGGAGGAGGGGACAAGGGCAGTTAGTGTTTAATGGGAACAGAGCTTCAGTTGGGGAAGATGAAAACGTTCTGGAGATAGATGGCAGTGACAGTTGAACAACAACGTGAATGTGCTTAAGGCCACTGAGATGTGCACTGAAAATGGTTAAAACGATATATTTCATGTATGCATAATTTACCACAATTTCAAGAAAAAGAAAAAGCCTATCAAATTGCTGACAGGCGAGTGAGCCTTGCCTGGCAGAGACCAGGGAACAAACCAGGCTCAGAGAGGTCGTGGTGGTTGGAGCCTCTGCACTTGGAGCCACTTTGTCCCTCAAAGCATTTGCTGATCCAGAGGAGGCCTCTGAGAGGCAGAGCTATGCTTTTGGCAGCTCGTTGGCCTGGGAAGACCATGGTAAAGCACCCTTCCTCTAGGCTGGGTTATGATCCTATCGCCACTAAAGCATTAAATCAGCAATGAAATACGTTCCCACAAAGAAAACTCCAGGCCTAGATGGTTTCAATGGTGGTTTCATTCAAACATTTAAAGAATAAATAACTCCAATATTACACTAAGCCTTCCAGAGAATTTTTTAAAAAGAGGGAATACCGCATGACTCATTTTATGACGGTAATAACCTTGATACCCAAATCTGAAAAGATCAGGATCGGAAAGGAAAAGTATAGCCCAATCTCCCTCATGAACATCGATGCAAAGGTCCTGTACAAAATACCAGCAAACTGAATCAAATCATGAACACGAAGGATAATGCATCGTGGCCAACTTGAGTTAATCATGAAATGCAAAATTGGTTTAATATCAGAAAGCAATGTAACTTTCTACAACAGGAGATTAAAGGAAAGAAATCATATAATTATAATAATAGAAGCAGAACTGCTTGATAAAATATTCATTTACAGCTTAAAAATAAACTGCTAGCAAACTGAAAATAAAAGCAAACTTCTATAATCTGATCAAAAGTACCCACAAAAATACTTCAGCAAACATCACACATAGCAAACTGCCTTCCCTTTGGGTTCAAAAATAAGACATATGTACTCACTATCGCCACTTCACTCAACATCATATTGGAGGTCCTACACAGTGCAGTGAGGCAAGAAAACATATATAAAAATTAGAGATTAAAACAAGGACAAATTTTAAAATATACATATGTTGTTGCAGGTGATATAAATATGTGTGTAGAAAACACAAAAGAATTTATATATAAAGTGTTAGAATCAATAATTTTGAAAGCCAAGATCCTAAAATAATTGTTATAGAAGAAGCAAATAGCCTGGCTTGTATATTTTAAATAGTCACCAGTCAGTAGGGCATATAAGCATTAAGGTAAAAAAAAAATTAAAATAATCACAGATCAATTTTGTTACATTGTTCTGTTACAATTCCATTATTATACCTAGAGAATCAATTTTTAAAAGTTAGAAGCAACATTATCAAAAAGACCAAGAATAACAAATTCTGGTGAGGATGCAGAGAAAGGCAAACCCATTTATAGTGCTGATGGGACTGTAAATTAGCACAGCCTTTATGGAAAACTGTATGGAGGTTTCTCAAACAACTACAGACAGAACTGCCATATGATCCGGCAATCCCAGTGCTGGGTGTATACCCAAGGAATAGAAATCATCGTGTTGAAGGGAAACCTGCCCTTCCATGTTTATCACAGCTCTACTTACAATAGCCAAGAGTTGGAACCAACCTAAATGTCTATCAACGGACACCTGGATAATGAAAATGTAGTATATGCACACAATGGAATAAAAAAGAATGAAATTCTGATATTCACAGCAACATGGGTAAGCTTGGGGAAAATTACGTTAAGTGAAGAAAGCCAGGCACAGAGAGAGAAATACCACATGTCCTCAGTCATAAGTGGGAGCAAGGAAGGAAGGAAGGAAGGAAGGGAGGGAGGGAGGGAGGGAGGGAAGGAAGGAAGAAAGAGAAAGAAAGAAAGAAAGAAAGAAAGAAAGAAAGAAAGAAAGAAAGAAAGAAAGAAAGAAAGAAAGAAAGAAAGAAAGAAAGAAAGAAAGAAAGAAAGAAAGAAAGAAAGAAAGAAAGAAAGAAAGAGCAAACACAATAATATGTTGAACTTTCGGGAGAGAATAGAACTGTGGTTACCAGAGGTGAGAAAGGGGGAGGCGGAGGGCGTTAGGGAGAAATTGGTTAATGAACAGAAAGAATGAGTACATTGTGTAATGGTGGATATGCTAACTATTGTGATTCGATCATCCCATATTGTACACAAATACTGATAGTCAACCTTGTAACTCACGAATATGTATGATCAATTATGTTTCAATAAATAAATAAATAAATAAAAGTTAGCAACAATGGCGACTAGCAAAGTATCTAATCAAGCCCAGAGCAAATTCTGGATTGAGCAGACTCTCTCCCATAATCTGCACCATGGAGACAAGTGCTCCTTTGGCCATGACACACTCCAGATGTTGTCACTACAGCTCACTAGGTCGTTGAAGGAAAGTGTTAAAACTCGTTGAGAAATCTGGGGAAACAACAGTTCATTCCAAAAAAATTTATCCTTCCAGACTCTGTTAGGTATGCAGAGATACCACAGAAAACAATGATATTGGGATGCCTCCCTACACAAAGCTCATAACGAAGATAAAAATAAAACTCAGGAGTAAACCAAGAAAAAAAAATAATCTGGGGCCGAGCCCGTGGCGCACTTGGTAGAGTGCTGCGCTGGCAGCGCGGCGACGCTCCCGCCGCGGGTTCGGATCCTATATAGGACTGACCGGTGCACTCACTGGCTGAGTGCCGGTCACGAAAAAACGACAAAAAAAAATAAAAATAAAAAAATAAAAAAATAATCTGGATTTGATGACCAGGCCTTTCTAGAGGAAACAATATTATTTTTTGTTGGGGAAAAGAAAGAAATTGAGACAAATACAAATGGTCTTGTGTGTCAGAACGTGTGTCAGAAGCCATAGTACTGAATTGGTTATATTTTATCTCTATCAGTGTTTACAATAGATGCTTTGTTTTAGTCAGGATGAGGTAACAAATTTAGCTATGTTAATTTTTTTTTTATTTTAGCTATGCTGAGGTAACAAATTAACTTCAAAACCTCAGTGGATTAACTCAACAAAGTTTGTTTCTCAGTCATGCTGTATGTCCACATGGCAAGTGCTATGCTCCACATAATCCAAAACTCACATCAACAGAGGCTCTACCCATCTTCACCCTGGAACCCAACACCTCTAAGGTCACTGCAACGAGGAAGAGGGATGCAGGAGCCACAAAGGCTCTTAGCAGAGTCAGACCAGAAGTGACACATAACACCTGTGCTCACAGCCCCAACGTTAAGTGCAGAGAGGGCTGAGAGAGATTGGCAGAGAGGGTGTCTCTGCCAAACTTTAATTGCAAGCAACAGAAATCAACTAGCTTACTTATGCAAAAAGAAAATATATTGGAAAAATATGGGGGAGCTCACACATCGAGAGAGGATTGAACAGCAAGCTTTGAACAGAAGGGACTAGGAAGCCTCAGAGGTTCCTGAGAATGTGAAGTCCTTGAGTATCTCTCCTGAGCACCAGCACTGGAGTGATTGGCCTCTGGTCTTTCTTCAGTGCTCTGTATGTTCACTCAAGAATAAAAGTCCCAGGGACTAAGTAGGGAAAGAAAAGATCTAGTGGGAAGATCCCTCAACAACCTCGTAATAGAGCACATTTAATATAGTGCAGGGGCAAGGCACCTAATTTACTGCCCCAAACTCAGGTCATCTACAACAGGAGAATTAGCTCCGCAAAAGGAAATCACAGCACAATTAGAAATGGAGAGTGGGTGGCCACTATGTGATATTCTCATTTTCGTCTTAATCTTTGTGGTTCCAGCTAACTAAGCCCAGAATCTCAGGGATCTGGCTAAGGGGACTGGTTCCTTCATTTGAAGGAAGAAAGTTGGGGAAACAGTGAATCTTTAGTTGAGATTTCAAAATGAGAAGTCTCTCACAGCCTGAAAACATTACAGAAAGTTTAGATTATTTATTATATCACAGTTCCCTGATGCCACAAGAGCCTGGAAACAGCAAAAAGAGAGATTTTTTAAATTGTTCGTTTTTGTGAGAGGCTTCCTCTGACAACAGTAACAGAAAGTACTATTTTCAACCCCAGGAATATACAATATTCTACCTTCACCGCATTATAGAGCTTTCTTCTTTTCCAATTTTTTTCCATTGTCTCAGTTTTTCACACACACAAAAGCCCTAAAACAGTCATGGCAGATATTCTTAAGGCCATAAGAAAATATAATCTGGTCACTGCTCTGGGCTTTGTACTCTGTGCTGTAGAGAGGGAGACCCTGGACGAAAGCAGGTAGCCCACTCGGCTGAACCACTGTGAGCAATCTCTTCTCCAGTCAATCCCTCCACGGGCAGACAGTATTATGCTTTTACAGGGAATGGAAGCCTCCCGTCCAGTGTTTTGTCATCTCATTAGCCAGAATTGGGTCATATGCCAGCCCAGAAACAAATCATATATCAAGGGGAATGAGATGGCCCTGAGCCTGGTGTGGACTGATGAGCCCTTGTGGCTGGTGTAGATGCTTGCCTTCCTTGAGATCAAAGGATCCCCACTTGTTGTCTAGTGAATTATGTTCTATTAGCAAGAAAAAAAGAGAGGTAAGTGGGAAATGGCCACTGTGTGGGCCACAAGAAGGCCTGCAACACTAAGCCTTGGAATAGTCTTAAACCTTCCCCCAAACTCACCCATTTTTCCAGTCCTACTCCAGATTTACTTTTAGTTCCCCGGATGTCTCCTGCTGTCTCCACCTCTCTACCTTCCCACACACTGTTCCAGTCAATTAGAATGTTTTCTCCTCAACTCCCACACCCATCTCACCTGCGTGTGAGGATCTTAGTCATCTTGAAATGTCATCTCATTATTTTCTCAGATGCGTCTTCTGATTCAGTGGGTTTGGCACAGGCCCAAGAACTTGCATTTCTGGCAACTTCCAGGATGCTGCTGCTGCTGGTGGTCTGGGGACCACACTTTGAGCACTGCTGCTCCAGCACTTACTGTACTCTTTGATCCTTCCCCCTCCCCCACAACACCACACTCCTCAGGCAGAGGACATGACGGACTGACTGGACTCACATCCCTGCACCCAGCACAGAACCTGCCACATAGTAGGATCACAACCAAGTTTAATTATTTATATTGCATACCTGTTTGTCTTTGGTTAGATCTCTTGCTCTTTTGAAAGTTCTCTGGCTCCTCCTAAACTGAAATAATCCTCGGGAAAGAGATTCTTCTCTGGCCATCTCACGTCCAAAATATTATTAGAGTGTCACATGTTTCTCCCACTACCCAGATAGTTACTGAGGCTCTAGGAAATTTGAATGCCAATTCCATGGCTCACAGAAGAGAGTCTCTGGGTACCATGACCTGTCAGGGCCATACCTTCAGATCTGGTGCAAATCCTGGATCTTTCATTTACAAGTTGTATCACTTTTGGCAATTCATAGTTCAGCCTCAGTTTTGTTATCTATAAAATGAATATAATAATGCGCTAATTTATGGAGCTGTTAGAAATAATTAATTACAATATATGTAAGCCACAAATGTAACATCCGGTAGGTATTCAATAAAGGTCAGCTGCTGTTATTATGACTGTCACTCATTTTATTAGCATTATTCTCTGTCTTCTTTCTAAGCCCACATTCTTTGCCTACTTCATTGAGACCAAAAGGAAGATTTGGGCCCTGAAATTTATCACCAGAAAATCCTTCAGGCTTGGGCTTTAGATAAAAGGGTTTAGTATGAACATTACCACCGTGTGCAGTTTGTGGTTTGCTGGTCTCTTCTACTGAGCTGTCCCATTGACCAAGAAAATGATAGCACGGTGAGGGCAGCAGGTGCTTGTCTTGGGGAGAGAAGACCCTGAGGATAGCTGAAACCATACAGATAAGGAAAAAGATGATGAGATATAGGAGGGCTACTGGAAGGGCTAAAATTAAAAGACCAGTAATACCAAGTATCAACAAGGACGTGCAGCAGCTGGAACTCTCAAACATTGCCAGTGAGAGTGCAAAAGAGTCCAACCATTCTGGAAAACTGCTTGTCAGCTTCTAAGAAAGTTTGACCCAGGTATATATCAAGGAGAAATGAAAACATATGTCCACAGGAAGCCTTGTGTAAGGACGCTCATAGCAGATTATTTATAAATGCCCCAAACTGGACATAACCCAAATACTAACCAACAGGAGAATGGATAAGAAAAAGTAGTGATAAATTCATACAACTGAATACTACTCAGCAACAAAAAAGGAACAAAATACTCACACATGCAACTATATAGATAAATTTCAAAAAGCATTATGCTGAGCAATAGAAGCGAACCACAAATGTAAGTATAATATGTGTCCATACTTGATGATTCTATTTATAGGAAGTTTATGAGCAGGTAAATCAAATCTATGCTGATAGAAATCAGATCAGTGGCTGCATTGGGGGGGGGAGGGGAGAGACTGGAAAGGGCATGAGGAACTTTCTAGGATAATGGAAAAGTTCCATAGCTTGAGTTGGATGATGATAATATTGGTGTATACATTTGTCAAAAATTATCAAACTGAACTTACTGATACATGTACTTGACTGTGTGTAAATTATATCTCAGTAAAAAAATAATAATAAAAGGGCTAAAAGAATACTCCACCAAGAGCAAGAACACAAGCTTATCAAGTACGTAATAGAGAAAAACACCTTCATCATGGTCCCAGATCACTGAAAAAGTCACGCATAATATAGTAGAGAAGAGAGGAAGATAGAACATGAGGAATGTGTGGGTCATTGCAATAAGGGCAGTCCCCATGAAGGTGCAGCACTAGGGGATGTGACCATCATGTGGTGGAGAGGGTGGCAGATGGCCACATAGAGGCTGCAGGTCACAGTGACTAGAAGATGTCCATGTGTCCAAAGATCTGAGAAATAGAGCTCAGCCACACGTCCTGCATGGGAGATGGACCTGCTCTGGCTCTGATGTTTACTAGGGACTTGGGCACAGTGGTGGAGGCGAAAATAATGTTTGCACAGGACAGGCTGGCGAAGAAGAAGTAAATGGGGTGGGTGTGTCAGTGCCAATGGCCAGGACAATGAGTAGGCTCCGTAGTGACCACATACATCCACAGGAATAGCAGGAAGAGGATGCACTGCTGCTCTGGCTGTTCAGAGAGTTTTTGGAGGAAAAACTCAAAGATGCTGGTCTGGATCCCTCTTGCCATGAGCCCAGAGGTCAGAAAAAGAGAACTCAAGTGAGACCTATTAAAATTCCCTAAACGTATTTTAGCATAGGTTACACGATTCTCCTATTTCAGAGGTTAAAGGAAAATAAATGCATTTATTTATTGAACCCCATCTCTGTGCAAGGCACCGTGTTAGGCACTGTGTAGAATAGAAACAAGGATCACAGTAGCCCTGTACCAGCAACCTCTTCCTTCTGTCCAACCTGAATGTCTTCTGCTCTAGTTTCTTCTCTTTTCCTGTTATTCATTGACTAGAAAACACTTGGATATTTTGACCAAGCTGTTGCAGTGTAAAGAAGGCAGGATATAAAACAAAAATGGAAAAACCCGGGGAAAAACAACTGTCTAAAGAGTACATCACAAGGCACATTTGGTTCAGTTCTCAGCTCTGCAAACTCAGAAACCTGCACTGGGGGTGAAGCTGCATTGACCACGCTTTAGATGCAGACAGACGTAAACCAGAGGGCAAATTTATTCTGATAAATAAAACTTAAAGAAAGAACATATAATTCTCCTGGCGCTGCATTCTCTCCCTAGAGATAAGCCATATCAGAGCATTTCTGGGAGAGCACAGAGTCAGATTCTACTAAGGTATATCGGAGCCTTCTGCTTACTATACAGAGAGTTTGGTCAAGGAGAAGCTCATGCCAAGCCTTCAATTTCCTCTTTCCAAGCAGTGCTTCCAAAGACACTTATCTTGGAAGACTCCTTTCTTTATTCCCCTGGATTTTGATGGTTGACCAACTCCCTATGTACTCACTATTTTTTTCTCCAAACAGGGTTTACTACAACTGCTTCACTTACTTAAGTTAAAGCCACTTGCAATCTTGACTCCCTGAGATTAACCCCTAGGTCATTTTGATTTGAGTTGGAAGTTTTCCAAAATTCTTCAAAGACACTTGTACAGCTAAGGTCTTTTGTATTTAACAAGTGGCTGACCATGAAACTTGTGTGTAGCTTGTACCAGATTAACTCTCAGAGGGCAGCCTTGTTTCAAAGTTCATGGAGAGGATGGCTCAGCCTATAGCTATTATATTGACAATATTCTTCTACTTTTGCTTCTCCATAAAGAAATAAAGTAAAATTTCATGGTGATAATAATGTAAGATTTCTGGGGCAAGGGATTTTGGTCTCTTTTCCTTGCTATGTCCTCAACACCTATAACAATTCCTAGCATAAGGTAGGTGTTCAGTAAATATTTGTTGATTAAATGAATACATGATCAATCCCACCAAATTTGATTGCTTTTCCAAATAATTCCCAGAGACAGAATTCAACCCAACTTCTCCATCTTAGGGAGTCGTTAATTATCTAGTAAACTTTCTCATTGTACTTATCTACTTATGTCATTATATATTTTGGGATATAGTTCTTCATATTTGCATCTTGTCAACTTCTTTGGGTTGAATTAAACTTTCTCTTAGATATGTTCTTTCTTACAAAAATAACAAATTTTCTCTCTCCATTTTATACCTTCAGAGTTTGTTGTTTCAAACATGCATTCTTCTATAAGTTCTAGGTAAAATGGCATTCAGAAGATTCCCCCATCTTAAACATGTTTATTAAAATCTGACATTGTTCAGATATATAATTTCATTTTATTCTAGTTTATATATTGCATCTTCTTTAAATTGTAAATTTTTAAGGGGTGTGTGTTCTTAAAACCAAGTTTAACTCTATCTGTTGTATTCTCTTAGTATGTCCTTTTAAGGTTATTCCCAGTTTACTTCTGTTCCTCTGAGATTATATTCTCAAATATTTTGATTGAGAACAAAAGCCAAAAACTTTCTTCCATTAAGAACAATCTTACGATTTTTGACAAATTGATATTATTTCTTTATGGACTGCCCACTGAGAAGTTTTGATTTATATATTTCAATGTTTTCTACATCTGATAGTATGCTTTGTGCTATGAGTTTTAGACATACCAATATGTATTCTCTACTATATGGGCATGGGTGGCTTTTATACAAATTTTACTTAAAAATAGCAGTTTAGAGATCAGATCTATGTACTTTAAAGTATCGCTCTTGGACTTCCAGTCAAGATGATGGAATAGACAGTCCCCAGTGTCACTCTGTGCCACAAATCAACCAATATACAACTATAAAAAAGCAACGACAGCCAAGCTGAGGCCACTAGAGCTCCAGGGAAGAGGAGGAGAGACCTATGGAGTGCAAGAAGGTGGGAGAAGCCACGATGTGAGAAAGAAAAAAACCGTCCAACCATTTTGAGCCCCAGCTGCTTCAGGGCTGGAGCTACTGAGTGCACAGAGCAGGAGCTGGCCAAAGCCTCACCTGTGCCCTTCAGATGAAGTTGCTTGGAGGCAGAAGGGGAGAAGAGGGACTTGGTGGCCCCCAGGCCAGCAAGACCACTAATAGGGTTCCCGTGGACCCACATAGGAGCAAGGAGCCACAACAACTGAACAAAAGGAGCCAGTCAGAGGCTGGTGAGTCATAGCAAGGGACTGGAGCAGGGCTCATCCCATGGGAAGTGTTTGGAGCACAGGCAGTGGGGGAGATGCACCCACTAGGGGAACACTGGGACACAGCAAGGACAGCTGATCTGCCGCCCCAATCAGCATAGACCCACTCAGAGGAGACTGGTCAGGAATATAAAATTGCATGGGGTGCAGTTTGATGAAAAGACTCAGGCCCAGACCAGTGTTTCTACACTACCTAGGTGCACCGGATTTCACTAGACCCAGAAGTACCGATAAAGTCAACCATTTAAACCCGAGCTGCACAGAAAGCCTTCTCTAGGGAATCAGCAGCAAAGCAGCAATTTAGCTCAACCACAGAGCTCAAGTACTGGTCCCCACAGGAGGTTCCCCCATTTTAGAAGTAAGCAAATGACAACAAATTAGCTCCAGTGCAGAGTTTAAGTGGTGGGCACAGCAAATAATCCAGCACAGAACTGAAAGAAAAAACAAAGTACCCACAACCAGAGACAAAGTTTGATATGAACTAGTAAAGGTCTCATTTCACCAAAGAACACCTATAACACCTAGAAGGACCAGAAGTCCCCTGGGCTATGAAGCCAGAAAGGGGGGAGGGCAGGGGCCTGAGCCATGGCCCCTGACACCTGCGACCAGTCCCGAGGGTAGGGGCTGAGGGCCTCGGCCACACCCCCTTGACAATTTCCTTATCCAGTCATCCATCAATGGACATTTAAGTTGGTTCCATTGCCTAGCTATTGTAAATAGAGCTGCGATAAATATGGGAGTGCAGGTATCCCTTCAATCTGATGTCTTCCAATCCTCTGGATATATCCCCATGAGTAGGATTGCTGGATCATATGGAAGTTCTATCTGTAGTTGTCTGAGAAACCTCTATACTGTTTTCCATAAAGGTTGTACTAATTTACAGTCCCATCAACAGTGTAGATGGGTTTCCCTTTCTCTGCATCCTCACCAGCATTTGTTATTCTCTGGGGGTTTTTTTTGTTTTGTTTTTTTCATAGTAGCCAGTCTGACTGGGGTGAAGTGATATCTCAAAGTGGTGTCGATTTGCATTTCCCGGATGATTAGTGATGTTGAGAATTTTTTTCATGTGTCTGTTGGCCATTTGTATGTCTTCCCAATCAAAATTAAAATGAGTTTCTATTTTCCACAGAGCCAAAAATTAAGAAAATAAAAATTAATAATTAAAGTAACAATATTTAACTTTGGGGAGGAGGTACATTCATCTATTGCTGAGAGCAGTGTAATTAGCAAAAAGATTGCTTGATGAATTCCTTTTTCACAGCTGTCAAAAGTTACAGCAACGTTCACCTCTTTGACCCTGGATTTTCTCTCTGGGGACTTAGGAAAGCTACAAGGAATAAAAGGCCTAAGTCGACATACCTGCCTTAATAATTTGTTCAAAATTATAATAATGATTAAAAATCTTGTCCACTTCATGGAGCACTACAGTCATTAGCATGAATGCCACATAGTTACTTTTGGTAACTTAAGGTCTGTGGTTAAAAATGAAAAGAAAAAAATGCTCAGCATTATGTGGGCATTGGAATGGAATAAATACAAATAAAAATACTTGCTTTGCTAGTATATAAAATCCGTTGCCAATATTTCTACATATTTCTTGTATTACCTTCTTTTTATGCTGAAAAAGTATACTTCAAAAAACTTTTTATGTACATAGGTATGTCTGTCGATGGATAGATGATAATACATTAGAAAAATAGATAGAAAGTGGATAGATAGAGAGATGTAAGTCTGTCTGAGCTGGGGGAACGGTACAGAAGCTGGCGGTCAACATTGATTACCTCGTGGAGGTGCAATATGGGGGGTCAGGGGAGGTTACTTTTTCATCGTTATACATCTCTGTATTTTTCATTTGTTATAACAAGTATATATTTCCCTTTGAATGGAAAAAGAAAAAAATCGAGCAAAGAAATTTTAATGATAAGAAAGGAAAAAAGCAAAGACCTTTTTTAAGAAAAAATAAATTTAAAAATGGTACTTAATACTACTGACCTATACACTTAAAAATGGTTATGAAGGTAAGTTTTGTGTTATGCATATTTTACCACAATAAAAAAGTTTGGAAAAAAAGGATGCCTTAAGAATTTACAGCCAGCAAGTCTCTGAAGAATCCCTTTTTTTTTTTTTTTTAGTTATTAACCTTATTCCATGGCAACCATGTTTCCATTGTGCAGCAGTACTTAGCATTATTAAACAACAGGAACACGTTAAATAGAATCCTCTGTTACCACATGCTGTAACAACATTATTCAGTATTATTCAGTATCCTCAAATCTATTTGAGATAGCTACTGGCAACATAAAGACAGTGCCTCTTTACTGTTGAACAACAGTTTATCAGGGGTTGGAGAGATTCAAAGTGGTTTCTTTTGAAGAAAAGATCCAAGTCAGGAGAGTGAAAGGTAGAGCACACCCCAACACACCTAACATGCAGTAGAAACAGCTCAGGGTGACAGGCGTAACAGCCACCACATAGCTAGTCCTTGCCGTGTGCTGGCACAGTTCTGAGAGCTATATGTTGCTTAACCCATCTGGTCCTCAGAGCATCCCTAGGAAGCAGGTCCTACTATTTTCCCATTTTACAGGTGAGACACCGAGGTACAGAAAAACATGAGTAACTTCTTCAAGGTCTCACAGCTAGTGAGGACAGAACAACGCCAGAGTCTCAGGGAAGTGGACTCATGGAACTTCACTGATAGAAACTCGTGCGAGCAGTTTTCCCTTCCCTTTTATTTTCTCATGTCCCCTCTGCATAAATGTGGTTCCCAGAAGATTCCCCCATGCCCCAATTCCCCCATTTTTCTGTTTGATTTAAACCCCACTTCCTCCCAGAAGTGCCCCCTGGACACCATGCCACAGGCGCTGCTTCTACTCTAAGTCACTAGGGCACTTACTGCCCTAGCCTTGTAACTATCTGTGCCCAAGTCTTCTCTCTCCAACCTAAATGTTTTTTTTATTGGTTTTGAATATTCATGAGATACAAAGTTGACTGTCACCCCTCGTGCCCAAGATGTGAAGGCCAGATTCATACTGGCAGCATGCCCATTACCACGAATTACTTTGCAGCCCGTGTCCCCCACCCAATTATCCCCATTCTCCTTCCCCTCCCCCCCCACTCCACTTTGTATCCCAAGGTATGTTCTCTCCCTGTGCAAGTCCAATGCACCACTGTGGTCTTTCTTTCCTGCCTTCCTTTCTCTCCTAGCTCCCACTTGTGAGTGAGCACATGTGATATTTATCCCTCTGTGCTTTATTTCACTCAACATAAGTTTCTCCAGGTTCATCCACGTTGTTGCAAATGTGAGGATTTCACTCTTTTTTATGGCAGAGTAGTATTCCATGGTGTATATATACCACAGTTTCCTTATCCAATCATCCATCGATGGACATTTAGGTTGGTTCCATGTCTTGGCTATTGTAAACAGAGCTGTGATGAACATGGGAGTCCAGGTATCCCTTCGACTTGATGATTTCCATTCCTTTGGGTATATACCCAGAAGTGGGATTGATGGATCGTATGGAAGATCTATCTGTAGTTGTTTGAGAAACCTCCATACTGTTTTCCATAGTGTCCCCAACCTAAATGTTAACTATCAAGGGCATGTCCTCAAAAATTGACATCCCTAAATACAAAGGGATCACCAGACACCATCAGTTCAACCCTCTGAATTTACCAGTGAAGAAATGGAGACCACCCAGGGTCGATAGCCAGTCAGGATTTGAATATTTCACTCATTCTAAGACTTCTCTGACACTCCTTGGAGATCAACAGGGCTGGGCACCCCGTAGATGCTGAGTAAATGTTTCCAAGTGAATGAATAGTCAAGCTGGAGAACTTCATCCCGTGGGATGTTCCAGTGTTGAAAGGCATGCCCAGGCACAGGAAGGGCAGATGAGAGGAGACTGTCCTCAGGAGAAACTGGTCCAGCCTGGGAAATTAGGCAGGTCCCTCCAGATCCAGGAAGGCTGCTTTGCTGAGGTTAGTGAGCAGGACAGACCAGTCAAAAGTCTATGGAGCAAGGAGAGGAAATCACCTTGCTCTGGCACCGGCTAAACAGGGCTGAGATCCCAGCACCTGCAACCTGGGCCATGGAGTGATGGAGGGCAGCAAGCCTGAAGCCTACCAACAGCAGCTCCACACGGGGTGTGAGGCTCAGCTGCCCTGATCCCTGATCCTGCTGGCATGGGGTGAATCCGCCAGCAACTCCAGCCCCCCTCCGCTCCCTCAACTTCTGGGTTAGGTGAGACTTCTGGGGCTGAGACAGGCTTGGGGCTCAGGGAAGGGCTTTGGGACCCATGCTGGGACCCTGAGCATCTGGGTTCCCAGCTGCATTTCACGGCTTTCCTCACAGTGAGATCAGGAGGAAGAGCTCCTCCTCCCTGAGCAGAGGAATCGCACAGTGGGGTTGCAGGTTCAGGAGTGATGGTTGTAGCTCAGCGTGGAGAAAGCTAGGGAGAAGAGGCCTACGTCCCTGGCGTGTAATCTTTGACAAGCCTGTCCCTCTCGAGTCACCCTCCTTAAAGGAGGCAGAGGAGTGATGGCGTCACCCTCTGAGCATGGCAGCAGCATAGCTGGTCACCACACTAAGAGGCATCTGTCCCAATTCTGAGTTCCCAGACATCTTTATTCCACCTCTGCACTCAGTCTTTCTAGCAGGGTAGGAGAGGGGAAGCCAGGCTGGCTGGGGGCTGAGGGGTCCTCAGGGGCCAGCAGTTGCAGAGGTCACCATAGCTCTCCATGGGGTTCCCTGGTTAATTAGTTGGTGGGTGACCCCCTCTGCTTCCCAGCCTGTATGCTGCTCCTCCCTCCTGTGGCTGTTGAAGCAAATCTTCCTCTCCAGGACGTACTCACCATAACTCTCCCTGTGCTGGAAGCAGGTGAGCCTCTGGGTATGTGCTGGGGAGGGCAGAGCCCAGTGGGGCTCACAGGTGAGTTATAGGGCAGGAGACCTGCTGGCAAGAAGTGGAATAATCGATGACAGAAAGGCAAGGTGGGTAAGTCAAGTGCCCGAGGGAGAGAGACGGATGAGAAGTACCTGCCGACATGTAGCAGACAGCACGAGGAAGTGGACAACCACAGATTCAGAAATTCATGCAATCCCAGCTTGTCCCCAGATGGCCAAATGACTTCAGACGCAGTTCTCTGGGTGCTGGGTGACCGAGATAGAAAGACGGCTCATTGACTATGTCTTATTCACCTGTGAGTGCCCTCCCCACCTGGTGCTCAAGGACCTGCCTGGCACAACAGTTAAGATTGTTGAGTAAATTATTGAAGAGAAATGAGCGAGAAGTTGGAAGAGGAAAGTAGAAGAGGGGAGGAGTGGAAAAAGTTCATCTTGGGTTAAAACAGGGACTGAAGAGAAAGCTATTTGGGGCACTATTGAGAGAAGAATCTGGGATGGCCAGGAAGAGACTGGATTCAAGAAATTGGACAGAAATCCCCAGGACTGAGAGTTCTGGGGGCCAGCAATGGTCTCCCCTGTCACCACGGCTACTGCCCATTCTGTTAGGCAGAAAGACCTGAGGCACAAGAGAGTAAGAGGAAGGAGGAGCTGGTGTGCGAGCACTGTGTGCAGACCCAGGCTGGGCCTCCGTGTGTCTGGGAGAACCCACTGACATCTCAATGTCTCTGGCATCTAGTTGTGTGTGGGGGGGGGGGGTCTGTGTTTGGATCTTCATGGGTATGTGGCAAGTATGACTATGTTTTCTCTAGTACCTAAATCTGTGTGTAAGGGGGAGTGTCTGTGTTCACCCACATGTGTATGTTCCTGTCCTAGTGGGTATGAGTGTGTCTCTGGTATGTCCATGTGTCTGGATTTATCAGGATATGTCTGTGTGCAGGTGTGTATCCCTGCATACATCTGTATCCTGGAGTATCTAAATGCTTGCTACAAAGGCGACACTTTCTGCATACAGTTTAGGGCAGCAAGCTACCTGAAAGATAGGGTTTCTGGCCCTAGATCCTAAGAGTCCCTGCCTAATTTTGTGACTGTAAATAAATCCTTCCGACCCATTTCAAAGCAGACACCTGCCATACCTGGGTCTCAGGAAAGGGCACTGGGTTAACAACAGCAGTTCAGTATCCAGGAACCACTTCTGCACCAGGCATTTCAACACAAACTCAGTTGACTAACCTCTCCATCACCTAAAGTGGGGAGTTGGGGCGGGGGAGGAAATTGACATTTATTAAACACCTAATAGTTGCTAAGTGTTTGCTTATATAACCTCATAGATAAGCAAACTCTAAGGATAGTACTATTATCCTACTTTTAAAGAAAAAAGATGAAGCTCAAAGAGATTGAGTAGCTTCCCTGAATTCTCCTTTGTAATTTCCTCGAACACACTACCCACTCTTTCGAGTATTCCCTTCCACCCTCGTCTGTCCCATGAATGCTTCGTCCTTCAAGCTGGCCCTGCTCAAATGCCTCCTTCTCTGTGGAGCTTCCCCTGACCTTGTCAGGAGTTAAGACAAAGCCCTATGCAAGGACTCAGTCAGATGGAAAAAGACAAGTAAATATCTGCCTTCAGAGGCTCATCATCTCGTGGGGAAGATGGACATCACGGCAGAAAAAGTCACTTCATTACCATCAAATGAGGGCTACGTTCCAAATGAGAGTTACAAGACAGAGAAGAGAGGCATTTGTGTGGACTGCAGAAGGCAAGAAAGGAGGTGGGGTTTCTTGGAGGAAGTGGAGCTGAGGTTGGGTATTGGAATAGGGTAGGAAAAGCATTTCAGTTAGGGAGGAGCATGCGGGGAAGGCATGTGAGAAAAGAGTAAGCAAGAGACAGGGACAGGCCGACCTGGCTGGGATGGGGGAAAGGAAGCATATGGAAGCAGTTGGAGCTAAGACTGAAGAAGAAGACCAGGAGCTGTGTTTGGAAGCTTTGGACCCAGGGCTGAGCAGTTCACACTGCATCCAATGAGCTGCAGGGAGACTGGCAGGAAAGCAAAGCTGGGTGGGAAGAGCGTGGCTCGGGAATTCCCAGGGCCTCTACGGCTTTGGCTTTCTCTCTCTCTAGGTCAACCATTCCCAACACACAGGAAACCCACTGAATTCTCTAGGCTGAGATGGACAACAACACATCTGCCCTCAAGACTGGGGACCTCTGGCCAGGAAGGAAACCAGCCCACTCTGCAGACAGTATCGAGGTCTGGCGTGCTGCCCTTCAGGTGAGAGAACCCAACATTTCTCTGCTATCTTCTTGCCGTGTGTCCTATCTTCCTCCCCATCTCACCTCCATCCATTATGCATTATACAGCATTGGGGAGGAAGAGGTATGCATTTTAGTTTTAACCCACCCAGAAAACATCTTCCCATGCCTTCACATCCTCTTTGCCCTGCCTGAAATGCACTTCCTACTCCCAAGTGTCTGTATATCTGGTGATCTCCTACTCATTCTGCCAAACCCAATTCAAACCTCACCTCTTCTTTGGGATCTTCCCCAAATCAGCCGGGCAGAGAAACTTTTGTCCATACAGTTGGTGTAGTGCTTGTTACATTGTGCATGGCTGGAGGTGAAAAACAACGGCTGGCCTACTCCTAAAGCCCCAGAGTCTAAGGCATGCCTGACCTGGAGCAGGCACTCAATAAATTGGCATGAATTGTATGGTTGTGCCGTTATACTGCCTGGGGAACTCTACACAGCCCGGCCCTAGAGCATTGTGTTCAATTCCTGTTAGGAAGACATTAATGAAGACATTAAGAATGGAAATGAACCTGGAAATTAAGTCCTATAAGAAAGGATCCAAGGCACCAGGAGTGCTTGGTTTGAAGAAAAGAAGACTTAATAGATCTAGAATAGATTCCTTTGACCCCTAGGTGAAAAGCTGCAGAGAAAGTAGAGTTGGTATGTGCAGAACCCCGTGGCCAAAACTAGGACCATTTTTAGAAGTTACAAGAAAGCAGGTCGCAGCTGAGATTAAGAAAAACCTACTTAAATAACTACAGCCCTCCAGTATTGAACTGGATTGTCTCAAAAAGCCACCAGGGAGCAGAGATAAGCCACCAAATGTTGGGGGAATGGGAACTAATGTCTATTAGCATCTATTCTCTGCTACATGCTTGTATGCACATTACCTCACTTAATTGTGACATCAACCATGTAAGAGAGAAATGAATATTCCCATTCTAAAGATGAGGAGAGTGGAGATAAAATGAAAGTGGGTCCACGTTTACACAGCCGATCAGGATTAAAACCCAGGTGGTGCAGACTCCAAAGCCAGTGCTCTTCCACAGCATCTCCCGGCTGCCCAAGGGGAGGTTGAGGAGTGAAGATCAAGGGCTCAGCAGAGAGAACACCACACTGCAGAGAAGAATGGGTGGGAGGGGTGCTGAGGTCCTGGCTCCTCGGCACGACCACTCTACCTTGGGGTTGTTAGCAGCATAGCAGATTATTTCCCTGGGACAGCTAATGGTTGACCATGATGAAGAAGCAGAAAAATGAAAAAATAGGATACATCTGGGGCTTGTCCTGGCTAGTTGACAGGTGTGGTCAGTGCAGTTTGCCCATCATCCCTCTCCTTCACCCTCACTTCACCTGTCTCCCTCACTGCTCTTCAGAAAGCTTTATTCCACAAGTATTTATTGGGTAAATTTGGTATACAGATCACTGGACCAGACAGTGAGATGCAGCTCCTTTTTCAGGGGACCTTCCCTGCTAAGAGCTGATAGTCCATTCTCTGGGATCTCACCAAAGCCTCTTTTTTGGCTACAGTAGGTGGGCTGAGTTAGTAGCAGAGCATTTCTAGAAATGTTAGAGCAATGGGAGAAAAGAATGTGGTGTTATACAGAAGAGGATGAATGGGGGACAAAATGAGTGCATTGTCTCTGGCATAACTGAAGTCACTTGGTTAACAGAAATTTACAGGTTTTCTGTCCAATTGATTTTAAGCGCCGAGATCAGAGCAAGAACAAGCCTGTCCCAGTGTCATATGTGGATGTTTTACCCTCTTCCCTCCATGCCTCTTTTACCAACAAACCCACACAATCTCTCCCCACTGTCTGGAATGCCCTCCCCTCCCACACAACACCATGTCTGCTCGGTAAAGCCCTATTCATTCTCCAAGACCCAGTTCAAGTCCTTTCCAAATTCCTCTAGGAAGAATAACTTACTCCCACTTGATTCATAAAGTTAGTAAACTACTAAACACTCTGCAAGCTGCTCTAGGTCTGTTTGAGGGCAGAAGCTAAGACTCATTCACCTGCCTTTCTCCCACAGTATCTAGTACAAGGATCAGCAAACTGTGCCCCACAGGCCAAATCCAACCCACTGCCTGTTTTGTAAATAAAGTTTTATTGGAACAGAGCCACACCAATTCATTTACTTATTGTGGATGGCTGCTTTTGCACAACAGCCGAGCTGAATAGTTGAAACAGATACCATATGTCCCATAATCCTAAAATATTTACTATATGGTCTTTTACAGAAAAGGTTTGTCGATTCCCGAACTAGCACATAATGTGTGGTGAATAAATGAATGGCAGATGTGGTAGGGTGTTTTGTGAAGAAATGTAGACCAGTATTCAGATGGCCTAGGTACCGACTTACCCCGAACTAACTGTTCGATTAAGCAACTAATGATTGTGATAGATTGATGATGAATAGATAAATAGATAGTATTGAATATTTATTATGTGCCAGGTACTGTGCTAAGCCTTTTAAACTTATTATTCACTTTATCCTCACAACCAACTCCAGAGGTAGCTACCAGTATTTTCCTCATTAAAGAAGAAGAAACTGAGGCTTGGAGAGGTCACACCACCTTAGTGACAGAGCCAGGACTCAGATCTGACATACTCTAAAGCCTGAGACTTACCCACGGCACTAGAATACCCCTCTGAGATTCAGTTTCTTTGTGAAATTAGAGTTACTGGATGAGCAGCATGGTTTTCAGTCCATTTTAGCCAGCAGAAATTTATAAATATACTTATATACATATACAGTGTGTGCGCGCGTGTGCATTAAAATTGGTATATGGAACCTCAACACGCAGGAGGTTTGCCTGGAGCTCCCAGAGCTGAGGCGTGCTGCCCCGTGTCTCCACCAGCACCGCCCCCTGCCGGGGCTCTCCACGGCTGCGGCCAACCTCACCTCCGCCCCGGGCTTCCTCCTCCTGGGCCTGATGGACGGAACAGACGCCCACCCGCTGTTGTTCCTGCTCTTCCTCAGCATCTACCTGCTCAATGCCCTGGGCAACCTGAGCATGGTGGTGGTGGTGAGGTCCGATGAGGCCCTTCGCTCCCCCATGTATTATTTCTTGGGTCACCTGAGCCTCGTGGACGTTTGCTTTGTCACCGTCACGGTCCCCAGACTGCTGGCCGGCCTGCTCCAACCGGGCCAAGCCGTGTCCTTCCAGGCCTGCTTTGCCCAGATGTACTTCTTCGTGGCTCTGGGCATCACCGAGAGCTACCTGCTGGCAGCCATGTCGTACGACCGCGCGGTGGCCGTGTGCCGGCCCCTGCACTACGCGGCGGTCGTGTCGCCCCGGCGCTGCTGGGCGCTGGTGCGGGCGTCCTGGGCCGTGGGCCACCTGCACTCGCTGCTGCACACGCTGCTCATCTCCGCCCTCTCCTACCCCCGCGGCGCCCCTGTGCGCCACTTCTTCTGTGACATGACGGTGATGCTGAGCTTGGCGACCTCGGACACGTCCTCCGCGGAGAGGACCATCTTCTCCGAGGGCCTGGCCGTGGTGCTGGCCCCGCTGCTCCTCGTGTCCCTCTCCTACGCGCGCATCCTCCTGGCCGTGCTCGGGCTGCGCTCGGCGGGGGGCCGGCGACGCGCCTTCTCCACCTGCGGCGCCCACCTGCTGGCGGTGTCGCTGTTCTTCGGCTCTGTGGTCTCCGTCTATTTCCGACCGTCGTCTGCCTACTCGGCCCGCTACGACCGCCTGGCCAGCGTGGTCTACGCGGTGGTCACGCCGACCTTGAACCCCTTCATCTACAGCCTTCGCAACAGAGAGGTCAAGGGCGCCCTGAAAAGGGGGCTCCGGTGCAGAGCTGCACCCCGAGAGGGGCGAGGGCGGGTCTGGGTTCACTAGCACGTCGGTAATGGGAACGGTCACCAAAAAACCCTTTTCTCTTCATTTGTTTAGCTTTCCACAGCACTAACAGCTTTGATCCTACAGGGTCTTATTTCTTCTTAAATAAATAGTAATAATACAATTAGGCCCGAAGCCGATATAACAGAGTGTTGGTGACAGGGGCGGGCAAGAGAGGGCAGTGAGTTAAACTCATTTCTCTGTTGTCTGAGTGTATGAAATAGAGTCGAATTTTATATTTTGGAAAAATTTAAAGGGAACGAACGGGAGCAGGAGAGGAGGCTTGGAGTTTGTGGCCGGAAGGGCTGCGTGGGGGCGGGGGGAACCCCGAAAATCCGCGGGGGTCGGAGGGGGACCTGGAGGAGGTTTCCTGGGATGCGCTGCAGCGCCGTGGTCATCCCTGCAGACTCCCCCTCGAAGACTTCAGTAAAGATGATTGTTTTAAGTTGTTTCAAACCTTGGTATTAATCAGCACCATGCTCTAACTAATTGAGCTAACCGGCCAGCTATTGATAAATATGTTTGCTTTCCACTTTGTCAGTATTAAAAGGGTGTGATGGATATCCTTACATTAGAAATCATAACACTTAATAAGGAATTGTGATGTGGCAGGCACTGTCCTAAGTGCTCTATGCATATGTCTCATTTAAACTTCAGAAGATTCCATAGGAAAGATGTCATTATTATTGTCATTGTACAGGAGAGAAGGTGAGCTTAGAGACACTAAGTATCAGTCCCAAAGGGATAAGTCTAAGCAGTTCATCTTCCTCAATGATTTGGAATCTATTCATCCTATAGAGTAACTTCTACTAGTACATAAGCTCCTAGAACATAATTTTGCCCACATTTTTCTCTTAACTTTTAAATTGCCACTTTTTCACTCCTAGAGCTTTTTACTTATGCTTTTTCTCTTTTTTGTCTTGTTTTACAGGCCAAAGTTTTATTTGTTATATAAAGAATCTAAGAACCAACATTTAGCTTATTTGATATTAACTCTATCGTTTCTTGGTTTTCAACTCCATTGAATTTTTTCACTTCTGTATTTATTAATTCCTTCCATTTTCTTCATGTTGATTTTGTGGTACTTTTTCTAGATTCTTAAGGCTTATGTATCATCTTGGGTTCAGAAGAGAGGTGGACTCAGTAGTGTAGTCCCTGTGCAGTTTCTTTGGTTGTAATTCTCATTGGTGATATCTACAGGAGTTTGTGCCAACACTGGCATTATTTTGCTGGGTGGGAGACTCTGGGCTAGTTGTTGGCCAGGTGTATGTGGGCACAGAGGGCCAACTGGCTGTTTGGAGGTCTTTCTGAGGCGCAGAGTCACTGCCTGGCCAGCTATCAGGTCAGGCATGGATGTGCAACTCTGAGGTTGTCTCTCCTAGGGGTTGGGGTGCTGCCTCACCAGCTTTGGTGCTGGAAATAGGTGAGCCTGGATGTGAGGTGGAGAGATCGAGTGGCTCTGCAGAGGCCAAGCAATGGAGTGGATGCCACTGGCCAGGACTTGGCATGCATGCACAGCAGGGCCAGGTGACTCTCTGGAGGCCTGCCAGAGGAGATGATGCCACCAACCAATCTGCTGTCCAGCAGGGAGTAGGCATGCACCAGTGTAGCAGAATCTGGCAGCTCTGTGCTGGATCAGCTGCTGAGCTTGGAGCAAGCCTGCAGCAGTGCAGCATGGCCTAGCAGCTCTGTAGAGCCCACCAGGGGGAGGCAAAGATGCTGCCCAGTTCACCGTCAGGCAAGGAGTAGGCATGCACCAGTACAGCAGGGCCTAGCAGCTCTATGGAGGGCTGCCAGCTCAGCTGTTGAGCCTGGAGCAAGTCTGCAAGGGCACACCAGGACCTGGTGGCTATTCAAAGTCCTGCCAGGAGGAGAGAAACCTGCTGCTTGATCCGCCATCAGTCAGGAAGCAAGTATACATTGGTGCATCAAGGCCCAGCAGTTCTGTAGAGGGCTGCTGGACCAGCTGTCAAGCCTGGAACAAGCCTGCAAGGATGCAGCATGGCCCGGCAGCTCTGTAAAGGCCTGCCATGTGAAGGCAAATCCATGGCCTGATCACTGTTGGCCAGGGAGCAGGTGTATACTTGTGCATCAGGCCCTGGCAGCTCTGTAGAGGCCTGCCGTGGGATCCCCTTTCCGTTTTAAGACTTTACAAACCAGGGGACATGTCTGAATGTGGACCAAAGTCCACCAAACTGAGAAGGTATCTTGATACCAAAGAATGAAGCAAACAATTCTATGATGTAAAGCAAAGAATTTTATTAAAGCGTAACTTACATACAGGATGATGGATCAGGTGGCTGATGACCCAGAGGCGTACACAAAGTTTCTCAACGCAGCCTCCTGGCCAAGCCCAACTTTCTATAGGAACTTCACACAAAGCAGTGAAAAAGCCAAGAAGCCATTACTAACTAAGAAACAAGCTGATGTCACTAACTCCAAATGTCTCATGACAATGATCACTATCATTGGTGGTCTTGTGATGCAGGTCGCCAGACAGGCTGTTGCCACATCAGTACTTAATCATTAAGTTCCTTCTTTGTAGTCAGCAAGCAGTTTCCCCTGTTGTTCTAACTACCATTTCGCTTTTGTGGGCAAGGACCACACAAAGGACATCACAGGTGATAAGAGTTTCAAGATGGAGTAAGATATGCTCACAGTCTCACAGGATGTTAGACAGGGAAGTAAGAGTTAAAAGGGAATAGAGTTGAGAGAGAGGTCTGGGGCTATTGGGGAAGCAGCTGAGATGGAGAGGACTCAAGTGTGGCACACACAGTATGTCAGTGCTAGGTACCTGGAGCCAGTCAGCCTGGGTTCACCTGACTCCACCTCGACCAGCTTCATGAGCTTGGCTAAGGAACTTAACTTCTCTTAGTCTAAATTCTCTCATCAATCTAATGGAAATACAACAATATCTAATTCATCATGCCATAGGAAGGAAAAAATAAACAATTCATGTAAAAAAAAAAACTTGCCATATAGTAACACCAAGTGTGTTGTGGCATCAGTAAGACTTACTACTGCCATAGTTAAGTTCTATGATGTGGATGCAATTTTTTTGCAAGTACGCCTACCCTGATCCATCCATCCATCCAATGAACCCAGGGCCTTGGTGCTAACAGAAAAGTGTGGCAGAGCACGGTGGGATGGAAGAAATTACCAGTCCAGAAGGGACATATCGGAACCCAAATAGCAGGGATTTCCTCTCAAGTTATGAGTTGAACCTATCCCTCGTTAAAGATATTAATATTAGCACAGCTCAACAGAGGGTGAAGAAAACTAGCTTCATGGAAAGGGACTCCCAGGATGGTCTCTTACATTCCTTTACCTAGTCCCCAAGTAAAATATTCGGGAGCCCAGAGAAGTCAGGCTCCACCATCTACTGGTCTGCAACCCTGGCAAATTGCTGAACCCCTAACCTTACACTCCACCTTCAGTGAATCTTACACGCCCCACAGAATTGTGGGTTTAGAATGATTGATATTTTCAAAGTACAATTTATTAGTTCTTACTAACAGCTCTGGTGATCCCCCAATTGTACATGGGAGTCTCATTGACAGCAGAAAACAATGAGGGTGATGACAACAGTCCTTTCACGGCGTGAACGACTGAGAACGTTTCCCTTAAGATCAAGAACAAAATAAGAATGGCCACTTTCACCACTGCTAGTCAACATGGTACTGGAAGTTCTAGCCAGAGCAATTAAACAAGAAAAAGAATGAAAGAAGTAAAACTATGTCTAATATCTGTTAAAGGGTATTTTAGAATCTTCTAACTCCCTCCCAGCTTACTCGGCTTGTCTAAGTGTGGCTCCAAAGCCTGCCTCCTGTTTCCTACTTCCACGCCATACGTTGACAGCTGGGGTCCCTGCCATTGTCTCCCTATGGCTCTTCTGCAGTGCTCTGATGCTGAGATCCCTCGGTCCCAAAGAAACTCATTAGTAACAAGCTCGATACCTCCCTCCCCCTTTACCCCTGCACTATTTGAGCCACGTTTCTTAATGAATCATGTCCAGAGTCAGAATTCTGGATTGACCTCTATTCTAACATTCTTAAAAAAGCACTTTCTCTGACCATCACAGCCCATGCTCATATCTCACTTCCCTGTCTTCTGCAGCATATGACCAACTAAAAGTTACCAGAATCAAATACTAGGGAAATATAACAACAGAAATAAAAGGAAAACAGGCGTAGAAACAAAGAGACGCTTTCTAAAAAAAATTTAATACAGGATAGATTTTGAGTTAATGGGTTTCGGTGGATTCGCAGTGGGTTTTGAGCCCCAGGGTTCTTGCAGCACGTTAGCTGGACTGGATAAGGAACTGGCTCACAGAAAGGCTCAGCCCTTGGTTCTCAGTTCTGTGGGCTTCCCACTCTCCTACTGCTCTGATGTCAACTTTTGACATTTTCCACCAGGCAATTTATACACTATCACCTGCCAGCCTTCCCATAGTACTCGTGTTTGTTTGATCTCATACAAACTCCCCTTTCCGATCTGTTGATGAAATAATAAATCTGGGAACCTTTGAAGATAGTGCACTTCAGGAGAGCACAAATGCGAATCTTCTCTTCACACGTAAGCGTCTGAACGCCATGTCCCCGGCGCTGATGGGGTCTGCATCGTGCACTTCTTTTCAGACACATTTAGACAAATCCATCAAGCAGGACTCCCTAAAAGCCTGTAATTTTCCAGGCAATATGGGCAACACACAGCATCGGTAATGGAGGATTCTTGTGAAGCAGCATGATCTGAGCAAATCTATTTATTTGATGTAAATTGCTTTAAGCACTTCTGAGTTCCTAGTGTGAAAGCAGGAATCTCACATAATTTAACTTGAAGATGTGGACTCGACCCTCAAAAAACTTAATATCCCAAATAGCATACTTATTTAGGATATTAATATTTTTAAAACACTTTTTGGATATCTCATAGCACTAGCTGGAAACTTCAGGGACTCGATTGGTAGGTGGATACATTTTAGGGTCTTTAACCTGGAATTTAAGGTCTTCCCCAGCCTGAGCTCATTATCTCCCAGCCTATCCCTCATTTCTTTTTCATAAAAAATCTCTGTTCTGGCCCCACTGGCTAACTCACCACCTGGACCCTGCTGTCCTTGCAAACACAGCTCTTGTTATCCGTACCCTATCCATTCTCGAGGGCTTATCCCAAACCCCCTTCTTCCATGCCTTCCTCTCCAATCTTCGTTTTTTCTTTTTAAACACACTTTTTCAGAGCAGTTTTAGGTTCACAGCCAAATTGATAGGAAGTTACCGAGATTTCTCATATCCCCCCCCCCCAGAGGAGTACATCGTTTACAACTGCATTGACACGTCATTATCACCCAGAGTCCACAGTTTACATTGGGGTTCTCTGGGTGGCGTACATGTCCTGGGTATGAATGAATGTCTGATGACTTGTACCCACTGTTATGATCTCACACACAGGGTGCTCTCACTGCCCTACAAATTCTCCGTGTTCTGCCAATTCCTCCCTCCTCCCCTCGCCATCCCTGGCAACCCTGATCTTTTCATTGTCTCCATAGTTTTGCCTCTTCCAGAGTGTCATCGAGTTGGAATCATACAGTCTGTCCCCTTTCAGATTGGATTCTTTCACATAGGAATATACATTAAGGTTCCTCCACGTCTTCTCATGGCTTGCTAGCTCATTTCTTCTTAGTGCTGAATAACATTCCATTGTCTGGGTGTGCCACCCCTTGCTGCTCTTTTTAAAAGTCTGGATGTGAAGTTAGTGCTCATGAGCCTGCTGGTGAAGGAGGGCAAATCATCTGAGGCTTTTTAGAAGGTCTCTTTTGGCAAGCAGTCGGGTGACTTTGGCAGGCTCTCCAACGGGGTCATACACTGGGGACACGTCATATCAGGGCTTCCCTGTAGAGGATATTTCAGAAACTTTACAGGTGGGCATTGTATTGACAACTGATGCATCAATGGTTTTATTAAAAGTTCAAGGCCAGAACTGTCGAGCAGGGAAGCCAAAATAACAGCAAGGTGCACAACATAGAGGGCGTGGGTTTTAGGTTGTTCTTGGGGATTATTGAGAGATCTACATAATGAGTGGTTTATTTTACATAGCCTTAAAAAAAGACTATTACTCTTCTTCATGGGAATACTTTGCACTAACCAGAAGTTGAGTAAACCTTGGTATTAAAGACAGACGTATTTGAGAGTTGGATAAAGCTTTATTTGAATGTGATCTTAAAGGAATACTCTGGGCTGGTATGTGTGTGATCCTATTTGGGGGTTTTTGGTTTTTTCATTTTTGCACATCGCACACGATCTGACTCCCACCTGCTGAGGGGCGAGCCCTCCACCCTCCCACTTCTGCACCCAAGAGCCAGCCCCGGGTGGGCATAGCAAAGATGGGACAGCACCCGTGGCCTCTCTGATGAGAACCATGCACCCTGGGGGTGACGGTAATGAGGACGTGCGTGCACATTTGAGAAGAGCAGCCAGGCCTGGCTAGGGAAGCAGCACATACAGGCACACACGTGTGCACGCACACACATGTGCACGCTCACACGCACAAACACACACGCACCCACATGCGTGGACAGTTCAGGGGGTGGAGGATGCGGCTCTGGGCTCTGCTGACCCGGAGAGGGGGTCACTGTGATGGGGTGGTGGAACCCCACGATGTCACTGTTGCCAAGCACCGCTGCCTCTGAGTTCTGTGGCAGTAGGAGGCTCATTCTGGAGTGTGTGAGCTGTGTGTGCAGGTCCCTTTTGTAGGCTACAGGTACACCTCTGCACAGGTGTGAACAGATTCAGATGACTGTGACCTGCTCTCTTTCCTTCCTGCTGATTTCCACACAGGTGCTACCAGGTAGGTGGCCTGGGCCTCGCTGGGAGGCTGCCGAGGGTTATGCCCACTGGGCTTCACCAGGTGCCTGTTCTGTGCTAACCGCATATACAGTTGTCCCCTTCATCCTCACACACACTCCGTGGGGTTAACGCTAATGTGTCCATTTGGCAGGTGAGAAGCCTGGGGTCAGATGGGAGGTAACTGGGCCTGGGACGCAGAGGTGACCCTTGGCTGTGCCCTCTGCCCTGCCCTGTGTCATGTTAGACACAACTTCTGGCCTCTGCAGCCTCCCTCCCTAGATTCAGGTTCTTCCTGAGATTCTGAACCGTGATAAGGCTGAGCCTGCCCCTGGAAGAGCCACTGAAGTGGGGTCTCCGTGGGCTGTGAAGATGGAGAGTGGGGGGTGGAGGGGCGGCCTGCGCCCTGGTCTGTGATGGGAGATGGGTCACCCCACATGGGCATCTGGTCACCTCTGACATCACAGAGCATCACTCATGGCCTATGTAAGGCCCACCCAATTGTGAGGTCCCTAGGCTGGGAGCAAGGTGGGGAGCCCTCTGTCTTGGGGCAGTTGTGGACAAGGAAGGAGCCACTGAGGGAGGCCAGGTAGGTGACAAGTGTCTGCCTTGCTGGCCAGGGTGTGGGGAAAGGGGCTCACCCTCTGTGTCCTGCCCTCTGTCTCATCCTCTAGAGGCCTCACCCACCCCTCCCCTCACGGGTATTCCCTTGGGACCGTCTCCGAGGTAGGACCATGTCTCTGACTGTGCTCCAGGACACATCCCCAGAGCTCACTAGTTTCTGATCTGTGCCTGGGAAAAAGACGGAGCCCCTTCTGATACTGCCACGCTCAGAACTGTAAACTCCAGCGTCCCTCTTGCCTAAGGCATGGCCACAACAAGCACAGAGGCTACTTCAAAGTCACATAGGTAACCCTTTTGCCAAAACCCAGAACCTTCCTGCTTGGCTGGTGCTAAGACTTAAGTAGAATGCAGCAGTCATGAGATTTCTTTTTGTCTCTAAAGAATTGGACGACTGTGTGTTTCCTGAGAGCATCTGGGAGGCTAATTGTACAGAGACCTGTGGTCTCTAAATCACATTCTGCTTCCTGGTGCCCAGAACAGCCCATTGGGGCCCTTCATGCTGAGCAGGTAACACATGTGTGTGTGTCTGTGCCGGGACCTTGAGGACAACAGGCCTCACCTTCCAGGTCCCTGGTTCTCAGGTCCTCAGGCAAGAGCTTAACCTTGGCCAGGGGAAGAAACCCCGAGACCACTGTGGGGTGGAGACAGAGTCTGGTCCCTTTTGTACTGGGGGGTGGGGGTGGAGAGTGGGGTGTTGCTGGTGAAATTTTGGGTCCCCGACCTGAGCAGTTAGGGGTACTCTCTGAAGCTCTCAGGGGCATTGCTAGCTTTGGATTACTTTTGTCTTGCAGACTAAACATGAAGACGGGTATGGAGACTCTGTGGGCCCAGGTGCTAATAGACATTATGGAGAAGTACCAGCAGGTACAGGGTTGGCTGCTCCCTTGAGGCAGGCAAGTCCTTGCCTCTTCTGCTGTGCCTGAGGTCAGAGGGTCCTGGGCTCCCTGGGGACACGGGAGGGAGGAGCCATCCAAAGCCACCCATGCCCCCAACCCATCACCATGGCCCCCTCACTCCAGGCCCTCTCGGTGTTGCAGGGACACCGAGCTGGGACACTGGTGAAAAATTGGGATGAAGAGTTCAAAATCACAGATGCATCGACCAGCTTGGGTTTCTGGAGTGAGTTCTCTGACATCCCCCATCTTATCTCGGGGATGGGCTCTGTTTCAGTTCGTTTGTGTTACTATAACAGAAATACTTGAGACTGGGCCATTTATAAGGAAAAGAGGTTTATTTGGCTTATGATTCTGGGACAGCTGCATCTGGCACGGGCCTCAGGCTGCTTCTACTCATAGTGGAAAGTGGCAGGCAGCTGGCGGGTACAAGCAGATCACATGGTGAGAGGAAGCAAGAGAGAGAGAGAGAGAGAGGGGAGGTGACAGGGTCCTATAAACAACCAGCTCTAGTGGGAACTAATAGAGTGAGAACTCACTCATTACTCCCCCCTTCCCCAGGGAGAGCATTAATCCATTCATGAGGGATCCACCTCCATGACTCAATCAGTTTCCAACACTGCCACATTGGAGATCAAATTTCTTTTCTTTCTTTTTTTTATTTTTTAAAGATGACCGGTAAGGGGATCTTCACCCTTGACTTGGTGTTGTCAGCAGCACACTCTCTGAAGTGAGCGAACCGGCCATCCCTATATGGGATCCGAACCCATGGTCTTGGTGTTATCAGCACCACACTCTCCCGAGTGAGCCACCAGCTGGTCTGGAGATCAAATTCACACGAGTTTTGGAGGGGACAACACATCCAAACTCCATTAGGACCCATCCTTGAAAAGGCCAGCATGAGGCAGGGCATGTCTCCCAGGCTCGTGCTGACCTTATTCCCAGGGTGGGTACAAATCCCTTGCTCCCCTGGAGGTCCACCCCAGTCAGCACATGGCTGCAGTTTCGTGGCTCATCCAGGCAGCTCTGGGGAGAGGGCGGATACCAAGCTGCGGTTGGGCCAGGCCCTTGGGCACTCAGAAGTGTGGCCTTTATGTCTGCAAAAGAAAGAGACAACCTGAGGGCTGAACCCTGTCCCCAGGAGGAGCCTGTCCTGCTGTCAGCTCAGCAGGGTGGGGCCAGAGGGCACAAGGACACTTGGTCCAGCCTGTGGACAGTTGTCCATCAGGTCCCTGCAGGCTCAGAGGGGCACAAAGAGGCACAAAGTGTACAGAAGAATGTGGCCATGTAGTGAGATGAGGACCAGGGACAGGGCCCCAGCCCAGGAATGGAAGGGGAAAGGCCATGGAGGCAGGCAGGGATGGCAGATGACGGCCACCTGACCCGTTGGTCTGGTGCTGGGAGGTCATGTGAGGCCTGGTGCGGGAGAGGCCAGCCTGGAGTCTGTCTTTCCTGAGGTCACAGGATGGAGAGAGGGACAGAGCCTGGGGGAGCTGTGCTGCAGGGGACCAGATGTGATGGGTGACTCGGGGATGCGTCTGACTGAGCGAGCCTGGGGATAGAGTGAAGGCACTGGGGGTGGACAGGCTGGATGAGGTGGGGCCAGGGACAGCAGCTCCACCTGGGACTTCTGAGCCTCAGGGGCCTCGGTCACTCCCAAGGCCTGCAGTGCGCACTGGAGACTCTGCTCTCTGCTTGCTCAGGAACACTGCGGGCAGGGAGAGGATGCCATGGGCCAAGACAGGGCAGGAAGGCACGAGGAGGAAAGCCACTGCAGGGGGAGGCAGGAGGACACAGCGCTGACATCCCTGAGAGCTAGCTGAGGCTGGAGATCTGGCCCAGGGCTATCCCAGCCACCTGCAGGGCTGTCAGTCGCCGTTCATCGCCCAGTGGTGTCTCCCAGCACAGGCAGAACAGGCACAAGGCAGGAGTCTGGGCTGATCGGGGGGCTGAGGGGCCACATTCAGAGGATCTCACAGGGCAAGGGAAACAGCAGGGTCAAAGTAGCTGAGGTGACGGCAGAGTCTGTGGGCCAGACGGGATGGGGTGAAGTCAAGGAACAGGCATGACCGTCGGCCAGGGTGCAGACATGAACAGGGGGTGTTGGATGCTCAGAGCTTGGCTGGGGTGGGGTGTCACGTGGGACAGCGCCAGGGTGCACCCTCAACACACTGGGAAGGTCTCAATCCAGACCCCTTGGACCCCCACCATGAGGGTGATGGGGTAACTTCCTCAGGGACAGCTGTCAGAGACCAGCCAACCAACCCTCAGGCAGTGCTGTTTCTTAGCAGCTCTGGACTGTCTCACCTCTCCCAGAGGGGGCTACCTGCAGCCCAGGAGGGGCAGGTACATGCTGCACCCCCAGCCCCCACGGCCCCTGAGTGGCCCTGGCTGGCCCTGCTGCTCTTTTGCTTTTGTGTCTCAGACCATCCTGGCTGGCAGCCAGCAAAAAGGCCCTGTCCTCCCTTTCCTATGTGGTCTCCTGGGCTGCAACTTGCAGGTGGATGGGAAGGGAGCCCGTCCTTCCTTGGGGTCCACTCAGGGAAGGGGATGGCTCTTGGCCTGCAGCAAGTCCTCAGCTCTGACTCCGTTGCCTTTTAGTGAGATGGAGCTTCCCTGTGTCACCACCCAGGAGGTGAAGGTAAGAGCTGTTCCTTCTGCCAGGGCTTGGTTGGTCACCTGTTAGGCAAGCCTGGCCTGCCTGTGGCCATGGGCAGGTGTCCATAAGAAGGACACATAGTCACCAGGATGGGCCGAGATTCTGAGCTCCTGATCTCAGGACTCCATCCCAGGGGCTGATTACCAAACATGCCCATCCCGGATTTGCACATGCAGCTCAGGAGTGACTGCCACTGGCCAGCAGGACCCCACATTGAGGCTGGGACCCCATCTAGGTATGAGGGTTTGTGGCCTGAGGACACCATGTCCTGTGTTCACCAGGCCAGGCCACTCGTGCTGACCCAGGCAGAGGGTCTCAGCCCCAGGCTCTGCACCTTGTTTGGCTCTTTCCAGTTCTGTCCCATCAGGACCCCAAGCACAAGAGTGACACGGCATCCAAGGGCCACTCCAAAAAGGGCGGCAGCTCAGCTAAGTCCATCATCTCTCATTTTACAGCAAACACAGAAGGAAATTGCCCAGTGCCACAAATGGCTGAAGATGTTTCAACATTGGAATAAATATAAAAGCAGCCAAAAGGTAATGTGGGGAGTGGAGGCCCCTGTGCCCGGCCTCTGCAGAGGGAGGGTGAGTGGTGTTCACACATGATCCCTGGCACCACCTGCCTCTCAGCTGCTGGGCTCCACCCTGTCCTAATGCCGAAGGGCCACAGGCCTGGGTCACCAGCTTTCCTGCACATCCCTGTAAAGGTCACCTTGCTGGGAGAGAATCTGATGCCAGAGTTTGGGCCACATGTAGGTCAGGGACAGGGATGCCTCCTGTTGGCCCCAGAGGAAGGAAGACATGGCGATCACAGTTCACAACCCCCATCCTGTCTGTACCCCCCAAGACAAAAGGCCCAGTTCTAGGTAGACTCAGCCTCTCCCGAGGAACCATGAAGACAAACACTGGAATCTTCCAGAACCATCACTCTGTGATTCCCCCCCTCCCCCCTCCACGGTTACCCTGTGGACTCTCCAGAACATTCTTCTCTCCACAGATGTCTTGCCGGGTGTACAAGGGGATTCCCCCCCAAGTGCGGGGTCGGGCCTGGTCTCTTCTACTAGGTGTGGACAAGGTCAGGATGCAGAACCCAGGCAAATAATAGGTATGGCCCTTTTCCACTCAAGCAAACACAGCACACACAGGCCTAGCATGGTCAGGAGCCCGGGTGCCCTATCTGGGGAAAGCGGTGCCTGCAGGGTACTCAGGTGCACATCCCGGGGATCTGGGACTCCACGCCCGTCCTGCTTTTTCACAGCCATGTCTCCTACAACCTGGCCTTGAAGTTTCTCTCTCTCTCTTCTGGCACATTCTCTTTATGAGCAGTATGTCACCAAGTCTGGCCAACACTCAAAGGAACGGGAGTTAGGCTGCACCTTTTCCAGCAAGGTGTGCCACAGCATTTGGGGCATATCATCAAAGCGTCCCAATGTTGAAGGGGTCAGAAAGCTCACAGGTTAGGAAGAAGAGCAGGAGCCCTAGGAGCCAGCAGTGGTGGACCCAGGTCATCTCCATCCGGCAGGATTCACACACATTGTAAGAGCGAGTGGTGCCCAGGGTGTGGGGGCAGCCCCCACCCTCCAGCACGGGGGCTGCACGTGGTGGGCACTCTGGGCACACCTGACAGTGATAGGACCAGGATGCACCCAGACCACGTGGCACCTGCCCCAGCCATGCCTGGACACCTGAATTTCAGGTGGAACAAAACAGTAGAAAGAAGGAGTTTAAAAATGCAAAATGAGATGGAAAACCAAAAGAGCCAGGAGAAGAAAAAAACACAAAAGTAGTTTTCTTAAAAGGCCAGTTTCAGCACAAAACTTCTCCCAAGCATAATGCAAGAAAAGGAGGGAGAATAAAATGTGAGGAATTTGTAGAAAGGGGGCACTGAGCACAGGCAAGGTGAGGATAAAGGGAATTAGGAGGGAAAGCTGCCTGCATCTTGCTGGGCACACTTTTGAAAATCGAGGAAACCATGAGTTCCCAAGCAACACCGAACCAGGTAGAAGAAAAAGAAAAGCCTTCCTTGAACAATTACCAAAGTACCGATTGAAAAGACAGGGGCCACCATCGGTCAAGGGCCAGGCTGGTCATGGCTGAGGTGCACACGCTCTTCTAAACACGGGCAGCTCCTCAGCCTGGATCTTCCAGACCTGATGAAAGGGGAAAGCTCCCAAAGGCTCACTGAAGCTGTGAGTGTAAGAACCCAAACCTTGTAAACCTAGCCCCAGAAAGAAAGCCCCAGGGGTGCATTTCCTATGGAACTTTATAGATGGAGCATTCTAAATATGTTCTTCCCAGCTGGACCGTAGGGAGATGCCAAAAAAAGGATATATCCTGACCAAGGAGGACACATTCCAGAAATCACGGGAGGCTCAGCAGGACGCAATGTGTGCTCAGTAACCCATGGACACAGTAACAAATAAAAGGCATAAATGATATCAGGAGATTCCAGAAAGCTGGCACATCAAACTCAGCAGCCATTTACAAAGCATTAACTAATATCTGAGTAGAAATAAACTAAGTATTATTTTAAACTATTTGGAAAAAAACAGTAGAAAATATCTTAGAGGGCCGTAAACTCCCAAAGCCATTCCTGTGAAAATCAAATAGAAGGAAACACAGGACTTTCTTACCCTCCCTGATTTCAGAAAATTTAGGGGGGAAAAAAAGGAAACGTATGCAAATTAAACAAATAAAAAAACAAACTAGAAGGATTTATCTGTACCTGCAGTACAGTGCATTCTAAGTACATGATCATATAAGACACCTCAAAAGATTCTCCAAAATCTAGTCTAGCAGGTTGGGGGGCTGCAAGAGAAGGTGCAGGGATCTGGCCTTGTCCTCTTCGTAAGGAAACAGCAGTGGAAATAGGGAAATGTGCACATCAGTGGGGCCATTCTAGAGCCTTACACCCCAAATTGGGGTGTCAGGGCTGTGGGGCTTGGGCTCCTCCAGGACATTTTTAGCAGCAGGGAGTGTGGGAGCCATCACAGCTCACAGGCCTAGAAGCACAGTCCCCAGCCACAGCTCTCCTGGAGCCCCGGGCAGCCCCTGTCCCTCTGTCAGACTCTCCTCTCGGGAGCTCCTGAGAAGTGAATGAGCTGAGCATGGGAGCCTTCACAGGGGTTGGCATAAGCTCCATACTGTCACCCTGACAGGCTGGCATCAGGGAGTGGAAGCCCAGGCACGAGCTGCCCTCTTTGACTCCTGGAAAGCCCTGAGGGGTAGGAGCCAGGCAGCCCGGGGAACAGGTCCTGAGTAAAACATTCCAGGGGAAGCAAGCTGAGGGCCCAGGGGGCACTCACTGTCATCCATGAGGAGAGGCCCCTTGAGGGGAGAAGGAAAGTGACAGATGGTCAGGAGGGGGCAGCCCCAAGTGAGGACTGAGTCCCCGGTGAGATGGAGCAGGAGGCCCTGGCTGGGGTGGCCTGGTCCCCATGTATCTAAAAGTGGTATGAGGGGCAGGGGTCTGGGGCCTGCTGGAGCCCTGGGGTCTGACCATTGGCAATGGGCCATCCTCGGTGGAGCCCTCACCAGGACTGCTGAGCACAGACTGTGACATGGGTACTGAGGTCATGCTGTGTTCTGGTGACTGCTCCTGGCTGTGGGAACAATCATGAGGACATTTCTGCAGCAAAAACTCCCTTTCTGGCCACATGCACTGACCCCTGTATGATGGGTGCCCATGGCAGCGAGTCTCAGACATGCTCTGAGACCCTTTCTTCTCTTGGCCCTGTCCTGCAGAGAATGAAGGAGCAGGGCAAGGTGCTCTGCCAACAAATACAGAAAATTGACCTTGAAGTCAGCTGCACCTTCACCAACCATGTGATGTTTCGGGACTGCTATGGCATCAAGTAAGCCCCTTGGTGGGGTGGGGATCTCAGAGGGTGGAGGCCCCAGGGGAGATGAGGAAATCCAGAGGGACATGGGAGCCCCAGGAACATGAAGAGTTCCCAGGGGAGAGGCAGGGTTCCCAGAGGAAGGAGGTGACACAGCTGTCGAGCTCTCTCCTCGCACAGGGAGTGGCCTGCACCATGTACCCAGCACCTACCGGGCACCGAGTCCTGAACCAGGGGCTGAGGCACGTGGGGCCAGAACCCAGCTGGCTCCCAAGAATGATGGCAGCAAACACAGTAATGCCACGTGGTGAAAACTGTTCTCCATGAGCCAGGAGGATTGGGTTAGGGACCTATGGGAGGGTGGCAGGACCAGGGACTTCTGGCCTTTCGCTTGTGACTGGAGACCTAAAGGGTGACAGGGAGCTGGCTGAGTGAACAGTGAGGGGACAAGTGTGGTGTGGAGAGGCAGGGACGGGGGTAGGAAAGGAGCCACCCAGCTGCAGCCAGAGGGAGGCAGAAGGCAGGTGCTGAGGTGAGGCTGTGGCCGGGCCTGAGCGGCTGGCTGTGCTCCTGCCCTTACCAGACCCCCGCAGGGGAGGCCCAGGGCCCAGGGCCCAGGGAGGGGAGACCGGGAAGGGCAGGTGCATCTCAGGGTCTGTTAGGCCACAGGAAACTAACAGCATGGGCACAGAGCCAACAGAACCCTCTATTCGCCCTTTCCTAGGCAGCAGGAACTCTCCCACGTGCTGGTAGCCTTTTCTGTGTATGACACGGTGAGTATCCCTGGCCAACGACATCCCAGGCCCCGTTCCCATAGTCACTGGCTTGGATGTCCCAGGGGGTGTGGTTGCTTCTTGAAAATTCGGGATTCATGAGCACCCAGGACATCCTAGTTAGGGAGCGAGGTCACTGCTCTCACAGAGGTCCCAGCGAGGAGAGGAAGGTCTCTAAGCTCAAGCTGAGATGGAGAGGGTGGGTCCAGGCTCCTCCCTCAAGCGGACCTGACCACTGCTCCTTAGAACAAGGACAGATGCCTTCCTGCTGGGGTGTCCAAAATCCCAAGAGCTTGGCAGTGTCACAGGATGCTCGTGTCTGGAGTGATCTTCTCCAGGGGAGCGAGGTGCCTCCTGGGCTTTCATCAGATGAGTGTGCATTGACAAAGGCCATATGATTCGTGAGATACTGGGCAGAGATCAAAGTTCCCCTTCCCCACACCCCACAGAGTGCAGCAGCCTGGGAGGGGCTCCTGAGCAGCTGCTCATCACTCTGCCTCTGATTTCCAGACCATTCTTTCAAGAGAAAGCCATTGAGAGGACTCCCCAGGCTGCCCACGTGGGGCCTGAACTCAGCTGTCCTCCTGTGCCAGGCAGCCTGTGGGCCATCTCTGGACTCTGTGTGGGGTGTGCTCAGTGACAGCCATCCCTCATGGCAAATCCAGACAGTGGGTGCTGGCCTGAGCCTGGTGAAGAGGCCTCCCTGGCCTGGCATGTGGGGGGGGGCTCTCGCCAGTTCTTGATCGGACCTTTCTGGCCAGAAGAGCTTGGCCACTGCACTGCAGGAGTCCCTCCAGGAGCTCCGTGTGACCTGACATGTGTGGGACATGCTCAGTTTTGATGCCCAGTGTCCCAGGAGGGGCACAGAGGCTGGACCCCACATACTTGGAGGTCTGTGGTTGGCCTCCCTTGTGACCTTAGCTCTCCCAGGTGACCTCAGTCCTTCCAGGTGACTTCAGTCCCTCTAGATTTCACCAGCCCTCCTGGTTGATCTTAGCTCTCCCAGGTGACAGTGGCCCTCCCCATTCTCAGGTGACCTCAGCATTCTCAGGTGCCTTCAGTCCCTCTGGTTCACATCAGCCTTCCTAGGTGACCTTAGCCTCCCATGTGACTTCAGCTCTTTCAGGTTACCTTTATTCAGTCTTCTCAGATATTCTTAGCCTTCCCAGCTGACCTGGGCCCTCCCAGCTGACCTCAGCCATCCCAGGTGACCTCAGCTGTCTCAGGGCACAACCTTGCATGGTGACTTTGGCTCTTGCAGGAGGTGGATTACTGTGAGGGAATAAGCCACATTGCTGCCATCCTGCTCATGCACCTAAATGAGGAGGACGCTTTCTGGGCACTGGTCCAGCTCATGACAAATCAGCATCACAGCATGCACGGTAGGTGAACAGCTGCCCACAATGCCTTGTGCAGCCAAGCCAGGGATGGCCACACTGGCCAAGTGATGGTGGCTTACAGCCACGGCACTGTCTCTCTCCGACTGTTTATGAGTCACCAGGACAGTCCCCTACGGACAGTCCCACAGCAGCCCATGTCTGGACAGGGACCCATAACCCTGAATTGGACACCTTGTGTCTCCATCAGAGAAGGGACCCGCAGCCTCGCCGTGGCTGCTCTCTGTTTCCTGTGGCCACAGCCCTGTGGCATCATCCTTGTCCAGGCCTTTTTCTCCTTTCTGCTGGTCCTTCTGCCTCACACTGCCCATCCTGCCAGCCACCCTTCCAATAACCAAACAGAGCTCAGTTGGCAGCGTCTCCCCAACTGGTGTCCTCCAGCCAGACCTGGAGTCTAAGAGACAGCCACAAACCCCCATCACTCACACCTGTCACCCCGATGGCTGTACACAGCTCCAATGTGGCTGACATGGCCCTTCAATCCACCATCGTCCTTCCTTACTGCTCAGAATTGCTTTGGCTATGTGTGGTCTTTTGTTATTCCATATAAATATCTGGATACTTTTTTCCATTTCTAAGAAAAATGTCATTGGAATTTTGATGGGGATTGCATTGAATTTGTATATCACTTTGGGTAGTATGGACATTTTCACAATTTTGGTTCTACCAATCCAAGAGCATGGGATATCTTTCCGTCTTCTTGTGTTCTCTTTAATTTCTCTCAGCAGTGGTTTGTAGTTCTCATTATAGAGATTTTTCACCTCCTTGGTTAACTCAATTCCTGAGCATTTTATTTTTTGGTGGCTATTGTAAATGGGCAAGCTTTCTTGATTTCTCTTTCTGCATGTTCACTATTGGAGAATAGAAATGCTACTGATTTTTCTGTGTTGATTTTGTATCCTGCAACTTTGCTGAAATCATTTATCAACTCCAGGAGGTTTTTTGTGGAGGATTTAGGCTGTTCGATATATAGGATCATGTCATCTGCAAACAGGGACAGTTTGACTTCATCTTTTCCAATCTGGATACGCTTTATTTCCTTCTCTTTTCTGATTGCTCTGGCTAGTACTTCCAACACTATGTTGAATAGGAGTGGTGAGAGTGGGCATCCTTGTCTAGTTCCTGTTCTTAAAGGAAAAGCTTTCAGCTTTTCGCCATTCAGGATATTGGCAGTGGGTTTGTCATATATGGCTTTAATTATGTTGAGATACTTTCCATCTATACCTAACTTGTAGAGAATCTTTATCATGAATGAGTGTTGAATTTTATCAAATGCTTTTTCAGCATCTATACAGATGATCATAGGGTTCTTGGGTTTGATTTTATTGATATGGTGTATCACATTTATTGATTTGCATCTGTTGAACCAACCTTGCATCCCTGGGATGAATCCCATTTGATCATGGTGTATAATTTTGCATATGTGTTGTTGTATTCTGTCAGCTAGTATTTTATTGAGGAATTTTGTGTCTGTATTTATTAAGGATATTTGCCTGTAGTTTTCTTTTTTAGTTGTGTCTTTACCTGGTTTTGGTGTCAAGGTGATGTTTACTTCATAGAATGAGTTTGGGAGAATTGCCTCTGTTTCAATCTTTTGGAATAGTTTGTAGAGAACTGGTGTCAATTCCTCTTTGAATGTTTGGTAGAATTCTGCTGTGAATCCATTTGGTCCTCGGCTTTTCTTTGTTGTGAGCCTTCTGATAACAGCTTCAATCTCTTTTGTTGTTATTGGTCTGTTCAGATTTTCTACATCTTCTTGGCTCAGTTTTGGTAGTTTGTGTGTGTCCACAAATTTATCCATTTCCTCCAGATTTTCAAATTTGTTGGCATACAGTTGTTTCTTGTAGTCTCTAATGATTCCTTGTATTTCAGATGAATCAGTTGTAATGTCACCTTTTTCATTTCTAATTTTTTTGTTATTTGGATCTCTTCTTTTTTTAGTTAGCTGTACTAATGGCTTGTCAATTTTATTTATCTTTTCAAAAAACCAACTTTTTGATTCATTGATCTTTTGTATCATTTTCTCGGTTTCAATTTCATTCAGTTCTGCTCCGATCTTAATGATTTCTTTCTGTCTGCTAACTTTGGGTTTGGATTGTTCTTGTTTTTATAGTTCTTTAAGGTGAAGTATTAGGTAGTTCCCTTGCCATTTTTCCATTTTTCTGAAGTAAGCATTTAATGCGATAAATTTCCCCTTTAGGACTGCTTTTGCAGTATCCCACAGGTTTTGGTATGATGTATCATTGTTTTCATTAGTTTCAATAAATTTTTCGATTTCCTGTTTGATTTCTTCTTGGACCCATATGTCATTAAGTAGGATGCTGTTTAATTTCCATGTGTTGGTATAGTTTCCAGAATTTCATTTGTTATTGATTTCCAATTTTAATCCATGTGGTCTGAAAAAATACATGGCATAATTCCAATTTTTTTGAACCTGTTGTGACTTGATTTGTGACCTCACATGTGATCAGTCCTGGAGAATGATCCATGTGCTGATGAGAAGAATGAATATTCTGAGGTTGTTGGATGGAATGTTCTGTAGATATCTGCCAAGTCCAATTGGTCTAAAGTGTTGTTTAGATCTTGTGTTTCTCTGCTGATTCTTTGCCTAGATGATCTGTCCAATATTGATACTGGAGTGTTCAGGTCCCCTGCTATTATAGTAGTAGTGTCTAGTTCCTTCTTTAGGTCTAATAGAGTTTGCTTTATAAATCTGGCTGCTCCAACATTGGGTGCTTATATATTTATGATTGTTATGTCTTCTTGATGGATGAATCCTTTTATCATTATGTAGTGGCCATCATTATCTCTTTTTATGGTTTTTAGTTTAAAGTCTATTTTATCAGGCATAAGAATGGCTACTCCAGCTTGTTTTTCCTTTCTGTTTGCATGGTCAATCTTTTTCCATCCTTTCACTCTTAGTCTATGTGAGTCTTTATAGGTGAGGTGGGTCTCTTGAAGGCAGCATATAGTTGGGTCCTCCTTTTTAATCCAGTCAGCCAGTCTGTGTCTTTTGATTGGGGAATTTAATCCTTTTACATTAAGAGTTGTTATTGAAAAGTGTTGATTTACTCCTAGCCTTTTATTGATTTTTCTTTGTATGTCTTAAGTGTCTTTTCTTCCTTTCTTTCTGATTTACTGTTTGTCTTCTGTATTTGTTGGTTTCTTGGGTTGTAGATACACTTTTTTTTTTCTCTTCATTGTCAGCATTTTTATTTTACTAGTGGGTTGTGATTTTTTTTGAGTTTTTATGGCAGTGGTGGTTATTTTTCAGGTACCAAACCCAGTACTCCCTTGAGAATTTATTGTAAGGGTGGTCCTGTGGTAGTGAACTCCTGCAGTTGTTGTTTGCCTGAGAAATATGCTATTTGCCCTTCATTTCAGAAGGATAGCCTTGTGGGGTAGAGTATTCTTGGCTAGCAATCTCTGTCTTTTGGTGTTTTGAATATATCATCCCATTCCTTTCTCACTTTAAGGGTTTGTGATGAAAAGTCTGATGTTAGTCTGATTTGGGCTCCCTTATAGTTGATTTCATGCTCCTCTCTTGCAGCTTTTAAGATTCTCTCTTTGTCTTTGAATTTTGCCAATTTGACTATAACATTTCTTGTAGAAGACCTTTTTGAATACAGTTGGGGATCTTGAGCTTCCTGAATTTGAAGATCTGTGTCTTTTCCTATACCTGGGAAGATTTCTGCCATTATTTTGTTGAATATGTTTTCAATGCAATCTCCCTTTTCCTCCCCTTCTGGCATACCCATGACTCGGATATTTCAGTGCTTAAGGTTGTCTGATATCTCTCTTAGGTTTTCTTCAATGTTTATAATTCCTTTTTCTTTTTCTTTTTTTTTTTTTCTGCCAGTGTTATTTCAAACAGCCCATCTTCAAAGTCAGAAGTTTTCTCTTCTGCTTCTGTAAGCCTGCTGGTTAAGCTCTCTGTTGTGTTTTTTATTTTGTTGAATGAATTCTTCAGCTTGGCAAGCTCTGCTACATTCTTTTTCAGGGCATTGATTTCCTTGTACATTTCTTCTTTCAGGTTCCGTATTCTTTTCCTCCTTTCCTCATGTTGTCTAGCTGAGTTTTCTTGTATCTCATTTAATTTCCTTAGAATTATCACTCGAAATTCCTTGTCTGACATTTCAAGGGCTTCTTGTTCTATAGGATCTAGAGCTTGAGAGTTATTAGCCTTTCATGGTGTACTTTCTCGATTTTTCATATTTCTGGTATCTTTCCTTTGATGTTTAGTCATTGTGGCATGGGATTTCATGGTCACTGGTTTGACAATATTGTCTGGCTAGAATGCTGCTAGGGTTGCCAATTTGGCATGGCTGCCTCAGTGTCTGCTCGGTCACCCACTGGCACCTCAGGTGCATGGTCGCCTCGGGTCATGGGCCTCTCTGAGGAGGCAACTCTCTAGTTGGGGCACACTTGGCCAGGCTGGGGATGGAGTGAGGTGGTGGTGAGGCTTACCTGCTCATCACGCGCTGGCATGGCATGGCGTGTGGCCGCTGTATATCTTAGGCCTTTCCTCTGTTTGATTTTTTTAATGACACCTATTTTTCTGTTAAATTTCTCATTGAGATCATGAACTGTTTTTCTGATTTTTTAAAATTATTTGTCTGTATTCCCTTCTATCTCAATGAGTTTCCTTAAAATTATTAATTTGAACTACTTTTTCAACAAGTAGGGAATTTCTGACTCTTTGGAATTGGTTATTGGAGCATTCCTGTGTTTCTTTGGTGGTGTCATATTACCTTGGTTTTTTCCTCATGCTTCTTGTTTCCCTGAGTTGATATCTGTGCATCTGGTGGAACAGTCACCTCTTTGAATTTTGTAGTGTGGCTTGCTTGGGGAAGGACTTTCACCTGGAAATGTGCCTTTGGTTGTCAATTGGGTAGAGTACAATGGCTTTGTTCTGTATAGGTGTGGTAGTATAGAGTGTGTAGTTTCTTCAGCAATCTATTTTTGATATGACTGTACATGCCTCAGTAGCCTATGTTTGGGAGGTTTTCGGTGGTAGTGGCACACTTTTGCCAGGGTGGGCTCCCTGTGTTAGTCCTCAGGCTGGGAGTGTGCACATGCTCACTGTGGGTCACTCCCCTCAGGAGCTGTTTCACTGATGATGGGGTTGCTGGAGTGATTTTCAGCCTGGGGCAGTGGGCATTCTGGGGATGGTTCACCAGTGGCAAGGTCACTATGCTGATTCTCGGAATGGGTTCTGTCCCACCAGGGGCACATCAACCAGACTGTTTCTCATTTAGATATGTGCATGTGATGGCTCAAAGACTCAGGAGTGGGTCCACCAGGGGCATTGCTTTGAGTCAGGGACTTGGGCATGCTTTGACTTGACTTTGAGTTGGGTGTAGGTCTGCTGGCAGCTGGTCCACTGCACCACTTCTCAGGGCCAGTTGTGAGGCCATGCTTTCCTTGGTATTTTGGGAGTAGGTCTGCCAAAGGCAGGGCTGCTGAGTCACTTCTTGGGCAGTGGGCAAAGCTGTGGCATAGGCCTGCTGCTGTGGTTTGAATGTCCCCCCAAGTTCATGTTGGAATTTAACCCCCAATATGGTAGTGGAAAGTGGAGCCTTTAAGAGGTGATTGGATCATGAGGACAGTGCCCTTGTGAATAGATTGATCCATTCATAGAGTAATGAGTTGACAGTTTAACAGGTTGTCATGGGTGTGGTTCTGATGGCTTCATGAGGAGAGTGAGTGTGAAGGTTAGCTCTCTTGCTCTTGCCACTCTCACCATGTTATACCCTGTGTCACTGTAGAGAGTCACCACCAAGAAGAAGGCCCTCACCAGATGTGCCCCCTGGACCATAGACTTCCCAGCTTCTAAAACTATAGGAAATAAACCTCTTTTTCTTATACATTAGCCTGTTTCAGGTATTCTGTTATAAGAAACAGAAATGGACTAATACACTTGCCAAGAGGGGCCCCAGCCAGCTGCCTCTTGGTCAGTGAGCAAGGCTTCGAGGGGGGGTTGCAGAGAGGGGACCCTGCTAGCTGCTTCTCCAGTGGTGGGTGAGGTGCTAGTTAGAATTGTTGAGGTGAGGTGCCGCCGTCGCTCTCTCCAATGCCAGCGCCGCCTCTCGCTCGCCGAGCTCCAGCCCGAGGAGAAGGGGGGGTAAGTTAGGAGGTCTCTATACCATGGCTCGTACAAAGCAGACTGCCCGCAAATCGACCGGTGGTAAAGCACCCAGGAAACAACTGGCTACAAAAGCCGCTCGCAAGAGTGCGCCCTCTACTGGAGGGGTGAAGAAACCTCATCGTTACAGGCCTGGTACTGTGGCACTCCGTGAAATTAGACCTTATCAGAAGTCCACTGAACTTCTGATTCGCAAACTCCCCTTCCAGCGTCTGGTGCAAGAAATTGCTCAGGACTTCAAAACAGATCTGCGCTTCCAGAGCGCAGCTATTGGTGCTTTGCAGGAGGCAAGTGAGGCCTATCTGGTTGGCCTTTTTGAAGACACCAACCTGTGTGCTATCCATGCCAAACGTGTAACAATTATGCCAAAAGACATCCAGCTAGCACGCCGCATACGTGGAGAACGTGCTTAAGAATCCACTATGATGGGAAACATTTCATTCTCAAAAAAAAAAAAAAATTCTCTTCTTCCTGTTATTGGTAGTTCTGAACGTTAGATTTTTTTTTCCATGGGGTCAAAAGGTACCTAAGTATATGGTTGCAAGTGGAAAAATAGGGGACAGAAGTCAGGTATTGGCAGTTTTTCCATTTTCATTTGTGTGTGAATTTTTAATATAAATGCGGGGACGTAAAGTATTAATACAAGTCAAAATGTTTGGGTGAACAAGTTTCAGCAGTTCAACTTTATAACAATTATAAATAAACCTGTTAAATTTTTCTGGACAATGCCAGCATTTGGATTTTTTTAAAATAAGTAAATTTCTTATTGATGGCAACTAAGAAAAAAAAAAAAAAGAATTGTTGAGGTGAGATCACCTGCAAGCTTCCCCAAGAGGGTATGGATGCACTTCAGTGCTACGGGCCTGGGGGTATATTTGTTAGGGTAGGGACCCTCGAGCTGTTTTTCCGGGTTGGGATCTTGGGCACACAGAACTGGGATCTGCTTGTCTAACCTCTGGCCAGGGATGTGGGAGTGGATCAGTTCAGCAAGGCTGGGATTGGCTTCCCAGATGTGCAGGACTGGATTTATAGCTGCTCCTGGGCCCAGGCTTCAACCTGCCAGAGTCAGGGTATTGTAGTCTCTCCTGTGCATGTGTTGGAATGACAGCAGAGCCTTAAGGCTGGGGAAGCACAGTGGCTACTGGCCCCCAAGGCAGGACATGCTCCCACAGTGGCTCTGGTTTCAAGATGGTACCATGCTGCATCTGCTTGAGTCACGAGGGTGGGGGATAGGGAACGCACAGTATGTGCGCTTGTTCTGGAGTAACAAAGTGCATGTATTCTAGGCAGCTTTTGTATTCTAGGAAGCTTCCTCCTCTTGGCTCTGGGCTTCCAAGGGCTATGGGCTCCTTCTACTGTAGGAACTGCAGGCGTCTGTGGCGAGGATGGAGATTGGTGTGGGCTCTCTTCCTCTCTTTTCCCCACAAATGAATGTTTTTCCTGAATCAGTCCTGGTGGAGGAGATTTCGTGGCTGAGGCTGTGTGCCTCTCTCTCCTCTCTATGCTGCCATTCTGGACTTTCATGCTCCACAGGGATCTTACCAGTCTCCTGCTGCGTTCCTGCACTCCCCCATAGATGTTCCCATCAGTATTTAGCTGTCTACTTGTTGTTCTGGTCCTTTTCCATGAGAGGGACATGTCCTCTCTAGTCCACCATCTATCCCACCTCCTCAGAACAAATGGTGTTTTTAACAAATGATGCTGGGACAACTGGATATCCACATGCAAAAGAATAAAATTAAACCCTTACCTCACACCATGTACAAAAATTAACTCAAAATGAATCCAAGACTTAAATGTAAGAGCTAAGATTATAAAACTCTTAGGAGAAAACACAGGGGTAAATCTTCATGACCTTGGTTTTAGCAATGGTGTCCTGGTTATGACACTAAAAGCACAAGCAACAGAAGAACAAATAGATAAATTAAAAGATTTTGTGCATCAAAGCACACCATCAGGAAGGTGAAAAGGCAGCCCACAAATGTGAGAAAATATTTTCAAAGAGTGTATCTGGTAACAGTCTGGTACATAGAACATATAAAGAACTCCTACAAGTTAACAGCAAAAAGACAAACAACGCAGTTAAAAAATGAACAAAGGACTTCAACAGACATTTCTCCAAAGAAGATGTACAAATGGCCAACAAGTACATGAAAAGATGTTCAATATCACTAGTCACGGACTGAAGACATTAAAATTTTCAAGGAGAGCTTTCTAAAATGGCTAGTCACCCACAAGGATGGCTATGATTTTTTTAAATGGCAAATAACAAGTGTTGGTGAGAATGTGGAGAAATTGGAAACTTCGTGCATTGTTAGTGGGAAAGTAAAGTGGTGCAGCTGCTATGGAAAAATAGTTCGGGGGTCCTTCAAAAGTTAAAATAGAATTACCATATGACACAGTAATTACATGCCTATGTATCTACCTAAAAAAATTTCAGTACACAAATACTTGTACATGAATTTTTGCAGCAGCATTATTCATAACTGCCCCAAAGTGGAAACAACCACCAACTGAAGACTGGATAAATAAAACATGGCATATTCATACAATGGAATATTATTCAGCAATAAGAGTAATGAGCTGCTGATGCATACCACAACATGCACGAACCATAAAAACGTCAAAAATGTTATGCTAATTGAAAGAAGGCAGTCATAAAGGCCACATAGCATATGATTGTATTTATATGAAATATCACGAACGGGCAAATCCATAGAGAAATAAAGTAGATCAGGGATTTCCTAGGCATGGGTGGGAGGGATTACCGGGGAAAATAGAGAGTGGCTATTAACAGGCACAGTACTTCTTTGGGGGTAAAAAAAAGGTCCTAAAATCTCTCATGTTGACGTTTGCATAACTTTGTGAATATACAATAAACTATTTAATTGTAGACTTTAAGTGGGCGAATGGTATGGTATTTGAATTAAACATTAATACATCTCCTAAAAATAGGTATTTTAACTTGGGAAATATGTATATAGATAGTATGTTAAATATGTGTGCATTAATGTTTTTTTTTTTTAAGTTTTATTTTGTCGATATACATTGTGGCTGATTATTGCTCCCCATCACCAAAACCTCCCTCCCTTCTCCCTCCCCCCCTCCCCCCCAACAATGTCCTTTCTGTTTGCTTGTCGTATCAACTTCAAGTAGTTGTGGTTGTTATATCTTCTTCCCCCCCCCCGGTTTATGTGTGTGTGTGTGTGTGTGTGTGTGTGTGTGTGTGTGTGTGTGTGTGTGTGTGTGTGTGTGTGTGTGTGTGTGTGAATTTATATATTAATTTTTAGCTCCCTCCAATAAGTGAGAACATGTGGTATTTCTCTTTCTGTGCCTGACTTGTTTCACTTAATATAATTCTCTCAAGGTCCATCCATGTTGTTGCAAATGGCAGTATTTCATTCGTTTTTATAGCTGAGTAGTATTCCATTGTGTAGATATACCACATTTTCCGTATCCACTCATCTGATGATGGACATTTGGGCTGGTTCCAACACTTGGCTATTGTAAAGAGTGCTGCGATAAACATTGGGGAACAGGTATACCTTCGACTTGATGATTTCCATTCCTCTGGGTATATTCCCAACAGTGGGATAGCTGGGTCGTATGGTAGATCTATCTGCAATTGTTTGAGGAACCTCCATACCATTTTCCATAGAGGCTGCACCATTTTGCAGTCCCACCAACAATGTATGAGAGTTCCTTTTTCTCCGCAACCTCGCCAGCATTTATCGTTCAGAGTCTTTTGGATTTTAGCCATCCTAACTGGGGTGAGATGGTATCTCAATGTGGTTTTGATTTGCATTTTCTGGATGCTGAGTGATGTTGAGCATTTTTTCATATGTCTGTTGGCCATTTGTATATCTTCCTTAGAGAAATGCCTACTTAGCTCTTTTGCCCATTTTTTAATTGGGTTGCTTGTTTTCTTCTTGTAAAGTTGTTTGAGTTCCTTATATGTTCTGGATATTAATCCTTTGTCAGATGTATATTTTGCAAATATTTTCTCCCACTCTGTTGGTTGTCTTTTAACTCTGTTAATTGTTTCTTTTGCTGTGCAGAAGCTTTTTAGTTTGATATAATCCCATTTGTTTATTTTTCCTTTGGTTGCCCATGCTTTTGGGGTCGTATTCATGAAGTCTGTGTCCAGTCCTATTTCCTGAAGTGTTTCTCCTATGTTTTCTTTAAGAAGTTTTATTGTTTCAGGGTGTATATTTAAATCCTTAATCCATTTTGAGTTGATTTTAGTACACGGCGAGAGGTATGGATCTAGTTTCATTCTCCTGCATATGGATATCCAGTTCTCCCAGCACCATTTGCTGAAGAGGCAGTCCCTTCCCCAGTGAATAGGCTTGGTGCCTTTGTCAAAGATCAGATGGCAGTAAGTGTGTGGGTTGATTTCTGGATTCTCTATTCTATTCCATTGGTCAGTGTGTCTGTTTTTATGCCAGTACCATACTGTTTTGGTTATTATAGCTTTGTAGTATAGCTTAAAGTCAGGTAGTGTTATGCCTCCAGCTTTATTTTTTTTGCTCAGCATTGCTTTGGCTATGCGTGGTCTTTTATTGTTCCATATAAATGTCTGGATAGTTTTTTCCATTTCTGAGAAAAATGTCTTTGGAATTTTGATGGGGATTGCATTGAATTTGTATATCACTTTGGGTAGTATGGACATTTTCACTATGTTGATTCTTCCAATCCAAGAGCATGGGATAGCTTTCCATCTTCTTGTATCCTCTCTAATTTCTCTCAGCAGTGGTTTGTAGTTCTCATTATAGAGATTTTTCACCTCCTTAGTTAACTCAATTCCTAAGTATTTTATTTTTTGGTGGCTATTGTAAATGGCCAGGCTTTCTTGATTTCTCGTTCTGCATGTTCACTATTGGAGAAAAGAAATGCTACTGATTTTTGTGTGTTGATTTTGTATCCTGCTACTGTGCTGAAATCATTTATCAATTCCAAGAGTTTTTTTGTAGAGGTTTTAGGCTGTTCGATATATAGGATCATGTCATCTGCAAACAGGGACAGTTTGACTTCATCTTTTCCAATCTGGATGCCCTTTATTTCCTTCTCTTCTCTGATTGCTCTGGCTAGTACTTCCAACACTATGTTGAATAGGAGTGGTGAGAGTGGGCATCCTTGTCTAGTTCCTGTTCTTAAAGGAAAAGCTTTCAGCTTTTCCCCATTCAGGATGATATTGGCAGTGGGTTTGGCATATATGGCTTTAATTATGTTGAGATATTTTCCCTGTATACCTAACTTATAGAGGGTCTTTGTCATGAATGACTGCTGAACTTTATCAAATGCTTTTTCAGCATCTATAGAGATGATCATATGGTCCTTGTGTTTGAGTTTATTAATATGGTGTATCACATTTATTGATTTGTGTATGTTGAACCAACCTTGCATCCCTGGGATGAATCCCACTTGATCATGGTGAATAATTTGACGTATGTGTTGCTGTATTCTGTTTGCTAGTATTTTAGTGAGGATTTTTGCATCTATATTCATCAAGGATATCGGCCTGTAGTTTTCTTTTTTGGTTATATCTTTACCTGGTTTTGGTATCAGGATGATGTTTGCTTCATAGAATGATTTTGGGAGATTTGCGTCCGTTTCAATCTTTTGGAATAGTTTGTAAAGAATTGGTGTCAATTCCTCTTTGAATGTTTGGTAAAATTCGGCTGTGAATCCATCTGCTCCTGGGCTTTTCTTTGTTGGGAGCCTTCTGATAACAGCTTCTATCTCCTTTATTGTTATTGGTCTGTTCAAATTTTCTACGTCTTCATGGTTCAGTTTTGGGAGCTTGTGTGTGTCCAGAAATTTATCCATTTCCTCCAGATTTTCAAATTTGTTGGCGTATAATTGTTTATAGTAGTCTCGAATGATTCCTTGTATTTCAGATGAATCAGTTGTAATATCGCCTTTTTCATTTCTAATTTTTGTTATTTGAGTCTTCTCTCTTCTTTTTTTTGTTAGCCGTGCTAATGGCTTGTCAATTTTATTTATCTTTTCAAAAAACCAACTTTTTGATTCGTTGATCTTTTGAATTGTTTTTTGGTTTTCAATTTCATTCAGTTCTGCTCTGATCTTAATGATTTCTTTCCGTCTGCTAACTTTAGGTTTGGATTGTTCTTGTTTTTCTAGTTCTTTAAGGTGAAGTGTTAGGTGGTTCACTTGCCATCTTTCCATTCTTTTGAAGTGAGCGTTTAATGCAATAAAATTTCGCCTCAATATTGCTTTTGCAGTATCCCACAGGTTTTGGTATGATGTATCATTGTTTTCATTAGTTTCAAGAAATTTTTTGATTTCCTGCTTGATTTCTTCTTGGACCCATAAGTCATTAAGTAGAATGCTGTTTAATTTCCATGTGTTTGTATAGTTTCCACAGTTTCGTTTGTTATTAATTTCTAGTTTTAATCCATTGTGGTCTGAGAAGATATATGGGATAATTCCAATTTTTTTGAATTTATTGAGACTTGATTTGTGACCTAATATGTGATCTATCCTGGAGAATGATCCATGTGCTGATGAGAAGAATGAATATTCTGAGGTTGTTGGGTGGAATGTTCTGTAGATATCTGCCAATTCCAATTGGTCTAGAGTCTTGTTTAGATCTTGTGTTTCTCTACTGATTCTTTGCCTAGATGATCTGTCTAATATTGACAGTGGGGTGTTCAGGTCCCCTGCTATTATGGTATTAGTGTCTATTTCCTTCTTTAGGTCTAATAGAGTTTGTTTTATAAATCTGGCTGCTCCAACATTGGGTGCATACATATTTATGATTGTTATGTCTTCTTGATGGATCAGTCCTTTTATCATTAAGTAGTGTCCCTCATTGTCTCTTTTTATGGTTTTTAGTTTAAAGTCTCTTTTGTCAGATATAAGAATAGCTACTCCAGCTTGTTTTTCTTTTCTGTTTGCATGGTAAATCTTTTTCCATCCTTTCACTCTTAGTCTGTGTGAATCTTTATGGGTGAGGTGGGTCTCTTGTAGGCAGCATATAGTTGGGTCCTGCTTTTTGATCCAGTCAGCCAGTCTGTGTCTTTTGATTGGGGAATTTAAGCCTTTTACATTAAGAGTTGTTATTGAAAGGTGTTGATTTATTCCTAGCATTTTATTGGTTGTTTGGTTGTCTTAGGTGTCTTTTGTTCCTTGCTTTCTGATTTACTGTTTGGTTTCTGTGTTTGTTGGTTCCTTAGGTTGTAGATAGTGTTTTTGTTAGCTTGTTTTCTCTTCATGGATGCCATTTTTATTATACTAGGGGGTATTGATTTTTCTTGGGTTTTTATGGCAGTGGTAGTTATTTTTCAGGATCCAAACCCAATACTCCCTTGAGAATTTCTTGTAAGGGTGGTCGTGTGGTAGTGAACTCCCGCAGTTTTTGTTTGTCTGAGAAATATACTATTTGCCCTTCATTTCGGAAGGATAGCCTAGCAGGGTAGAGTATTCTTGGCGGGCAATCTTTGTCTTTTAGTATTTTGAAAATATCATCCCATTCCTTTCTAGCTTTTAGGGTTTGTGATGAGAAGTCTGATGTTAGCCTGATTGGGGCTCCCTTATAGATGATTTGATGCTTCTCTCTTGCAGCTTTTAAGATTCTCTCTTTGTCTCTGAGTTTTGCCAATTTGACTATGACATGTCTTGGAGAAGGCCTTTTTGGGTTGAATACATTTGGAGATCGTTGAGCTTCCTGGATCTGAAGATCTGTGATTTTTCCTATACCTGGGAAGTTTTCTGCCACTATTTTGTTAAACATGTTTTCAATGGAATCTCCATTTTCCTCCCCTTCTGGAATACCCATGACTCGGATATTTGATCGCTTATGGTTGTCTGATATCTCTCTCAGATTTTCTTCAATGTCCTTAATTCTTTTTTCTTTCTTCTTGTCTGCTTGTGTTATTTCAAACAGCCCATCTTCAAGTTCAGAGGTTCTCTCTTCAACTTCGACAAGCCTGCTGGTTAAACTCTCCGTTGTGTTTTTTATTTTGCTGAATAACTTCTTCAGTTCAGCAAGTTCTGCTACATTTTTTTCAGGACATTGATTTCCTTGTACATTTCCTCTTTCAGATCCTGTATACTTTTCCTCCTTTCATCATGATGTCTAGCTGAGTTTTCTTGTATCTCATTCAGTTTCCTTAGAATTATCACTCGAAATTCCTTGTCAGTCATTTCAAGGGCTTCTTGTTCTGTAGGATCTAGAGCTTGAGATTTATTATCTTTTGGTGGTGTACTTTCTTGATTTTTTGTATTTCTGGTATCTTTTCTTTGATGCTTATTCATTGTGGCAGGGGGTTTCACAGTCCACAGGTTTGACACTATTGACTGACTAAGATGTTGCTGTGGTTGCCAATTTCGTATGGCTCCCTCCGTGACTGCTCAGTTGGCCTCTAGTGCCTTGTGTGTATGGTTGCCTCGGGTCTTGGGCTTCTCCAGGGAGCCACCTTTCTGGTTCAGTTTGGACTCTGCTGGGCTGGTGGATCATGTACCACAGGGTGTGTGATCTCTGTTGAGCTTTCACTTCTTGTGCAGGACTTCTCCCTGTTCCCTGTGCTCTGGCCCAGGCTGTTGGATAGTGCAGTGGCGCCCCCACTGGGTGTGTGGTTTCTGTCAAGTCTCCGCCTCCCAGGTCGCACATCTCCTCACTCTGTGCGCACTGTGCTGGGCTGTGGCGTGTCTTCTGCAACCCTCGTCTATCAGCTGGGCCTTCAAGACCCAGCTCGGCACCACCTCGCCCAGGAAGTCTACCAGGTTTCTGCTAGGCACAGACGACCGGTCTCTCTGGGTGCCTTTGTAGCACTGTGTAGATCTCTCTCAGGGCTTGTTCACCTTTGTATCCCCCCAGCATAGACCAAATCTAGCGCCCACCTGCAGCCTGCTCTCCAGCAGGTTCAAGCGGACCTGGGAACTCTCCTACCACGCTATTCCCAACCAGAAATTGGTTAGGCTTTTTTCCGAACTGGTGGCTGCAGAGATGGTATCTGCCTCCCAGTAACAGGAAGTTTACCGGGGGGCGGAGTCCAGGGTGTGGTTGAGTGACAGTCGGCCCGCCCATACTTCCTTGCCCTCCCGACACTGGCTGGGGACTCCCCCCACCATCAGCCCCGCCAGAGAACCATGGAGGGAGTGGGAGGGGAGGGAGTGGGAGGGGAGGCCGGTCCGCAGTCTCCGGAAAGCCCTGCGCCAGGCCAAGCAAGTGGGAGGGCTCAGTGATGGCCGAGCTGGGCGGGGCTGCGAGCACCTGGGAAAACGGAGGCAGCCCCGGGGCGGTGAGTGGCCTGGTGGTGCAGGCGGGAGCTGGGTGGGCATCCACCCCCCCCCCCAACAGATCTGAGCCCGGGGTCACTCACAGGGTTGTGCCAGGTCAGGTGTTCACTCTCTGTCTCTGGTTTGTTGTCCTCGGCCGCTGCCGCCTCGGGCTGTTCAGTTGCGGCGCCGCTCGGGCGCTCCCAGGAATCTTCTTTAATGCCGGCCTGAAACCTCGAATCCTGAATAGGGCAGCTGGCTGCCTTCAGTGCAGCCCCGGCCTCCGGGATCCTGGCTGCATCCACAGCAGCCCTGGCGCCGTGTTCCCTGTTTCGAGACTCGCTTTTGCAGCTAAGAAACAGTTCTTTTCCTGCTCCACACTTCAAAGCTGTTGCCTGTAAATGAGGCAGCCTCTGCTGCCGGGGGCAAAGTGGCAGTCACCCCCCACGACCGGCCAGCAGCTGTAGTCCTCCCTTAAGAGATGGCGAGAGGAAGGTCCACAAGTTTCCCGGCTGCCTGAGGCGCAGTGGCCGCCTTTTCCACCTCAGCTACTCCGCGCCAACCGCCGCAGCCACCGCCATCTTGAAACTCCCCCCATTAATGTTAAATCTCTTGGATGTAACCATATTGTAGTTTTGTACAAGAATGTTCTTGTTTCTAGGAGATTCTGGATGCTGACCTCTTTAGTGGTGAAGTTTCTTGATGTCTGAAAATTACCTCAAGTGGCTCAGCCATTAAAAAAAGAAGAAAGAGACAAAGAGTGAGGGAGAAAGCGGGGGAGGGAGGGACGGAGGAAAAATAAATAAGAAAAGTGGGAGGAAAGGAAAAGAGGAAGAGATACTGACAAATGATAAACAAATGATAATGTGACCTGATTTGTGCAGCTGATGGAGTATGAGAAAGGGAAACTAACTTGACATTGAGCTTGTAATCTTTGCTTTGAATGTCATAGGTTTAATGATGTAGGACATTATTTTTTCAAATCTATGAGTTCCACCATACATCTTGCTTTTGCAGTGATAATATTTACATAATCATAATATTGTACATTCTGTTTTCCATTTTTATTTGCAAAAATAAAGTTACAATTTTTGTGTATATTAATTGTGGTGCATAAAATTCAAACCTTCTACAAAATTATTGGTCCTACAAAGGAGAGAAAAGGAAAAATTACGTAACAATACTATTCACATGTAATAGTCAAAAATGCTCTTGAAACGGAGGTGCAGACTTGGAAGCAAAGGGATTTGCTGTGTTATGATAAAATTGCAATGAAAGTCAGCAACTACAAAAACAGTCTGAGGAAGCTAGTAAATTTCAAGTGTGGAGAAATAATCCTACGAGCATCAGTAGGGGGGAAGATGACCACATAAGGAGTAGAGGGAAGAGGAAGCCTCACTTCAGATTTTTCCAAAGCTATTTTTTCAAAATGTGTTTTAAATTAGAAAACAGACATCCACAAAACTCTACACCTCGCCAAGCTGTCCTTTCGGTATAAATACATATACAAAAGGACAATGTAAAATATGAGAAAATTCAAAAACTATAATATCCATGTGTCATTCCATTAAAAATGATTTGATGAAATCCAAACAACTGAAGAATTAATCAAAATAAAGAATTCAAAATTTTAAAGTCAGATTATTAAAATAATGATATAAAGAATTCTGTTTAACCATAACAAAGTAAAGAAAATATGTGTTATGGTAATAAATGCAAATAACATGCTTTATCTTTTACTAACAAAGTGGAATTTAAGACAAATAGCATTAAAGACACCAAAATTTATTGCTATCATAAAGGAGACAAAATGATTCTTTGAGGGTAAGGCCGGGTTAGAAAAGACAATATACATATGAGAACACATCAGGAAAAACATGATGTGATAGAGAATGATGTGAGCATTTGAGTAAGGAACAAAATAGAGTCCAGAAATGAATCCAATCACACGTGGCTGGCTGGGTTTATACAACGGTACCCGGGTAGTTCAATATGGGAAAGAACAGCAGTTTTCAACAACTCATAATATAAAACTGAGCACAATCCAAAATCTATCAAATGGTGAGTGAATGAACTAATTTTGATACATTTATACAATGGAATACTACTCAGTAATAAAAAGAAACAAACTACTGGTACATGCAATTACATGACTGAATCTACAAAAAATTACGTGGAGCTAAAGAAGTTAGATACAAAATAGTACATACTAATGATTCCATTGACATAAAGTTCAAAAGCAAACAAATCTAACCCGTAGTGATAGAAATCAGAGAGATAGAAGTCAGATTAGTGGCAGGAGTAGGAAACTGATTGCAAGGGACCTCAGTGAGCTGTGAGGTGATGAAATTACTCTACATTTGGATTGTGGTAGAGGTTACATGAGTGCTTCTAACCACCAAACTCATTGAACTGTACACTTCAAATGGGTGCATTTTCTCGTATGAAAATTATACTTCAGGAAACACATTCTGATGTAATAACTGTCCTAGATACAAAAAATAAATTTGATTTCTTATCCCGCAAAAAAAAGAAAATTATACTTCAAAAACGTTGAGACATATTTGAGTCCCTTATTCCCACATCTTTGCTGTTACCATAGGTCAGTCATTGATAAATTTGCAAAGTATGTGGTCATTGAATAGTAACATTGCTTTTCAGTTTGCATTTTCCTAGTTAACACTGAAGCTGAACGTCTTTTCATATTGTTTATTCTTTAGGAATGTTCTGTTAATAGTCCACGTACATTTTTATTTTCAGTTGTTTTTCTTCTTCTTAGATTATTTTGGAAGTTCATTGTATATTTTTAATTTTAATTTTGTGTCTGTCAGACATGTTACAGGCTGTCACTGCTCTTTCTAATTTGTTCATGCTATCTTCTGTCCTAGAAAAGTTCATTTCTATATGACTATGTCAATCTTTTTTATATAGTTTCTGAGTTTTGCATGAATTATAACTATTCTATTCTATTAGGTTATGTTTATATATTGTAATTTACATTTAGCTTTTTAAACCATCTAAAACATACTTTCACTTGTAGTGTAAGGAATTCATTTAATAGTTCCCACAGCAATTTCTCCAGTGCTGTTCTTTGAGTAGCATATCCCTTGCCCCACTGATTTTCATCATAAAATAAATCCCCACATACACAGGACCATTTTTTAACCTCCTTCTTACTTCACTGATCTTTTTGTCAATTCTTGCATAAACATATACTGTTGTAATTATTGGGTTTTTTCCCCCAATGTACGTTGATATCTGGTCAGCAAAAAACCAACTTATGGTTTTCATTTTTCAATTATTTCTAAGGAATTTTACCCATTTTCTCTTTCAAGTGAACTTAAAGATAAGCTTGTTAGTTTCCACAAAAACAAGTCCACTGGGAACTTGGTTTGGATTGCATTAAATGTATTTAAGGAGACTAATGTTGTAAAAATGCTGAGGTTTCAAAAGTCACCAAATTCTATGATATTAATTGGATTGATTTTATTGCATAAAAATTAATCTTCAAAAAGCTGTTAATAATGAGGCACCATTTCTGGAGTCATTATATATGTTCATTTCTTATAGAATTCTTTTCCACCTTTCATTAAATTTTTAAACTTTTCTTTCGTGGTTCTTACACCTACTTTTAATTTTAATTGCTATTAAGAATAGCATTCATTTTTCATTGTCTTTTTAAACGGGTTATTCTAGTATAGAGAAAAGTGATTCAATTTAAATATTAATCTTTTTTCTTGCCACTGATACCTCTGTTGTATTATTCCACTACAAATTCAGAGTTTATTCATTACAAAAACTGGTGTTACCTTAACAACTTCGTGGAGAATAATAAAATATTTCAGGAAATAGGATATTAAATCAAAAAGGCAAAATACAAAATTGCATGTGTACACATACAAAAGTGGCTGATCAGGTAACTGGGTGAAAGGTGACATCACAAATTAAGATCTGGAGTAAATGACAAACAGCAGACTTGGGTGGGACATAAAAGGTTGAACGAGGGCTGGCCGATTAGCTCAGCTGGTTAGAGTGAGGTGTCAATAACACCAAGGTCCAGGTGTTATCAGATCACCAAACTGCCAGCCACCAAAAAAGAAAGAGAGAGAGAGTTGAATGCTGTGCGTGCTGAGATTAAGATGCCCACAGATCCTCAAGTGGAGATGTTCACTGGGCAGATGAGAATAAGAGCTGGAAGCTCTGGAGGAAGGTCTGGGCTTCGGAGAGAGATGTGGAGGCCAGTAGAATACATGAGAGGATGAAAGTGGTGGGTTTAGATGCCATCACTTAGAGAAGACAACTAAGGAAACAAACTGGCCCAGGTTGGAAACCTAGCCACGCCATACGTGGAGCTGAGAGTTTAAAAAAGAATGGCTGCTCCCCTTTTTTTGAAGTGGGAGAAAATAGAAGAACCTGCAGAGTCAGACAGTGTGGGATCTTGCACAGACTCAACTATTGACACACTGTGTGATGTGGGAAGTTGTTCACCTTCACATTTTTCAGTCTGTTAAACAGTGATAGTATCTTCTCTACTTCCTTAGAACTGGCATGAAGGTAGAATAAAAGCGTAGATATAAAGTTCTTCTGTAAAGACCAAAATACCAAACAGAAGACAAGCATCCTTAAAACCTGAACTTTTTACCAGAATCTAGCTACTTTCCCCATTCCTGAAGAAATTAATTTTAGGGTTCCTGGATATTAGTTAATTCCCAGGTAAAGACAAAATACACTATCATAGTAAAAGGATTAGAAAAATCCTTTTAGGGTCATAAAATACAAGGTAGACATTAAAATAAAGGAGGAGGGGATTAAGATATAAAACGATGCAAAATCTGTGCAGTGAGAGGTATGGAGGAGGCATTCAGAGAAAGGCTGAGAGGTTGGGATGTGTGGATTTTGTTTAGCATTGACCTAATAGTACAGAGCAATGCTTCAAAAATGATACCACAATTAAAGCAGAGTTCTGGCTGAATAAACAAAACAAAACTAACTCCGGTTATAATTTAGATTAAGAATGTAAGGCATGAAGATTATTTTAAACAATGGTTCTTAAACTACGCTTTTCCAGGATCACCCAGGGAGGATAAATAGAAAATCCTAGCCAGGTCACCAAGACCCTCCTCTCTAGTTCAACTACTGGGCTATTCTTCATCTCTTTCATATATTGAACATTATGTAGTATGCCATTTTAACAGAAGTTTCCATGGTGAGGAAAGAATCTGCAATAATATTCCAAAATTAATATCTGTATATTCCCTGAATAAATTACTTTAAAATTCCAAGTGTTACCATCATAGAAAGAAGGAAATTTTCATTTTATAAAGACTCTTCCCAGAGCTCCCTTCATGTCTCTGTTCCGCAGACTGTAGATGAAGGGGTTCAGCATGGGGGTCACCACAGCGTACATCAGAGCCATGACAGTCTCCTTCACAGTAGAACTGTTAGCTGATGGGCATAAGTAGAGACCTATAATTGTCCCATAGAACAGGGACACCACAGAGAGGTGGGAGCCACAGGTGGAGAAGGCCTTATGGATACCCCTAGCAGAAGGGACCTTGAGGATGGAGGTGACAATTCGTGCGTAGGACACAATGATGAGTAAGAATGGGATGACGAGAATGAGACCTCCCATGATAAATATCACCAACTCATTAACTCGAGTGTCAGAGCAGGCCAGCTTCAGCAGAGCAGACATATCACAGAAAAAGTGGGGGATCACGTTGTCTGCACAAAAAGACAATCTGGCTGTGAGCAGAGTGTGCAACAAGGCATGGAACGTGGTCAGCACCCAGGACAGCACCACCAGGCAGAGACAGAGACTGGGGCTCATGATGGCGGTGTAGTGCAGGGGGAAGCAGATGGCCACATAGCGGTCGTAGGCCATGGCCACAAGGAGGAAGCTCTCCAGGTCTCCAAAAAACAGGAAGAAGTACATTTGGGTCAGGCAGGCTGCGTAAGGGATGGATGGGACTTGGCTCTGCATGATCTGCAGCAGTTTGGGCATTGTGACTGAGGAAAAGCAGACGTCAGAGAAGGACAAGTTGCTCAGAAAGAAATACATAGGCGTGTGGAGATGGGAGTCCAGTCGGATGAGGACAACGATGAGGAGGTTCCCCAGGACAGTGGTGAGATACATGAGCAGGAACAGGGCACAGACCATGTTTTGCTGCTCTGGTTTGATGGGAAGGCCCAGGAGAAGAAACTCTGAGAAGGTGGTTTGATTTCTTCCTGTCATAGACTGTCTCCAGTATCTTTAAGGGAAGATAATAGATTCCTTTTAAATTTGAATTTAAAAATGAGTATATTTCTACAATACATGGTCTATAAGGTGTTTGGCAAAAATTCTTCATTTCGTTGTCATCACAATAATTATAATCTCAATACATTAAATGCCTATAATTAGCATCTCTATAATCAGAAATAGCTTGTTTCTTTCACTTCTCTTTAACATGTTACATTACCCCATCCTTTCTAAAAACACTCTTACCTATTTTCTTCTGAAACACAAATGTTTCTCTTACCTGCTGGCCAGTCATCCTCGGTAACTATAATTAGCTGCTGCTCTGTCAGACTCTTACATGTTCATGTTCCTCAGGGCTTTTTCTAAACACTTTTATAAGTCTACATATACCCCCAGGAAGGACTCACATACTCCAATGGCTTCAGTTACCATTTAAAAGTCAGGTACGGATGTCTCTCTAACCTGCGGAACTCTATATCCCACGGCTCAGTGACTATCTTCCCTTGGATGTATCACAGGCATTTTAAGCTCAACAGACCCCAAAGGAAACTTACAATTTCACCCTGCTCCTCTTCCAGTCTCCTGCCCGGCACCTTCTTGCCCCTGCTCCCTCTTCTCATGGCTTACCCCCACTTACTCTTCAGGTATATTATTACGTGTCACTTGCTCAGATAAACCTTCCCTGTCTCCCCAGCCCGAGTGAGACCTGCTGCTGCTTCACAGCATCCTGGACTCATCCAGTAGCACTCAATGCCCTTGACTACTGGGTTATAGCTGAACTTCTCTAACAGACTGTCAACTCCATGCAGAGAGGGCCATGTCTACCTTCATGACTGCAGCAGGGCCAGCACCTGGCCTGGTGCTGGATGTGGCTAACGTTTCATTAATATTTGTTGGCTGTTTTTCTGGCTGTTTTTTGTTGGCTGTGTTTCATGGATTCCTCAAGCTTTAAAGGCAGCAAAACTCTATTAAGTCATAATTACCAGTATTGCTAATTCTTCTCAGAACAAGAACTCACTAGACTTAACCATTTAGTACTAAATTTTGACATTCTATTACAAATTTCATGAATGTAATTTTGTACCCATGGAAAATATTAAGGTATCTCAGACATAATACTTATTTTACTAATTCTGCAGTTCAGATTCAACATTTTTAATTAACACCCAGAAGATTCCAATGCATCACTATGTAACGCATCAAGTGTAGTCCATGAACCACACTTAAGTAGCAAGGACATAAGTTTTCTTTAAATTACAGCTTACTAGGTCCCCTCGGATACATTTAATCACAATTTCTGAGAGGAGGCCTGTGCAAAGTTTTTATAAAGCTCCACAGATGTTTTAAAATGAAACAATGCTTAAGAACTACTCCACTAAAGCTGACCTCACAGAGCTGTCATTACATTGAAATGGTACGATCTTGTGAGAATATATTGCACAGTAAGTAATATTCATAAATGCTATCATTAGCAACTGTCAAACATTAGTAAAACTATTTGTAGAATGTTGGGAAGTCTTGGGAGGCAGAGAGGTGGAGAAGAGGAACGTTATATCTGAAAACGAATCCTGGAGAACATCACACAACCAAGGAAAACGAGACCCTCAGGCTAGAAAGACACTAAGGCACTACCAGCTCATTCACTCTCCTGCCCAACTTACCCAGTGTGTTTGAGAGTGACTCCAGAGCCCGGACCCAAGACCCTGCTCCCTTTACTCATTATAGACATGTGAAGTAACAGCCTCTGTAGTCATCAGCTATGTCTGTCTGCACCATCCCTTCTCACATCTCCTGTTCTGCCCATCCCTAGACCCAAGGGGCTCTGCATCCCAGAGGAGTTGGATCCTGGAGGAACTCATTAAAGACAAAGTAATTACCTAGGACCTGTCTAGGACAAATTCTCTCAGAGTCTTGCAGTGGTGACTGATTACTGTCACTGATCACACCTGACTATACTTTGGGGGGTCATGAAGATGGAGAAGCTCATGGATGGATGCTTAGTCATTGCCTGTTTAGGGAATGGACTGTGTGGCTGGAGCCTACATTTGGAGAGGTGGCACCCCCCCAAAATTCCCCAGAACTTCAAACATGGTCCTCTCTGCTCCAGTTGTATACAGCAACCAAGTTTTCCCTTGGTAATCAGTATCAATCACTTCAGGCAGAATGACAACCCTCTCTTTGTATTTGGTTTACATAAGAACCAAAAAATGTCCAATGTAAGCTCAACTTTAATTCAATGAAACCATTGGAACATCTCTTGGTACAAAAACACATCCCTTGAGAACTGCACACTTCTCGTGCACTGTTTTATGTTCTTTCAGCCTCTTATTTCAGCCACATCTGTGGGAACCAGTTCTGCATGGGCTTCCATTAGCTTTGGTAGAAGCAACCTGACAGCAACCCACATCAGTCCTTCTCCACATACTCCTTGCTGTCTGCTCTGAGACTTCTCTAACTCCACAGAGCAGGATGTCGTGTGAAACCTTCTCAGTGCTCATACAAATATTATGATCCATTCTGAGTTAAGTGTTGAATAGAGTGAGAGGTATGGATTGATGTTCTCTCTCTCTTTCCATTTTTTTTTTTTTTGCATATGAAAATTCAATTTTTCCAGCACCCTTTGTTGAAAAGACTATTTTCCACTGAATTGCCTTTTTCCCCCTTGTCAGAAATATGAGGATGAAATCTGAGTGGATCCATTTTCCACACTCTTTATGCTATTCTCTACTCTCTATCCTGGACGATATTTCTATTCTTTCTCTAGTTCCATACTTTCTTGATTATTATAACTTAATAGTAAGTCTGGAAAAAAGGGAATGTGAGTCTCCAACTTCGTTATTCTCTTCTAAAACTAATTTTGATTTATAGTAGGGTATTTTGCCATTAGATTTTATAATCAAATTGTCAATTTGTACCCCAAAATTTCTATTCATATTTTAAGTGGGATTTTGTTGCATCTCCAGACTAATTTCTCAAGAGATAACATCTTAAGAATATTGAGTCTTCCAGCCCACGGGAATCAACTGCCATTTCTTTAAATCATTTTTTACATCCTTAATCGGTTTTTTTGTAGGTTTTCTTTTTAAATGGGAACATAGTTGATAGTACATATCTGTGGGGTACAGAGTTGAATATCAATACCTGCCTGCAATATGTGATGCTCAAATCAGGATAATTAGTATATTCAACATTATACAATGATTTCACTATTCCTGGTCCTTTACCAGATCCCCCCTTATGACCCTTCCCCTGCCCCTTTCCCACCTCTGGCAACATCAGTTCTGTTCTCTCCTTTTGAAAGTTCCATGTATTATTGTGACTGTTGTATCTTTCTTTCTTTTTATTAATCTGTTTATTTTTTAGCTCCCACTTATGAGTGAGAACATGTAGTATTTCTCTTTCTGTGCCTAGCTTATTTCACTTAACATGATTTTCTTTAAGTTCATCCATGTTTCTACAAAACATGTTTCATTCTTTTCTATGACAGAGTAGTATTCTATTGTCTACATATTATCACATTTTCCTTATCCAGTTGTCCAATGATGGACAGTTAGGTTGTTTCCAACTCTTGGCTACTATAAATAGAGCTGTAGTAAACATGGGGTTGCAGGCATCCCTTCAACATGACGATTTCCATTCCTTTGGGTATATACCCAGCAGTGGAATTGCTTAATCGTATGACAGTTCTATCTGTAGTTGTTTGAGGAACCTCCATATCAGTTTCCATAATGGCTGCACCAATTTAGAGTCCCACTAACTGCAGGAGGCTTCCCGTTTCTGTGCATCCTCTCCAGTGTTTGTTATTGTCAGTCTTTTTGATAATAGCCAGTCTAACTGGGATGAGATGATATCTCAATGTGGTTTTCTCAGTTGTGTTTTTTATTTTACTGGATGACTCCTTCAGTTCCATGAGTTCTGCTACATTCTTTTTTAAGGTATTAATTTTTTTGTAGATTTCCTCCTTCATATGCTGGACAGTTTTGTGTCATTGCCGTGTTAGCAGGCTGCCCTTGTGGCAGTAGTGGATGTGAAGGTGTCTTTGGCAGGCTACCACCCTCAACAGTTACAGTGGCAACGAAGCTTATAGTATACAAACTTTGGGAAACAATTCAATCAATCCACACAACCACATATTTGTGTAGTTTCAAAAGTTCCCCTTGTTATTGATTTTTAGTTTTGTTCAATTGTGAAATATACTTGACATAATTTTGATTTTTTTAACTTGTTGAGACTTACTTTGTGGCCTAACATATGATCAATCCTGGAGAATGTTTCATGAGCTGATGAAAATGTATATTTTCCAGCCATTGGATGAAATGTTCTGTAAATGTCTTTTAGGTCCATCTGGTTATGGTGCAGTTTAAATCCAATGTTGCTTGTTGGATTTTCTGTCTAGATGATCTATCCAGTGCTGAGAGTTAGGTGTTGAAATCCCCAACTATTATTGTATTGGTGTCTATCTTTCCCTTTAGGCCTGATAATATTTGCTTTATATATCTGGTGCTCCAGTGCTGGGTACACATATATATATAATTGTTATATTCTCTTGTATAGATTTCTGTATCTTTATATAATGCCTTTCTTCATCCTTTATAGTTTTTTATTTAAATTCTGTTTTATCTGACATAAATATAGCTATTCCAGTCCACTTTTGGTTTTCATTGGTGTGGAATATCTTTTTCCATCCTTTCGCTTTCTGTCTATGTGTGTCTTTATTTTTAAGGTGAGTTTCTTGTAGGCACCATATACTTGAGGCATGTTTTGTATTTTGTTGTTGTTGTTGTCATTTTTGGGGGGCCATTTAAGTAGTTTACATTCAAGTTTATTACTGATATGTGAGATCTTACTCCTGTCATCTGCTGGGTTTTTACTGATTGTTTTGTATATCCTTTGTTCCTTTCTTCCTGGTTTTATTTCTTTCTCTTTCTAAATTTTGTGTCTGCTGTACCATTGAATTTTATTCAGTGAGTTTGCTCTTGTTTTTCTCATTCCTTAGGTGCAATTTGAGATTGATTTTATATGTAAAAATCTATATACAGGTTTTATTTATTTATTTATTTATTTTTTACTTATTTTAAATTTGTGTTTATTGATTGATAAGTTGACATCATATTGGTGGACCTATAAAATAATATAGAACTATTCAAAAATGCAGTCTTTCAAAAATTAAAATAGCATATATGTGTACATTAAACCAACTTTAAAAAAAACTAGTTATCTAAACATAATAATAATTATTCTGGATACATATTCACATACTTTAATCAGTTTATTGGCCATATCTGTCTTCATTACATGTCCCTGTATTTTTCTAACGAATAAAGCAAGCTTGCAAACAAGAAGACATTGAAATTTACTTCCATTTAATAAAATTGGCTGTGAGCTTAACAGGTTCCTCAGCACCTATAGAGTATTTTCTCAATAAAAATGTTAGAATTAAAAGAGAAGAATCAGTTAAAGGTGTCAACAATTTCAAACTGATTGCAGACAATTTTGTGAAAAGATTAAAAATATATACAGGTTTTAAAATCTATATATATGGATACTTAAAAATCTATATATAGGAACATGTGTTTATAGCACATTCCTCTCAGGACTGCCTTTGCTGTGTCCCCTAGGTTTTGGTGTGATGTGTTCCCATTTTTGTGTGTTCCAATTAATTTTTAAATTTTCCTTTTAATTTCTTCATTTACCCATTGGTTACTCAGTAGTGTATTGCTTAATTTCCATGTATTTGTAAAGTTTCTAAATTTCCTCCTATTACTCATTTGTAGTTTTATACCACTGTAATTAAAAAACATATTTGGTTGATTTGCACCTTCTCAAATTTGTTAAGATTTGTTTTGTAGCCTAACATATCATCTATCCTGAAGAATGTTTTATGTGCAGTTGAGAAAAATGTATATTCACCAGCTGTTGGATGGAATGTCCTGTAAATGTCTGTCAGGTCCATTTGGTCTCGAATGCAGTTCAATTGGTCTTTCTTTGTTGATTTTCTGTCCGGATGATCTGTTTGTTGCTGATGTTTACATTCCCTAAAATAGCATATTACAGTCTACCTCTCCCTTTAGATCTATTAATATTTCCTCTATATATTTAGGTGCTCCTACGTCGAGGGCATATATATTTATAATTGTTATATCCTCTTGCTGAATTGACCCCCTTTCACTGTATAATGACTTTCTCTGCCCCTTTCCGCACTTTTCTACTTTATGTCTGTTTTATCTGGAATAGCTATAGCCACTCCAACTTTCTTTTGGTTTCCATTTGCATGGAATATCATTGTTCATTCCTTCACTTTCAGACTGTGAGTATTCTTGCAGGTGAAGTGAGTCTCTAGTGACAGCATATTAGTGGATCTTGGTTTTTGTCCATTCTATGTCTTTTATTTGGAGAATTTAATCCATTTACATTCAGTGTAATTATTGATAGTAAGGACTTACTATTGCCATTTTGTTGTTTTGTAGTTATTTGCTAGATTCTTTCTTCTTTCCATTCTCTTTTACTATCTCCCTTTGTGGTCAAGTGATTTTCACTAGTAGTATGTTTCAATAACTTGCTTTTTATTTTTAGTGTATCTTTTATAGGATTTTGCTTTGTAGTTACCATGGGGCTTACAGAAAATATCTTGAATATCTTATTATGGTGGTATCAACTTAACTTTGATTACCAAAAACAAAACAAAACAAAACTTCATACTTTAACTCTAGTCCCAGCATTTTGAACTTTGTATGTCAAAACTTACTTTTTTTATTTTAACATTTATTTGTACATATTTGTGGGTTACAGTGTGTTGTTTCAATGAATGCATATACTGTACATTTATTCACTTAACATAGAGAGCATAGCTTTGTACTTGTTAATCCACCACTTTACAGGATATGCACTATAAAAATGCAAATTATGGTAGCTATTAGCTTTAAAGTTTTTCATTTTTTAATTGACAAGTAATAACTGTACATATTTATGGGGTACAGAGTGATATTTCAATACATATATACAATGTGTGAGGATCAAACCAGGGTAATTAGCATATCCATCACTGCAAACATTTACTACTTATTTCTATTGAGAATATTTGAACTCCTCTCTTCTACCCACTTGAAAATATACAATAAATTATTGTTAATTATAAACACCTATCACTGCTATAGAACACTAGAACTTATTCTTCCTATCTAGCTGTAAGTCTTGAACCCCATCCATGAGAGTAAGAATCAACTTCTTCCAAACTCCTGTCAATGTTAATATTATGAGCTCCTCCCATGAATCACAAATGTTCTTAATGACCTCTGGAATGGTGAATTCTTTCCAGGAAGTTTTCAACTTACTTTGCCGAGATTCATCAGAAGAATGACTGTCTAAGGTAGCTACAGCCTTATGAAATGTACTTCTTAAATAATAAGACTTGAAAGTCAGAATTACTCTTTGATCCATAAGCTTCAGAATGAATATTATTTTAGGAGGGATGAAAACATCAATAATCTCCTGGCACATCTTCATCAAGCCTCTTGGGTGGCCAGGTGCATTGTCAATGAGCAGTAATACTTTGAAAATCTTTTTCTGAGCAGCAAGTCTCAGCAGTAAACAAAATATTCAATAGACCCTGCTGTAAACTGATGTGCTGTCATCCAGTCCTTATAGTTTCATTTACAGAGCACAGGCAGAGTAAATTTAGCATGATTCTTAAGTTCCCTAGGATTTTCAAAATGACAGAAGAGCACTGGCTTTAACTTAAAGTCAACAGCCACATTATCCCTTAGCAAGAGAGTCAGCATGTCCTTTGAAACTTCTCCTCTCTAGCTATAAAAGTCCTAAATGACATCTTCTTCCAATATAAGGTTGTTTTATCTAAATTGAAAACCTGCTTGTTATTGTAGTCGCCTTCATCAATAATCTTAGCTAGATCTTCTGGATAACTTGTTGCAGCTTCTACATCAGTACTTGCCGCTTCACCTGGCACTATCATGTTATGGAAAAGGCTTCTTTCCTTAAACCTCATGAACCAAACTCTGCTGGCTTCAAACTCTCCTTCTGCAGCATCCGCACCTCTCTCAGCCTTCATAGAATTACAGAAAGTTATGGCCTTGCTCCAGGTTAGGATTTAACTCAAGGAAATATCATGGCTTGTTTGATCTATCCGGACAACTAAAGTGTTCTTCATATCAGCAATAAGCCTGTTTCGTTTTCTTATCATTCATATGTTCACTAAAGTAGCATTTTTAATTTCCTTCAAGAACTTTTCCTTTGTATTTACAACTTAACTAACTGCTTGGCACAAGAGGCCTAGCTTTTGGCCAGTTCTGGCTTTTGACATACCTTCCTCTCTAAGCTTAATCATTTCCAATTTTTGGTTTAAAGTGAAAGACATGCGACTCTTCCTTTCACTCGAACACTTAGAGGCCATTGTGAGGTTATTAATTGGCCTAATTTCTATATTGCTGTGTCTCAGGGAATAGAAAAGCCCAAGCATAGGGAGATAGATGGGGAAACAGCCCGTTGGTGGAGCAGTCAAACCACATACAACATTTATCAGTTAATTGTGCTGTATTATACAGGCACGGTTTGTGGTGCTCCAAAACAGTTACAATAGTAATATCAAGGACTACTGATCATGAATCACCATAACAGATGTAACAACAATAAAAATGTTTGAAATATTGCAATAATTACCAAAATGTGACACAGAGACACAATGCACATGCTGTTGGAAAAATGGCACCAATAGACTTGCTCGATACAGGGTTGTCACAAATCTTTAATTTGTGAAAAATGAAATATCTGCAGAGCACAATAAAATGAGGTTTCTTTAACAGTATAACATAAGCTGAGCAAAAGACAAAGTACCTGAACTGAGACTGGATCTGCCACCCAAGAAGTAGAGTTTGTAAATTCAAGCCCAGCCAAAGAATTACCTGTTAAAACATAGGAAAGAACACCTAATACATAACCAAATCTAGAATATTCAAATCTAGATATTCATAGGGTCCAGGATACAATTCAAAACCATACAATATATGAAGAATCAAGAAAATTTAATGCATACCCTAGAAAACAGAAAATATATCAAGTCCAACCCTGAAATGGGCTAGATGTTAAAACTGACAGATAAAGATTTAAAGTGGCTAATATAATTATCCTAAATTAAGTAAAAAAAGAAAAAGAAAACATGTTTTCAATGAATTAAAATCTCAGCAGAAAAACAGAAACAATAAATTGAAATTCACAAACTGAAATATACAACTTCTGAAATTAAAACTAAATCACTGGATATATATAACAGCCAAATGAACATGCCAGAAGAAAGAGTTATTAACTTGCAATCAAGAAAAATTATTTAAGATGAAGGACAGAGAGGAGAGAAATAAGATTTAAAAAGTGAACATGGCCTCAGAAACTGTTAGATGATATTTTAAAAGCCCAGCATATGAGGAATTAGAATACTGGGAGAGGAAATGGAGGAGAAAAAAATATTTTTAAAAATAATAGCCAAAATTTTTCCAAATTTGATGAAAGACACTTGCAGTACAAGAAGCTAAACACCACACAGAATAAACACAAAGAAGCCCACACCAAGCTGCATTATAGACAAATTGTTGAAATACAAACATAAAGAGAAAATGTTGAAAGCAGCAAGAAACAAAGACATATTACATAGCAGAGAACAATTACCTGATTAACAGCTGACTTCTCATGACAAATTTGGGGAGCCAGAGGAGAGTGAAATGACATGTCTAACATGCTAAATATATGTATGTGTGTGTGCTTAAATGTAGATATATATATATATATGTAGTAAAATACAATTCTATACCCAGCGAAAATATCCTTCAAGATTGAAAACCAAATAAAGATTTCCACAAAATAGAAAACTAAAAGAATTTGTCATTTGTCACTAGCAGACCTGCAAAACAAGAAATTCTAAAGGGGACTTCTGGTCAAGATGGCAGAACAGATGGTCCCCAGTGTCACTCTCTCCCACAGATCAAACAATTTACAACTATAAAAAAGCAACAACAGCCAAGCTGGGGCCACTAGAGCTCAGGGGAAGAGGAGGACAGATCTACTGACTGTATGAAGGTGGGAGAAGCCATGATGAGAGAAAGAAAAAAACCCCTCTGACCATTTTGAATCCTGGCTGTTTCCATGCTGAAGTTGCTGAGCGCATCGAGCAGGAGCTGGCAAAAAGCCGCAGCTGTGCCTTTCAGATGAAGTTGCTGGGAGGTGGCAGGGGAGAAGAGGACCTTGGTGCCCACCAGGCCAGGCCAGCAATACCACTAATAGGGTTCCCGTGGACCCACATAGGACCAAGGAGCCACAACAACTAAAAAAAGGAGCCATTCAGAAGCCAGTGAGTCATTGCAAGGGACTGGAGCACCGCCTGTCTCATGGGAAGTATTTGGAGCATGGACGGTGGGGGAGATGGGCCCACCGGGGGAACACTAGGGCACAGCAAGGACAGCTGATCTGCCCCCCAATCAACATAGGACCACTCAGAGGAGACCGGTCAGGAATATAGAACTGCATGGGGTGCAGTTTGATGAAAAGACTCAGGCCCAGACCAGAGTTTCTACACTACCCAGGTGCACCAGATTTCACTAGACCCAGAAGTACCGATAAAGTCAACCATTAAAACCTGAGCTGCACAAAAAGCCTTCCCTAGGGAATCAGCAGCAAAGCAGTAATTTAGCTCAACCAGAGAGCTCAAGTACTGGTTCTCACAGGAAGTTTGCCCATTTTAGAAGTAAGCAAAGGACAGCAAATTAGTTCCAGCACAGAGATTGAGTGAAAGGAACAGCAAATGATCCAGCGCAGAACTAAAAGAGAAAAGAAAGTACCCACCACCAGAGACAAAGTTTGGTATTGACTACTGAAGGTCTAATCTCATCAAAGAAAACCTGTAACACCTAGAAGGACTGGAAGTCCCCAGGGCTACCAAACCAGAAAGGGGAGAGGGCCAGGGGCCTCAACCATGCTCCTGACACACACGACCAGTCCCGAGGGTGGGCACATTGGGCATCGGCCACATCCCCCTGACAAGTGCAACCACCCCAGCGACGACCACTGTGGGAGAGCTGAGAGCCTCAGTCATGGCCCCCAACATGAGCAACCAGCCCAGTGATGACCACCAAGCCACCACAGGAAGCACCCTGGGCTCTCCCAGTCTGGGGCAGTGGGAGGCTGAGGACCTCGGCCACACACCCCCCTCGCCCACAGCCAGCCCAGTGAGGACCACCAAGCTGCCACAAGATGGGCCCCAGACTCTCCTGAGTCAGGGTGGTGGGGGGCCTCGGGCCTCGGTCACGGCCCCCAACATGAGCATCCAGCCCAGCAATGACCACCAATCTGCAGCAAGAAGGGCCCTGGGTTCCCAAGCTGGGGAAATGAGAGGTGAGGGCTTTTGCCACATCCCCCTGACATCTGCAACCAGCCCAGCAATGACCAAGCCACTGCTGGAAGCCTCCCGGTCTCCCCTGTGGGAATGTGAGGGGTGCCACCGGCCTCAATCCCACCCCACCTCCTCCTTCCTCCTTCTTCGATCACATTTCCTTCCCCTTTCCCCTCTCCCCCTCCCTTCCAACTGCTCTGCAACAACATCATAGAATATAAAAAAAATAATATTAATAAAATAAAAATCAAAATAAATAAATAAATAAAAAAGAAATTCTCCAGCTGAATGATAACAGAGAGAATTTTGATCCTCTTACAGCTTTAAGAGGAAGACCAAAAAATCTGGTAAAAGTAAACAAAATATATTAACAGACTTACAAAAGATGACGTGCAAATAGTAAGTGCATGAAAGATGCTCAACATCAGAAGTCATCAGAGAAATGCAAATGAAACCCACAGCCAACCCCGAGTTTCTCAAAGATTCTCTTTTCCCCTCACCAGTGCGTCTCTTATTTCCTTAGTAAAGGGAGTGTCCTCTGAACCCTCCCAGGGGATTTAATCAAGCAGTGGCTCCTCTGATCCCATATAAGGTCCCTACTTCCCTGAGTCTTCTGACCCCCCCCCCCCTCAGTATCCTTCAAAGGCAATGTGGGCACCTCCACCAGCATCTGGCCCAAGCTCCAAGGAGACATCTCAGCAGTTGATCAGGCTCGTCTCCAGGCGTCCTTGCCAGGATGTCGACTCCCGAGTCATGAGAAAGTGCTTCGTGTCAGTTCACTCTCCCTGTCCATCCTCACATTCCACCCCAGTCCCTCACTCCTCAGGATCCACTTCCACATTTGCTCCTTTGTGAACTGGAGGCAGCTTTAGCTTCTGCTGGGGTATATTGGTAAGCTGCTGTAACAAGTTACCACAAGTGTAATGCTGCAAAATGACATGCATTTGTTCTTTCATGGTTCTGGAGGGCAGAAGCCTGAACTGAGTGCTGAGGAGCTGACTTCAGTGTGTCGGCAGGGCTGCTTCTCTCTGGACGCCCCAGGGGAGACTCCAGCCCTTGTCTCCTCCAGCTCCCCGTGGCTGCTGGCGTTTCCTGGCTTGTGGCCACATCACTGCAATCTCCGCTTCCAGCATCACATTCCTCCTCTTCTGTAGTCAAACATCCCTCTGCCTCTCTCTTATAAGGTCACTTGTGATGACATTTAGTTCCCACTGGTTAATCCAAGACAATAGCCCCACCTCAAGATATCTGACTGCAAAACTCCCTTTACAATGTAAAGTGCTGACAGAGATTAGGACTTCAGTGTTTTTGAGGCAATTATTCTGCCTTCCACGGCCAGGTATGGGGATTCTTTGCAGTGAGTAAATTATTTCCTCTGGATTCACACATGGGATTTCCTTTCTCAGACTGTGCTGAGATCTGATCCTAGTTATTTTGGAGGCACTGAGGAAAGAGAATGACGTTCTTGAGGATAAGAATCATCTTGTGAAACGACTGCTTCCTGTGAGGTGTGCACATGGTCTTCATGCAAAAGGAGGTTGCTGTCCACTAGCAAGGGGAAGGGGCGCTTCTGCCCTGTCAGGTGGGTGCAGTGGAGGGTAGGGGTTCAAAATTCTCGTGCTCGTCCACTCAAACATCCCCATCGCAGGACGCAGGGTCTAACTCCTTTCCTACCAGGGCCAGGATCTAGCACAGGAGACCTGCCTACACCCCCTTCAGCTGCCGCTGTAGCTGTCCCACCCTTACAATTAGGTCCTCGGCCTGATCTTCAACTCTGTGTGCCAATCACTGTGGAAGTTTAATGCCTCGTTAACATGGAAGTTTTCTGGCTTTCACAACCTACCCTGAGTTGATTGTTGGCTGATCTGGGCCTATCATTTTGTTTATTTCAGACGTCCAAGGGAGTTAACCAAAGCCACCTCTATTCTAACTCCACAGATCTTACAGTCACCACAGTTCTCATAACACTATTGTGCTGGAGCTAACACCCCCAGTGTTTTGCCTTCCACCTGTACCTCATCCCCATCAGCCACGAGCCAGTCTTAGTCATTATGAGGCAATCACATGGCAGGGGTTATCACCAACCCCACTGACCACAAGCAGTGCCGAATGGTCCAGTTCCAGAATGGAGGATATACTTCCTGGGGCTACTCTCAGTACCAACTGTCTTAGTTGGGTTCCCGCCAAAGCAGAGCCTGAGACAAGGTGTGTGTGTGTGTGTGTGTGTGTGTGTGTGTGTGTGTGTGTGTGTGTGTGTGTGTGTGTGTGTGTGTGTGTGTGTGTGTGTGTACTGGGAAGTCATCTCAGGGCTAGAGTGAGGATATTTACTTGGGAGGTGATCCCAGGGACCAAGACTGGGTTATGAAGAGGGCGAGACAGAGAGGGAGGAAGGGTCCCTTGCTGAGGGTGCATCACCAAGACCCTGCTACGCATGGCAGAGGCTCGATGTGCAAGAGCATGTAGAATGCTCTTGTGTGAAGAAGGGTGTGGGCATTTATCCACGGTCTCCATCCCCCACTGTCAAGTTGCCCTCTGCACCTCTGAGCTCCCCCACTGTCCACGGGACCAGAGGCTGCCGGGGAAGAGGCTACACTCTGCAGCCTGCAGTGAGCAGAAGCCTGCAGGGAACTGTGCCCCCAGCCATGGCTGAGATCAGAAGACAGGCTGAGCAGATGTGAGTCAGAACATCGGATGTGTCTGCTACAGTCCACTTCAGAGAACTGTTGTGAGGATTGACAGGGCCTTCAGGCTTGTAAAGTTCTTAGCACGTCACCACGTATGTAAGAAGCACTCATAAATGTTATCAAATCATTTGTTGATGAATTGTCGAACCTCTACCAGCAGCTTAATGAATCTCACTTCATTTAATGTTCGCAACAATGCTGCATGGTAGAGGACATGCTCATTGCACAGATGAGGAAACTGAGGCCCAAAAGGGTCCAGCAGCTTGCCCAAAGTCAGACGTCTAGTAATCAGAAGCACCAGTCCGCCTATCGTGCTTTCCTATTGCACCAGACTTCCCTGGTGGGAGAAGAGAGCAGTGTCCCTTGAGAAAGGCGATGTTGGATGAATAATTATTGGTGGAAATGGGAGTCAGAGAAACACACTCCACAACCTTCCCACATTTTCTGTTCATTAATCTTGACCTTCACCAGGGCTCTCAATTTCTAAGGGGCTGACTTAGAAAATCATGTTGGTGCACAGCTTCCCAGGGTCCTTCTTGCACACAACAGCTCTTCTTCCACCACTTCCAGAGTCATTATGGGATTCCCAAGACACAGTCCCAGTGGCCCGAACCAACAAGACTCAGAGAAAGAACACGACATTCACAAGGACTCATTAGGAAGCTGGGTTTGGAGGAAGCTTCTCCCTCGTGCCTCCCTTCTGGGGCCTCCTCCTCATCCCCAGGTCCAAGGCAAGGCAGAGAGATCGGCCTGTGTCTGCTCCAACGCCCTGGGCTGACATCTGGGAAAGAAAATCCTGCCCGCAGGAAACCCACACCTAGTCCCCAACTGCACCTCTTGCTTCCTGGGGGACTCTGAGGCGATGGCAAGTCCCCCAGGCCTCGGTGAACCACCCTTAAGAGGGGCTGGCATCATCCGCCCTGATTACCTGCCCATAGAGCCAGGGCTTGAGATAAAAAGCCTTTGCTGAGAAAGTCTAAATACCAGGAAATGTGAGATATTATGGCTGTACGAGGGGTCTTCAACAAGTGCATGGAAGGATTCGTACTATCTTTTAGTTCTATTTTTCCATGAACTTTTTGAAGCACCCTCATACTTATGAAGGGCTTTAAATGTTCCCTCTCCCACATCTGTCTCCCGATCCTTCCCCCCTCTCTCAGGCGGGCTAATTTCTGAGGCCCCGGAGGATGACCCTGCACACAGACAGCCCTGTGACAGACGTCAGCTTGTCTTTCCCTCGCTTCTTGCACACAGCCCCTCACCTGCTTTCCGAGTGGATACCGGCTCTGCACAGCTCCTCTCCTCCTTCCCTGCAGAAACCTCACTGGCTTCCATGCCCGCTCCAGGGTGAGTAATCCTCGTGTCCTTCCTCTCCTCTTACACAACAGAAACGGCTTCCGTTGCCATCGTTTCAATCCTGCTTTGTACCTCATGCAACAGATGCCCCTGAAAGGGAAAACTGTGTAGGAGAAGAGCTGGGACTGTAACCCAGAGCTCCTGGCTCCTTTCTGGTCCCCTCTGCCCAGGGCCCCCCTCTTGGATGAAGCCCACTCTCTGTTGCTTTTAGAGGTGAGCATGAGAGGACTTACAGGGTCCGGTTCCCCACCCGGGACCCACTGCATCAGGCAGCCTGGAACCTTCACCCCAGGGAAGACCTTTTGGAGCCTTGTGGAGCATGATGGGACGGGTGGAGTTCCAGAGCAGGGGTCGGTCCGCTCAGGAGGACAGCCTTGAGAGTGGAGATGCGGGTGGCTCCTCAGTGGCCTCTTGGCGACCCTGCCAGATGCTGATGTCTCAAGGTGATCAGGGGTCAGCCCAGAACCCCACTGGTTTTAAGCAAGCGGCATATCTAGCCATCTGAGGGTCAGCAGCAGCCGGTCTTTCCTCCTCTTCTGTCCCTGGCATGACTTGTCTGTAAAGTGTTCCTCTCCTAAGGGCCTTATTATTTTGAGGGGCTTATGTGAAAAGAAACATGTCAGTATGTGGATTGCTACATGACCTGCTTGTGCCATCAACACAAAGGAAAGCAGTCATCCCTGCAGCCACCCTGCCCCTACACCTCCCCTGAACCACTCTAATCCATAAAAGTCTAGCCCAAACTCCACTGTGTCAGAAAGTCTTCCAGGACAACTCCAGCTCACACAGATGCTCTCTTTGTCTGAAATCCTTTGGACATTTCAATCATCCATTTATTTGTTTAAGAAACATTGGTAGTTACTATGTGTAAAGTGCTATGATGAGTAAAGTGCTACTGAAACAATGAATCAAACATGTGTTCTGTCCTCATGTCACTCACAGAGAAGTAAGAAAGATGTGCTCTATAGAGAAATGAATGACTCAGCTGGAAGGTAAACAGCACTGAGTTCGAAAAAAGAGTGGGTAGAGGTAGTTTGGGGTAGGGAGTGGAGTGTAGAGAGAGAGATCCTTTTGAGTTGAGGATGTTACAAGGAAGGATTTGTTCAGCAGCCAACATTTCAGTCAAGTCTTGAAATAGTTGGGCATGTGGAAGTGGAGGGAAGCCATTGCAGGTAACAAAAACAGCACGAGCAAGGAGGTGGAAAATCACAGGGTCCAAATCATTAGATTACTTGTGTTACAATGGGGAAAAAATAGGTAGTTAACTGCTCTTTAGTATAACATACATCAAGAGCTGTTATCTACCCACTGATTTGTCAATTTGCAGAGCATTTATCAATTACCAATTTCATCAATGATATCCAAGCCTGGAGATAATTCCCACCCACCCCCAATCATGTGATCTTGGAATTTTAAGGACATCTTGCAAATCATCACATCCAACTTCTCATCCATGAGGTGTCTCCCTGCAGCTTCCCAAAGGACTGAACCCATGCAGTGGAGACCTCATTTGGGAGGTGGTCATTGAGATGTCCTTTTGCTGTAATAAAGAGTCCAATGAAATGCATGTTATCCACTTGAAACTGTGGGTCAGTCTGCAGTCACAGCCTTCACTGCAAGCCTAGGTGGAGGGGTCTTTGTGGAAGGAGTCTACATACCCTGGAATGGCTGGTAGACTTTTAGGTCCTATAAGGAGAAAAGAAATGAAGAAGGGAGCGAAAAGCCATTATCACAACCTAGGTTGCAAATTTGTCAGAGTTCTCTATCCTGGCTGGACGTTGGAACCCTCTGCCAGCTTTAATGAAGCTCTTGTACTCCGGTGCCACCAACTAAACCAACAAAATCAGAATTCTTGGTGAAAGGCCTGGGCACCAATATCTTCTTGTTAAAACTTCCCGGATGATTCCAATAACGATGGGGACTACTGAAATTTCAGTCTAACAAAGGGTCACAGATAGCAGCTTGAAATACCACCACACCTTTGTGAGATAGCTTAAATTTCTGTAACTTTTCTGTGATCTTTTTTTAACTGTTTTATCTTCTGCCTTCATAATCATCAGTAAAAGTAAAATGAGAAAGGACTGTGCCTTAAATTTGAAAGAGTGGCAAGAAAGAGCTGGTGCTTGGAAGCACCGTGCTGTGAAATTCTGAGCAGTGATCAGGCAGGTGCTTTAAAAATCCTAATGCCTGGGTCTCACCTTCACAGGTTCTGATTTAATCAGACTGGGGACAGAATCCATGCATCAAGATTTTTAAAAGCTCTCACTTAATTCTAACCTATAACCAAGGTTAGACTCACTGCAGTATACTTTGATAAAGCACCAGACAGAAATGAGTGGCAGGCTGGTTTCCTATAGTCTTTGGAAAGAAAGTAAAACACAAGGCAGGAAAGGTAGTGTGAAGTAGAAGTGACTTCAGGATTTTAAGAGTCAAAAAAAACCCTATATGGCTGTTCTTTGACATTTGGTGGCAGCCATAGGATTAGAGAACACTGGGGCACATCCTTGGTGACTGAATAAAAGGTGCAAATCATCTCAGGGTGTCAGAGGTAAAGCACTCCGGGCAAGACAAGAGACAGCTGGCCAGAGGAAATGGAGTGAGACAGCTGCTGACTACACCCAGGACCCACCCAAGGCTCTTCTGTGGACAGGAGCTGCTGCAGCTTGCAAGGCAAGACACTGAAATTTACAAGTCAAAGCCAGGGAAAGGGTGGGAATAGTTCAGTCATTCACAAAAATGTGTATTAATAACCATTATAAAAATGATATAGATAATATGTAAAATAAAAAACTTCCAAAGAAAAAAGCTAAAACCCACTATGTATTACCAACACTCTTTGAAAAGCACTTAGTAATATCTTGGTATTTCCTTCTATTTACTGTGTGTGTATGTTGTAACATTGGGATCAAATTTTAAACATACTGTTTGCCTTCTCTTTTATTTATTTATTGTCTTACCACAAGAATTTACTTTTTTTTAAGTTGTTTTTGTTAATGTGGCCTTTTTAAAATTAAATTTTCCAGTTTATTACAGTATATATAAGAAAACTGTATATTGTTGTATTTTATTATTTTTATATTTACTTTTTGTCATGTAATTTTCCTACACATTTATGTTTTTAAGGGTTTTACAGGTCACTTAGTATGTAAATTTATTATTTCTATATATATATATTTATTATTTTCTAATGTGATTTTTTTAATACAATTTCTTGCATTAACTAGCACTTCCAGAACAATGTTAAATAATAATCATGATAATGAATATACTTGTCTCATTCTTTAATTTAATAGAAATGCTTTTAATATTTTCCCATTAAGTATGATGCTGGCTTTGAGGATGAGTTAGTTTCTTTCTTTTTTTTTTTTTTTTTTCCATTTTATTTATTTATTTATTTATTTATTTAAATTTTATTTTGTCGATATACATTGTGGCTGATTATTACTCCCCATCACCAAAACCTCCCTCCCTTCTCCCTCCCCCCTCCCCCCCAACAATGTCCTTTCTGTTTGCTTGTCATATCAACTTCAAGTAATTGTGGTTGTTATATCTTCTTCCCCCACCCGGTTTTGAGTGTGTGTGTGTGTGTGTGTGTGTGTGTGAATTTATTTATTAATTTTTAGCTCCCACCAATAAGTGAGAACATGTGGTATTTCTCTTTCTGTGCCTGACTTGTTTCACTTAATATAATTCTCTCAAGGTCCATCCATGTTGTTGCAAATGGCAGTATTTCATTCGTTTTTATAGCAGAGTAGTATTCCATTGTGTAGATGTACCACACTTTCCGTATCCACTCATCTGATGATGGACATTTGGGCTGGTTCCAACTCTTGGCTATTGTAAAGAGTGCTGCGACGAACATTGGGGAACAGGTATACCTTCGACTTGATGATTTCCATTCCTCTGGGTATATTCCCAACAGTGGGATAGCTGGGTCGTATGGTAGATCTATCTGCAATTGTTTGAGGAACCTCCATACCATTTTCCATAGAGGCTGCACCATTTTGCAGTCCCACCAACAGTGTATGAGAGTTCCTTTTTCTCCGCAACCTCACCAGCATTTATTGTTCAGAGTCTTTTGGATTTTAGCCATCCTAACTGGGGTGAGATGGTATCTCAATGTGGTTTTGATTTGCATTTCCCGGATGCTGAGTGATGTTGAGCATGTTAACATGTTAGGTAGGTATCTATCTATTCCTATTTTATTGTGAGGTTTCAAAAATCAAAATGAATATTAAATATAATCAAATGCCTTTTTAGCATCTGTGGAAATGATCACGTAACTTCTCTTTAGATCTCTTAATATTATAATATGTATTAATAAATGTCCTAATTTCAAGCTAACACCACTGTACCGGAACAAATCTCACATACTTACAGTGAATTATTTTTGTAATATATTACTGAAATAATTTGTTAATATGTTATTCAGGAATTTATATTAGAATTTAAGTGGTAAGCTGCATTTTCTTTTCTTTGAGCTAGTTGCACATACTTCATAAAAAGAATTTGGAAGCTTTCTTTTATATTCTCAAAAAGTTCAATTATCATTACAAACTTCCCTGTGACATTTTCTGAACGTGATTCTTTTTATTGGTGGCATTTGGAGTATAGCTCATTCTTCACTTTTTCCACAATAGTCAGTCTGTTTAGATTTTCTAATTGTTCTAAAATAATTTTAATAAATTATATTTTCACAGAAAACTATCCATTTCATTGCACAGAGTTCAAAAACTAGAATTTAACATTTTTTAAATTTCCTATGGGGCTTTGGTTATTTTCTCCTTATCACTTCTTATTTTTCACATTTATACTTCCTTTTTATTAATGATTAGGTCACTAGTTAAAGGCTTACCAATTTCACTTTGCCCAAATGAACCTGTTTTCAACTTTGTTTATTTCTTTTGTCTATTTTCTAATTTATTATTTTGTTTGTTTTCTTTCTGTTTGTTTTTTATTTTAATTTATCAATATACAATGTACTTGATTTTTGTGTCCCTTTACCAATTCCTCTTTACTCCCTCCCTCTATCCCCTCCCGCCATCAACATCATATCTGTTCACGTCTTAAAAAGTTCAAGGAATTGTTGTGATTGTTGTGTCTTCCCCACCCCTCCCCAACATTTGTTTGTATATTTACTTATTTATTTATGTTTAGCTCCCACAAATAAGTGAGACTATGTGGTATATCTCTTTCTGTGCCTGATTTATTTCACTTAACATAATTTTTTCTAAGGCCATTCATGTTGCTGTGAATGGTAGTATTTCATTCTTTCTTACAGCAGAGTAGTATTCCATTGTATAGATATACCACAGTTTCCTTATCCACTCATCTGATGATGGACATTTGGGCTGGTTCCAACTCTTGGCTATTGTAAATAGAGCTGCAATAAACATTGGAGTACAGGTATTCCTTTGACATGATAATTTCCATTCCTCTGTGTATATGCCCAGCAGTGGAATCGCTGGATCATATGGTAGATCTATCTGTAATTGTTTGAGGAACCTCCATACCATTTCCCATAAAGGCTGCACCATTTTGCAGTCCAACCAACAATGTATGAGAGTTCCTTTTTCTCCGCAACCTCGCCAGCATTTATCGTTCAGAGTCTTTTGGATATTAGCCATCCTAACTAGGGTGAGAAGGTATCTCAGTGTGGTTTTGATTTGCATTTCCCAAATGCTGAGTGTTGAGCATTTTTTCATGTGTCTGTTGGCCATTTGTATATCTTGCTTTGAGAAATGCCTATTCAGCTGCTTTGCACATTTTTTAATTGGATTATTTGTTTTTTGTTGTAAAGTTGTTTGAGTTCCTTGTATATTCTGGATATTAATCCTTTGTCAGATGTATATTTTGCAAATATTTTCTCCCACTCTGTTGGTTGTCTTTTAACTCTGTTAATTGTTTCTTTTGCTATGCAGAAGCTTTTTAGTTTGATACAATCCCATTTGTTTATTTCTCCTTTGGTTGCCTGTGCTTAGGGGGGTGTATTCATGAAGTTAGTACCCACTCCTACTTTCTGGAGTGTTTCCTCTATGTTTTTTTTAAGAAGTTTTATTATTTCTGGAATGGAAAGATGGCAAGTGAACAACCTAACACTTCACCTTAAAGAACTAGAAAAACAAGAACAATCCAAACCTAAAGTTAGCAGGCGGAAAGAAATCATTAAGATCAGAGCAGAATTGAATGAAATTGAAAACCAAAAAACAATTCAAAAGATCAACGAATCAAAAAGTTGGTTTTTTGAAAAGATAAATAAAATTGACAAACCATTAGCATGGCTAACAAAGAAAAGAAGAGAGAAGACTCAAATAACAAAAATTAGAAATGAAAAAGGCGATATTACAACTGATTCATCTGAAATACAAGGAATCATTTGAGACTACCATAAACAACTATACGCCAACAAATTTGAAAATCTGGAGGAAATGGATAAATTTCTGGATACACACAAGCTCCCAAAACTGAACCATGAAGACGTAGAAAATTCGAACAGACCAATAACAATAAAGGAGATTGAAGCTGTTATCAGAGGCTCCCAACAAAGAAAAGCCCAGGACCAGATGGATTCACAGCAGAATTTTACCAAACATTCAAACAGGAATTGACACCGATTATTTACAAACTATTCCAAAAGACTGAAACGGACGCAAATCTCCCAAACTCATTCTATGAAGCAAACATCATCCTGATACCAAAACCAGGTAAAGATATAACCAAAAAAGAAAACTACAGGCCGATATCCTTGATGAATATAGATGCAAAAATCCTCACTAAAATACTAGCAAACAGAATACAGCAACACATACGTCAAATTATTCACCATGATCAAGTGGGATTCATCCCAGGGATGCAAGGTTCCACATACACAAATCAATAAATGTGAGACACCATATTAATAAACTCAAACACAAGGACCATATGATCATCTCTATAGATGCTGAAAAAGCATTTGATAAAGTTCAGCAGTCATTCATGACAAAGACCCTCTATAAGTTAGGTATACAGGGAAAATATCTCAACATAATTAAAGCCATATATGCCAAACCCACTGCCAATATCATCCTGAATGGGGAAAAGCTGAAAGCTTTTCCTTTAAGAACAGGAACTAGACAAGGATGCCCACTCTCACCACTCCTATTCAACATAGTGTTGGAAGTACTAGCCAGAGCAATCAGAGAAGAGAAGGAAATAAAGGGCATCCAGATTGGAAAAGATGAAGTCAAACTGTCCCTGTTTGCAGATGACATGATCCTATATATCGAACAGCCTAAAACCTCTACAAAAAAACTCTTGGAATTGATAAATGATTTCAGCACAGTAGCAGGATACAAAATCAACACACAAAAATCAGTAGCATTTCTTTTCTCCAATAGTGAACATGCAGAAAGAGAAATCAAGAAAGCCTGCCCATTTACAATAGCCACCAAAAAATAAAATACTTAGGAATTGAGTTAACTAAGGAGGTGAAAAATCTCTATAATGAGAACTACAAACCACTGCTGAGAGAAATTAGAGAGGATACAAGAAGATGGAAAGATATCCCATGCTCTTGGATTGGAAGAATCAACATAGTGAAAATGTCCATACTACCCAAAGTGATATACAAATTCAATGCAATCCCCATCAAAATTCCAAAGACATTTTTCTCAGAAATGGAAAAAACTATCCAGACATTTATATGGAACAATAAAAGACCACGCATAGCCAAAGCAATGCTGAGCAAAAAAAATAAAGCTGGAGGCATAACACTACCTGACTTTAAGCTATACTACAAAGCTATAGTAACCAAAACAGTATGGTACTGGCATAAAAACAGACACACTGACCAATGGAATAGAATAGACAATCCAGAAATCAACCCACACACTTACTGCCATCTGATCTTTGACAAAGGCACAAAGCCTATTCACTGGGGAAGGGACTGCCTCTTCAGCAAATGGTGCTGGGATAACTGGATATCCATATGCAGGAGAATGAAACTAGATCCATACCTCTCACCAAATACTAAAATCAACTCAAAATGGATTAAAGATTTAAATATACACCCTGAAACAGTAAAACTTCTTAAAGAAAACATAGGAGAAACACTTCAGGAAATAGGACTGGGCACAGACTTCATGAATACGACCCCAAAAGCACGGGCAACCAAAGGAAAAATAAACAAATGGGATTATATCAAACTAAAAAGCTTCTGCACAGCAAAAGAAACAATTAAAAGAGTTAAAAGACAACCAACAGAGTGGGAGAAAATATTTGCAAAATATACATCTGACAAATGATTAATATCCAGAATATATAAGGAACTCAAACAACTTTACACGAAGAACAAGCAACCTAATTAAAAAATGGGCAAAAGAGCTAAGTAGGCATTTCTCTAAGGAAGATATACAAATGGCCAACAGACATATGAAAAAATGCTCAACATCACTCAGCATCCAGTAAATGCAAATCAAAACTACACTGAGATACCATCTCACCCCAGTTAGGATGGCTAAAATCCAAAAGACTCTGAACAATAAATGCTGGCGAGGTTGCGGAGAAAAAGGAACTCTCATACATTGTTGGTGGGACTGCAAAATGGTGCAGCCTCTATGGAAAATGGTATGGAGGTTCCTCAAACAATTGCAGATAGATCTACCATATGACCCAGCTATCCCACTGCTGGGTATATACCCAGAGGAATGGAAATCATCAAGTCGAAGGTATACCTGTTCCTCAATGTTCATCGCAGCACTCTTTACAATAGCCAAGAGTTGGAACCAGCCCAAATGTCCATCATCAGATGAGTGGATACGGAAAGTGTGGTACATCTACACAATGGAATACTACTCAGCTATAAAAACGAATGAAATACTGCCATTTGCAACAACATGGATGGACCTTGAGAGAATTATATTAAGTGAAACAAGTCAGGCACAGAAAGAGAAATACCACATGTTCTCACTGATTGGTGGGAGCTAAAAATTAATATATAAATTCACACACACACACACACACACAAAACCGGGTGGGGGAAGAAGACATAACAACCACAATTACTTGAAGTTGATATGACAAGCAAACAGAAAGGACATTGTTGGGGGGAGGGGGGAGGGAGAAGGGAGGGAGGTTTTGATGATGGGGAGCAATAATCAGCCACAATGTATATCGACAAAATAAAATTTAAAAAAAAAAGAAGTTTTATTGTTTCTGGATGTATATTTAATTATTTAATCCATTTTGAGTTGATCTTGATAGATGGTGAGAGGTACGTGTCTACTTTCATTCTCCTGCATACAGATATCCAGTTTTCTCAGTACCATTTAGTGAAGAGGCATAGACTTGGTGCCTTTGTTAAAGATCAAATGGCTATAGATGTATGGGTTGATTTCTGGATTCTCCATTTTGTTCCATTGATCCATGTGTCTGTTTATATGTGAGTACCATGCTGTTTTGGTTATTATAGCTTTGTAATATAGTCTAAAGTCAGGTAGTGTTATGCCTCCAGCTTTATTTTTAATTGCTCAGAATTGCTTTCGCTATTCATGGTCTTTTGTTATTCCATATAAATGTTAGGATAGTTTTTTCCATTTCTGAGGAAAATGTCTTTGGAATTTTGATGGGGATTGAATTGAATCTGTAGATCACTTTGGGTAATATGGACATTTTCACAATGCTAATTCTTCTGATCCAAGAGCATGGCATATCTTTCCATCTTCTTGTGGCCTCTTTAATTTCTCTCAACAGTGGTTTGTAGTTCTCATCATAGAGATTTTTCACATCTTTGGTTAACTTTATTCCTAAGTATTTTATTGTTTTGGTGTCTGCTGTAAATGGGCTACCTTCTTGATTTCTTTTTCTGCATGTTCACTGTGGGAGTATAGAAATGCTACTGATTTTTCTGTATTGATTTTGTATCCTGCAACTTTGCTGAAAGCATTTATCCACTCTAAGAGTTTTGTGTAGAGGCTTTAGGCTGTTCGATATATAGGATCATATCATCTGCAAACAGGGACAGTTTGACTTCACATTTTCCAATGGATGCCTTTATTTCCTTCTCTTCACTGATTGCTCTGACTAGTACTTCCAACACTATGTTGAATAGGAGTGGTGAGAGCAGACATCCTTGTCTAGTTCTTGTTCTTAAGGAAAAAGCTTTCAGCTTTTCCCCATTCAGGATGATATTGGCAGTGGGCTTATCATATATGGCTTTAATTACATTGAGATACTTTCCATTTATACCTAACTTGTAGAGAGTTTTTATCATGAAAGAATGTTGGATTTTGTCAAATGCTGTTTCAGTATCTATAGAGATGATCATATGGTCTTTGTCTTTGATTTTATGGATGTGGTGTATCACATTTACTGATTTGCATATGTTGAACCAACCTTGCATCCCTGGTATAAATCCCACTTGATCATGGTGTATAATTTTATGTATGTGTTGCTGTATTCTGTTAGCTAGTATTTTATTGAGGATTTTTGCATCTATATTCATCAAGGATATTGGTCTGTAGTTTAGTTTTTTGGTGTATCTTTGTCTGGTTTTGGTATCAGAGTGACGTTTGCCTCATAGAATGAGTTTGGTTGAATGGCCTCTGTTTCAATCTTTTGGAATAGTTTGTGGAGAATTGATATCAATTCCTCTTTGAAGGTTTGGTAGAATTCTGCAGTGAAGCCATCCATTCCTGACTTTTCTTTGTTGGGAGACTTCACTTGACAGCTTCAATCTCTTTTATTGTTATTGCTCTGCTCAGATATTCTTCATCTTCTTGGCTCAGTTTTGGTAGTTTGAGTGTGTCTAGAAAGTAATCCATTTCCTCCAGTTTTTCACATCTGTTGGCATATAGTTGTTTATAGTTGTTTATAGTTGGCATATAGTAATCTCTAATGATTCTTTGTATTTCTGAGCTATCAGCTGTAATATCACCTTTTTCATTTCTAATTTTTGTTATTTGGGTCTTCTCTCCTCTTTTATTCATTAGCCTTGCTAATGGTTTGTCAATTTTATTTATCTTTTTAAAAAATCAATTATTTGTTTCATTGATCTTTTGTATCATTTTGGAGCTTTCTATTTCATTTAGTTCTGCTCTGACCATAATTATTTCTTTCCATCTGCTAACTTTGGGTCTGGATTGTCCTTGTTTTTCTACTTCTTTAAGGTGAAGTGTTAGGTTCTTTACTTGCCATCATTCTATTCTTCTCAAGTATTTAATATGATAAATTTCCCCCTTAGTACTGCTTTTGCAGTATCCTACAGGTTTTGTATGATGTGTCATTATTTTCATTAGTTTCAAGAAACTTTTTGATTTCCTGTTTGATTTCTTCTTGGACCCATATGTCATTCAGTAGAATGTTGCTTAATTTCCATGTGTTTGTATAGTTTCCAGAGTTTCATTTGCTATTAATTTCTAATTTGAATCAGTTGGGATCTGAAAAAATAGATGGGATAACTCTAATTTTTTTGAATTTGTTTAGACTTGCTTTGTGACCTGACATGTGGTCTATCCTGGAGAATGTTCCATGTGCTGATGAGAAGAATGAATATTCTGAGGTTGTTGGACGGAATGTTCTGTAGATATCTGCCAAGTCCAATTGGTCTAATGTGTTGTTTAGATCTTGTGTTTCTCTGTTGATTTTTTGCACAGATGATCTGTCCAATGTTGAGAGTGGGGTGTTCACATCCCCTGTTATTATGGTATTAGTGTCTATCTCATTCTTTAGGTCTAATAGTGTTTGCATTATAAGTTTGACTGCTCCAGTGTTGGGCGTGTACATGTTTGTGATTGTTATGTCTTCTTGATGGATAGATCCTTTTATCATTATATAGTGGCCTTCTTCATCTCTTTTTATGGTTTTTGATTTAAAGTCTATTTTATCTGATATAAGAATAGCTACTCCATCTCATTTTTTGTTTCTCTTTGCAGGGTATATCTTTTTCCATCCTTTTACTCTTAGTCTGTGTGTCTTTACAGGTGAGGTGAGTACCTTGGAGGCAGCATATTGTTGGGTCCATCCTTTTAATCCAGTCAGTTAGTCTGGGTCTTTTGATGGGGAATTTAATCCTTTTACATTGAGTTGTTATTGAGAGGTGTTGATTTACTCCTAGCATTTTATTGATTTTTGTTTGGATGTCTTAAGTATCTTTTGTTCCTTTTTTTCTGATTTATTGTTTGTCTTCTGTGTTTGTTGGTTTCTTGGGGTGGTAAACTTTTTTTCTCTTTACTGTTAGCATTTTTTGTTTTACTAGTGGGTTTTGCTCTTTCTTGAGTATTCATGGCAGTGATGGTTGTTTTTCAGGTACCAAACCCAGTACTCCCTTGGATATTTCTTGTAAGTTTGGTCATGTTTTCCTGGTCGTGAAGTCCTATAGTTTTTGTTTGTCTGAGAAATATACTATTTGTCCTTCATTTTGGAAGGATAGCCTTGCTGGGTAAAGTATTCTTTGATGGCAATTTTTGTCCTTTAGTATTTTGAATATATCATCCTATTCTTTTCTGGCTTTTAGGGCTTCCAATGAAAACCCTGATGTTAGTCTGATTGGGGCTCTCTTATAGGTGACTTGATGCTTCTCTCTTGAAACTTTTAAGATTCTCTCTTTGTCATTGAGTTTTGCCAATTTGACTATAACATGTCTTGGAGAGGACCTTTCCAGGTAGAACATGTCTGGGGATCTTTGAGCCTCCTGAATCTGAAGATCTGTCATTTTTCCTGTCCCCGGGAAGTTTTCTGCTATTATTCCATTGAATATGTTTTCAATGCCATTTCATTTTTCCTCCCCTTCTGGAATACCCACGATTCAGATATTTGAGGACTTAAGGTTGTCAGTTATCTCTTTTATATTTTCTTCAATTTTTTAAATTCTTTTTTTTTTTTTTTTTTTTTTGGTCCACCTGTGTTATTTTGAACAGCCTGTCTTCAAGTTCTGAAATCCTCTCTTCTGCTTGTTTTAGTCTGCTGGTTAGACTCTCTGTTGTGTTTTTTATTTTGTTGAATGAATCCTTCACCTCCACAACCTCTGCTACATTCTTTTTCAGGGCATTGATTTCTTTGTACATTTCTTCTTTCAGGTCCTGTATACTTTTTCTCATTTCATTGTGTTGTTTAACTGAGTTTTCTTGTATCTCATTTAGTTTCCTTAGAATCGTTGCTTGAAATTCCTTGCCAGTTATTTCAAGGACTTCCTCCTGTTCTATAGGGTCTAGAGCTTGAGAGTTATTATTTTCCTTTGGTAGTGTCATACTTTCTTGATTTTTCATATTTCTGTTTTCTTTCTTTTGATATTTAGTCATTGTGACAAGAGATTTCACCATCCACTTGTTCGACCCTAGTATCTGGCTTGGATTCTGAAGGGGCTGCCAATTTGTTGTGGCTGCCTCAGGGCCTATGGGCTGGCAGCTCAGGCCTCTCAAGGCCACGAGGACTGGCCTGGGCTTGGAGTCCAACAGCGTGATGCCTCAGGGTCCTGTGGGCCCGGCAGCTCTCAGGCCTCTCTAGGTGGCACAGAGTGGCCTTAGCTGGGGTTCCACTGGCACATGGTGCCTGTCTGTTCCAGGGCAGGTGGCTCAGGGCCCTGTCTATTTTCTAATTTATTACTAAGTACTTCCTTTGGGTTTCCTTAAGCTTATTTTGTTTTCTTATTCTAATCATAAATTGGCTAATTCTTTTAATTTCAATAATTTCTGTTTATTAAAAAACGTATCTTTTGACTTACAGCTATAAAATAAATAAGGAAGTTGACATAGCTTCACTATGTCTACTTGCTCTTCCTTCTTCTCTCAATTTTATTAGACATGCTGTTTCTACATTGCCATGGTTCATAATATTTATTTTATATTGTGAAAATACAATCCCTACATATGTACTAGAGTGAAATACAATCAGTGCCTTTCATCAGTTCTTTTGCAGTACTTTTAAATTTTTTAAAAATTTTTATTGTACATATCTGTGGGGCACAGCATCAAACAATACCTGTGTGCAACATGTGATGTTCAGATCAGGAGAATCAGCACATCTACCATTGCACAGGGCAATTAATCTTCACAGACCCCACCAGCTCCTCCTCCCTTCCCTTGCTCCCCTGTCAACCCAGCTCTGTAGCTCTGTTCCCCTCTCCCCCAAAATCTAACATATTATTCTGATTGCTGAATCCCTTTTCCTCCTTTATTTATTTGCTCATTTATTCATCTATTTTTGTATTAGCTCTCACATATAAGTGAGGACATGCAATATTTCCCTTTCTGTGCCTGGCTTATTTCACAACATAATTTTCTGTAAGTTCATCTGTCTCACTATGAATGGCAGTATTTCATTCTTTCTTATGGCAGAGTAGTATTCCATTGTATAAATATATCATATTTTCCTTATGCACTCATCCATTGATGGACATTTAGATGATTCCAACTCTTGGCTATTGTAAACAGAGTTGTAATAAACATGGGAGTACCAATGTCCATCAGATATGATGATTTCCCTTCCTTTGGGTATAGACCAAGCAGTGGGACTGCTGGATCATAAGGCAGTTCCATCTGTAGTTGTTTGAGAAACCTCCATACCATTTTCCAAAATGGCTGCACCATTTTACAGTCCCACCAGCTGTGCAGGAGGGTTCCTCTTTCCCTGCATCCTCACCAGCATTTGTTATTCTGTCTTTTTGATAGTAGCCAGCCTAACTGGGGTGAGATGGTATCTCAGTGTGGTTTTGATTTGCATTTCCCTGATGTTGAATGATGTTGAGCATTTTTTCATGTGTCTGTTGGCCATTTGTGTATCTTCCTTAAGAAATGCCTATTCTGCTCCTTTGCCCATTTTTTAATGGGGTTACTTTTTTTTTTACTGTTAAGTTGTTAGAATTCCTTGTATATTCTGGATGTTAACCCTTTTTCTGGAAGCATATTGTGCAAATATTTTCTCCCATTCTGTTGGTTGTCTTTCTGCTCTGTTAATTGTTTTTGCTGTACAGAAGCTTTTTAGTTTGATATAATCCCGTTTATTTTTCCTTTTGTCACCTGTGCTTTTGGGTCATGTTTGTAAAGTCTATTCCCAGTCCTACTTCCTGAAGTTTCCCATATGTTTTCTTTTAGGAGTTTTATAGTGTCGGGATGTATATTTAATTTTTTAATCCATTTTGAGTTGATTTTGGAATATAGCAAGAAGTACGGGTCTAGTTTTATTCTTCTACATATGGATGTCCAATTTTCCCAGCACTATTTATCAAAGAGGCAGTCTTTTCCCCAGTGTATGTTCTTGGTGCTTTGTTGAAGATCAGTTGGCTATAGGTATATGGACTGATTTCTGGGATTTTACGTTGTGTTCCATTGGTCCATGTGTCTGGTTTTATGCAAGTACCATGCTGTTTTGGTTACTACAGGCTTTGTAGCATAATTTGAAGTCAGGCAGTGCTATGCCTCTGGGTTTACTTTTTTTGCTCAGGATTGCTTTGGCTATTTTGAGGTTTTGTTTTCTATATGAATATTAGGGTTATTTTTTCTTTTTCTGTGAAAAATGTCATTGGTATTCTGATGCGGATCGCTTTGAATCTGTAGATCTCTTTGGGTAGTATGGACATTTTCACAATGTTAATTCTTCCAATCCAAGGGCACAGAATATCTTTCCATCTTCTTGTGTCTTCTTTAATTTCTTTCAACAATGATTTGTAATTCTCATTGTAGAGATCTGTCACTTCCTTGGTTAACTTTATTCCTAGGTATTTTACTTTTTTAGTGACTATTGTAAATGGGCTAGCTTTCTTGATTTCTTTTTCAGCTAGTTCATTGTTGGAATAGAAAAATGCTACTGATTTTTGCATGTTGATTTGTATCCTGCAACTTTGCTGAAATTGTTCATCAACTCTAAGAGTTTTTGTGTAGGATCTTTAGGCTTCTCTCTATATAGGATCATGCCATCTTTAAACAGGTACTATTTTTTGTTAGTTGAAGTTTGTCCTCTAATTGTTTATTCTGTGGGCTCATAGAAAAATTATTCTTGAGTTGTTGCATATCCAAACATGTTAAGCTGTTGCTTATCTATTTAAACAACAGTTTCTCTTGGCATGATATTCTTGAATCACACTTTGTTTCCCTGAAGACTTCATAAGCAATGCTCTATTTTTTCTAGCCTTGAGTGCTTCTATAAAGAAATATGATAAGCCTCTTTTTTTCCCATTGTGACTCGATCTTTTCTACCACTGTACCCAAAGAATTCATTATTTTTTAATTCCAATAACTTTACCAGGACTATCTTAGAATGAAACTTCTGTTTCTGTTTTTCCTGGCACATGTTGTGCCTTTTCAATCTTCAGAAACTAGTCTTCACTTATTTCTGGAGAGTTTTCTCTTATTTTAATTGTATGTTTTTCCTCTACTTTTTGCCTGAGTACTATTATCTCACATTTCATCTTCTGTTTTCTTGAAACACCTCCCTGAGATCTTGTATCTCTGCTTTATGTTCTTGTTATACAGAATTGAATGCTTTATTACATGTGTTAAGTACCTGTCTTTTATTTTTTATGTTATTCAGCTGCTCTGTGGCACCAGGTTTCTTCTGAGTGTTTGGAACCTAGAATTTGTTTTTCCTGGTATCTCTCCTCCTCCACCCCTTTATTTCTTGGGTATCTTTGACTAGATCTTGTTCTGGTTTCTTTTTGAGGACTAAATGAAATGAAAGGATTCTGAACCAGTCTTTTGTGAGAGGTTTTTGTTTGGGAGAGGCACATGTCTTGATTCATGATTGTTTGTGTGTACTTTACTTCTCTATAGTCCATGCTGAAATGCAGCTTTGGAACTGCTAACAATGCAGTTTTCCTGCTTTTACAGTCTCACCTAAAAATGACAAAACAGTTTACCTGGATTTCTTTTTTTCTTTTTTTTTTTTTTTTTTTTTTTGTCTTTTTTGTGACCAGTACTCAGCCAGTGAGTGCACCGGCCATTCCTATATAGGATCCGAACCCGCGGCAGGAGCGTCACCATGCTCCCAGCACTGCACTCTCCCGAGTGCGCCACGGGCTTGGCCCTTACCTGGATTTCTTATTCAGTCCTGCCTCCTCTGCTTCTCATATCCAACCTGAGACCAGAGAAGATCACACCACCAACCTGTACAGTCAATTCCTATTTTTATGAAGAGGGGTTTTTAAAAGAAATTTTTTGGTGAGCATATTCCCAGTCATATCAGTCATATTGCTACAGCCTCTCTGATTTCTGGAATTTCCTGAACCACATCTGCCCCTGAATTTCATCGCCTCAGCTCAGGCAGTGATCACCTGTTCCCTTCTTTTAGAGTTACCAGGCTCCAACTGCTTCTTATCCTCTAATTCCGGTCCATCCTATGCAAGAGTTACCAGGCTCCAACTGCTTCTTATCCTCTAATTCCAGTCCATCCTATGCAAGAGAAAGACTTTACTCTTCATGAATCTCCAGACCCTCTTATTCCATGGGCAATAGAGACATTGATATTTTTTGATGCAGAGCTTGACATAAAATTTGAAAGTTTTAATTCAATATGGCTTTACAAATATGAGGGTACTTCAAAAAGTTCATGGAAAAATAAAATTAAAAGATAATATGAATCTTTCCATGAACTTTTTGAAGTACCCTTGTACATTCCTGCTTCATTTGAGGACTTCTCCTTACAGCCATTCATTCAATCTACCATGCTGAGTCAAGGACAGGTGGAAGACCAGTGCCTGTGCCTAATCCTAATGGCACCCAACAGTAACCAGCCCACCGGCCATGCTTACAACTTTGATTTTAGAGAGGAGCAGCAGACAACATAAAAAAAGTAAATAATTTTAAATTAAGCTGTTATTTGAAGTCCAATGTAAGAGCTTAAGTAGCAATAATAACACTAGCAGTTTACTGAACAAGGGATTTTGAATTTATAGTTCAGAATATGGTTTCTCGTCTTGGAGAAATGTAGTTGGCTGGTCTTTCTGAAATCTACAATCATGGGTGTCTTCTCTCTGATTCTTGCTTAATCTTCACTATTTCTAGAAGACTTGGAACCTAAGTAATGTTTGCAAATACTTTCTAGTTTCTCTGGAAATATCGTTAATTTTTCTATTTTGAAATCTGCTTATTGGTCTCTGCTTCTATGAGGTTGAATTTTTAGATTTCACATATAAGTGAGATCATACAGTATTTGTCTTTCTGTGCCTGAGTTACTTCACTTAGCATAATGTCCTCCAGTTTTACTACAAGAATAGACTTTCAATGTTCTCACCAAAAAATAATAAGTTGGTGAAGTGATGGATGTATTAATCAGCTTGATTAAACCTTTTGCCAGTGTATACACAGATCAAAATACCACATTGTATCCCACAAACATACACAATTATAATTTGTTGATTAAAAATAAGTTTTAAAAAAATAATCTGTTTATTGGTTTGGCTTGATCTCTCAGAGAAATATGGGAAATTCCATTTTACTCCCACTATATTCAAAGAGAAATCTTCTTTTACTTTTTATTTAATGAATTTTATTGTGTATATTTAAGGTATACCACATAATGTTATGAGATATATAGAGTAAAAATGTTTACTATAGTGAAATAGATTAACATATCCATGGGCTCATATAATTACCTATTTTCCATCTATGGCAAGAGAAGCTATAATCTACTCATTTAGCAAAAATCCTGAATACAATACACTGTTATTAAGTATATGTTGCACGTTGTACATTAGATCTTTTTGTTGGTTTGTTTTTGTTTTTGTTTTTGGCAACTGGCCAGTATGGAGATCTGAACCTGCGACCTTGGTGTTATCAGCACCATGCTCTAACCAAGTGAAATAACCAGCCAGCCTTTACATTAGATCTTTTAACTCATTTTCCCACATATTTTGACCCCTTCAGATAGAAGACAATGGGAGAAAGGGGGTGGTGGTGGCATCAGGCATCTCAGCTGAGAGCAGGTAAAGGTGCTGAGGTGATGAGGAGGTCAGTGAGTGAGGTGTGTGGCCTGGGGAGTGGGAAAATACTCACCTAGACAACTGGAAACTTACTATGGGGATTTAAACAGAAATTATTTAAAATGTTTATGTTGAATAAGTAAAAGAGCGTACTGACACCTCCCCTGCTGTGACATTTCCTCACAGGAACTCATGGAGCCAGAAGCTGGGACCAACATGACAGCCATTACTGAGTTCATTCTACTGGGCCTAGTGGAAACAGAAGCGATGCAGTCTGTGGTCTTTGTGCTCTTCTTCTTTGCCTACCTGATCACAGTTGGGGGCAACCTCAGCATCCTGGCAGCCATCCTGGTGGAGCCCAAACTCCACACCCCCATGTACTTCTTCCTGGGGAACCTATCAGTGCTGGATGTTGGGTGCATCAGTGTCACTGTTCCCTCCATGTTGGGTCGTCTCCTGTCCCACAAGCGTACAGTTCCCTATGGAGCCTGCCTCTCCCAACTCTTCTTTTTCCATCTTCTGGCTGGGATGGACTGCTTCCTGTTGACAGCCATGGCCTATGACCGATTCCTGGCCATCTGCCGGCCCCTCACCTACAGCACTCACATGAGCCAGACAGTCCAGAGGATATTGGTGGCTGTGTCTTGGGCTTGTGCCTTCACCAATGCACTCACCCACACTGTGGCCATATCCACACTCAACTTTTGTGGTCCCAATGTGATCAACCACTTCTACTGTGACCTCCCACAGCTCTTCCAGCTCTCCTGCTCCAGCACCCAACTCAATGAGCTGCTGCTCTTTGTAGCAGCATCCTTCATGGCTGTGGCCCCCTTGGTCCTCATCACTGTGTCTTATGTCCACGTGGTAGCTGCTGTGCTACGAATCCGCTCTACCCAGGGCAGGAAGAAAGCCTTCTCCACATGTGGCTCCCACCTCACTGTGGTGGGCATCTTCTATGGGACAGGCGTCTTCAGCTACATGAGGCTGGGTTCAGTGGAGGCTTCAGACAAGGACAAAGGGGTTGGGGTTTTCATGACTGTTATCAATCCCATGCTCAACCCACTCATCTACAGCCTCAGAAACACTGACGTTCAGGGTGCTCTGTGTCAGGTCCTTGTGGGGAGGCAGTCACTGACCTGAGAGGTTATTGGGTCCCTCCTTTCCTGCCTTTTCTGGACTTAGGAAAATTTCTCATGTAGCCAGCAATCAGAAAAACTGGTCTATAGCCATTTTTCCTATCTCCTGATGCCTGAATATCGATGTTATGTGTTTGTCCCACAAGGAAACCCTACGTCATTCATTCATTCATTCATTCATTCATTCATTCATTCAACAAATATTTATTGAATTACTTCTATAATCCAAACAGTCTTCTAGGGCATTGGTGAACAAAATGGACAAAAGTCTCTGCACTCAAGCAAATCTTATGCTATAAAGGTAGGCAAAGTAAATTAGTAAGCATCATATATAGTAACACCACATGGTGATAAGTTCTATAAAAAACAAATAAACAAATAAGATAGGGGGATATGAAGTTAAGTTCTGCCAAGCAAACCCCCTGGGTAAGTTGCTACCTTGTTTTTGGCTGTGCATATTCTGGGCAGAGTTGAAGCCTTGGCAGCAGCAATGTCCTACAGGGAAGAGACATTTGGTTAATCACAGCCTAAGTAACCTTTTGGTGGGGATGTGAGATTCCTGTAGATCAGAGTGTGGAAAGATGAAAGATGAAAGATGTTTCATGTGCATCGTGCCAAGAATCATTTCCTTTCCCCTCCAATAACTTCAGTTCCTTCTCTCCACTATCCTACAAGAATCCCATAGAATGCTTAGGGGACCAGTAGGGCCTAGAGAAGGAAAGAGACCATTAAATAAAAACCGCATTACCTTAGGACAAAAAAGGAATGTTGCTTCTCCATCCCCTGTCATGTCTTTCTCTCTTATTTGATGAGTCACTTTCCTCACACATATGATAAAGCCAATGTAAGAGTAGGCATTTATACTGCAATCAGCCCTTTAGAATTTTCACTGTAGAATGACCTTCTCCTCCAAAGTCTTACTTTTATCTCTCAAAACTCTTCACTCAGAAAACACATATCTATAAATGAAGACCCTGGGAGTGACGCCTCTTTCTCACTTTATTAGTGCGTCAGTTTAGCCCCCAACCCAGAGCACTTCTTCATCTTTATGTTTCTCCAACCTGTGGCCTATTCGTTCTTGATGCCCTCCAGCCTCCCTGGGAAAGCTGCTCACCCTGTCCTGGCTATGCTACTGTCCCTCTGCTGTATCATTTCTAAAACTGTCCCACGGCTGTACCTGGAGCTTCACTTCCCTGTGATCTCTTCTTGGGGTCAATGGACTGGAAGAATGAGCTGAGGTGAGGAGGCAATGAAAAGATATGATAGTGGGACATGGGTCAGGACTGGAGCAGAGCAATGAAGACCACATACGAGCACATGGGGAGGAAGGGTGCAGGACGGTGAGCAGAAGGGGTAAGAGGTAAGAACAGAAATGAGGGAAAGAACATGATGAGAGAATGGGAAGAGAGATGAAGCATGTCTCTTTTCTGATACTCCTGGGGCTTGAGCTTCCCTCAAAGGGCAAAATTCTTGAGAACAAAAACCAGAAATGTGGGTTGTAATTGCAGCATTCTCACTTATCCACTTCTTGTGATCTCAGAAAGTTCCTTATCATGGTTAGGCTTGTTTCCACCTATACCATAAGGGGCTGGGACAAAATCTTTGCAGAGTTCTTCACCTTTACTGATGTCTGATTATAATGATCTCAACAAACTTTTCCCAGATCCAAACACATCAGAAAGCATTTTGAGACCGTTACCACCACCACTTCCACCACTCCATCTCCTCCACGAGCATTTAACACTAACCCAACTAATTTTATCTGTTACCCCAAAAGATCCTTTTTCAGCATTGCTTTCTCCTGAGAATTTATCCTTTCCTGTGTTCTGCCTATTCCCCAGACCTAAAGGTTTCTTTAACAAGTGAGAAAGTTGTGTTTCCCTTGGGATTTCTTTCTTTGTGCCCCCAAATGTTAATATATTTATTTTAAAATCATTCAGAAATATTATACCTGATAGTGGACACATTCAATGTTATTTTGTCAAGCAGGAAATAAAAATCCATGTGTTCCTATATTGCACCAAAAATGCCATTATTCAGAGTTAACACCTGTTCAGAATTTTGTGTTCATTCCTCTAAGGATTTCATGCATATGATATGCACATTTCACAGCAGTAGGACCGTACTGTTCTGTGATCTGTTTTTTGTTTTTCCAGCACATTATGCAACATAATTTTTACCTGACAAAGACTAAAACTCTGCTGTATCTGTTTTAACGATGGCATGGTATAACATTAAACATGTAAACTATAATTGATGTAATCAAACTTCTATTGATATAATTCGGGTTGTTTCCAATTGTTCTGCAATAACAAACAATGTTCATATCTTTACAGAGCTGTCTTTCTAAATTTTTGTAATTATTTCCCTGGGATTAATTCCTATGAACAATTTTATCAGATTAAAGGAAACACAAATACAAATTTTGAGATAAACACACACGCACACATCTAAAACTTTTAGACCAGTTTACAAGTTCACTAAGTTATGATAGTGTCTGTTTACCCACATACCTACCATCAAGAGTTATAACAAATAAATATCTTCCATTTTTGCAATCTGAAGGTTGAGAAATTGCAGTCTTTTCATTTGAATTTTTAATTTTAACTAAAAGTGCATTTGAATGTCTTTTACATTGGCTATATGTATTCCTTCTTTGGGAATGGCATTTTGATATCTTTGCCCTCTTTTACATTGGATTATTTGCTTGTTAAAAATCGTTAGGAAATATTAACATATTATGGATAGCAGCCTTTTATCGTGTCATTTACAAATATTTTCTCTAACTTGACATTTCTCTTTCAATTTAATGTTTTTCCAAATAGATGTGTTGATTTTTATATAATCAATCTGTTTGTCTTTTCTTATAATGTTTCTTAATTTTGTGACTCATTTTGAATGCATAAGATTTTTTCCATCTGTATCAGGCAAGATTGGCTGCGTTACACTGTACTAACAAACAGCCATGAAGTCTCAGGGGTTTACAACAATCTGACTGCAGAGGAAGAGAACCAAAGTGTTTTTCCTACTCAACACAACACTTCTGACCAGATGTGTGGGGGTATTTCCCTACACACCAAGTAAGAAATCCTGTAGATTTTCCAATGGACACCAGCTGGGTGTCTACAATTTAACTCAATTCTGACACTATCTACCTGGAGATAGACCCACATCTAACAGGTTGACGGCTCAATCCCACAAGACTGCCCCCACTTCAGATGCCAATCACAAACCCCATATTGTAATATGTGCTTCTGACTGACAGGCTATAAATCAGGGTTCCCATGACCTCCTCTTTAGGTTCAATGAACTTGCTAGAGAGGCTCACAGAACTCAAGGAAACACTTTATTTACGTTTACCCACTTATTATAAAGGATATTACAAAGGATATAGATAAACAGCCAGATGGAAGAGATGCATAGAGTGAGGTATGTGGTGAGGGGCTTGGAGCTTCTATGCACTCTCAGGACACCACCCTGCAGGAACCGCCATGTGTTCAGCTGTCTGAATTATCCCCAAGCCATGTCCTTTTGGGTTTTTATGGAAGACTTATCACACAGCAATAATCAATTAAATCATTAGCCACTGGTGATCAACTTAACTTTCAGCCTCTCTCCCGTCCCTGGAGGTTGGGGAGCTGAGACTGAAAGTTCCAACCCTCTAATCAAGCCTTGGTCTTTCTGGTGACCAGCCCCCATCCTGAAGCTATCCAGGGGTCCCTGGGCACCATTCATCTCATTATCATACAAAAGACACTCATATCACTCCAGGGATTCCAAGAGTTTTAGGAGCTATATGCCAGGAAACTGGAACAAAGACCAAATATTTACTCCACAATATTACAAATAGCAACGGTTAATTTCTTACTCGTGATATGTCTCCACTGTGGGTGGGCTATGGCTCTTCTCCATAACATTTTCACTTTGAGACCCAAGGTGATGGAACCTGGAAATTGAGAATATTGCCAGGATTGTGGTAGACAGAAAGGAGACATAGTAAAACTGCACTGTATCTTGAAGCCTCTGCTTCGAAGTGACTCACATCACTTACATCCATGTTCCAAACCAAGCCATATGGCCACAGCTTACATCATGTCAAGGATGGAAAATCCTCCCACATGGAAGGGAAATGAATATATGTGTGCAACAGAAGCCAAGGGTCTCTGTCATCTCAGCGCTTCAGTGATACCTTCGTTCATGTCAAAGACGGCTGCAGCAGTTCCAGGAATCACATGCAGATGTTTCAAAGACCAGTGAAGAAGAGGTGTGTTTCCTCTCACATTTTACTTTTTATTAGTCAAGTAAATATTTTCTAGAGGCCCACAAGGAGATTTCCTCTTTGTGTCATTGGCCATGCTCATTCCAGTCTTGACAAGGGAAATTAAATTATCATGATTGCTTTAATGAATCAATTCATCCCTGTCCTAGTCAGCTCAGGCTGCTACAACAGACTGGGTGGCTTAAACAACAGACATTTATTTCCCACAGTTCTGGAGGCTGGTAAGTCTGAGGTCAATGTGCTGGCAGATTCAGTATCTGGTGAAGGCCCTTTCTGGCTTGCAGATGGATGCCTTCTCACTGTGTCCTTACATAGCAGGGAGAGAGAGAGAGTTCTGGTCTCTTCTTCTTTTTATGAGGGCACTAATTCCATCATGGGAGGGTCCACCTCATAACCTCATTGAAGCCTACTTACCTCCTGTGGGGAAAATAGAATAGTTTAGTCAGGCCCCTCGCCTCAGATCTGTTAGGGGGTGGCGCAGCACATTCTTTGTAAACAAGTTGTGTGAGGGTGGAGTTAGTGAGCATGCACACCAATGTATCTTTTTAGTTTGTTGCTAGTGTGTGTTCTTGAGTTTGCAGAGCAGCAGCCCTGAACTGCTGGTTGGCAGAGAGTTCATGTCTAAAAATAGAGTACATATACTTTACTGGCAGCTGCTCAGTTTTTCTTTGGACTTTGCAGGTAGCAGTTGAGTTTCTGGGTTTCTCTTTGGACTGCCTTGCTCTGAGATGACTCTTTCTTCAACCAAGGCTCCAAGGACATTTTTCCAGTTACCTAGCTCATAGACCTACATGTGAAGGGTTTGTGACCCAGTCTGGACAACAGGCTTAAGGGGTCTGTGAGCTTCAGGACCAGCCCTAGCTCTACACCTCCTCAAAGACCTCATCTCTAAATACCATCACAGAGGGGATTACGACTTCAACATATGAATTTTAAGGGACATAAGCATTAAGTCCATAGCACCCTGGAGTTAGGGAAGGATCACAAAGCATAAGACCTTGCAATTTCTGAATAAAATCAGGATGGGATTGGCAAGGAAGAAGCAAGAGGAGATGGCTATTAGGTTAAGTAGCAAGCAATGTCTGCCCTACTGAGTTAAAGTATTTAAAGTATTTACACATTTTTGTAGTAGTTGCCCTAAAGTTTGCAAGAAACATTTACAACTAATTGAAGTCCACTTTCAAGTAACATTATACCATTTCACAGGTTGTGCACATACCTCATAACAGAGTACTCCCAATTCTACCACCATATTGTTGCTATTATTATTTTGAAAAAATCGACATCTATTCAATCAGTCAAAAATAAGAAAAATAAAATATTTTATTTTACTTTCATGTGCTCCTTCTTAAATGCTTTTCCTTTTTTTATATAGATCTAAGTTTCTGTCTTACATCATTTTCTTCCTCTCTGAAGAGTATCTTTTAACATTTCTTGCATTTCTTGCAGGTCTACTAGCAACAAATCCTTCCAGTTTTTGTTTGTCTGAGAAAGTCTTTATTTCTCCTTCACTTTTAAATTCACTATATACAGACTTCTAGTTCTGGAGGTCTTTTTCTTTAAGTACTTTACATATTTTACTCTCATCTTCCTTGCATGACTCAGATGAGAAGTCTGATATTATTCTTATTGTGTTCCTCTGTAGGGAAGATGGGTATTTTCCTCTGGCTTCTTTCAAGATTCTCCTTCTGTGTTTCACTTTCTGCCATTTGAATATGATATTCCTGCCCAGCCAAGTGCACATGGAGCAGGGAGACATCCAGCAGGGGAGGCGGAAGCACCACAGAGACCACAACCCCGGTGGTGCCAGCCTGCGACCCAGCAGGAAGGCCTCACATCTGCCACCCAACTCCATCCCTGGCCCACCCGAGCATGCGTGGAGCAGGGAGATGTCCAGTAGGGAATGCAAAAGCACCACAGTGACCACACACCCTGTGGTGCCGGCACACAACCCAGCAGCCAAGCCAAGAGTACATGGAGCAGGGAGACGTCCAGCAGGGGAGGTAGAAGCACCACAGTGACCACACACCCTGCAGTGCCAGAACACAACCCAGCAGCCCAGCCTAGTGCACGTGGAGCAGGGAGACATCCAGCAGGGGAGGCAGAAGCAGCACAGAGACAACACACCCTGTGGTGCCAGCCTGCGGCGCAGCAGCATCCTAGCCAGACAATTGTGTCAAACCAGTAGACTGTGACACCCCCTGCCACAATGACTAAACATCAAAGGAAAGATACCAGAAATATGAAAAATCAAGAATGTACACCACCAAAGGGTAATAACTCTCAAGCTCTAGATCCTATAGAACAAGAAGCCCTTGAAACGTCTGACAAGGAATTTCGAGTGATAATTCTAAGGAAACTGAATGACATACAAGAAAACTCAGCTAGACAACTTGAGGAAATGAGGAAAAGTATACAGGACCTGAAAGAAGAAATGTACAAGGAAATTAATGCCCTGAAAAAGAATGTAGCAGAGCTTGCCGAGCTGAAGAATTCATTCAATGAAATAAAAAACACAACAGAGAGCTTAGCCAGCAGGCTTACAGAAGTACAAGAGAGAACGTCTGACCTTGAAGATGGGCTGTTTGAAATAACACAGGCAGACAAAAAAAAAAAAAAAAGAAAAAAGAATTAAAAGCATTGAAGAAAATCTGAGAGAGATATCAGACAACCTTAAGGGCTCAAATATCCGAGTCATGGGTATTCCAGAGGGGGAGGAAAAAGGAGATTGCATTGAAAACATATTCGCGAACATAGTGGCTGAAAACTTCCCAGTTATTGGAAAAGACACAGATCTTCAGATTCAGGAAGCTCAAAGATCCCCAAACGTATTCAACCCAAAAAGGTCTTCTCCAAGACATGTTATAGTCAAATTGGCAAAACTCAAAGACAAAGAGAGAATCTTAAAAGCTGCAAGAGAGAAGTGTCAAATCACCCATAATGGAGCCCCAATCAGACTAACATCAGACTTTTCATCACAAGCCCTAAAAGCTAGAGGGGAATGGGATGATATATTCAAAGTACTAAAAGACAGAGATTGCCAGCCAAGAATAATCTACCCTGCAAGGCTATCCTTCTGAAATGAAGGGAAAATAGTATATTTCTCAGACAAACAATAACTGAGGGAGTTCACTACCACATGACCGGCCTAACAAGAAATTCTTAATGGAGTACTGGGTTTGGTACTTGAAAAACAACTACCACTGCCATAAAAACCTAAGAAAAATCACAACCCACTAGTATAATAAAAATGGCAACCATGAAGAGAAAATAAACAAACCAAAAAAAGTCCATCTACAACCCAAGGAACCAACAAATACAGAAAACAAACAGTAAATCAGAAAGAAAGGAACAAAACACACTTAAGACATCCAAACAAAAATCAATAAAATGCTAGGATTAAATCAACACTTTTCAATAAGAACTCTCAATGTACAAGGCTTAAATTACCCAATCAAAAGACACAGACTGGCTGACTGGATAAAAACGGGGGACCCAACTATATGCTACCTTCAAGAGACCCACCTGACATATAAAGTCTCACATAGACTAAGAGTGAAAGGATGGAGAAAGATTGACAATGCAAACAGAAATGAAAAACCAGCTGGAGTAGCCATTCTTATGTCTGATAAAATAGAATGTAAACAAAAACCATAAAAAGAGATAATGAGGGCCACGACATAATGATAAAAGGAATGATCCATCAAGAAGACATAACAGTCATAAATATATACACAACCAATGTTGGAGCAGCCAGATTTATAAAGCAAACTCTATTAGACCTGAAGAAGGAAATAGACACTAATACCATAATAGCAGGGGACCTGAACACCCCACTGTCAATATTGGACAGATCATCTAGGCAAAGAATCAGCAGAGAAACACAAGATCTAAACAACACACTAGACCAGTTGGACTTGGCAGATATCTACAGAACATTCCATCCAACAACCTCAGAATATTCATTCTTCTCATCAGCACATGGATTATTTTCCAAGATAAATCACATGTTAGGTCACAAAACGAGTCTCAAAAAATTCAAAAAAATTGGAATTATTCCTTGTATTTTTTCAGATCAAATGGATTAAATTAGAAATCAAAAACAAACGAAATTCTGGAAACTATACAAACACATGGAAATTAAACAGCATTCTACTTAATGACATATGGGTCCAAGAAGAAATCAAGCAGGAAATCAAAAAATGTATTGAAACTAATGAAAACAATGATACATCATACCAAAACCTGTGGGATACTGCAAAAGCAATTCTAAAGGGGAAATTTATCGCATTAAATGCTTACTTCAGAAGAATGGAAAAATGGCAAGTGAACTACCTAATACTTCACCTAAAAGAACTAGAAAAACAAGAACAATCCAAACCTAAAGTTAGCAGACGGAAAGAAATCATTAAGATCAGAGCAGAACTTAATGAAATTGAAACCAAGAAAATGATACAAAAGATCAATGAATCAAAAAGTTGGTTTTTTGAAAAGATAAATAAAATTGACAAGCCATTAGTACAGCTAACTAAAAAAAGGAGATCCAAATAACAAAAATTAGAAATGAAAAAGATGACATTACAACTGATACTTCTGAAATACAATGAATCATTAGAGATTACTATAAACAACTATATGCCAACAAATTTGAAAATCTGGAGGAAATGGATAAATTTGTGGACACACACCAACTACCAAAACTGAGCCAAGAAGATGTAGAAAATCTGAACAGACAAATAACAACAAAAGAGATTGAAGCTGTTATCAGAAGGCTCCCAACAAAGAAAAGTCCAGGACCATATGGATTCACAGCAGAATTCTACCAAACATTCAAAGAGGAATTGACACCAATTCTCTACAAACTATTCCAAAAGATTGAAACAGAGGCAATTCTCCCAAACTTATTCTATGAAGCAAACATCATCCTGATACTAAAACCAGTTAAAGATACAACTAAAAAAGAAAACTACAGGCCAATATCCTTGATGAATATTGATGCAAAAATCCTCAATAAAATACTAGCTAACAGAATACAGCAACACATACGTAAAATTATTCACCACGATCAAGTGGGATTCGTCCCAGGGATGCAAGGTTGGTTCAACATACGCAAATCAATAAATGTGAGACACCATATTAATAAAATCAAACACAAGGACCATATGATCATCTCTATAGATGCTGAAAAAGCATTTGATAAAATTCAACATTCATTCATGACAAAGACCCTCTATAAGATAGGTATAGATGGAAAGTATCTCAACATAATTAAAGCCATATATGCCAAACCCACTGCCAATATCATCCTGAATGGGGAAAAGCTGAAAGCTTTTCCTTTAAGAACAGGAACTAGACAAGGATGCCCACTCTCACCACTGCTATTCAACATAGTGTTGGAAGTACTAACCAGAGCAATCAGAGAAGAGAAGGAAATAAAGGGCATCCAGATTGGAAAAGATGAAGTCAAACTGTCTCTCTTTGCAGATGACATGATCCTATATATCGAACAGCCTAAAGCCTCTACAAAAAAGCTCTTGGAGTTGATAAATGATTTTAGCAAAGTACCCAGATACAAACTCAACACAGAAAAATCAGTAGCATTTCTATTCTCCAATAGTGAACATGCAGAAAGAGAAATCAAGAAAGCTTGCCCATTTACAATAGCCACCAAAAAAAATAGAATACTTAGGAATTGAGTTAACCAAGGATGTGAAAAATCTCTATAACGAGAACTACAAACCACTTCTGAGAGAAATTAGAGAAGATACAAGAAGATGGAAAGATATCCCATGCTCCTGGATTGGAAGAATCAACATTGTGAAAATGTCCATACTAGCCAAG